>NC_070613.1:1382083-2024166 GCF_027172205.1 Podarcis raffonei | reverse complement strand
GTTTCAGCACCCAGCCACCCTCCTGTTTGCCCCAGAGGTTGGGTACCTGGGCAGAAAGAGTCCATGGGGCACTCCTTCCTCTGGAGCTGGATTCCGCTGTCGCCGTGCTGCTCCTGCAGTCCCTCGCACTCGGGACCCCCGTTCTGGGGCTTGGGGCAAGCGCAGGCCCGGTAGCGGGTGACCATTTCGTTGCCACACGTCCTGGAGCAGGGGCTCCATGGGGACCAGTCGCACCAGCTGCCGGGAACTGGAATAAGGAGGGAAAGAGGTTGCTGGGGTCCTAATAAAGCCTTCCCCACGGGGGGGGGGGCTCCTTCCTCTCTGTGAGGCCCCCCCTCTGCCCGGCAAAACCACCCTGTGGGACTCACCGGCACAAGCTTGACTGGTGCAGATCAGCTTCCCTTTGGAGCAGGTGCTGGGAAGAGAGAAAGAGGCAGGAGATGGGAGACCCCCTTGCCTGTCATCGACGTGCAAGATAACAAAAGCATTCTGGGAAATGATTTATAATGAGTTGAAAAAAATGTTTTAAATAACATTGGGGGGGGGACAGAGGCTTTTCTACCAGGTACCGTATTTTTCGTTCCACAAGAAGCACTTTTTTCTTCCTAAATATTAAGGGGAAATGTCTGTGTGTCTTATGGAGCGAATGCGTGGTCCCTGGAGCCAAATTGCCCAGGGGCAAAAAGCAGATCGTGGGTTTTTTTTTTTTTTTTGGAAAGAGGGAAGCGGGTGTTGAAACAAAGCCGCTGATCATTTGCCAATCGGGGAGAGAGATAAGGGACGCTAGAGATAAAGGAGGCTGCCTGGGAGGGGGGAGGTAACTTGCAAGGAGAGGAGACAGGAAGACTAAAGCAATGAGGAGGGAAATTGGAAGAAAAGAAGGAGCAAAAAACTGCTCCAGCTAAGGAAAAGACACGAAGGCAAACAAGAGGGAAGGGAGTGTGGAAAGGAAGCAGCTGATTGGTGGGATCGGGAGAGAGATAAGGGATGCTATAGGCTGCCTGGGAGGTAAAAGCACATGGATCCTCAGGATTTTTGCATGGGGTCACCTCAAATTCACCATCAGATCGCATGTCTGTGGCCACAGCATGAACCGCAAAAATCATACATTCACTGTTTCGTTCAGAATATTTTTTTTCTTGTTTTCCTCCTCTAAAAACTAGGTGCATCTTATGGTCAGGTGCATACTTTAGGTGCAGAGATTCTGAAGGAGCAGAAATTACTATTCATGTACACAACGACAGGAGCGCAGATACTACTGGCCCAGAGATGGAAAGATGACAAAGTTCCGACCAGAGACGAATGGTTGATGAAGACGATGGACTACACTGAAATGGCAAAATTGACCAGGGAAATCAGAAACCAGGAAGAGAAGAACTTTAAGAAGGTATGGGGAAAATTGATAATGTGCTTAAGAGAACACTGTAAGCAGCTAAAAACTTTGGCAGGATTTGAGTCATGCTTGTAATATACAAAGAATTATGGTAAAAAAATTGATTATTTGGTTTTTTTGAAAAATAGAGAAAATAAGGGAGACAGTTGGGAAAAAAAGATTGAGAATGGTAACCATGGAAAGGTGGAGGGGCGCCAAGGGTTTCAGGGAATCCTAAATGATGATGTTGATGTACTGTATAATGTTTGAATTCAAATTGGTTATGTAAAATTCAATCAGTCAATCAATGGAAGGGTCCCTGAGAGCCATCTAGACCAGGGGTCAGAGGAGTACCGGAAATAGCTTGTGCGCATGTGCATGGCCTCCTCCGACCAGGATGTGCACTGGAAATAACGCTTGCGCATGTGCAAATAATGCTTGTGCATGACCAGAAGCTATTTCCGGTGCTCCTCCGACAGTGGGCAGCTGTGCAGCGCAGCGCTGGTAAGAGCGGGCGACGGCAGTGGGTGGCGGGGGTCGTCGCGGGCCGGATAAACGAGTCCCTTGGGCCTTATCTGGCCCGCAGGCCTCAGTTTGGGGACCCCTGATCTAGACTAACCTAAGGTTACCAGAAGCAATGACAAACCTAGACAGCATCTTAAAAAGCAGAGATATCACCTTGCCGACAAAGGTCCGTATAGTTCAAGCTATGGTTTTCCCAGTAGTGATGTATGGAAGTGAGAGCTGGACCATAAAGAAGGCTGATCGCCGAAGAATTGATGCTTTTGAATTCTGGTGCTGGAGGAGACTCTTGAGAGTCCCATGGACTGCAAGAAGATCAAACCTCTCCATTCCGAAGGAAATCAGCCCTGAGTGCTCCCTGGAAGGACAGATCCTGAAGCTGAGGCTCCAAGACTTTGGCCATTTCGTGAGAAGAGAAGACTCCCTGGAAAAGACCCTGATGTGGGGAAGGATGGAGGGCACAAGGAGATGGGGACGACAGAGGACAAGATGGTGGGACAGTGTTCTCGAAGCTGCCAGCATGAGTTTGACCAAACTGCGGGAGGCAGTGGAAGACAGGAGGGCCTGGCGTGCTCTGGTCCAGGGGGTCACGAAGAGGCGGACACGACTAAACGACTAAACAACAACAACAAGGTTTGCCAGACATCTCCGCTTCCCGGGGACAGTCCCCGGATTTACAAATCAGTTCCCATGCAAAATCCACTGAAGTTGAAAAGTGTTCCTGGATTCATTGAAAAAAATCTGGTAACCTTAGACTAACCCCCTGCAGTGCAGGACTCACAAGGAAATGGTAACAGAATCATGGAGTTGTAGAGGCCAGAGGTGCACCCAACCTGCTGCAATGCAGGAATCACAGCTAAATCGTAGCTGGCCTTTGACCCCCGGCCCCCCTGGAGGGCCCAGCCCTCAGCCCCCCATCGCTGCCTGGCCTCACCAGGTGTTGCATCCGTCGGAGTGAGGGACGGTCTCTCCCGGCAGGTGTCGGAGGCCGGTGAGCAGGTCCAGGCAGGTGCAAAGGTGCTTCTCCACGCAGGCCGTGCCGTTCAGGAGTTTCCCCCCAGTGCAGTAGCAGCCGGGCTCGCAGGTCCACAGGCAGTGCTATGGGGGGGAGAGGGGGGTGAGGGGGGGCAGGGAGACGAAGGCACAGGGCAGCGAGGAGGGGCAGGGTTCGCAAGACAGCGCCGGGGTCTACCGCAGCCTCTGGCAACCCAGCGAGGCAGAGCTACGTGCGCCATGCAGCCGTGTCGGCTGGGGCAGGCGGGAGTTCAACCTCACAGGGTTGTTGTGAAGATGAAACGGGGAGAGGACCACCTTGAGCTCCTTGGGGGGATAGGAAAGCAATTAACGAAGATGAAATAAATCACCGCACAGACAAAAGCCGTGGGCTGGGGGTCCCCCAGGCAGAGATGCCCACCGGGCCTCACCGAGATGTCGTCGCAGGAGCGGGGGCAGGGGGGCCCACAGCGGCTGTAGGCAGCGCCCTCCAGGGCAGAGCAGTCCACACCTGTGCCAGGGAGGAAAGAAAGGGCAGGTGAAGTCCCCGGGGGGAAGCGGCCAGGGCAGTGCCCACAACCTCTCCCCACAACCACCCTCCAAAACGGAGAGAGTGCAGCTTCCTTGGCCCTAAAATGACTGGCAGGGAGGTAAATGGGTGGTGCCGGGGGGGGGGGGTCAGGAGATCAAGAGCCCCCCAAACGAGGAACTCACTCCCCCCACTTTCCCCTGCCCCAATTTCTGGACTCCTGTTATTATCATATGTTTACTCTCATTTCAGATATCTCAATATGTGGGGCGCAACTGTCTTTCTCCTGGGCATGGTTGGCCAATTGGTGCCAAAGAAGGATAGAACTTTCTTTATGTATGCCACAACAGCAGCAAGAATACTCATCGCAAAGTATTGGAAGACACAAGATCTACCCACCCTGGAAGAATGGCAGATGAAGGTGATGGACTACATGGAACTGGCGGAAATGACCGGCAGAATCCGAGACCAGGGAGAAGAGTCAGTGGAAGAAGATTGGAAGAAATTTAAAGACTATTTACAGAAATACTGCAAAATTAATGAATGTTAGAATGATGTTGGATTGAAGTTAAGTGGTTTTCAGCAGTAATGTTATAAAGATGTGTAAAAATGGATTGTTAACAGGGGATAATCTAAAGTTATAACATATTAAGATTAAAGATTAGGATAAAAATAAAGAGGGAAAGGATTTGCTGAACCAACTAATTGAACTGGATACAAAAAAGGGAGGTGTGAGGAGGTCCGGGGAACAAGCGAATGAAAGATAAGACACGGAAAGATTGAATTGTTTTTAACTGTTTTTACTTTGTATTTTTTCTTTTTCTTTTTTTCTTTTTGTAACATTTTGAAAACTTTAATAAAAATCTTTTTTTAAAAAAAGAAAGTAGCCCCCAAGACTTCTCTTCCTGGCCCCTGGCACTGGCCCCAGGCGCCCTCCTCTGCTCCCCAGTCTTGCTTGCCCCCTTTCGCTTCCCTGGGATGTTTCCTTGAACCCCCATAATAATAATAATAATGGCTGGAAGGGTTGTGTGCAAAGGGGTGTTAACCTTTCGCTCCAACATAAACTACATTTGTGGCCCAGACCACTTTGGCCTCTGGGGGTGATGTGGCCCCCGGGAGGCACCCCAAAAGGGAATGTGGCCCTTAGAGGGAAAAGGGTTCCCTGCACCTTGAGTTGACACCGAGCCACTTAGGAAAACAAGGGTGGGAGAAGAATGGGATTGTAGCATTGTAGAGCTGGAAGGGACCCCAGGGGTCATCTAGGCGGGCCTCCCCTTGACAATAATAATAATAATAATTTATTTATATCCCGCCCATCTGGCTGGGTTTCCCTAGCCACTCTGGGCTGCTTCCAACAAAACACTAAAATACGTAACCTATTAAACATTAAAAGCTTCCCTAAACAGGGCTGCCTTCAGATGTCATCTAAAAGTTTGGTAGTTATTTTTCTCTTTGACATCTGATGGGAGGGTGTTCCACAGAGCGGGTGCCACTACCAAGAAGGCCCTCTGCCTGGTTCCCTGTAACTTGGCTTCCCGCAGCGAGGGAACCGCCAGAAGGCCCTCGGTGCTGGACCTCAGTATCCGGGCAGAATGATGACCCTTGAAGCTGACCCAGAAACTCCAGCGGGTGCAGAATGCTGCGTCAAGGCTCCTTACGGGATCACATTCATCCAGTGCTTTACCAACTGTACTGGCTCCCAGTGGAGAACAGGGTCAGGTTTAAGGTGCTGGTTTTGACCTTTAAAGCCCTACACGGCCTAGGACCCACGTACCTATGGGACCGCCTCTCCTGGTATGCCCCACGGAGGACCTTACGGTCTACAAATGACAACACTTTGGAGGTCCCAGGTCGCAAGGTGGTTAGATTGGTCTCAACTAGAGCCAGGGCTTTTTCGGCCGTGGCCCCGATCTGGTGGAACGCTCTGTCTCATGAGACCAGGGCCCTGCGGGACTTGACATCTTTCCACAGGGCCTGCAAGACAGAGCTGTTCTGCCTGGCCTTTGGTTTGGACTCAGTCTGACCCTTATGTTTCCCTCCCCTTATGGTTTTGATCTATGGACTACTTTTAAAATGAGGCTGCACTGTATTTTAAATTGCCCCCCCCCATTATGTTTTTACTGTAATTTTACTAGTGAGCCGGGCTCTGGCCCGGGAGGGCAGGGTATAAATACAATTTTTTATTATTATTATTATTATTATTATTATTATTATTATTAGCCCAACGCTCTGTAGCAGGTGGCTGAAATGGCTCTTGTCACATCACAACAGTGCCAGCCCCCAAGCGCACACTCCCCCCAGGCAGCAGGGGCTGTCCTTCTTCCAGGAAGGGCTCCCCAGAAGCCAGCCCCCCCATTTTGGGGTGAGGGGGAAGAGCGATGGGACAGGGGCAGGGATTTTACCAAAGCGTCTAGGTGCGTCTCTGGCGTGCAGGGTCTTCTGATCTCACCTGGGCACGGGTTCAAGCTGCATCCCTCCACCTGGGTGGGGACCCCCTCGCAGTAGTCCCCGCCCCCCTGTGGGACGGGGGTGTCGCAGGCTCTCGCCCGGCTCCTCAAGCCTCCCCCACAGCTGGCGGTGCAGTCGGTCCATGGGCTCCAGCCCCCCCAGCCCCCGTTCCCTGCAACCACAGGGGAGAAAAGAGCATGTGTGGGTCGCTGGACGCCCCACTGCAGACTCCCTCCCTCCTGTGTGGTTTGCCCCTCAGGTGGAGGAAAGAGGAAAGTTGCTGTTATAAGAATTCTAAGGTCTCAAATCCAAATTAAATGTGCATTAATGTACTAGGCAAACACATACATAAGTATATTAAATAGTATAGGAGAGCAATCCTGAAGTCATTTTGACTCTCCCAGTGGCCTCAAATATTCCTCTGCAGTAAGGGAGGCAAATGGAGAAAGGCTTCCCATTGTCTTTTTGCTTGCAAATCCTGTCTTAAGGGCCTATTTCTGTGTGAATAGGGTGAGCCTGTGACCCGGAGTCAGGAACTAAAGCATTAACTATCACAAAAGAATGGCCAGGCTGCCCAGGTAATGCAATCAGTGACCATTATCAGGTATCCTGGCAAAGCAGGATTTCTGCTGTAGACTGCCTCCTTCTGTGATGTATGTATGATTTTGGGGGTGGTGGTCTTGAGCTAGAAGGTGGGCAATTTCAAAAGTCTATATAAGGGCTGACACACCATTTTTCTGGGTTCCTCCTTCCTCCTGCATGTGGTGAGTGAGGACCCTGTTGCAACAGTTTAAAAAAGATCAGGCTTACTAGCCACTTTGCTTCTCCATATTCTCTGGTTGGCCTCTGTTATTTTCTCCTACCAATAGAGAACCTACATAAGGACTCTATACGGGGTCTTGGGTCCCCCATAAGGGAAAAACAGCAGGTTTTTCTTATAACATTGCGAAGGTGAAGTCTTGACTCTTGGAAAGGCAGCAGAAACGAATAGGGGTGTTTAGGGGGACACTTACGGGCGCAGGGCTGGGCCTGGCAAGGTTTGTCCTCGCGTTCGGGGCCCAAGCAGGGCAGCCCCATCCCAGACGGAGGGGGGTCCATGCAGAAGTGGTACCGGTTCCGTAGCCCCAGCCCGCAGGATGCTGAGCACTCGCTCCAGGGGGTCCATTCTGACCACTGGCCGTTCACTGGGGAAAAGGGAAGTCACCAGTAAAAAGGTCTGAATGGGAGGTGGCGAGCCGTGATCTTTCTGGGGGAGACCCTAGATGGAGCAGGGGGTGGGATGGGGGCACAGCAAGGCTCAGATTGTGGACAGAATGTCCTCCTTCACACAGAGTTGGCCTGTGGAACTCCTTCCCACAGGAGACAGGGATGGCCACCAACCTGGATGGCTTTAAAAGAGGATTCATGGAGGAGGAGAGGGCTACTAGATATGACAGCTCTGTTAGAATTCCTGCTCCGTGATTGCAGTCATGGGATTGTTGTCTTTCACATGATGGATGTTTTTACTCCACAGAGTGGGAAGAGATGGAGGCAGGATGTTTGTGTTACTGTGTTCCGTGAAGTGGGACTATTGTCCTTTGTTCTTTTTCTCTTTGCTGTCTGATGCTAGAGAGAGAGGGAGCCATGTTGCAGTGCTCCATGTGTGTTTATTCGTAAAAAAAGTAGACTAGCCAAAATGCTGAGTTGCTGAGGTCTGTCACGCATGATTCTCAAACTCTGCGGATCCCTAAGTGTGCCAGTGTCGGTTGGAATCAGTTGCTGTGAAGAAAGCTTTTGAAGCTCCCTAACAATTGACCAGGAGGGAGAGAACATGCCAGCCGGATCCGAGCACAAGAGCAACTCTCTCCTCTTGTGGTTTTCAGCAACTGGTCTTCAAAAACATCACTACCCAGGATGTGGAGGAAGATTGCAGCCCTCGTGGCTAGGAGCCATCAACAACCCCACGTGATTCAAAATCACCTGAAAAGGCTCGAGCTCTTTGCAAAGGGAAGCAAGAGGACGGCTGTTTCGGAGCAAGAACCTCCAAACTAAAAGTGTCCCAGCGAGCCAGGCCTTACCATCACCGCAGGCTGCCCTGGAGCAGTTGCGCACCCGACCGGAGAGGCAGGTGCTGCAGAGAGGGAGAGAGAGTGTTTTTTAGTGTAGGGTAACCATCCTCATATCACCAAAATGCTTCATCATCATCATCATCATCATTTTTAATTTGTATACCGTCTTTCTATCTTACAATACTCAAGGCGGTTTACAAGCTGAAGAAACAAAAAATATACATCCTATAACAATCTAATGCAATACAAAAATGTGATAATAAAAGATAACTTTAAAATAGGCAATCAACATCAAAAAGTAACATTCAACAATCATTAGAATAGTATAAAATAATAATGTCAACATATAAAAGTTATACAGAAATCCACTCAACAGTTACAATAAATAATATCTAAACTATAATCAATAAGACAACGGCAAGCCACAGTACATAAAAAAATACAAGACACATTGAGAAGCAGAGACTAGAGGGTGGGGCAAGGCAGGTGGAAAGAGGCCTTGCCTGATGGAGACTCCCCCCTCACAGTTCTTCCTCCAGGAACAGCTCCCTTATGAGGACTCCTAGGGTTGGAGGGTGGGGCAAGGCAGGTGGAAGGAGGCTTCAGTCTAATTAAGGCATGAAGGGGTTAAAACCATGGAGTAAGCTGTCCTGCCAGGCTTAGCTATGTCCACTTCCCCTGACCTGGGGAGGAACTAGGGAGGAATCAAGCTTTTGTTCTCCTCCAAGCTACTTGTGAATCTCAGCGCACGAAGAGAGTTGAGCCAGTTGCTCCAGCTCAGACCGCATGGCTGTCACCAGCCGCTCTTGAGTTCCTATACCAAGAATCTAGCAACTTTTACCACGTTCCAAGCAAGCTACATTTCACTGCCTATGCAACCGTTCTGAAGCACGTGAATCTGACCTTTGGAAAATTTGTAACCATTTTTTAACTTACCAAAGGTGTGGTCTTTTCCAATGCTGGGGGAAGAGGGAAACTTTGGAAAAAAGCCTTTTTTGGAACTCGCTTGAAAGGGCGTATTTTTTAAAGCCTATATGTCTCTCCCCCCCAATAGATTTTATTAAAGTTTGAAGGAAAATATACAAAGGTCATTATCAAATATCTTTTTATCTAAGATAAAAAAATATAATTAAAATCACAAACCAAAAGGAAGAGAAGAGGAAAAGAGAGAGGAGAACTTTCGATTCTGTGTCTGTCAGCTTCTTCAGTCCTCAAGCCCAGACATAAGATCATTTTTTTCCCACACAAAAAGTCTATAAGAAATTCCCAAACTTAATACTGACAATGGTTTTTCTTTGATTGAACCCTTCCACTTTGCCATCCCAGCCAAGTCCAATAATTTTAACCACCGTTCCTCCATGCAAGGCAACAACGAATCTCGTGTATAGACAAGTCTCACTGCTAACAACCTATATTTCTATGCTTTGCTTTGCGGCATATTTTCTTTCTTTTTTAAAAATCATTTTTATTGATTTTCCAATAAAAACAGCCAATCAACATATCCACATCATAATCCAATTGAACACAAGAAACTAAAATTTAAAAAAGACCAAATTGTAATCCAAATTGTAATTATTAATTTTTCGGGCTCCCCATAATCTGGACCTCTGAAGCATATCTCCAAATCTTCAGTCCTGCCTCTTCTCATGCCACAAGAAGCTTTGTGGCATATTTTCTGACTATAAATCTCTGCTGGGGTCCTCTGACAAAAAGAGTCCTTGCCCCAAACTTGGACCTTGGCATCCAGGAACATCTCCTTCCTCTCTCTCTCTCTAGACATATTTGCACCAGCAGCCAGAGCTGGCAGGAAGGGGCATGGCTGGGCAAGAACCAGAGGAAGAGGCACTGACCAGTTTTCACAGCCTCTGGGTACCACGTCTCCCGGGCCGTACAGCATCCCATCGAGGGCGCAGGGGCAGTCCTCCTCCGGCACGCAGAGATTGTTCTGTAAGCGGCAGAGAGGGAAGGGGGCAGTATTAGAGGCAGAAACACGCCACCCTCCCCTCCTTCTGAAACCAGCCTCTCCCAAACGGGGGCCCTCTGGAAGTTTTGAGTGACAAAACTTCTTTTGTATACACAAAAAGTGAATTATGCTGCCCGGTATGGGGAAGTTTTTAATGTTTGATGTTTTATTATGTTTTTATATGTACTGGAAGCCGCCCAGAGTGGCTGGGGAAACGCAGCCAGATGGACGAGGTATACATAATAACATTGTTAATTATTATTAATATGTACCTAATTAAAACATCTTGTGTTCACCCCACTGCCTGGGGGTGCTGCTGCTGGGAGTTGTGGTTCAGAGCTTCCTGAGGGGCCCAGGTTGGGGAAGACTAATCTGCTATCAATCAATCAAATCCAAATCTTACAAATTAATTTGGATTTGTGTGGGTTTTTTTGTATACTTGTTTTTGTGTTTTGTGTATTGTTCTTCTTCGTTTTTGTTGTTGTGCGGAGAATACTAATAAAATTAATATATTTATATTTTTAAAAATCAATCAATCAATCAATCAATTATCCGTCCTTCACCCTAAGGCCCCAACGCAGCATAACAGCATTAAAACACAATATTAAAAAGAGTGTAAGACAACTTGCGAACATAAAAATGAGGTGGGTCCAGATTAGGTGCCGCCACGGAGAAGGCCCTGCCCTGAGGGACGCCCCCCCAGCCTCTGCATGGGAAAAATGGTGGGGAGCAGAGACTCACCAGCAAGAAGGTGCTGTTGGGGCAGTAGCAGCCAGCATGGCAGGTCTCGTTGGCGCTGGGCACTGCACTGAGCTCCGCGCAGGAAGCCGGTCCGTCGGCACATTCCTGCCACACCTTCCCCTCCGGGCAGACGCCTGGCACCTCACCTGGGTGGAAAAGTGCAAGGCAGAAGTGGGTGGAGCATTTAGAGGGGGCAGGGGCCAGCTGGGGGGGTTAGCCTGGCGCTACTGAGGTCATTCCGCCGAAATCGATGCAGAGAACCGTGCCAGGAGTTTCTGTGCACTCAGTGGAATGGGGGAGTCATCACACCTTTCATATTTATCCATTTATCCCTTTCTTTCATTTATACACTGCTCGATTGCAAATGCAGCCTCTGAAGCAGTTTGCAGAAAAAAATATTACATGATAAAATAATCAATAAGAAAAAAATAACAATTTAAGGCTTTTGTAAGAATAGACGCGGGTGGCGCTGTGCGTAAAACCTCAGCGCCTAGGACTTGCCGATCGTATGGTCGGGGGTTCGAATCCCCGCGGCGTTCGGTCCCAGCTCCTGCCCACCTAGCAGTTCGAAAGCACTCTTAAGTGCAAGTAGATAAATAGGTACCGCTCTGGTGGGAAGGTAAACGGCGTTTCCGTGTGCTGCGCTGGTGCTGGCTCGCCAGCTGCAGCTTCGTCATGCTGGCCACATGACCCGGAAGTGTCTTCGGAAGCGCCGGCTCACGGCCTCTAGAGCGAGATGAGCACGCAACCCTAGAGTCGGACACGACTGGCCCGTACGGGCAGGGTACCTTTACCTTTAAGAATAGACCTAAAAACAGATTGAAACTTGCACCTGCTTTCTAAGCAGCTTGTCCAAACAAGAATGTTTTTAACAGGTGCTGAAAAGAAAACAGTGAAGGCTCCTGCCTGGTGTCAAGAAGCAGGGAGTTCCATAGGGTCGGTGGTACCCCAACAAAAGACTGAGTACTTACAGAAGCAGAATGGGTATTGCGTGGCACCTGCAATGGTGCCCATTCTGCTGAACGGGCATATATGGGGTTAGCCGACCGTGCGGGTAAACTGGTCCCAGGTAGCCTCCCCCTTCCAATTCACAAGTCAGAAAACAGACATCTTGTGGGGGTGTCAAACCACAGGAACACCAATCAGGCAGCGGGGGGCTGTGTCCTCTGCCCTCCCTCCCTCGCTAAAGAGGCAGGGTATTTCTGAACGCAGAGGCTGCTGCCTTTGGTTAGAAAACAGGCCATAAGATCAGCGACACCAAAAATTTTTCGGGGAACTGCCTGCCCGGTTCCCACCAGCTCATCCCCAGCACCCCCTGCCCCCCAAAGCATTATTCAGAATAGCTGTTTGCACAACCGACCAAAGGAGATGGTAATGCGATCAAACTCAAGACAGGAGCAGTGAATTGCACATTTGTTCCAAACCCAAACAAAGCTATTCAGCTTAATTAATTCTGCAAAACTGGCGCACTCCATACCAGCTTTTCCAAGTCTGATAGTCATTGACACCCCAAACATTCCCCTTCCTTCCCAATTCTGCCACCAGTGAGCCCCTGTGGGAATGTTCAGGGAGGGAGGAGAGGATATATTGTTTATTAATATCCTTTAGCAGAGTTTCACACTCCCCTTTTAAACGCACAGCGGATAACTGGTTGCAGGCTTGTGTGAAGGTAAAGGTAAAGGGACCCTTGACCATTAGGTCCAGTCATGACCAACTTTGGGGTTGTGGCGCTCATCTCGCTTTACTGGCCGAGGCAGCCGGCGCACAGCTTCCGGGTCATGTGGCCAGCAGGACTAAGCCGCTTCTGGCGAACCAGAGCAGCGCACGGAAATGCCGTTTACCTTCCCGCCGGAGCGGTACCTATTGATCTACTTGCACTTTGACGTGCTTTCGAACTGCTAGGTTGGCAGGAGCTGGGACCGAGCAACGGGCGCTTACCCCATCGCGGGGATTCGAACCGCCGACCTTCCGATCGGCAAGTCTTAGGCTCTGTTTTAACCCACAGCGCCACCCACGTCCCTAGGCTTGTGTAAGCCTCTCACTATTAGGTTCCTGGTAAGTTCCCTTATATCCCTCTTAAAAGAATAAAGACACAACAATCTTATTTAAAGTCAATAAAAGAAGTTTACTCACATCTTCAGTTCACAGTTGGATCCCTGAAGGCAGACGTAGTTACAAAGTATATACATGTGGATCTATCCCATATGGGGATAACCTGCTCCAACAACAGAGGAAGTCAAAGAGAGAGAGTGTGGCAGCATGCCTTATCCTTTCGTTACCTGGACAGGTAAGGTCACGCCCACCTCTAGTCACATGCAAAAGGAAGGATGTTCCAGCTCAGGAGGAAACAGGAAGTTTTTGACTGGCTGGACCAAACATCCCCTTGTATGTCTACTCCAGGAAAACAAGGAATGTTGTCTTTGACTGCTCCCAGTGGATTACATCTGACAGCACCGCCCCCCACATTGGGGATCATAACAGCCTTTCTGTCTCACCCAGAACCGAGATGGGTCCACCGGACTCACCTGTGCAGGGGGGAAGGTGGCAGGTGGCAAATTCGATCCGGCGTAAGACGGTCAGGCTGGCCCTTGTGCGATTCCGGTATCCGCCTCCGCACGGCACAGAGCACTCGGACCAGGGCCCCCACTCCATGCCGGAAGCTGGGAAGGGAGGTGGGAACAGAGGAGAAGGAATAATAATAATAATTTATTATTTATACCCCACCCATCTGGCTGGGTTTCCCCAAAGTTGCCCCAAAGCTGGCGGCTTCCAACAAAGATTAAAAATACATTAAAATGTCACACATTAAAAATTTCCCTGAACAGGGCTGCTTTCAGGTGTCTTCTAAATGTCAGGTAGTTGTTTGTCTCTTTGACATCTGATGGGAGGGCGTTCCACAGGGCGGGTGCCACCACCAAGAAGGCCCTCTGTCTGGTTCCCTGTAACTTGGCTTCTCGCAGTGAGGGAACTGCCAGAAGGCCCTCGGAGCTGGACCTCAGTGTCCGGGCAGAACGATGGGGGTGGAGATGCTCCTTCAGGTATTCTGGACCGAGGCAGTTTAGGGCTTTAAAGGTCAGAACTAAAACTTTGAATTGTGCTTGGAAACATACTGGGAGCCAGTGTAGGTCTTTCAAGACCGGTGTTATGTGGTCTCGGCAGCCGCGCCCAGTCTAGCTGCCGCATTCTGGATTAGTTGTAGTTTCCGGGTCACCTTCAAAGGCAGCCCCACATAGAGCGCATTGCAGTAGTCCAAACAGGAGATATCCAGAGCATGCGCCACTCTGGCGAGACAGTCAGCGGGCAGGGAGGGTCTCATCCTGCGTACCAGATGGAGCTGGTAGACAGCTGCCCTGGACACAGAATTGACCTGCGCCTCCATGGACAGCTGTGAGTCCAGAATGACTCCCAGGTTGCGCACCTGGTCCTTCAGGGGCACAGTTACCCCATTCAGGACCAGGGAGTCCCCCACACCCGCCCGCCCCCTGTCCCCCAAGTACAGTACTTCTGTCTTGTCAGGATTCAACCTCAATCCA
The DNA here is from genome assembly GCF_027172205.1 of Podarcis raffonei. Classification (NCBI taxonomy): domain Eukaryota; kingdom Metazoa; phylum Chordata; class Lepidosauria; order Squamata; family Lacertidae; genus Podarcis; species Podarcis raffonei. The sequence continues at coordinate 2,010,017 of NC_070613.1, read as the reverse complement.
TTAGCCGCCACCCAGGAGGGCACAATGAGAAGCCCCAGAGAAAAGACAGAAATGGTGGAGAGACTCTGTGTGGCCACCAGGCCATGGCTATTCCCACATGCCTTGCCCCACCCTCCAGCCCTGTGAAGGGGGGAGAGAAGCTGTTTGCCATTGGTGGGGGGTGGGATTGCTGCCCCACCTTCGGCCCAAGGAACCTTCAGGAGGGAGTTGCTGCATGGGCACCATGTGTCTGTACATTTTAATGTGCTGAAAGGAGCGAAAGATTACGAGTCATGCAGGATGTAGAGAGAGTGTGCATGAACTTAACAGTGCTAAGTTTGTTTTTTGGTCACTATTTTGTTAATGCTTTCAAATACTGTTTTATAGATTATAAATGCTGATTTTTTAATCATATGGTATGACTTCAGCTTATTTTCCACTTGCTGCTTTGTCAACAGTATGCTGCAAATTGTCATTGTTAATTGCAGTAGTACCTTGGTTCTCAAACTTAAGCAGTTTTGGAAGTCCATTCCAAAACCAAAGCGTTCCAAAACCAAGGCGGATTAATCTGTTCCATACTTCTAAAAACAACCCCTAAAACAGCAATTTAACATGAATTTTACTATGTAACAAGACCATTGATCCATAGAATGAAAGCAATAATCAATCCGCTGTACTATAAAATAAATAAGATAGTATTGTAGAAGATAAAAATTAAAATTACTTTTTTTTTCTTATCTGCACTGATGATAGTCAATGTTTGTATGGGGCGGGGGGGCTTTTATCCATTTCCACAGTCACACAATCAGTAGCTGAACTGGGTTCCACACAGTCACAAAACCAAATTAACCGAGAGAGCCTCAAAAACAAAAACACAAACTAAATAGCAAAAACAAAAGCACCAAACGTAATCCATTCCGGAAGTCCGTTTGACTTCCGAAACGTTTGAAAACCAAGGCGCAGCTTCTGATTGGCGCAGGCGCCCCGGAAACAATAGCTGACAGCCGCATCAGATGGTCGGCTTCCGAAAACCGGAACACTTACTTCCAAGGTGTTTGAGAACCAAGGCGTTTGAGAACCAAGGTACCACTGTATTCTAGAGGATTTCTACTGTATTTGTTCTGTTCTGTTCTATTTATGGTTTGTAAGCCCCTTTGGGATTCATTCGAACGAAAAGGGGTCTGGAAATGTAATGAATCAAATCAGCTGCATCAGATGGTCGGCTTCCGAAAACCGGAACACTTACTTCCAAGGTGTTTGAGAACCAAGGCTCCCTTTCCTGCCCACCCCTCTGACCCACAGCCTGACCCCCTCCCCCCTCCTTGAACCCCCCTCCCCGCTCTCTCTTACCCTGGCAAGGCTGCAGGCTGCAGAACTCAATCTCCACGTTGGGTCCCTGGCAGGGCTGTCCTCCGTCGGAGGCAGGGGGCTGGGAGCTGGAGCGGAAGCGGCGCCGAGTGCCCACGTTGCAGCTGCGGCTGCAGGAGCCCCAGGCCGTCCAGTCGCTCCAGGCGCAGTCGGCTGCAGAGAGGGAGGCCAGCTCAGGGCGGGCGAATCTCTTTCCGAGTGCCTTCCCCAGATATTATTTGTATTACAGTGGTGCCTCGCAAGACGAAAAACTCGCAAGACGAAAGAGTTTTCCGTTTTTGAGTCGTTCCGCAAGACGAATTTCCCTATGGGCTTGCTTCGCAAGAAGGAAGCCCATAGGGAAATCTCCGGGGACCTCTTTTAAATGCTGGCGGTGGGGAGCAAAGCCTTTCGCCCCCCTCCGGCCTTCAGAAGAGGTCCAGGAAGGCCGGCGGGGGCCAAAAGGCTTTGCTCCCCACCGCCAGCATTTTAAAAGCGGTCCGGGATAGCAGGGAAGCGCGCTGCGGTTTCCCGCTATCCTGGACCGCTTTTAAAAGGCTGGCCATCGGGAGCAAAGACTTTCGCCCACCACTGTATTACATTTATTATATAAAATAAATTAAAATAAAACGAGCTGCTGATGGAACTTAAGCCCATTCAATATATGGCGTTCAGAGACCCAAGTTATTTTTCATTTGTGTGTTTTCAAGGTCAGTTTTCCAAAAGCATGTAAGAAACATAACAAGGACTTAATTCTCAAATTACTTTTTAAAAAATGGAAAAAGAAATCATGCCGACAATATAAGAATGGCAAGACAAATTATTTGATTATACTGAACTGGCTAAATTGAAAGAGACAATTAAGGGTCAGGCCAAGCAAAAATTCCAAAAAGAATGGGAAAAATATAGAATTGAATTTTATTATTTTGGTCACAGACCAGTTCCAGCCCACATACAATATCAAAGAAGTCATAAAACACAATAGGGATAAATTTGAATTTGCAATTAGGTATAACAGGGACAATACAGATATAGCAACAGTTTAAAAATATATAAATTAAAACTTAGTCACTAACATATAACCTAAAATTATCATTTAAAACCTTAATCATTATGATAGCACAGCTTGTGAAAAATATAGAGAATACCTTTAAAAGCAGTGCCCCCAAATTAATACTTAGACTTGTTTTGATTAACTTCTGCAGGATAATTTATGGTACTTGAGTTAAAAATGGTAATAAAAAGGGGTAATAACAAACTAAGAAGGAGACAGTTTACCAAAAACGAAAAGAGGATGAAGGAAGTCAATTGGAAGAAAAGAAGAAATGAAATATGGTGTATATATATATCGTTAACTATCTGTTTTGTATAAATTTTGGTGCGTTAGTAGATGACCCCTGGGGTCCCTTCCAACTCTACAATTCTTCGATGGTATGTTTCTAAGTCCTTCTCCACTTCTCTACCCTGGAGAACTGCCCCCTGTCTGTGTGAGCCGTCCTGGGCTAGAGTGATAAATACTCTGGCCTAGTAGGGAAGGCAGTTGTCTCTGTTTACCTGGGCAGGGCTCCGTGGTACACGCCATCTCTCCATCTTTGCAGGTGCTGGAAAAGGAAAAGGGGCACATTATGTCACTGAGTAGATGTCTTACGAGTTGCCTCAATGGGAAAATGCAAGATGAAAATCTTTTAGAATGCTTTGCACTCGGAAGAGCAGGGCGGATCGAGGCCCGGAGGGTAGGGACTTTATCTTCTTTCCATCTCTGGGCCAATAACATCCGCGCAGCCGTGGTCGCTATCAGAGAAGGCAGGTGGATCAAGTTGATGGACTATGCCGAAATGGCTAAAATGACCGGAAGAATCAGAAATCAGAAAGGTGAAAAGCTTAATAAGGAATGGGGGGAGGGATTTATAACTTATCTTAAAGACCATTGTAAACAGTTAAAATCCTTGGAATCTAGTTTTTATGTCGTACATGGGATACGTGACTGTGAAATTTCAATCTGAAATACTAAATAAATTAATTTCTGGAGAAAAAAAGAGGTCTGGAGGTTAGCAACACGAGAACGGGGCCTTTTCTGCAGTGGCTCCCAGTTTGTGGAAGGCTCTCCCCAGTTAGTCTCGCCTGGCACCTTCCGTATACACCTTTAGGCTTCTGGCGAAATAAATATATAACTTGGGGATCACTTAAGAAGGAAGTGTTTTATAGATGCATACAATTACAAATTGTGGTGTGTGTGTGTGTAGGAATACAGGTTTTCATAAGGGGGGGGGTCTCCTGGGAGTGGGAATAAATAAAAAGAAGGAAAAAGAAGGAGAAGAAATGCAATATATTCATCACCAGTTGTTGCAGGAGTCCAGGAGGGCGACGTCCCCCGGCCGGTAGAGCTCCCCCTGGTGGTAGCAAGGGCACTCTCTGAGCGGCAGGCAGGTGTCGTTGTGCAGGAAGAGCCCCCCGGGGCAGGAGCAGCCCTCGTGGCAGCGGGAGGCACACTCCACACGGGAGCCTTGGTCCAGGCAGAGGCGGGGGCAGGCGCCCCCCTTCCGCTCGCACTCCTCGGCCGTCTGGTACACCAGGTTCCCCGGGCAGAGCGCTGTGCGGGGTTTGGGGGGACGACAAAGGGAGAGGCATTCGGTGAGAGAGGTGGGGGGGGCACAGAGGTGCAGCAGGATGGGGGGGCTGGAGAGGAAGTGTCTGTCAGGTGTGCGTGCAGGAGCCAGGCCCTGTGACCTTTGCAGGACTGGGGCCTTCCTAAGTTTGTTCTGAAGAGGCAAGGTGCGGCCACACAGGTGAGGCCGATTGGTAGCTCACAGCACCTGGTGGCAAAAGCCGGGAAGGGATATAAGGTCAGCATTTCCCTTCAGCTCTTTGCCACAGCAACACGCTCCCTGCCTTGCGGTGTTGGCTCCTTGACTCCTTGCTTCCTGACCCTCGGACCCTTGACTTCATGATTTCTTGCTTCCTGACCCTCAGACCCCTGACTCCTTGCTTCCTGACCCTTGGATCCTTGACTTCGTGACTCCTTGTTTCTTGACCCTCGGACCCTTGACTTCGTGACTCCTTGCTTCCTGACCCTCGGACCCTTGACTTCGTGACTCCTTGCTTCCTGACCCTCGGACCCTTGACTTCGTGACTCCTTGCTTCCTGACCCTCGGACCCTTGACTTCGTGACTCCTTGTTTCTTGACCCTCGGACCCTTGACTTCGTGACTCCTTGTTTCTTGACCCTCGGACCCTTGACTTCGTGACTCCTTGCTTCGTGACCCTCGGACCCTTGACTTCGTGACTCCTTGCTTCCTGACCCTTGGATCCTTGACTTCGTGACTCCTTGCTTCCTGACCCTTGGATCCTTGACTTCGTGACTCCTTGCTTCCTGACCCTTGGACCCTTGACTTCGTGACTCCTTGCTTCCTGACCCTCGGACCCTTGACTTCGTGACTCCTTGCTTCCTGACCTTCGGACCCTTGACTTCGTGACTCCTTGCTTCCTGACCCTCGGACCCTTGACTTCGTGACTCCTTGCTTCCTGACCCTCGGACCCTTGACTTCGTGACTCCTTGCTTCCTGACCCTTGGATCCTTGACTTCGTGACTCCTTGTTTCTTGACCCTCAGACCCTTGACTTCGTGACTCCTTGCTTCCTGACCCTCAGACCCTTGACTTCGTGACTCCTTGCTTCCTGACCCTCGGACCCTTGACTTCGTGACTCCTTGTTTCTTGACCCTCGGACCCTTGACTTCGTGACTCCTTGCTTCCTGATCCTCAGACCCTTTTCTTGACTCCTGGCCCTCTGGCCCTCTGACTTTTGGCTTTCTGACTCCTGGCTTCTGAACTCCCATTCCTGCTCCCACCCCGCCATCTTGCCCCCAGTCCTGACATCCCCAGCTGGGACTTCGATCGCCTGTGAACCGGCCTGTAACAGTGTCAGGGAATGGTCCTGACCAGCTTCTCTCTGATGGAGAGCTGGAGGGGGAAGGGTCGCCCCGCCTTTGTCTTCCGCGTGTTCAGAAGCAGAGAGAGAAACAGGAGATGGACAGCTTAGGGAGGAGTTGCCCAGTTATGAGATAAGGACAACAGAACCAGAAGGGAGGGGGCAGCTAGTTGAGATGTCATTCGAGAGCGTGGTGGACACCCCCTCACCACAGACTCGGAGGTCCAAACGTATCAGAGAGCAAAGGAGTCAGAGGGGGGGGGGCCTTCCGGTGGGCGCCTGAAATGCTGTGGAAACCGGAAGGAAGATTAGACTAGCCAATTGCCCTCCTTGCGGAGAGCTGTGTATTTGTGCTCACAACATGGCGCTGTAATAAAAGAACCACAAATCTATCAACTGCTTGTTAATTCTTATCTGCAAAGCTACCGAAGGGAGGGGAAGGCTCTCCACGCCTGACAGGGACCCCATATCCCAAATGTGTACCTTTGCAGGGCTGGGTGTTGCAATTGCGGGTCTGGATGAGGGGTCCAGAGCACTCTGGGCCCCCGTGGGCTGGCTTGGAGCAGGTGCGGTTGCGGGTCTGGACCCCGGAGTCGCAAGGGGCAGAGCACTGGGACCAGGAGGTCCATGGGGTCCAGATGCCTTCCACTGAGGAGGAGGGAGGGAGGGAAGAAAGAACAAAAGATGATAAGGAGGTGGTCTGCCTGCTGAGGGCCTGCAGGACCCTTGCCTCTTTCCGCCTGGCTTGACAGGCTTCACAAAGACTGCAACTACTTTTAAATTGTTTCTTATTTTTATCTGTGTTGTTTTAAATGGGATCATCTTGGCTGTGAGCCCTGGAAGACCTGCAGCCTGCCTTGCCGGCCCTTTCCCATCTGGCCTGGGAGAGTGGAGAGCGGACTGACTCCAGCTACAAAAGCTGAAGCTGTTGAACAGATTCTCGGGCTGGAGTATTTATTTACAGGGGGGTTGAGAGAGCTTGTTGCTGTTATTAATATCATTGTTGCATTTTTAGTTTTAGCTCTTACGATTTGCGTGGAAATTGTTTCCATTGGGTTGTGTACTTTTTGAGGTGTTTTATTTATTGTTTATGACCTCTGTTATGTTTGTAATTATGCAAATCTTGTTGTGTTGTAGGCCGCCTTGAGCATAGTTTCAACTATGGAAAGGCGTCATACAAATAAAATGATGATGATGATGATGATGGTCTCTCCTTTAGCTGTGATCCTTGCATTGGAGGCTGTTGAACTCGATGACCCCCGGGGTAACTTTACAATTCTGTTTCTCTATCCTAGAATCATAGAGCTGGAAGGGTCCCTCAGCAGTCATCTATCCCACCCCCCCTGCAATGCAGGAATGCTCTTTCGACTTGCCACTGCACCGGGGAAGAACCTGAGGGCACTTCCTGTACGGCGGCCACCTTTCGGGTAAGATCAGCCAAACCTCGGACCCCAAAGGACGCAATTCCCCAACCTGGTGCCCTTTGGATGTTTCAGACTGCAAACTCCCATCAACCCCAAGCCCAGAGGGGGGGCTCAGCGTTGCCCCCATCCTTCTGCCCCCCTCCTCTCACCTGGGCAGGGGGGCGTGTCACAAAGCTCCTCCTGCACCGTCTCCCCGCTGCAGCTGGCGGCGTCCGTGGTGCCATTGCAGTCCCGGAACCGCTTCCTGACGCCCACCACGTCCGTGGCGTAGTAGCAGGTTTTTGAGCAGGGGGACCAGGGCGTCCATTCGCTCCAGGCGAAGGTGATCTCTGGGGAGGGACAGGAGAAAAAGTGTGGGGCACAGGAAGCCTTGGGGTTGGGGGTCACTGGGTCCCCTTCCAGGAGAAGTGAGGGCTCTAGTCTACTGGCAGGCGGAATGAGGAACTTAAAAACATGTTCAAGGTATCATTTAAAAAAACAAAACCTGGAGGCTTTTCTCCTGGGGATTTTGGGCCCAGACATACCAAAAAATGCAAAGGAAATATTCTTGTATGTGACGGTAGCAGCAAGAATACTGATCGCAATGAATTGGAAGGGAGAGGAAATCGCAACAAAGCTGGAGTGACAAAGTTGGAGTACGCCAAACTGGCAAAAGTGACAGAAAAACCTTTATTCGAAAATGAGACATGTACAGAAAACCCCATGAGGATTATTGCAGTAATATATTGTCAGTGGCAGCATTTGAATGACTTCTCTATTAGGATAAATAAATATAAGAGAATATAATATTGACAAATATTAGTAAAAAGAAAATAGAGATTAACTGTGTATCAGATAAGTAATATTGTAAATACATGGGGTGGTGGGAAGTCGTAGGAATTTTTCAAAGAAGAATGTATGGTGATATGAATTAGCAAAGATTGATATTTTCTTGTATTCTCAATCGGTTGCTTCATACATTTGTTTGTTGTTTGTTTGTTTTGAATATCAATAAAGCATTATATTTTAAAAAGAGTGCAAAACCACTCCCTGAACAAAAGACTGGCTTGAGAGCTGACGCAGAGGAGTGGAGCGTCTCCTCCAGCCTCCCAAGGCATCGGATTTACTTATTTGATGGAAGTGATGCACCTCTTCCTTGTCGGGACCCCTTACCTGAGATGCAGACGGTGTGGCATTCGCGGACCTCCTGGGCATCGCCTTGGCACGGGGCACCGCCATTGGCAGCAGCCGGGTTGGAGGGAGACCTGCAAAAGAGGCAGGGTGGTCCATAAGTTAGGGACGGGGAAGAGAGGGTGCAGCTCTGCCTCTGCACCCATCCAGATGGATGGACCCCTGAAGGATGCCGCAGTTCCTTTTCTCTTATTCATTTCTTTAACAAAACGTATAGAATTAATGAATCAAGTATCTCTAAGCGACTTAGAAGCATTGCATTGTAGAGTCCAGTCCAGCCGCCTGCAATGCAGGAATATTTTGCCACTTGTGGGGCTCGAACCCACAACCCTGAGATTAAGAGTCTCCTGCTCTGCTGACTGAGCTATCCTAGAAGAGGACTTGTATAACATATTACTGGGGAAAGGACTGCTTTTCCTGTCTGTTTGCATTTCCTAGTGCAGTAAGTATTGATCTGATGTGCAGAGATCTTTCCTATTCTACTTAATTCAAGAGGGTTCTGGAAACCTCTTTGTGTGAAAGAAGTAAGCAGAAGGTTCATGATGTTTGGGTTATTTCTTCAGAGAAGCTGAGTACAGCTGCCTTAAACTGGTTACAATACTATAATCTTTATTGTCATTGTCCCATACAGAACAACAAAACACCGCACATGCGCCCTACGTAGTGATGCCCGCTCCGGGTGTCATGACGTCTTCCTTCGCCCCTGGCTGACTATAATAATAAGGCCAGAAGGAGCCTGGGTTTCACTCTTTTGTATCTTTCTTTCTGGTGTGATGTTCTGTATGTGGTGTGCTTAGTGTTAAGGTTTAGACTTATTATAAATTACCGTGAGTTTAAGTTAAGTCTGTTGCAACTGGACTTCTTATGGACAGGGCCAATTCTGAATGTATTGGATTTGTGACCATGATGCTCATCTGCCTTCAGCAGCAGTAAAGCTCTGCTGGATGAAATATTCATTGCCTCTGGTCTACTTTTGGGGGGAAATCCTGCAATGTGTTTAAGATTTTACTCTGCTTACTATAAATTGGAATCTAATCTGGATCAATACTGAGTAGAATTTCAATGACAGTTCCATTCATTCATTTTTTAAAAAAATCAAGAAAACACATGGCGACTACAACTAATACATGTGTTACATTTATAATTGTAATAAATGTCTTCAAATATCTGAAGGGCTGTCATCACACGGAAGATGCAGCAAGCTTGCTGTTTGCTGCTCCAGGGGGCAGGGTCCAAAGCGATGGCTTCAGATGACAAGGAAGGGGATTCTGACCATTATTGCTGCTGCTGCTGTTAATTGAATTTATATACTGCCCTCTACCCACAGCTCTAAACATTAGGAAGAACTTTCTGGTGGTCAGAGCTCTTCAACAGCAGAACAGACTCCACTGAAAAGTGGTGGTCTCTCTTTGGTTGTCGGTTTTTAAACAGTCTGGAGACTGGGGAGCTACCTGCCAGGGTTTCTTCAACCAGGCTGATTAACATCCACGCCCTTTTAAATGTGTTGGGGGGGGTTACTGGGTGTGTTTTTTAAATTTTGTTTTCTTTTTATGTATTTTGTTTTTATCTTGTATTTTTATGCTGTGATCTGCTCTGAGATCTTAAATAAAAAGGCAATTTCAATGACTAATTCGCATCACCTACTCCAGTGGGACGAGTTGGGGGTCAAGGAGAGAAAACAACCCCCCCCCCCATTTTGATCACAACCTTCCTTGGGAGGGCCGGATAAAAAAAACCTGCCTCGAGAGGCCACTGTTAGGCTATAGTTCCGTTCCACCTTAAAAGGGTACAGGCATGACTGTTGTGTGTCACATGCCTGTTTACTTCCAGCACAATCTGCTGGGAACTTCCGTTTGTATATAGCTTTTGTGTTACTGCTGTTTTGCTGGAGACGAAGGGAAGCAGACATGTTTTCCGTTGTTCCTGAACTATGCTGAATAAATGCTGTACATTATGCTTGCACATCTCTCTGTCCACCTCTTCTGCTGTGAGGTGATTTACACACTCTGCTGACAGAGCGTGCATGAGTCTCTAAACGTATCTGAGGCTCGTGTTTGATGCTGTTCCAAGAGAGACCGGTGATTGTCCGGCTGCCGGCTGGTGGCTTGAGCCAGCTGGGGGCCTGCCGGATGCCCCCCGTCTCCCCGGCAGTATCCCAACTGCCACATCCCGCCCTCAGGTGGACGCTGCCCTCCTTCACCTGAATCTCTGCTGCATGCCGACCCCGCAGCTCCTTCCGCAAGGGCTCCACGGAGACCAAGCTGACCAGCCGCACTTCACGGGGCAGGAAACTGAGTCGCAGGTCACGGCGCCTTCCAGGCAGACGCTGGTGGTGGGAGCGGGAAGGAGGCGGAGGACAAAAGCTCGTCAGGACTGAATCTGGACCCCACCACCACCACCCCAAAAGGGGGGAACCTGTGACCCTCCAAGCCCTGATTGGACTCCAACTCCCATCAGCCCCAGGGGCAAAGGCAAAGATTGGGAACCTTTCATATCTTGAGGGCCACATTCTCTTTTTTCATATATAAAATTTATTTGGTTTTTCAAATATTGTACAGAGATATATCACACATAAATAATAAAAACAAGATTCACAGGAATCTCCTGGACTTCCACCCTCCCCTTTGTGGGTCCTATTATTAATCCTTCCCTCCTGCATTTTTTATGATACTGTAATCCAAAACGTTTGCCTCTTCTGTTATGTCCAGAATTCAACATTAAACTACAAGTGATATTCCAACCCTACTAACGATTTTAACTGTTTACAATGGTCTTTAAGTTATAAATTTTCCCCACTCCTTGTTAAAATTTTGGTCTTGCTGATTTCTGACTCTTCCGGTCATTTTAGCCATTTCAGCATAGTCCATTCACTTCACCTGCCATTCTCCTCTGGTGGGAGGGCCACATTCTTTTCTGGGCGGCCTCCCAAGGGTTAGCCTCTAGGCAGCTGGCCACAGGTCTGGGTGCAATGGAGCAGTTTCTGAAAGAAGGGGACCCTCAGCTCCTCAGGCACAGATACCCTCCCTGGCGGGTTATGGGCCCACAACCCGAGACTTCTCCCGCAAAGAAGTCGTCATTGCTCTTCCCTTTTCATGCCCCTCCTGGCGCTAGGAGGTAGTGGAGCAGGTGAAGGTGGGCAGTCTACTGACTTGTCCCTCGCCTGAACCATCCCTTCTTCCTCTGCCCAATCCTGTGTGCCTTCCTCCACCTCAGACTGCCCGACTCTCGCTCCTCTTCAGTGTCAGGGTCTGGACTGAGGGGGAATGGTGGAGACCTCCCCCTCCTCCTGCACTTCCCAGAAAAGGGGGAGACAGTATAGATTTAGAACAGTGGTTTGCAGAAGGTCACAGTTCAGAGGCTGCAGAGGGGAGAAGCTGGGAAATATTGGGAGACGAGCAGGAAGAAGTCGAAGAAGCCCCAGGGGAGAGACAGCGGAAAGATTCAGTGTCTTTAGCAAACATGCCAGACCCCCCCTCCCAGAATCCGGCAGGCATCGAAAGTAGGAGAACAGAAAGCTCAGAGGCAGAAAGCACAGATCAGCCAATGTAGGGATGGCGTATAATAGGAGAGACGGAGGGGGGTGGGACTTTACTCGGAGCAACGCCATTATCCAAGAGACGGCACTTTCACATCTCTCTGTGAATATTGAATAAAAGACCTTGGTGAGAGCTTCTTGTCTTTCCATTACTGGCAGCCTGCCGTGAGGGAGGGGGGTCAGATTCCCTGAAGCCTGACACTCAGACTTCTGCCTTGTGGGTGGCGGAGCTCCCGGTGGAGTACAGGGAGAGCCAGTGTGGTGTAGTGGTTAAGAGCGGTAGTCTCGTAATCTGGGGAACTGGGTTCGCGTCTCCGCTCCTCCACATGCAGCTGCTGGGTGACCTTGGGCCAGTCACACTTCTCTGAAGTCTCTCAGCCCCACTCACCTCACAGAGTGTGTGTTGTGGGGGAGGAAGGGAAAGGAGAATGTTAGCTGCTTTGAGACTCCTTCGGGTAGTGATAAAGCGGGATATCAAATCCAAACTCTTCTTCAGGGTCAGGTTTAAGGTGCTGGTTTTGACCTTTAAAGCCCTATGCAGCCTAGGACCCACGTTCCTATGGGACCGCCTCTCCTGGTATGCCTCGCGGAGGACCTTAAGGTCCACAAATGACAACACTTTGGAGGTCCCAAGTCGCAAGGTGGTTAGATTGGTCTCAACTAGGGCCAGGGCCTTTTCAGCACTGGCCCCGATCTGGTGGAACGCTCTGTCACAAGAGACCAGGGCCTGCGGGACTTGACATCTTTCCGCAGGGCCTGCAAGACACAGCTGTTCCGCCTGGCCTTTGGTTTGGACTCAGTCTGACCCTTCTGTTTCCCTCCCCCTAAGGTTTTGATCTATGGGCCGCTTTTAAAATGAGGCTGCATTTTAAATTTCAAATTGCATATTAACCTGTATTTTAAATTGTTTTTTTCCCCTTCTCATTATGTTTTTACTGTAATTTTATTGGTGCTAGCCGCCCTGAGCCTGGCTCTGGCTGGGGAGGGCGGGATATTAATTATTATTATTATTATTATTATTATTATTATTATTATTATTATTATTAATTGCTGGGCCCCTCTCCTGGGTTGCTCCCCTGGTCGCCTGACTGTACCCTGCGCTCTTCGGAGCCCTGCCAGAGGAGGAGGAGAAGGGTGGGGCACCAGAGGGACCCCGTCCGCCACTCACCACTGGCTGCAGTTGTCCCTCAGGAACATCTCCCCCGGGAGGCGGCGCTCGTGGTCAAAGAAGCAGTGGCACTGGCTGACGTTCACGCAGCCCCCGTCCTGCAGGAAGAGCCCCGGGGGGCAGCGGCAGCCTGGGAGGGGAGACAGAGGGGTCTGGAGGTCAGAGCAGAGGGCAGGGATAGAGGGAGCCCCTTTTCTCGGCTAGGAAAGGGACCCCGTACTCACCCTCCACGCAGCTGCTGGGGCAACTTGTCTTCAGGCTCAGCTGGCGGCACGTTTGGGGACATGGAGCCACGAGGCCTCGCTCGCAGTGCCCGGCTTGCACGTAGACCATGTCTGGCCCGCAGTCTGCAGAGGAAACAGACAAGGGGAGGAGGTCAGGTTGTGGGAGGAGGGAAGTGAAGTCTAGTGGGTGGAGGGGGTTTTCAGGGTGTTTATACGCTGCACCTTTAAACATTTTTTTTGGGGGGGGGTATAAAAAAGTGACGTGCCAGTGCAAAATGGCTGCCAAAAAAGGCAGCAAATAAGGTGGCAGTACTCCGTACAAGTGAGGAGAGATAGTGTGGCTCAGTGGTTACAGCGCCAGACGAGAACCTGGGAGAGACCAGGGTTCAAATTCTCCCATGAAGTTCCCTGGGTGCGTCCTTTGGGCCAGTCGCTGTCCCTCAGACTAGCCTACCTCACAGGGCTGTTGTGGGGAGTAAAGGAGATGGGGGGAGAACAATGGTCTCCTTGGAGGAGAAAATGGGATATAAATGAATACGTAAATAAGAGACAAATAACTTAAGAAGCATTAAAGCCACAGTCATAAACCAAAATACTAAAAAAAAAATGTACATCCATCCATATTCATATCAAGCAAGGATTAATTCTACTCACTTCTCTACATGATGAGCATGACTAATAATAATAATAATAATAATAATATCAGCAAATAAAGCCTTGCTTTTAAAGCACATTCGAAGTACAATCTTTCCCACAAAGAATTCTGGGAAATGTAGTTTTACCCCAAAGAGTTACAATTCCCAGCAGCCCTTAACAGTGCCCAGAATTCTTTGAAGGGGGAGAAATGTGCTTTAAAAAGAGTCTAGTAGTGTGTAGAGAGCCTCCGTATCCAAAGATTATGAAGTGGGTCGGCAGTTGATCTGAGGAAACGCCTCCTGGCTGACCTAACCTTTAAAGCTGATCTCCCCCCAGCCCCTTGGCCCCTGTGTTCGAAGACGACAATATGGAGACCCCAAAACCGACAGCACAACCCAGAAGTCACTTCCACTCCCCTGTGCAAACTCCATTGAATTGAATGGGTACTTGGGCTTGTGCAACTTCCATTCATTTCAAGGAGGCGAGCCCAGGTAAATATTCCCACTGGACTTATAAGCTTCTTTTATCACCAGCACCTTTGTAATTCACAAGGCAAACCAGAAGCGCCTATAGCTCCTGCCTGTCTGCCCCTTCTGGAAGTCCAAGGATCCTTCGGTTTGTAACTCAAGGGTTAATTTGGTAACTCAGAAGGAGTTGCTTAGCAACCAGGCAGAGTGGCATGATCTCAAGTGAGGCGGCACAGGGCCCTGATTGGCTGTGAGTTTCTGAAGGAGTTTTTCCTCTGTGTGTTTGGTTGAAGGCCTCTCTGGTACGTACAAGGCCAGATGTAAAGAAAGACAAAAGTTATTTTCTCCCCAAATTGTTCACTGTTTTTGTTTGGTTTCCCAATGTTCCTGACATCCCCCAGGCTCATCCCCCCCCCAATCTCAGGCTCCATCAACGGCCCACCTTTCCTTTCTGTCCCTTCCTGTCTCTCAACTGCAGCCACCACTTACCCCGGGCATCTCCACAGGGCTGCTGGTTGCAAGTCTCCATCTGCACAGCGTCCCCCGGGCAAGGCTGCCCCCCGTTCTTGGGCGGGGGGTCGGCGCAGGTCCTGGTGCGGCTCCGCACGCCGCCACGGCACTCGGCGTCGCAGTCCGACCATTCGCCCCAGGATGCCCAGGCGCCATTAACTGGGCGGAGAGAGAGAGCCACGCGACTGAGCTCCAGCCTCTTCATCATGCGACCACAGAATATTCTACACTTGGACTTGGGCCCCTGTATCTGAAGGCAGTATTTTGTCATGCCAACCTTCCCGTGCCTTTTTTGAATTAATAACGGGGAGGTTTAAATGATTTTGTCGACTATGAATGGAAGATGTGTTTTTATGAGTCTGGAAAAATGAACGTTTTAAGCAAAATGCTGCACGTGAAGCCTGCAAGCTCTTCGCTTTAGCCCACCTCACAAGGCCTTCTCGGTGGTGGTGCCTGCCCTGTGGAACGCCCTCCCAGCAGATGTCAAGGCAAGAAACAACTATTTTACTTTTAGAAGACAACTCAAGGCGGCCCTGTTTAGGGAAGTTTTCTAATATCTGACACTGTATTGTTTTTAATATTTGGTTGGAAGCCACCCCGAGTGGCTGGGGAAACCCAGCCAGATGGGTGGGGTATAAATAAATTATTATTATTATTATTATTATTATTATTATTATTATTATTAATTGGCACAGGTGACGCATAATACCCATTCTGGATTTGCAAGAACTTGATCTTTTAATGTGGCAGCACCTGTCCTTTGGAACTCCCTGCCTCTTGACATCAGGCAGAGACGCCTTCATTGCACTCTTTTCGGTGCCTGCTAAATACGTTATTGTTCAGGCAAGCCCGTTCAGGTGCTTAGAAAGTTTCAATCGTGTTTTCAATCCTGTTTTCAGCCAGTTGTTGTTATTTCAACTTTTTGAATGTCTTAAATTATTGCTGTTAATCTTCCTTACCGCTAATGTTTGATTTATCTCCCCAGCCCCCGTAAACTGCTTTGAGGCTGTTCAGTTTGTAATCTAGTGGTGTATTCATTTTATGAAATAAACTCTGCATCTTTCATAAAACATATACACCACTAGATTGCAAACTAAACAGCCTCAGAGCAGCATGCAAAAAAGATAAATCAGTTGGTAGCTCAGTTGGTTAGCACATGGTGCTGATAACACAAAGGTTGCAGGTTTCATCCAGCTGCATATTCCTGCATTGCAAGGGGTTGGACTAGATGACCCTCGGGGTCCCTTCCAACCCTACAATTCCATAATTCTATGTTTTTATGAAGGGCTTCAGGCCTGAGAAGGCATGAGAGGGTTCTTGGGCTCGAATCCTGCTTGCGGGTTTCACTTTGGGGGCATCTGGTTGGCACCGATTCTATACGAATAAGTGTCTGTTTGCAATATTCAGCACTTTCAAAACTGCAAAATTCAATTCCTAGCCCAAAGGGTTCGCCTTCAGGCCGGGCATCTGCAGAGACGATGAGAAGCGGAGGGAGCCTTTTGAGCCCCGCCTGTCCGGAAACCCACTGCTCCCAGGTAAGTGGGGAGAAGGCCCTACCTGGGCAGGCCCGCAGGAAGCAGGAGCGGCTGTCAAACTCATCGCGGTCGCACTGCCCCCCAGGCAGGGCGTTGCGGAGCAAGTCCCGGCGCCGGAAGGTCACCCCCAGCCCGCACGACCGACTGCATTCACTCCAGGTGGTCCACGGGGACATGATGCAGTCCGCTGCCAGAGAAGGGAGAGAGGCAGGATTGGACTATAGTTCCGGCAAAGGCCAGGAGAGAAACTTCCTCCATTTGCAGCGAAACATCCTAACCTTGATCTGAGCTGGTGCCCTTTTCTTTAGGACAGAGGTGTGGGGGGGGAGATTTCATCGCCCAAGGGCCGCATTCCATGCTGGACAACCTTCCAGGGGCCACATGGCCAGTGGTGGGTGGAGCCAGAGGCAGAAGTGGGAGGAGCCACAGATTTAAATTTGACACATGGCAGGTGTCAGGAGCGAGCCGGCAGGAAACCACACTGTGCAAGTTAGCTCTTCATTAGCAAGAACACAATCTGCACAGACTTGGTGGACTGTCAGAAATGACACACTGAAATGACACACATGAATGTCTTGGGTTGGGGCACTGTTGAGGGGTTTTTGTTGGAGGGGCATTGTGGCTGTTGATACTGATTTTGTGTATCTTCATTTTGGATTAATGTGGAAATTGTTCAATTGGGTTGTGCACTTTTTGAAGCTTTCTTTATTATTATAACTGCTTTTATGTTTGTAGTTATGTGGGGGATTTTATACGTTGTAAGCTGCCTTGAGCATAGTTTTAACTTTGGAAAAGCAGCATACAAATAAAATGATTGATTGATTGACTGTCAGGACTCCTGAGCACAACAGCTCATCCCCAGTAGGTCTGGCCCCATGGATCAGTTGCTGAGACTGAAAGTCCCTGCCTCCCCCTCCTGCTAAGTCCCCTCCTATCCAGGGTTTTCCCCAAGCAATCAGAGACTGTGCCTGAGTGCGGCAAACCTCTCCTCCGCCCTTTTCATGCCTCTCTTGGTTCTGGGGAGCTTGTCGCAGCAGGAGAGGAAGACACCTGCGACTCTTCACCAGCTTCTGCTGCTGATGCTCGACTTCTCTCTGCCACAGATTCCCCGCACTCACCTTCCATCCAGGCAAGTGAGAGGCATCCTCCGCATTCAGGGACACAGTCCAGCCAGGCAAAAACCCTCAAGGAAGGCTGGCGACGGAGTATGGCCAAGCCATGTCCTGAGGGCCACATTTGCCCACCCCTGCTCTCCTGCAGAATGGGGGGGGGGAGGGGAGCAATTATCCACCCCGATCTGACATACCACAGTTGGCCTCGTCGGACCCATCCTGGCAATCCTGGCGGAGATCGCAGCGCCGCTCCAGCGCCAGGCATTCCCCGCTGCCGCAGGTGAACTGCTTGGCAGAGCAGACGCTGGGAGGGCCCAGTGGGGGCAGCAGGGTGGCGGCAGGGGTGGCGGGAGCAGTGGGACCACCTGTGGGGGTGGGAAAGTGCAGTGCAATGGTTACAGCGTCGGACTAGGACCAGGGAGACCAGGCGCCTAGTCCCACTTTGTCAGTTACCTCTCTCTAGTAACTTCACTGGCAAGAATTAACGAGCTGCTTATATTTTGTGGTCCTTTTTGTCACCTGCTTACAAGCAAAAAGTCCACATCTCTCCACAAGGAGAGTGGCTGACTACTCCAAATCCTCCCCTTTCCATCCCCAGCAACATCTTGGGCACCAAAGGAAAGTTCCTTCTCCTCTCTAGTCTTTGTTCTTTAATACAGACAGACCTCCAAGTTCTTGGGGAGGGAAGATTCCCCACCCTCTCTCATGACGCCTCTGCTGGCTGTTCCCTCCCTTCTGTCTCTCTTCCCATTATCTAGTAACTAGGCAACTTTCTCAAAACAGCTCAGTGTCTGTGTTTCTCTCTGTCCCTGAAACTGCTGGAAGGGGGGGGGCGAATCTTCCTACTCCTCACAGTGGCCAAGAAACCCTCTCCGTCACCCGGGGCAGGGCAAACCGCCCGGTGACGCATGCGCGACGTCTGTATGGACTGCGCACGTGTGGCAGCTGGTACAGACTGTGCACGCGCAGCAGCTGGTATGGTTGCCACGTGAGTTTCAGCCTGCACAGACGCCACACGTGAGTGCCAGCCCATACAGATGTCCATACGGTCGCCATGCAAGCAGCAGCCCGTATGGACGCTGTGCAGGCGCAGTGCCCACACTGACTGTGTGCCCTCTGCAGCTCTAGAGCTGGGGGGAGGCAGCGGGCCATCTTGTCACCCCCCCCGGGTTGTGCCCAGGACGGCCCACTCCCTCCGCCCCCCCTTCGTACGCCCCTGCCTCCTCCTCCTCTTCAGAGAGGAGCTGATCTGCCTGAGAATGCATTCTTCAATCCTCTGATTCAGACCATTCCCTGACACACTTGTTCCTGAAGCCCATTGGGTGACTTGACAGACGGCAAAAGCATCCCTGGGGGAGAACCACCAACCCCTGAACTTTTGGTTAACGGCAATTGCCACCAGCCGTGTGGCCTCCGTGCGTGGGTGCAGTGGCACCTTTGAGATCTTCCCTGGCACCCACAAAGCAAATTATGTGTGCAAATTAAAAGCACCACATTGGACTCCGTTCCACGGAAACTGGAGCTGCGTCTGCGCCTTGGATCCCCGGAGTTTCTCGCCTCTTGGCAAGGGGAGCGGCAGGTAGCAAAACTCACCGCAGTGCATCTCGTCCGAACCATCCAGACAGTCTTCTTGGCCGTCGCAAACAAAGGCGGCCTCAACACAGCCAAAGACTTCACAGGCAAACTGCCCCTGGGTGCAGAGGATTCTGGGAAGCCCGGGGCTGGGAGTTCGAGTCAGCGCTGTCAGAGGAAAACAGCACCTTATCGGGGGCTGGCAGGGGGACTGACTTCCAGTTGCTCTGGGGCTCGCATCCTGCTTGCGGGTTTCCCAGGATGGCCTCATGAGAGCAGGAAGGTGGACCAAATGGGCCACAGGCCGGATCCAGCCACAGGGCTCATTATTATTATTATTATTATTATTATTATTATTATTATTAAACATTTCAACATAACAATTTATCAAAAACCTATCAACCTCATTTCCCCCCCATAAATCCCCCCTAAAAAGATAATACTGCCAGTGTTTTTTTATCCGTTTACAATTTATCTGTAAATATTCAATAAACCATTCCCATCCTTTTCTAAAAAGTTTGTCATCTTGATTTCTTACTCTCCCAGTAAGGTTCGCCATTTCTGCATAGTCCGTAAGTTTGGCCTCCTCTGAACCTTTTCCAACTCTACAATCTCCTCTTTCAGGTGAGGTGACCAGAACCCTACACAGCATTCCAAATGCTCTTTGAGCAAGATCAGCCCCAGACGCATCCCTCTGTCGCCCCCTTTGGAGCTGGAAGCCCTGCTTACCGGACAGCGTGGTTCGCAGGCCTGGCTGGTACGGAAAGGTTTGGGACGCGGGCAGCACCGTCGTGCCAGGGGTACCAGTGGCGAGTCTGGGCAAAGTGGATCCCAACGGCCAGGAGGTGGACCAGGAAGGCGAGACGTGATGCTCCTTGGAGGGCTGGATCCGGGGCGATTCTGGGACGCCGGTTGCTCCTCCAGGGCGCTGGGACTCCTGTGATACACTTGGCAGCCCGGTGAGCCACTGCGGAGGAGATGCTCTCTCTGGGGCAGGGGGTCTTGTGCCAGTGACCGTAGAGGTCACACCAGCTGTGGGGTTGGAAAGAAGCATGGGAGAAGCTTGAGTGTCCGGCCTCATGAACTACAAACCCCAGGATTTGGGGTCCAAACCGGTGTCAAAGCTTTGCAGCTGCTTGGCAGTGTTGTGCAGCGCGAACCCCGTGTTTTGCAGCGCCCCCAAATGTTTTATTTTTATCTGTTTGTTTGTTTGTTTGTTTGTGTGTTTGATTGACAAACCGCCCTTCATCAGAAGACCGCAGGGCGGCTCGCAAGGTAAACTACAAAGCAAAAAGGCAAAAAAATAGTGAAAACAAAAACAGCAAAACCAAGGAGCCCCCCAAGTAATAGATACATCAAACCGGGGTTCGTGGTTAACACATGGAAATCCAACATCCAATTCACTCCAAAGCCGTACCAAAGTTTTGTAATAGTTTTGCAGGAAAATCTGCAGGTTTTGCAGTGCCCCCTTCAAATGGAGTAATTGTGGTACCTCGGTTTTCAAACATAATCTATTCCGGAAGGCTGTTTGAGTTCTGAAACGTTCGAAAACCGAGGCACAAAGGGCAGTCTGCAAATTTAATAGAGGAAGTTGAGAAAAATAACATATACATTTAGCTTCTGAGGTGTGTTCAAAAACGGAAGCACTTCTGGGTTTTACGCCATTCGAAACCCGAAACATTCGTCAACGGAGACGTTCAAAAACCAAGGTACAGTGGAACCTCGGTTTCCGAACGTAATCCGTTCCAGAAGACCATTCAGCTTCTGAAAAGTTCGAAAACTGAGGATCAATGGCTGGCTGCAAAGTCAATGGGGGGGAAATGAAAAATGTGCCCCGGAAGCCGTTCAGGAACAGAACCGTTCAAAAACAGAAGCATTTACTTCCGGGGTGTCGGCATTTGAAAACTGAAATGTTCGTCAACAGAGACATTCGAAAACCGAGGTTCCACTGTACCACGTGCTCAAAGCAGATTCCCATAAAGCCTCAATTGCAAAGACGGGGGGGGGCATGGTTTTCCTGGAGAAAACCTTGCTCTGTGCCAGCCTCTGCCTCCCCCATTCCCTCTCCCCTATCTTCCATGCACACCCTTGGTAGGAACAAGGGCAGGAGGCTGGCATAGACTCTGGAAGAGAGGCCCCGTCAGCCGACCACCTTCCCCCGGAAGAACCCTCCAGGTGCCCCCGCCAGTCCCCCCAAACTCACTCCAAGGGCAGCCGATCACCTCCATGCGCAAGGAGGGGCTCCCGCGAAACTCCGTGGGCACAAGGCGGAGGATGCGGGCCAAGATGGGCGGGCGCAGCTCCTGGCGCACTGCCGTGGCACTGTTGAAATTGCCCTCCAGGACCTGCGGGAAGTTGAGAAGTGTAAGCCGAGGCGGCAGAGGGCAAGAGCGAGGCTCAGAACGGGCGCGGCATAACTATTCCCCCTCCCCCAATTGTTTTTACTGAAAAAGGGCTTTGGTAGAACTCTGCCAAGGCCTTCTAAAAGTATGCCAGCTCAAAATTAGGCATTTCCCTAAGGGAAAAGTTGACAGCTATGAAATTAGGTGCCATCGAGTTCGGCGTTGCTCCAGGTAAGCGTTGATGGGCAGAATTGGCACAGCTACCGACAGCCCATAATCCTCATTCCGCATTTTTTAGGACTTGCTCCAGGTAAGCTTTGATGGGCAGAATTGGCACAGCTACCGACAGCCCATAATCCTCATTCCGCATTTTTTAGGACTTGCTCCAGGTAAGCGTTCCACATTTTTTAGGACTTGCTCCAGGTAAGCGTTGATGAGCAGAATTGGCACAGCTACTGACAGCCCATAATCCTCATTCCGCATTTTTTAGGACTTGCTCCAGGTAAGCGTTCCGCATTTTTTAGGACTTGCTCCAGGTAAGCGTTGATGGGCAGAATTGGCACAGCTACTGACAGCCCATAATCCTCATTCCGCATTTTTTAGGACTTGGTCATTCAGTGTGGCAACCCCTGCCCTTTGGAACTCCCTGCCTCTTGAGATCAAACAGGCACTTGCTCAAAGCATTCTTGTTTAGACAAGCCTCCCCAGATGCTTAGAAAGCTATGGTAATTTTAATCCTCTTTTAGTGTTTTTTTGGGGGTGGACTAGATGACTCTGTGGGTCCCTTCCAGCTCTACAGCTCTACCATTCTGTGATATTAGCACCATAGCTATATGTCTTAGGACCCACTGTATTTTCAGTGACTGTAAGTTGTTTTTAAATAATGAAGGAAGGGTGGGGGCAATAAATAGATTGATAGATGCAATTAACACAACTGCTTCGTAAACAGAGCAGAAGATAAAGTAGAGCAGGATATAATCTGATTCCCATGTCTTCTTGGTGCAAGCTGAGCAGGATGAGTGCTTAGCGAGCGGGTCGTCTGTCGGGGGCCTTTAGCTGTGATTCCTGTGTTGCGGGTGGTGGGGGTGGACTAGATGAGCCTTGGGGATCTCCTCTCACACCAACCCACTGAGCAGCTCTGCCTTCTTTTGGGAGCCCAGAGAGATCTCCTGGGAAGTGGGGGAGCCCGTCCTCAGCACCCGCTCAGGAGGACCCCGTGCCAGGCAGGGCGAAGGGCATGGGCAGAGGTGGTACCTGGGCCCGCAGGGAAGCGCTAGGGCCGTATCCAGATCGGGCGTAATCCCGGAAGTTGACCCCGTCGTCGCTGTAGACCAGGCGGTAACGGGAGACGTAGCCCCGGGAGGGCCCCCCGCCTTGCGTGACCACGGCAGTGAGGAACGTGGGCTGAAGGAAGTCCACCTGGAAATAGGGGTCGGGGTCCGAGGGGCCCGGGCTCCACCCAGGGGCCATGTTCTGCCTGGTGGGGGTCAGGGGAAGGAGAAGCATCAGTTGTTTGGCCTATTAACCATTCAGCAAAATAAGCAGCTGCCTAGGGCATCAGGAGAAGGTGAGGCACCAGATAATTTTTTTCCATTGCCCATTTTTTTTACATTAATAGTCACAAGTTGCTCAGCCCTCTCCTCCTCCTCCAGGAATTCGTCTAATCCTCTTTTAAAGAGGATTTAACATATTTTTGTGGTTTTCATCTTGTATTTTTATGCCCTGAAGTCTACAGCTGAAAGGAAGCCTACCAATTTAATAAATAAGAATAATAAATGACAATAACCATCTTGAAAGAAATAGGAACAATGTTTCACATGTGGTGGGAATGCCGACCTATTAAACAATTTTGGAATGAAATATATGAAGAAATCAAAAGAATGTTTAAAATATATTTTAGTAAAAAACCGGAGGCATTCCTTTTAGGTATAATTACAAAAGATATTCCTGGCAATCAAAGGAAAGTATTCCTTTATGCAACAACAGCTGCCAGGATGCTCATAGCAAAAAACTGGAAAGGAGGAAAAATCCCATCAATAAAAGAATGGCAAATTAAACTTTGTGAATATATAAATTTGGTAAGATTCACAGCATTCTTAAGGGGACAATCAGACCAAAAATTAGCAAAAGAATGGGATTGTGTTAAAGAATATATGAAAAAGCATTGTTCTGGAGTAAGTATATCGGTATGTAACAAATGAAGCTTTGCAGGATTAAAGAAATTGAAAAGCGGAGCAAAAGGTGTAAAGATAGAGGTAATTTACATTCGACACAACAATTCAGAAAGATTAAAAATTTTGAGGTCTCAAAACAGAGGAAGGAAGTCAATATGTGTATATGTATGTAAAGATTAGTATGATGGCTTGGTTTTTTTTGCAGGTGTGGTTTTTTTCCCCTTTTTGTTTTCTGTTTGCTTTGCTTTGTTTTTGTTGGTTTGTTCGTTTTTTTAGGATTTTATGTTTCTAATTTTTGTTGTAACTTTGCAATGAAAATAAAAATTATTTTTAAAAAATCATAAACCCACCCAAGTTGGTGGCCGTCACTTTCTCCTGCAGCAGGGAGTTCCAGAGATTAACTATGCACTTTCTTAAGTCACCATCAAATTGTCCGGCCCCTTCCTTCCTTCTGCAATGCAACCCCTATGGTACCCTCACACCCCAATGCTCTCTGAGCTCCCCCCATCTGTCCCTGACTCCATGAAGCTGACTTGGACCCCCAAACTTACATGTTGGGCACGATGTTGAGGCGCCCGGCGTCTGGTGGGTTCCCGTCCTGGTAGGACGAGGCGCTCAGCTGCTGCTGGTGGATCCGCCCGTCTTCCAGACCGAGGGCTTCACTGCAGGAACCTGCGTCGGAGGGTGCACAAATCCAAGAGTTAGAGGCACCCCCAGATTTGCTTCCATGGATTTGCAAAGCAAGTTTTATTTTTACAGTGGTACCTCGGGTTAAGTACTTAATTCGTTCCGGAGGTCCGTTCTTAACCTGAAACTGTTCTTAACCTGAAGCACCACTTTAGCTAATGGGGCCTCCTGCTGCTACCGCGCCGCAGCTGCACGATTTCTGTTCTCATCCTGAAGCAAAGTTCTTAACCTGAAGCACTATTTCTGGGTTAGCGGAGTCTGTAACCTGAAGCGTATGCAACCTGAAGCGTATGTAACCCGAGGTACCACTGTATTTTATTACACTAATATGCCGCCCTTTGCCCATGGATCTCAGGGCACATCACAACACGTGTCAGCTTAGAAATCGGCACAACAGCCTCTCAAGGTGGGCCGGTGTTAGTTCTGCTGTATCCGAGGTTCCCAAGAGTTTTGGGGCTCCTATCCGCTCGGTACCACGAGCTCTTCCCCAGTGCCCCCTAACCCTACCCCATAAATAAATGGAAACCATTGCTCAGGACAGCAGTTTGGACAACCTGCTAGAGGGACAATGGTAAAATTCAGCAGCGAATACTGCATGCGAAATATTTTCACGCCTTCTGACCAACGAAAACAGGACAGAGGAAATTTATGGCATATTTACGTACTTTCCAAACCCGCACAAACCTTCACTGCCACAGATGTACAGTAAGTAATTTATGAGAAAAATGAATCACTATCGCCAATAATGGTCTAGGTAAAGGTAAAGGTACCCCTGCCCGTACGGGCCAGTCTTGCCAGACTCTAGGGTTGTGCGCTCATCTCACTCTATAGGCCGGGAGCCAGCGCTGTCTGGAGACACTTCCGGGTCACGTGGCCAGTGTGACAAAGCTGCATCTGGCAAGCCAGCGCAGCACACGGAACGCCGTTTACCTTCCCACTGGTAAGCGGTCCCTATTTATCTACTTGCACCCGGAGGTGCTTTCGAACTGCTAGGTTGGCAGGCGCTGGGACCGAACAACGGGAGCGCACCCCGCTGCGGGGATTCAAACCGCTGACCATGCGATCGGCAAGTCCTAGGTGCTGAGGTTTTACCCACAGCGCCACCTGCGTCCCTATAATGGTCTATCTTGTGACAACTCAGAATCATGAACAATAATAATAATAAAATTTATTTTATACTCTGCCCTCCCCGGCCAAAGCCGGGCTCAGGGCGGCTAACACCAGTAAAATTACAGTAAAAACATAATAAAAACCAATTTAAAATGCAGGTTAAAATGCAATTCAAAATGCAGTCTCGTGCTCTACCCACTGGGCTATCCCATCAACATGGAGGAATGAAAGGTGACGGGTGCAGATCTTGGAGAGGGCTGGAACCAAGCCCCTCCCCCCTATCTGGGAAGAGATGCAGTTTACCTGGCTGGGGGAAGGTGAGACCTTCAGGAAGCGGCCATCTGCTGGGAGACACCTGCAAGGATGGAGAGAAAAGAGAGTCACCTTCTGCTAGCCAGTTTGGATAAACTGGAATTGTCCTTCCTGCTCTCCTCCTTCCAGGGAGCTGACGGTGTTGCCACTCGGCTCCCCGGTTTTAACTGCACCACAGTCCTGCGAGGAAGGCTGGAAAAGGGTAACCGAGAGATACCGAAACATGATAAAAAATTGTTCTTATATGCAACAACTGCGGCAAGAGTTTTGTTAGCCCAGAGATGGAAGCAACAGGAGTTAGAAGAGTGGGAGGTGAAGCTGATGGACTTTGCAGAAGTGGCGAAACTGACGGGAAGAACCAGTGAGACCAGACATTCCAAAAGGACTGGAACAAATTTATATTATATTTGAAAGACAACTGTAAGCCATTAACACCATTAGCAGGGGTATCTGAAGATCTGTAAGGTGAAATTGCTACCTATCCAGGTTGAGTAATATAATATTTTAGGTTATGGTATTATGGAGAGAGGCTCAGAACTTACAGGGTTAAGAGTTCTGAGTGATGACGTCTCATATTTGAGGCGGGTTTAGAACACTGAAGGGAGTGGTTTCCTGTGTTCTTTCTGTGTGCGTGTTTGCTCCGTCGAGAGAGCAGCGATGTGCGAACTGTCGCCAGGAGATTTATAGCTATTGTGTTTGCTAAGGAATAAAGACTTTAAAGATAAGGAGACTGCTGCGTTTCAGCCTGAATTATTGCCCTCACACGAACGACGTTTCCTGCTTCTGTTCCGCTGTGTTTACAAGCTCTGCTGAGTCAAAGGTCCCTGGGGGAAGAGCGAAGCCGCGCAGAGAAGTGTGCCGGACCCCTCGGACGCCATTGGCCTCCATAGGTATAACAAGGATAGGAAGCGAAGCGGAATGTAAAGATGCAAAGTTTAATTTTGTGAACCGTCAGACGGGAGGGAGGGAAGCCGTGAGGCTCAGTTGAGCCAAAGAGATAAAACAAGAGGGTTCGGTGTTATGTAATGTGATTATATGTAAAACCAATGAAAATTATTTTTTTTAAAAAGTAAAGAAATGCTGAAGATTGTCCAAGCTAATGAAAGATAAATAAACAGATGAATGAATATGCAAGTTTAAAAAAAAGGAAAGGAAAAAGAAAGGAAAGCGTAAGCAGCCCCAGACCAGACCATGAGCTTCTTGGCTGAGTGGGGATTTGAACCCAGTCCCCACCAGTCCCCGCCGGTCTCTTGAACCACTTGTCCTTGGCTCCCTCCCTGCTGGAAACTTGAGTCTTCAGCAACCCGCCCCCCATCCTGCCTCGATTCCCCTTGGCACTCTCACCTGAGTTGCGTGGGGCACGGAAGGCTTCGTCGGCTGTTTTTCGGAGGTCCAGGAGCTGAAATAAATATTGCAATGACTTTTGCTAAGGGGTTCCCCACAAAAGCTCCCAAACTGCAATCGTTGGCGGAGGTGCTACTGGAAGGAATTTTTTTATTTTGTTTTGCCTCTGACTGTGGAAGCAGAGCAGGGCCATCCTGGCTTGCTGCCTTTGCCAGGCCTCTCCTCCTCCACGAATTTGCCTAATCCTCTTTTAAAGCCATCCAGGTTGGTGGCCCTGGCTGCCTCCTGCAGCAGAGAGTTCCCCAGTTTAGCTCTGTAGAATCGTACAATCGCTGTTAGGATATTGATGCTCCATTCCACCCTAAGAGGAACAGATATGTGGATTGTCATATGTCACATGTCTGTTTACATTCCAGCACAGCTTGCTGGGAACTTCCGTTTGTGTATTGCTTTTGCTTAGTCTTCTTCCTGCTCTTAGACATGAAGGAGAGCAGACGTGTTTCCTTTGTCTTGATCTATGCTGAATAAACTGCTTGTAAATATGCTTTACATATGCCTCTGTTCGCCCTTCTGAAATATATTCGGAGTCGAAAGTGGATTTCATGCTCTTTATTCAGCTCATAGTAGTGAGGAATGGAATTTCCCCCGAAATGTCTGCTTTATATACATGATTTACACAATGGGCCCCCTGTGATTGGCTAATTCCGGGATTCTCCTGTAGGCCAATCAGGCTGCGGATTCACTTCCACCTGGAGCTGGATTGGGTGGCTCCTGTGAACCAATCAGACTGCTGCATTCTGGATCCTCTTGTTCTAGGACCAATCAGACTGCTGCATTGTGGATCCTATTCAACTCAGTACATAACATCTTCCGTCGCAAAGAGTTAATTACTCTGCTGATTAGAGGGTGCTCCAGCTTCTGAAGAGTTCTGAAGCTGCAGGTCGCTGTTTGATGCTGTTCCAAGGACCGGCGTTCGCCCGGCTACCGGCCAGTGGGCTGGAGCCAGCTGGGGGCCTGCGAATTGCCCCCGTCCCCTTGGAAACATCCCATCAGTCATCTAACCCAACCTCCTGCAACGCAGGAATCTTTTGCCCGACACAGGGCTCAAACCCACAGCCCTGAGATGAAGAATCCACCGACTGAGCTATCTCACCAAACCCACAGCCCAGACACCAGGCGGGGGGGCAGGCTCTAAAGGAGACTTCCCCCAGCATGCATTACCTGCTGGTCCCAGCCGAGGGCGCTCTGCTTTCGGGCACACAGCCGACCTCATCATGGGCGTCTGGGCAGTCGGTGACCCCATTGCACCTCTGGGATGCTGGGATGCAGACCCCCGACGTGGCGCAGCGGAACTGGGAGGGCATGCAGCCCCCTGGGATGGAGGGCTCTGGAGACGGGCCGACTCCTGCCAAACGAACCCACAGCACAGATCCGGTGAAGGAAGGATCGAACAGAATTTATTACGAACCCCAACTCTGTGTAGAAAAGTAACCCAGCCTGCTAAAACGTAGCCCAGTAACCAAGCCTGTAAGAAAGGGAAAGCTTTCTTTCTGCAAGCTTGCAACTCACGAAGGGTGAGGGAAAGTTTAGGCTGACCGACTGAACTGACCGCTGTCAGAAGTTGGCAAAGACTAGCAGTAAGGAAGCGACATTATCTTTGGAACTTGGAATCTGCTTGATTTTAAGAAGAAATGGGGGGGAAATTATAATGTATTTAAGAGAACACCGTGAACAACGAAAAACTTTGGCAGGATTTGAGTAATGCTTCTGATCATGCAAAACTGTGGAAAAATGGATTACTGTTCTTAAAACAAATTAGAGAAAATACGATAAGCAGATGAAAAGAAAGACTGATAATGGTAATCATGGAATGGCAGAGGGAAGTCAAGGGATTCAGAGACTCCTAAATGAGGAGGTGAATGATATGTTTGAATTTAAACTTGTTATATAAAACTTACTAAAAATATTAAAATGCAAAGAGAGAGAGAGAGAAGGGCCATTTGGGGGCACCAGATTTTGGCCATATTACGGAAGATTACCAAAGTCTGAACCTTTTCCAATTCTGCAATCTCCTTTTTGAGCGGAGGCAACCGGAACTGCATGCAATATATTAGACAGACTGCTTGGTTTTACCTGCTTCTTAAGGGGTCTCTGCCCACTACTCACCGCAGTGCCTCTCGTCTGAGAAGTCCCCGCAGTCATTGAATCCGTCGCAAATGGCCCCATGGGGCCCAGCGGGGACGCAGCGCCCGTTCTGGCACTGGAACTCCCCGGTCCAGCAAGGCCTGGCGGTGGGTGGCACCGTTGGGGTCCCGGGAGGCTCTGGGGACACTGAAAGGGGGCGAGGAGGGTGGGGAAGTTTGAGGGTTTAGACAGAAGGAACAGCAGCGCCCAATTGCCAGGGTGGTCTGTGCTCTAGTTCAGGCACCCTCAAACTCAGTCCTCCAGATGTTTTGGGACTACAACTCCCATCATCCCTAGCTAACAAAACCAGTGGTCAGGGATGATGGGAATTGTAGTCCCAAAATATCTGAAGGGCCGAGTTTGCGGGTGCCTGCTCTAGTTATCTCCTGTGTGGGGTTACCTTTGAAGATGATCTGGAAACTACAACTAATCCAGAATGCGGCAGTTAGACTGGTGACTGGGAGCGGCCGCCGAGACCATATAACACCGGTCTTGAAAGACCTACATTGACTCTCAGGACGTTTCCAAGCACAATTCAAAGTGTTGGTGCTGACCTTGAAAAGCCTAAACAGCCCAGGATACCTGAAGGAGCGTCTCCACCCCCATCGTTGGGCCCGGGCACCAAGGTCCAGCTCCGAGGGCCTTCTGGTGGTTCCCTCACTGTAAGAAGCGAAGCTACAAGGAACCGGGCAGAGGGCCTTCTCGGTGGTGGCGTCCGCCGTGTGGAACGCCCTCCCATCAGATGTCAAGGAAATAAACAACTATCTGACTTTTAGAAGACATCTGAAGGCAGCCCTGTTTAGGGAAGTTTTTAACGACTGATGTTTTAATGTATTTTTAACCTTCTGTTGGAAGCCACCCAGAGTAGCTGGGGAGATCCAGCCAGATGGGCAGGGTAGAAATAATAATTTATTATTATTATTATTATTATTATTAGTCACGCACCGCCAATACGCCTCGCCAATCCTGCCATCCTACCTTTCCCACAGCCCAGCAGCTCCACACGGAGGAAGATCCCATTGTGGAAGTCGCGGGGAAGGATCCGGACATGCCGGGCACGCACCATGCGCTGGAAGGTCCTGACCACGGGCGTTGAGTCGTCAGAGTTCCCTTGGAAGAGCTAGAGGGAGGGGAAGAGACCGAAGGCCCCATTGTCAGAACTCATTCAACTTTACAAAGCACCGAATGAATGATATACCTCCTCTTTTTCTTTGTCTCGCTTTATTTCTTTATAATTAAAAACTTTTCAATAAAGTATTAATACCAATGTTACGAAGCACCTTGTCATCAAAAACATATATGGACCCACCACCTTTTGAGCCATGGTCTGAGCACCTTACTACCCTGGCTATATTTAAACACATTTCTTATGAGCATCGGTTTCTCTTCCTTCCTTCCTTCCTTCCTTCCTTCCTTCCTTCCTTCCTTCCTTCTCTTTCTTTTGAAATTGAAATTGAAGTACTTTATTGTCACTTGTACAACTTGTATACAGTGAGATTACTCGAGCACCCCCCACTCAGCTCTCTTGGTCTTAATTCCCCTTGTTTACTGCCGCACACCCACCAAACCCAAAAGTCACTTGCCCTGTTGTTCTCTTTTCATTCAGCAGCCTAACAGCCCAGGATAGAAGCTGTTCTTCACCCTGTTGGTGTGACTAGTCCTGCTTCTATATCTTCTGCCCGAGGGCAGGAAATCAAGAAAGTGCCGCCAGGGTGTGAATCATCCCTGAGAATTTTCCTCCCTCTCCTGAGGCAACGTTCTTCCGCTATTTCATCCAGCGGATTCACGGGACAGCCCATAATATCTTGTGCTGTATTCACCACCCTCTGTAGGCACTTTCTATCTGTTGATGTCAAACCAGTGTCCCAGACCGTGATGCAGTAGGAAAGGACACTTTCTATTGTGGACCGGTAGAAGGAGATCATCAAATGTTGATTGACATCTTTCTTCTGCAATACTCTGAGGAGATGGAGTCTCTTTTGGGTTTTCTTAAGCACCTGGGTTGTATTGATTTTCCAGTTAAGGTCTTCCCTGAGATAAACTCCTAGGAATTTAAAGGAAGAGACTCTCTCCACACAGCCCTCCCCGATGTACAGCGGGGCTAGTTCTCCTCTCTTCCTCCAAAAGCCCTGCTTAAGCTGAGATTCCGAAACTGCAGCGGGTTGGACTAGATGACCCTTGGGTCCCTTCCAACTATGATTCCATGATTCTAAGCGATACAGATGTCCTACAGCTGTTTCCCAGTCTTAGATATAGATGCACAAAATCCCGAAAGCAGCCTTTGCCAACCTGGTGCCCTCCAGGCCTTCTGAACTACAACTCCTGCCAGCGTGCGCTGACTCGGGCTGACGGCAGCTGCCTCCCAAAACATCTGGAGGGCACCAGGTTGGCAAAAGCTGCCCTGTGGGCCCATGAACCTAGCCCTGCAGTGCCGTAGGGACTTCGTTCCCCCCACTCCACCCTCTCGAGCCAGGGGTTAGAGCATCGGACTAGGACCGGGTTAGAGACCTGGGTTCGAATCTCCACTCGGCCATGAAGATCACTGGGCAGAGTGGCTGCCTCTCAGCCCTGCCTACCTCACAAGGCTGTTGTTGCGGGGAGTAAGTGAGGAGGGAGAGAAGTGGCCTTGGGCGCCGCCTTGAGTTCCTTGGAGAATAAATAAATAAGTTAGACCACGTGGGTTTTGCACCTTTAGGTCGGGCACGGTGCCCGTGGAAGAGGCCTCGTGGTAGTCATGCCACCTCACGCTGTCCAGGCTGAACCGCAGGAAGAAGCTGGTCACGTAGGCATCAGAGGATCCGGCCCCCTGCACCACCACCCCTGAGGAGGAAAGGCAATTTTATAATGAGATCAAAATAAATAAATTATGTGTTACATGAAATCAATCAGTAGGCATAAGACTCATACTCTTAGTCTACGCTGCCTGACCATCAGTCTACATGCACTCTTTGATATTAGAAAACAGGTACAACAGCTTGACCTACAGTCAACTGGGCTGCACTGCAGGCTGCAGAATGTAGGCACCCTATATATAGAAAGGAGCAAACTGGTGGTATTTGAGGAAGCAGGCTAATTGCTGAACTGAAATACAATTAAGAAGAAGTATGTTAATAGTGAAATAATTACATATTAAGCTCTAACTTAAAAGGATTTTTTATTCATAACACACTTAATAATGCAAACACATTGGCATTTGGCAAGAACGAAGGTTCCTTCAGAAACACAATTTACAAAGACTCATCATCTAGTCTCTAGAAACTTCCTATAACATGAAATAATAACAGGTGTAAATATACAATGCAAACTACCAATAATTATAAATGGCAAAATGTAGGCACC
This sequence comes from Podarcis raffonei, assembly GCF_027172205.1. Classification (NCBI taxonomy): domain Eukaryota; kingdom Metazoa; phylum Chordata; class Lepidosauria; order Squamata; family Lacertidae; genus Podarcis; species Podarcis raffonei. Next base: position 1,977,921 of record NC_070613.1, on the reverse strand, counting down.
CTGTATATAGAAAGGAGCAAACCAGTGATATTTGAGGGAGCAGGCTAGCAGGTGGGGGCCATGACTTACATCATAGGAGCCGACACAACACACAAACACTGTTGCTGGATGTACGCTTTATTTTATTTGCTTGTTATCTTATATTTTGAAAATGTACATCCAGGTTGTTTTTTCCTTTAATTTTTTGGGGGATCCCCAAGAGAGTGGGACCCTAAACCGTAGTTTGTTTAGCTTATACTGTTATACCTCATGTTGCGTCCACTTCAGGTTGTGTGTTTTTGTCTTGTGTCCCGCGGCAACCCAGAAGTACCAGAGCGGGTTGCTTCCGGGTTTCGCTGCTCGCACATGCGCAAAGCACTAAACCACGCTGCATGCATGCGCAGACACGGCACTTCTGGATGCGAACACTTCGAGTTGCGGACGCGCCTCCAGGACGGATTACGTCCGCAACTCAAGGTTCCACTGTACGTAAATCCGGCACAGCCCCCATCCAACCTCAGCCGGCCCTTCCAGAGCGAGGGGAGCACCCACCTGTCAGGTTCCTGGGTTCCCCCAGATCCACGTGCAGGAAGGGGGGCCGGGACAGAAGCTCAGGATAGACGTCTGCGGGGGGAGCCCAGCCCTGGAGGTCGGCGCTGGGCAGGACGCGGTTGAGGCGGGCGGCGTGAGCCGGGTTCTCTGGCTGCTGCGAGGAAGCCGTGAAGCTGGCGTCCGGCAGAGAGGCAATGCCCAGCGGGCCGTAGCAGAGGTCTGGGGGGTGGCACAGAAGGGAGGTGGGGGGGCGGGTCAGGAGAGCGTCTGGCATCGTGGAAACACATCACACCCAGCGTTCGAAACTCCCATCGTTCTAGGCGCATTTTGCGCCAGGGAATTTTATTAGTGCGAGCAGTTTCTGAGCTCTGGGAGCCTAAGATTTCAGATTGAAACTGCAGAGTGGGAGGAAAGGGGGACCTTTTTCTGCCTCCCCACTTCCAGCTACTCTCTGAAGACTGGAGAAAACACCCTCTTAAGAATATTAGGGGGGTGGGCAGGGGAAGGACTAGACCATGTGAAAAATGAACACAATGCTTTAGCTGCTGTTCATTCACTTCCGGCATTGTATTATTGTTATTTAAAAAGCGCACTTACGACATTCCTTTGTGGTGCCCATAACCTAAAGGTGCCATTTAGCTCCCATATCTCAGTTTCTAACACTGATCACATTTCTTTTAAGGGTACACTTTGATTGGAAAAGCCTTTCTGGATGAGCTCCTCAGCTGCTCCAGCTTTCCCTTCCTTCCTTCCTTCCTTCCTTCCTTCCTTCCTTCCTTCCTTCCTTCCTCCCTTCCTCCCTTCCTCCCTCTCTTTCTTTCTCTTGTTTCATAAAATTTAAATACCACTTGATCATGAAAAACAACAACTCTCCAAAAAGCCGGGCACGGAGAGAATAAAACAATAAAATGATCTATAAATACAACACGTATTCAAACAATAATATCATAAATAAAATAGAAACAGATATTAAAAGACAACAATTTTCGGTGATAAAGTGTGGCAGGACCCGAACTTTGGGACTCCCCGCCTATTGACACGAGGCAGAGGCATCTTCACTGTGCTCTGTCCGAGGTGACGGAGCTTGTTTGCATATAGAGCCCCGCCCACCAAGCAAGTGGGAGGAGCAACCCTTTCGTGGACAACCTCCATCCCGGAAGGGGTCTCTCTCGGTTCCTGCAGACGAGAAGCCCCACGTCACAGGCCTGCATTTACCCAGGTGCAAGGAATGATGCGCGCAGAGTCTCACCTCCAAGAGGGGGCATTGGGAAGGTGTTGAAGGGCAAGGCTGTGGTCAAGGCAGCCGGGCTGGCCACGGTGGGTCCCAGGGGTCCCAGGGCTGGCACAGTTGGCAGAGCCGTCCGGTTCTCACCTGCATAGGAAGGAAACAGGAGGGGTGGGGCAGATCCTGGGGTGATGCCCTGGGCCACCACCGAACACGAGACCCTGGGGGTAACTAGGGTTTTGAGCTGGGGAATTCTGTTGAATCTGCTTGTTACCTCAAGACTCCTGTGAGTGCTGCATTGTAGGGGGTTGGATGATGATGATGATTATTATTTATACCCCCCCTCCATCTGGCTGGGTTTCCCCAGCCACTCTGGGTGGCTCCCAGCAGAATACAATCATACCTCAGGTTATAGACGCTTCAGGTTGTGTTTTTTTGGGTTACGGACCACTGATACTCAGAAGTACTGGAACAGGTTACCTCTGGGTTTTGGTGGTTGCGCATGCGCAGAAGTGTTGACTCTCAACCTGCGCATGCGCAGACCCGCCACTGCGGGTTGCAAACGCACCTCCCGCACGGATCATGTTCGCAACCCGAGTGTCCACTGTATTACCATATTTTTCCGTGTATAAGACTAGGTTTCCCCCCTAAAAAAAATGTCAAAAATTAGGGGCTGTTTTATACATGGGGCCATCTCCCCCCATTTTCTTAAACCTGAGTCCCCAAAAATAGGGGACATCTTATACATGGGGGCGTCTTATACATGGGAAAATATGGCAATAAAAATAAAAAAGCAATAAAACATCAAACATTAAAAACTTCCCTAAACAGTGCTGCCTTCCAACGCTACAATTCCAGGATGCTATGAAATATTTGGGAAATGTAAGATTTGAACAAAGCATCCCCAAAGTTCAAAAAACAAGGAATAAGATTCCCCAGGGGCAAGATAAGAAAACAGGGGTCGTCCCCCATGATTAGCACCAATTGGAGCATTGCAGGGGTTGACCTACTTAGTTGTGATTCCTGCATTGCAAGGGGCTGAGATAGATGACCGCTGGAGGCCCCTCCCAACCCTGCAATTCTAGGATTCTGTGATTCCTCGGAGGCTTTTAAGCAGAGGTTGGCTATCCATCTGTCAGGGGTTCTTGAGCTGTGAATCCTGCATCTAGAGTTCTAAAACTTATTCCTCATTCGGTGCAGCAAATAATTCACAAACCCAGTGTATATAAACGCACAGGCCTGGGGAGAAAACTGAAATTGCAGAGTCTGTCCGATGTGGGGTGGGAGGAGAGGTGCAGGGTCTCTGCCCCCTTTCCCTGCCACCCTGGGGGGCTCACCTGCCTCCACGCAGTAGCAGCAGGCGTCTCCTCGGCCCTCGACCAGGACTCGGCCCTGCAGGAGGGAGGGATGCGAATCAGTGAGGAAATCGGCGCATGCTCAGAGACACCCTTGCGCCCTGGTGCACAGGAAGAGGAGGGAATGTGCCAGACTCACCTCAGGGCAGGCCACTGTGCTGTAGGGGCAATACTGGGAGCACTGGACGGTCAGGTTGGGCAGGCACTGGCACACCTGGCACTGCCCCGAGCGCCAGCGGTCGCCAATGGCATGTGCCCGGCCGTGGTGCTCACACTCTTCGCACGGATCCGTCTGACACCTGCGAAGGGAGAGGGAGGGGCCACATAAGTGGGGAAAGGCAGCCGGGCAACCTCCCCACCCCTCACAAGAAAGAGCAGACAAATCAGTTTTTTCTTTGTTTGGCTTTTGCTGCTTGGCTGCAGCCGATTTGGGCAGAAACCATGGCAGGCAGGCAGGCAGGCAGGCAGGCAGGCGAGAGAGAGAGAGAGATCATGGATTAGAAATGTTCTCCAAGGAGAATGACAGATTTGTGGTGTCCAAACTTTTTTCAAAGAGGGCCAGATTTGAAGAAGTGAAGGGCCATGAGGGCTGACCAAAGTTGATGAATTTTTTTTTTTTATTTTACCCCAAAGTTGTTGATTAGGACATGCCTGGATGCTGAAATGGCAAAAGTGACCAGAAAAATCAGAAATTGGAAAGACCAAAAGTAGAATAAGGAATGTGTGTCTTCTGCAAAAATGGTAAATGCAGATTAAATTTGGAAGCTGTTCTTGCCGAAGATGACATCACACAGACACTGTGCGAAATGTGGCCTCAGGGAGCCAAAGAGTCTTCCTCGGTCTGCTTTATTTATGAAAAATATTTACGGCATATACCACCATCTGTCTGTCTGTCTATCTATCTATCATCTATATATATCTATCTCTATCTCTATCTATCTATCTATCATCTATCTATCATCTATCTATCATCTATATATATCTATATCTATCTCTATCTATCTATCTATCTATCATCTATCTATCTATCTATCTATCTATCTATCATCTATCATCTATCTATCTATCATCTATCATCTATCTATCTATCTATCATCTATCTATCTATCTATCTATCTATCATCTATCTATCTATCATCTATCTATCTATCATCTATCATCTATTATCTATCATCTATCTATCTATCATCTATCATCTATCTATCTATCATCTATTTACTTGAGGCTCACAGCAATAACACCTTTAAAAAACCACATAAGAAATACCGCAAAAACACAATGAACCGTTGAGGGAGGATGAACCCTCCATTGCGGGAGAGAGAAGTTTCCAGCTTCGGCCTCTAGCGAAAAAGGAGCACCTCGTAGGGCCTCCAAGCGATGGCTGGCTCTGTGTGGCTCACCTGCGGGCTTTGCGGTAGATGCCTCGGCACTGGCGGCCGTTGCCGTGCTTGCTGGGGTTGTTGGGGCTGCGGAAAGACCACTGGATGCTCTGCACCCCGCAGGGACCCAGGCACTCACCCCAGGGCGACCAGGAGGACCAGCCGCAATTCACTGGCAAGGCAGGGGAAAGCGGGGAGGAAGCGTTACCAATAAGGAGAGGGACACTGGCTGGCACATGCGCACACCTGCAGCTCCCCACTTGACTCCCCAGATGTTGTTGGATTACAATTATTATAATATATAGAACGATTGCTGATTAAAGTTGTCTCCCGCCCTCGCTCATCGCAAGAGCCCAAGTATTTTGGACAAGCTCAATGGCGGTGGCAGGGCCAAGTGGGGCACCTGTGGAGTGCTGCCCCACAGGATTCTGCTGCCCCAGGTGGCTGCTTCAGTGCGTCTCCTGGGCAGGCTGGCCTTGTGAGTGGAACACGGTGTGCCCCCCCCAATAAGGTTTTGTGGGATGTAACATCACTGAAGCAGTCAAGTACAACATTTCCTGTTTGCCCAGAGTGGACACACAGGGGATGTTGCTCCAGCCAGGAGGACTTCCTGTCACACCTGATCTGGAGCATCCTCCCCCTGCATGTGACCAGGTAGGTGGGCGTGACCCTGGCAGACCCTCTAAAGGGGCTGGTCACGCAGCCATCTTCCTCTCACTCCTCTTTTGACTTTCTTGATGCCTTTTGCTGTCTGCTGGCTCTCAGCCAGCAGCACATGGGCTCATTCCTCACAGAAGATGAACCCACACTTTTCTCAGTACAGTGGTACCTTGGTTCTCAAACTCCAAATACCTGGAAGTAAGTCTTCCGGTTTTTGAACATTTTTTGGAAGCCAGACATCCGATGCAGCTGTTGGCTATGGGTGTCTGCACCAATCAGAAGCTGCAGCTTGGTTTTTGAACATTTCAGAAGTCACATAGACTTGCGGAACTGATTAAGTTTGGCGCTTTCGTTTTTGCTATTTATTTTGTGTTTTTGTTTTTAAGGTTTTTCAATTAATTTTTTTTGTGACTATGTGGAACCCTGTTCAGCTACTGACTGATTGATTTATTGTGTGACTGTGGAAATGGATAAAAGCCCCCCGTCCAAACAATGACTATCATCAGTGCAGGTAAGATTTTTTTAAAAAATCATCTACAATACTGTCTTATTTATTTTATAGTACAGTACATTGATTATTGCTTTCATTTTATGGATCAATGGTCTCGTTAGGTAGCAAAATTCATGTGAAATTGCTGTTTTAGAGGTCGTCTTTAAAAGTCTGGAATGGATTAAATCGTTTTACATTCCTTTCTATGGGAAAACGCGCCTTGGTTTCGGAACGCTTTGGTTTTGGAATGGACTTCCGTAACGGATTAAGTTTGAGAACCAAGGTACCACTGTAACTGTAACTACAAGATAAAGCCTGCCTTCAGGACCAAACTGTGAACTGAATGTAAGTAAACCTTATAGTTACTTTGAAAAGAAGACTGTTGTGTCATTATTGCTTTTAAGAGGGAACTAAAGGAGATTTACCAGAAACAATCCAATCTGGACAAGCCAGACTGAATTGCTTAACTCAAATGGTTCTGACAAATCCATCAACTTGCTTCCCGCAATGTACAAGGGAATGTGCCCTGCTACTAGCTCACTTGCATGAGTGGGGAAGGATAATATTTAATCAATATATCCTCTCCTACTATCCTCAATGTTCCCACAGGTTTGAGCCTGGGGGACCACCGGATTGTGGGGGGCACCTCCTGGGACATCTAGCAATGCGGGGAGAGGGGCCGTGCTCACCTGTGCACTCCGGGTTCTGCCGGCAGCGCTTCATCTGACCGTCCTGGCAAGTGCAGATGCGGCAATTGACCTTCACCAGCTGGCCGGGCCAGTAGCGGATGCCCTCCACCTGGCAGGGACACTCTCTGGGGCGCACACACTGCTGATCGCTGTCCAGGACCAGCCCGTCGGGGCACCAGCACCCTGAGCAGGAGAGAGAGAGAGAAGGTCGGGGAACGGAGGAAGGGAGTGCAATAATAAAATTTAAGGTCTTATATATATAATAAATGTTCATAAATGTACCAACCCCAAGCACACACATAGATCAGCACGGGAAGACCGACCTGAAACCATTTTGACTCCCAGACTGACCAAATGTTTTCTCTGCAAGGAGGGAGGGGGTGAGGGAGCTTCCCCATTGTCTCAGGAATTAAGTGATTACCATCTCAAAGGAATGGCCAGACTACCAGGAAAGGCAATCAGATAAGGCATTATCAGATAACCTGGCAGACAGGAAAAACAACAACACTCAAATTTCTGTTGTAGATCACCTTTTCTGTGATGTAGGTACAGTCATACCTCGGGTTGAAGTAGCTTTGGGATAAGTATTTTCGGGTTGCACACTGTGGCAATCCAGAAGTAACGGAGTGCGTTACTTTCAGGTTTCGCCACTCACGCATGCACAGACGGTCAAAATGACGTCATGCGCATGCGCAGAAGTGGCAAATTGTGACCTGCGCACACGCAGACGTGCGGACGTGGGTTGCGTTTGCTTCTGGATACAAACGGGGCTCCAGAACGGATTGGATAGTCGGATAGTTAAAATGGAATGGTCTCGGTGGTGGGGTGCACATTTTTATTTCTATCTATTTGAATAAATAAATAAATATGCATGCCATTTTGGCCATTGGGCAAAAAAGCTGTACATATATAAATAAATTGTAACAAAGAAAGAAAGATAGACAGAAAGACAGAAAAGAAAGAAAAAAAAACAAACAAGATCATCACCAATAAGCTTAGTGAACAAGGTAGGAATATTAAAACAGAAATATAGGTGTTAAATGTTCTATGTTTTTACAGTGTGAAGGAGAATGTCGTGTATTGTTTTTCCTTGTGGGCATTTTTGGTTTTTTTAAAAAATATAAGGTGCTATTTTTTAGGAAATGGGGGAGAAAAGAAAAAATGAAAGAAAAGAAACGAATGTAGTACAGTGGTACCTTAGTTCTCAAATGCCTTGGTACTCAGACAACTTGGAACCCAAACACTGCAAACCCGGAAGCAAGTATTCCAGTTTGCGAACTTTCTTTGGAAGTCAAATGTTCTCCGTTTTGAGTGTTCCGCTTCCAATTTGAGTGTTATGCTGAGGTCTGTCTGTTTTTGCTATTTATTTTGCGTTTCTGTTTTTGTGGCTGTTTTGTTTTTGTGACTGTGACTGTGTGGAACTCAGTTCAGCTACTGATGGATTGATTGTGTGACTGCAGTACATGGTTTATTGCTTTCATTTTGGTCTCGTTAGATAGCAAAATTCATGTTAAATTGCTGTTTTAGGAGTTGTTTTTAAAAGTCTGGAACGGATTAATCCGTTTTGCATTCCTTTCTGTGGGAAAGCGCGCCTTGGTTTTGGAACGCTTTGGTTTTGGAACAGACTTCCAGAACGGATTAAGTTTGAGAACCAAGGTACCACTGCACCACAGTTTGGTTTGGCTTGCATACCGGTTGAGAAAGTGTGAATCGGGTTCGCTCTTGAATGGGAACTGACCCGTATCCTGCCTCCCCCCTGCCAGCCCCCTTTTCCTGGCCCTCCCCTGCTTACCTGGCCTGCAGGGCCGGTCCTTCCTGCACCGCGTGCGGCTGGAGAGCTCGGCGCAGGAGGTGGGGCAAGGGGCACATTTCCTGCTAACCAGCTCCCCGGGGCAGGTGGAGGCGTTGGCACAATCTTCCCGTTGGCACAGCTCTGCAGAGGGCAAAGGGGAGCAGAGAGGGCTGCTTGGGGTGCTGCCAGTTCGGCCATGTAAGCCCCCCCCCCCGCGCCAATAACACAATGGTCCACAGAAGGCCAAGGAAGAAGCAGCTCTCTTGGGAATTATAGGGACAGAACTACCTAAATTGTATAGACATTTTTTCACGTATGTGACCACAGCGGCAAGAAGGCTACTTGCCCCCAAATGGAAAGAAGCAGAAGTCCTACTGGGACTTTGGATCCCAAAACTTATGGAATATGCAGAAATGGCAAAACTTACTGGAAGAAGTCAAGATGACAAACTTTTTATAAAAGAATGGAAATGGGTTGTTGAATATTTACAGATGAACTGCAAACGGGTAAAAACATTGGCAGGATTATTGTAATAACCTGCAGTTACATAAGAGTATATATTTATAAAGAAGATAAATAAATAAGTTAATTTGGAAATGCAGAATATATCAAAAATAAAATTGAGGAGCCGCAGAAAGAGGGGGAAGGATTTCGAGTTTTAAAATGTCAGAATGATTGTAAAATCAGTGAAATGTATATATCTGAAAAGTCTAATTTTTTTTTTAAGAGGAAGAAGCAGCTCCACTCCCTTCTCCTATGATGCCATAGGATGCTTGGAGGGCTATCTGTCATGGATGCTTTAGCTGAGTTTCCTGCCTTGCAAGGGGTTGGACTAGAGGACCTCTGGGGAACCCCTTCCAATTTTACGATTCTATGCTGTCTCGGCCAGCATTATCCTCCCTCTGCCCGCTCCCCAGACTGACTCACCGATCTCGATGGAGCTGGTCAAAGCCTCTGGCATCTCTGTGCAGTGGCGACCCCCGTTCTGGGAGGGCAGGCACTCTCGCCGCCGGACCACAACGCCACGGCAGTCCTGGGTGCAGTTGGACCACGTCGCCCATTCGCTCCACACGCCGTCCACTGCACGGAAGGGAGAAGCGAAAGCGTCAGGGCAGGGGGGAGCAGAGAAACGGACCTCGCAGGCAGCGGGTGGGATTTGCAGCAAAGGAAATCCTGGTATGCAGAGAGGGGCAAGCGAGGTGATCAAAGGTCTGGAAACTGAGCCTGATGAGGAACGGCTGAAGGAGCTGGGTAGGTTTAGACTGGAAAAGAGGAGGCTGAGAGGAGATAGCAGAACCGTCTTCAAATATCTCAAGAGCTGTCAAATGGAAGAGGGAGCAAACTTGTTTCCTCCAGATCTGGAGGGTAGAACTCGAACCCATGGATTTAATTGACAAGAAAGGCAATTCCAACTAAACATTGGGGATAATCAAGATGATGGATTATGCCGAAATGGCAAAATGGACAGGGAGAATCAGAAACCAAGGAGATAATAAATTTATTAAGGAATGGGAAATTTTTATAGATTATCTTAAAGATCACTGTACAGTTAAAAATGTTAGCAGAATTAATATAGCACTTGTAAGGTAATCATTCTGTGGTTGGTTACAAATGGAAATTTGAATATAAATTTGGGTAATGTTATAAGATGCAGTATCTAATGTAGTGCTATGGAAATCATGGGAGAGCGGAGGGAAGTCTTAATTTTGGCCTCAAAAAATAGGGGGTCATCTTATACATGGGGGCGTCTTATACATGGAAAAATGTGGTGTCTCTAAACCACAGAGCCTAGGGCTTGCCGATCAGAAGGTCAGAGGTTTGAATCCCTGCAACGGGGTGAGCTCCCGTTGCTCGGTCCCTGCTCCTGCCAACCTAGCAGTTCGAAAGCACGTCAAAGTGCAAGTAGATAAATAGGTACTGCTCCGGTGGGAAGGTAAACGGCATTTCCGTGCGCTGCTCTGGTTCACCAGAAGCGGCTTAGTCCTGCTGGCCACATGACCCGGAAGCTGTACGCCGGCTCCCTCGGCCACTAAAGCGAGATGAGCGCCGCAACCCCAGAGTCGTCCACGACTGGACCTGATGGTCAGGGGTCCCTTTACCTTTACCTTATATATATATACAGTGGTACCTCTGGTTGTGAATGGGATCCGTTCCGGAGGCCCACTCGCAACATGAGCAGAACGCAACCTGCTGGTCGCAATTCACCGCTTCTGCACATGCATGCACAAGCGGCGAAACCCAGAAGTAACCCTTTCTTGTACTTCTGGGTCACCGCAGGACGCAACCTGAAAATGCTCAACCTGAAGCAAATGTAACATGAGGTGTGACTGTATGACCATGAAAAATGGGCAGCATCTGGCTGAAAGCACCCATCCCAGAGGTCTCCCCTTTCCTTGTCTATGAGCCACTTCTCCCCTGGTTCAGCACCAAGGGCCCCTGCAGTTGCCCCCAGCTCTCTCCTCTGCTCCCCCTCCTGCTCCTGCCATCCTCCCTCCCCCCCAACCCCCCTCACCTGGGCAGGCCACTGCGAAGCACTGCTGGGCCTGGGCTTCCTCTCCCAGGCAGTGCCGAAGGACGTCGTCCGCCCGCCGGGTGCAGGACCTCCGGCGCACCTGCAGCCCCGTCCCGCAGGAGCGGCTGCAGGAGCTCCAGGGGGCCCAGGGGCTCCAGAGGCCGCAGTCCCGCTCGTCCGAGGGCAGCCAGCCGGAGGACTCTGTGCCGTCAGCGCAGTCGGCCAGGCCGTTGCACACCTGGGGGGCAGGGGGGAGAGGGCAGGGGGTCACTCGGGGCTCCTCCAGGCGCCTTCCAAATTCAGCATCTGCCCGCACAAATATTGCCTGGAGGCCTGGTCTTCACTGAAGATTCATTCCGATATTTATGACGGTGGTGATGAATCCCATCTATATCCCCATCTCTCCTTCAAGGAGCTGAAGGCAGCACATGTGGTTCACTTCCCCCCCCATTTTGTGAATCATTTTTGGGGGATGGGGTGTTATTGTTTTCATTTTGATTTTATATATTGTGATTCCCCCCCCCCCTGTGAACCACCCTGAGACCTCAGGTATAGGGCAGTATATAAGTTCAATAAATAAATAAATTAAATGAGTAGCCCAAAACAGTAGGAGGTCAAAGCTGGTTGGGGAATAATAATAATAATAATAAATTGATATACCACCCTTTATCTAAAGATCCCAGGGCACTGTACAGCATTAAGAACACATTTTACAGAGCATCAATAATAAAAACATAATAAAAATCATAATAACACACAGCATAATAATTAAAAAATGGCTACAGTCCCCGCCCCCAATAGATTATTTCATGGCCAAAGGCCTGGGGGTAGAGGAATGTTTTTGCCTGGCGCCTAAAGACATGTAATGAAGGCACCGGGAGAGCCTCCCTGGGGAGAACATTCCATAAATAATATATTATTATTATTAGCAGTACCCCATCCATCTGGTGGGTTTCCCCAGCCACTCTGGGCGGTTTCCAACAGAGATTAAAAATACATTAAAACATCAGTCCTTAAAAACTTCCCACAAGCAGGGAGCCACCACAGAAAAGTCCCTATTCTTGTGTTGCCACCCTCTGGACCTCTTGTCAAAAGGGGGACATAGAGGGGGGTCTCAGATGAGCGCAAAATCTGGGAGAGGCGGTTCTTAACATATCGCAGTCCTGAGCCGTTGGTTCTTTCCCGAAATATTTGAGAGAACTGGATGGGTGGCTGGACAGGACCAGGGATTAGGGTAGTGTGAAATGAGACCTTTTAGGGTGGCTGGGGGGGGGAATATCTGGGCAGGGGAGATGTAGTGAAAGGCCACCCACAGCCCCCAGTCGCACCTGTTTAAAGGCAATGCAGGCACCATCCCCACAGGAGTACTCCGTACAGGGTCCCGCGGTCTGGTTCCTTTCGCCCGGACGGACCACGTGGCTCTCTGTGTGGGTCAGAAGGAAAAGCCGTGAGCATCACACAAGGGCCAGCAGAGGAGGAGGAGACCCCAGCCATCCCCAGCCCATTGGGGGGCAGAAGAAGCCTTCCTTGGCTCTCCTCAGCAGCCGCCCCCACAAGACACACCAGGAAACCCTCAGACAGCTCCTTGGGAAATGGAACATCATCTGCATCGCATAAGGACATCCGCAGAGCCTGCTGGATCTTGTTCGGAATCCTTGTCCGGAATCCTGGACCCACCAGACCAGACTCTGAGCGGAAGCCCAGGCAAAGGACCCAATCTGTGCCAGATTTACGTTTAAGCTAAACAAGCTACAGCTTAGGGCCCCACTCTCTTGGGGACCCCCCAAAAATTAAAGGAATGTACATTTCCAAAATACAAAATAAAAAAGAAATAAAATTAAACCTACATACAGCAGCAGTGTTTTGTGTTGTGTAGGCTCCTATGATGTAAGTCGTGGGTTGGCAACCTAAGGCCCAGGGGCCGGATCATAGCTGTCAACTTACAGATTTGAAAATAAGGGACCTGCAGCCTTGAAAATAAGGGACCTGCAGCCTCACCTGTTCCAGGCACTCCAGTCTTCCTGTCCTCCTGCAGTCTGGTCAAACTCATGCTGGTAGCTTCGAGAACACTGTCCAACCAACTTTGTAACCAGAGGTTCAACTGAATAGAATCTGAATCACATGCACCACAAGGCCTATGCAGCCTCAACTTAAGATGGCTCCCCGGCCTGGCTTTGCACTGCAAAGTTTGCAGCAGCACATGCAACAAAATGGCACCCAGCATTCAAAAACCCCCTCAGCTTGCATTAACTAGCCACACACAAGGCATGCAAGCTCCACCTCCAGTTGTTCTTAGACTTCTTATTGGGTGAGCAACACAGCCAAGCAACACAGTTGGAGCCTCCCTCCTCCCTGGCCAGCAGGGAGGGAGGGAGAGGAGCTGCTTCCTTTGAAATTTAAGGGACATCATTTAAGGAACATTTAAGGGACATCTATCAATAAGGGACAGCAGCGGGACATGGCCCTGGAATAAGGGACTGTCCCTTCAAATAAGGGACACTTGACAGCTATGGGCTGGATGCGGCCCAATCGCCCTCTCAATCTGGCCCACGGATGGTCTGGGAATCAGCGTGTTTTTACATGAGTAGAATGTGTCCTATTATTTAAAATGCATCTCTGGGTTATTTCTGGGGCAGAGGAATTCGTTCATTTCCCCCCACAAAATATAGTCCAGCCCACCACATGGTCTGAGGGACAGTGGACCGGCCCCCACCTGAAAATGTTTGCTGACCCCTGATGTAAGTCATGGGCCCTGCCTGCTAGCCTGCTAGCCTGCTCCCTAAAATATCCCTGGTTTGCTCATTTCTATATATAGGGTGCCTACATTCTACATGTGCAAATGGCTTGAGATACCTATTAGGTCCATAAATGACCATATAGCGTATATTCAACACACAAAAACAGTGGCAATTTGTTGCTGACAAAGGACAGCTGGACACCTAAAGGGCTCCATTACCTTCAGTAGCTTAGGGCCTCATCAAACCTAAATCCGGCCCTGGACCCTATCCCAACACCGCACTTCCAATTTGTGATTCCTAGGAACTGGTCTTCAAAGACAAGTCATCACTGATTATGAAGGTACAACATCAGCCCTGGAAAACCGTGTGATCCTTCCACACAGTTGCGTATGAAAATAACCTCCGCACATGCGTGACGTCCAGCGGGCAGGATAAATAGGGCTTGGCTTGTTTGTTTCGTAGCTATTTTGTTAATGTTGGTAATATTGTTTTATAGACATTAATGCTGTCATGCTTCGGGAATCCTATAACATGAGTTTTGGTGTAACTGTGATGCTTATTTTTGTTTTGTTTTGTTAATAGCGCTACACAGATGGTAATTGTTTCATTTGCGATTGTTTCACAGATCATTTCTTAAGTATTCTATACTATTTATGCTGTATTCATGATGTTTCGTTCTGTTTTATTTATCTTTTGCTTGTAAGCCGCTTTGGGATATATTTGAATAAAAAGCAGCATAGAAATAGAAAACAAAGAAAGAAAGAAACAAATAAAATGAAAACCACTTGAGCTGGGCATGCAGTTGTGTCTGCTCATTCACTCTACCTTGTTTTGGGTTTTGCAACCCTGGAAATACATTTGCCAGAAACAGAAGGGTGGGGGCAGCAAAGTGAGAGACAACGAAGACAACAAACTGGGGAAGGGGAGGGAGGACCGGGAATTTCTTAACACGCCCAGGCCCCTCCCACACTCCCAGAAACCTCTGCCTGAACGGCTTCGAACGGCTTCTCACGAGGACTAGAAGCTTGCTTTCAAAACTGGATTGATTTTTACGCAGAGGGTAGCTCAAGCGCATCGGATGCCCAGCAAAGCCAGGGAAGGGAGCAAGAGTCTCAAATCTGGGCAAGGGATACCGTGAGAGGGTCCTTTTCCACCCCGCTTCCATTCCAGCCGCCCGCCAGGCGAGGGCCACTGAAGGCTCCTTACCGCAGGCCACCTCGTCCTCTCCCTGGGGGCAGTCTGGGGAGCCGTCACACACCCGGGAAACGTTGATGCACATGCGGTTGTCGCAGATGAAGAAGCCCGGGCAGGGCGGAATCTGCGTGGAGCCTGCGCCAGGAAAGAGAAAGGAGGGTTATTCCCAGGGAGACAGGACCAGGGATGAACTGGGCACCTGAGATGCCCCCACAGGTCCCTCTGGAGAGGCTGAGGGTGGTTCCTCATTCCCCCCCCCCACAGCCCCTTCTCCACATTTCCACATTGAAACTGAATTGAAATTGAAATACTTTATTGTCACTTGTACAACTTGTATACAGTGAGATTACACCAGCACCCCCCACTCAGCTCTCTTCGTCTTAATTCCCCTCGTTTACTGAGGCACACCCACCAAACCCGAAAGTCACTTGCCCTGTTGTTATCTTTTCATTCAGCAGCCTAACAGCCCAGGATAGAAGCTGTTCTTCACCCTGTTGGGGCGACTAATCATGCTTCTATATCTTCTGCCCGAGGGCAGGAGAGCAAGAAAGTGCCGGCCAGGGTGTGAATCATCCCTGAGAATTTTCCTCACTCTCCTGAGGCAACGTTCTTCCGCTCTTTCATCCAGTGAATTCGCGGGACAGCCCATAATATCTTGTGCTGTATTCACCACCCTCTGTAGGCACTTCCTATCCGTTGATGTCAAACCAGCGTCCCACACTGTGATGCAGTAGGAAAGGACACTTTCTATTGTTCTCTAGTCTGACCCCGGCCACGCAGGAATCGTCCACCCCGCCCTTCTCGCCGTCTGCAGAGAGCCCCAGTCATGGGGTCAGGATCTGCTCACCGCAGGTGTCGACACTTTCGTCCGAGTGGTCCTGGCAGTGGGGGGCGCCGTCGCACAGCCGACTGTAGTGGATGCACTCGGCCCCGTGGGCGCAGGGGAACTGGTCCAGGCCGCAGGTGCGGTTGCACTGGAGCTCGTCGCTGGCGTCCAGGCAGTCGGCTTCGTTGTCGCACACCCAGCCGCGCGGCTGGCACTCCCCGCTGTGGCAGTGAAACTCGTAGCGGCCGCAGGGTGGTGCTGCGGGGAGGGCAGGACGAGAGAGGGAGAGAGAGAAGGGGAGAGAGAAGGAAAGAGGTCAAGGCGTCCGGAGCAAGGCTCCAGACAAAGGCAGCCACCTCAGGCAGCAGAAGCCCAAGGGGAGATGTCCCGTGGGTGCTCCGCCCTCCCCGCCACCTTCACCTCTGAAATCTCACGAGATCTCGCAAGATCTGGGGGAGCTTGTAACAGCCAGGAGACAAGAGTCAGAGTCAGGAGAGTGGGAGCAGGATTGGAAGGTGAAGCAGAGGTGCAGGAAGAGGGAGAGAGAGATCAGGGTGCTGTAGAGCCCAGGCTTCCCTGTGCCCCCACCTCTCCTGCCCCACTGTCTCCCAGGTCCAGAAGAGGAGTGAAGAGGGAAGAGCAGACGCAGCTTGCACAAAGGCTTAGTCTTTGCCTGCTCACCCAGGTTGGGTGCGGAAGATGCACAAGCAGAGGTCGAGGCCTCTCTGTTGCAGCAACGACCTCAATGGGTAGCTGAGAGACGTAGGACTGGTGAACATACCTCTCCCTAACTTGTAAGAGCTCTTGGGAACTCTAGATCAAAACATGGGGGCTGACGACAGCTGTGTTAGGGCAGCCTTGGCCCTTCCCACTAGGCACCCCTACTCAGTGGAAGGAGCCACGGGTTTCTGGGTGCATGGAGCCTGCTTACCCAGAGTCCTGTTCACGGGGGACGGGTGAGTCGCAGGACGACTGGGGAGCATGGTGGCTGCCGGAGGTGTCGTCGGGGGCGCTGGGCAGTGCGGTGGCTTCTCATCGGCGCCTTCGGCACAGTCGCGCAGGCCGTCGCACACCTGGGAGCGGCTCACGCAAGTGCCATCCGGACAAGGTAGCTGCCCAGGGGCACACGTCACACGGCCTGTGAGGGGAGGAGGGTACGGTGAAGACCAGCCCACCATTCGCTCATTCTAGTGCCTTCCTTCAGTTCTCAGGAAGCTTAGTTTGGTCAGAATCGAGTCTACCCTTCCAGAGTTAATGCTAAATACATTGCTTCTGGTGGAAATTTGTGTTCTGGGCTTTTTAGACTCGTCTACCCATGTACTATCTGAAACGCCACCTCCATCTTCTCTTATAAAAGCCACCTCCATCTCCTCAAAAGATTCCATCCGAAAATTTTTACACATCACTTGAGAAGACAGGCGAACTAATGCCAGTGTACTGGAAGAAGCAATGATCACCTGTGTTGAAGCAAAGATTCTTCAACATCAACTTCATTGGACTGGTCATAATAATAATATGAAATTTTTATTTGTACCCCGCCCTCCCCAGCTGGAGCCGGGCTCAGGGCGGCTAACATCATAAAACTAACACAGTTGTGCGGATGCCTGATGATCGTCTTCCAAAGCAACTACTCTATTCCGAACTTCAAAATGGAAAGCGTAATGCTGGAGGTCAACAAAAGAGGTTTAAAGACTGTCTCAAGGCAAATCTTTAAAAATGTAGTATAAACACCGACAATGGGAAAACACTGGCCTGCGAGTGCTCTAATTGGAGAACAGCCTTTACCAAAGGTGTCGTGGGCTTTGAAGATGCTTGAACTCAGGACGCAAGGGAGAAACGTTCTAACAGGAAGGCACGCTTGGCAAATCCACACCGTGATCACCTCCCACCCGGGAACCTATGTCCCCACTGTGGAAGGACGTATGGATCCAGAATTGGCCTCCACAGTCACTTACAGACTCATTGTTAAAACCGTGTTCATGGAAGACAATCTGACTCGGCCATGAATGATCGCCAAAGAAGACGACTACCTGAAACCCAAGGGGCACATTGGTTGCCAGATGTGAAATCTATTGGTTCTATTTTCAGCTCCCCCACCCCCTAAAGAAGACCGCGATGGCTCTGCTCAGCCTCCATACTTGAAGGCTGCAGTGCTGCTGACTGCCAGTTGCTGGAAACCTCAAGAAGGTAGCTTTTGTATTTGATCTGTGTTGTTTTTAATTTGTGTGAGTCCGGAAAAAAGGTGGGATATTAATAACCCATCAGTCGATCACAAACCACTTTCAGCTTTTTAAAAAACAATAAAGCAATGCACATGTTTTGTGAAATAAATCTCGATTGGTCAATAGCGTTTGTTCCATAACACCCATCGGAGTAACAGTTCAGATCAGTTACAGATAGGTAGCCGTGTTGTTCTGCCGTAGTCGAAACAAAATAAAAAAATTCCTTCCAGTAGCACCTTAAAGGTAAAGGGACCCCTGACCATTAGGTCCACTCATGGCCGACTCTGGGGTTGCGGCGCTCATCTCGCTTTACTGGCCGAGGGAGCCGGCGTACAGCTTCCGGGTCATGTGACCACCATGACTAAACCGCTTCTGGCGAACCAGAGCAGCGCACGGAAACGCCGTTTACCTTCCAGCCGGAGTGGTACCCATTTATCTACTTGCACTTTGACGTGCTTTCGAACTGCTAGGTTGGCAGGAGCAGGGACCGAGCAACGGGAGCTCACCCCATCGCGGGAATTCAAACCGCCAACCTTCTGATCGGCAAGCCCAAAAGGCTCTGTGGTTTAACCCACAGCGCCACCCGCGCCCCTAGTAGCACCTTAAAGGCCAACTAATTTTGTTATGCATGCACACGAAAACTCATACCAATAACAAACTTAGTTGGTCTCTAAAGTACTACCGGAAGGAATTTTTAAATTTTAGTTCAGATCAGGAAACTGAAAATAATCTGGCTGGGTATGGTGGGGGAAGATTTGGAGGGAAGGAAAAGCAAACCATAAGCCTGCAATAAACATCTGAATTGCATTGGCCGTCTTGATAAACCTGGATTGTGGCTTAGCGCTGCTGGAAGGCTTCCCCCAAGATTACCAAAGACGCTTGATAGGACCTTGTAAACCTTCAATGTACAACATCAAAACCTTTGGGGTCCACCTAGCGCAGCATTCCCTGCACGGACTGGCAGTGGCTCTCCAGGGTTTGGGGGTCCAGGGGTCTCTCCCAGCCCTAAGTGGAGGGGACACTGGGTGCGTGTGGACGGGAGCTGGGACCTTCTGCTTGCCAAGCAGCTGCCCCGCCACCGACCTACGGGGGATGACCGTTCTCACCTGGGCAGAAAGCTTCATCCATTCCGGCAGGACAGTCCTGCTTCCCGTCACAAAGCAGAGCTTGGGGAAGGCACTGGCCGTTGGGACACTGGAACTCCCCAGCCGGGCACACGCAGCCGCTCTCGTCACTGAAGTCTCCGCAGTCGTCGTGCCGGTCGCAGCGGTGGAGGTACGGCAAGCAGCGCCCCATTGCGCAGCGGAACTCGCTCGGCCCACAGGGGGGCCCACAGCCTGAGAAGGGGTTGTTTTATTGTTTATTATTATTTCTGCAATTTACATGCCACCCTTTATCCGAAGAGGTACAACATTAAAAGCATAATTTAAATAGCATAATAAGAAAAGATAAATTAAAAAATGATAATAACAGTCCCGCCCCCGCCCCAAGACACTTTTAAAAGGCCATGGATTGTCTAATGGCTGAAGGCCTGGTTAAAGAGGAACATTTTTGCCTGGAGCCTAAAGGTATAGAATGAAGTCACCGGGCGAGCCTCCCTGGGCAGAGCATTCCATAGACGGGGAGCCACTGCAGAAAAGGCCCCGTTCTCGAGTTGCCACTCTGCCGACCTCTCACAGAAGAGGCACATGGAGAAGGGCCTCTGATGATGATCGCAGATTTGGGGATGGTTTATATAGGGAGAGGCAGTCCTTGAGGCATTGCGGTCCTGAGCCGTTTAAGGCTTTATAGGTCAAAACCAGCATATTGAATTGGGCCTGGAAGCTAACTGGCAGCCAATGCAGTCAGGCCAGGATTGGTGTGATATGCTCAAACTGTCTCGTCCTGGTAAGCAACCTGATTGCCGAATTCTGCACCAGCTGAAGTTTCTGAACCATCTTCAGAGGCAGCCCCACGCATCACACGGTGCGGTAATCTATCCCAGAGGTTACCAGAGCATCAACCATGGAAGTTAGGCTTTCCTTGTCCAGATAGCGGCGCAGCCGATGGAAGGCACACCGGGCCACTGAGACCGCCTGAGCCTCGAGCGACAGTACAGGATCCAGCATTATCCCCGAGCTACGTACAATATCCCCAAGAGGACACACCAGGACCACTATGGGCTGCCAAACTCTGCCAACCGTCCACCCAAAAAATCCGCCAAACCTCCTTTCTCAAACTCCAACTCTGCACTGGCCTCAAAGGTCAGTACAAAAGTTCATGGGGTTGCTAGCCTTTCCCTTTTTGTGCCGTTTTTGCAGCTTTCCTGCTCTTTTCAGGCCGTTTCTGCCCTTTCTGCAGTTTAAATCAATTTACTTAATTATTTCCCAGCACCGCACATATACAAGAGTCGACCACGTCTAAGTGGGGAGACACCTGTATACCCATTTTTAAGTACACTGTTATGCAGACAGAATTCCACTTGCCCCCCAGGTCAGCTGGTAATCTCTCCCTGCGCCCCCCCCCCCGCATTTCAGCTGCTCTGAGTGTCTCCCTTTGCTCTGCGCTCACCTGCCTCGTCGGAATGATCCGCAAAGCCGCAGTCCATTTCCCCGTCACAGAGATGCTCGCGGGGGATGCAACGCCCGTTGGCACAGCGGAACTCCTGCAGGGCGCAGGCGGGCAGCGGGCAGTCCCTCTCGTCCGAGCCGTCCAGACAGTCCGCAGTTCCATCGCAGCGGTATCCCCAGGGCACACACTGTCCGCTGGCGCACTGGTACTGGTGAGGGGCGCAGCTCAAGGTGCAGAACTCGTCCGAGCCGTCCCCGCAGTCGTCCTCATTGTCGCATGCCCAGGCACCGGGCACGCAGCGCCCACCTGTGTGGCAGGCAAACTCTGTCTCGGCGCAGCGGGGCGATGTGGCGCAAGGTTCTAGGGGGGCAACGCACTGCCACAAGCCAGCCTCACAGGAGCTGCGGAAGGGAGAAGTGTCAGAAAGAGTGGGGTGGGTGTGAGGTGGGCACTGGGGCTGTCTGAGGCTCAGGGCAGCGCCACGAGGAGAGGTCATGGCACGACAGCTACGGTCATTCCTGGACAGGGAATAGTTAGCCACAGTAGTTCGCGCATTGCTTACCTCAGGACTGGGCTGCTGCAATATGCTCTTTGAGGGGCTTCCTTTGCAAAATTTATTTGTTGTCGTTGTTTAGTCATGTCCGAATCTTCGTGACCCCATGGACCAGAGCACTCCAGGCATTTATTTATTTACACAGAGCTAAATAAAATATTTAGTGGTGCCTCCGGTTGCGAACGGGATCCGTTCCAGAGGTCCGGCCATATCGCGAAGTTTTTGCAACCGGAGGACCGCTTCTGCGCATGCGCGAGCGGCGAAACACTTCCGGGTTACAGTGCAGAATGAACATCGTGTTGCACTTGTAAAGGTAAAAAAGGTAAAGGACCCCTTAATGGTTAAGTCTAGTCAAAGGACTTCCTTTCATGGGGTTGTGGTGCTCATCTCGCTTTCAGGCCGAGGGAGCCGGTGTTTGTCCGCAGACAGCTTTCCGGGTCATGTGGCCAGCAGGACTAAACCGCTTCTGATGCAACAGGACACCGTGGCGGAAACCAGAGCGCATGGAAATGCCGTTACCTTCCTGCTGTAGCGGTACCTATTTATCTACTTGCACTGGTGTGCTTTTGAACTGCTAGGTTGGCAGGAGCTGGGACAGAGCAACAGGAGCTCACTCTGTCGCGGGGCTTCGAACCGCCAACCTTCTAATCGGCAAGGCCAAGAGGCTCGGTGGTTTAGACCACAGCGCCCCCCCCCCGCGTCCTGCTTTTTACACGCCCCCCCCCCCCGTAAAAGTGTGGCGGGCCTGAGCAGTCTTAGGTGCATTCATGGGTAGGTAGACAATTCTTCCCATCTGCCCTGCTCCAGCCAACCTTTACGGACTTACCAGTTCCTGCATTCCTGCATCACCAGGGCTCCCAGTGGGAATAGAGTGCCCTCCCAGTAGCAAGGGCACTCGGAGGGGTCGATGCAGCGGCCGCCTGGCAGGGAAGGAACAGCAGATAATCAGGAGAGCCCTGTTGGATCAGGCCAATAGCCCATCGGGTCCGGCCCCAGGTTTGAAACCTGCAAGCAGGATCTCCTCCCTGAGCAGAGCTCCTTGGGCGGATCTCAACACTTGCGGGAGCGCTGACGGGTTGCTGCAGGAATGGCGGAGAGGCATTTCAGTTTGTACCCAGCTGGATAGCCTAGTGGGTAGAGCACGAGACTTGTAGCCTCAGGGTTGTGGGTTCGAGCCCCACATTGGGCAAAAGACTCCTGCATTGCAGGGGGTTGGACTAGATGACCCTCGTGGTCCCTTCAAACTACGATTCTAGGATTTTCATCCATCCATCCAGGGACTTCTCATCATGGCCGATGACCAGGGAGGACGGTCGTAGCAGCCCAGAGATGGAAGGATGATAAAGTTCCAACCAGAGAAGAATGGATAATCAAGATGATGGACGATGCCAAAACGGCAAAATTGACAGGGAGAATCAGAAACCAGTAAGATAATAAATTTAATAAAAAATGGGAAAGAATTACAGATTATCTTAAAGAACACAGTTAAAAAGGTTAGAAGGATTAACAGAACACTTGTAATAATTCTATGGTTATAAATGGAAATTTTAATACAATTTGGATAATATTATAGGATGCAGTATAAAATGAAGCACTATGGAAGCCACAGGAAGGTGGAGGGAAGTCCACAGATCCAGGGAATCCTAGATACGTATAAAACTGACTATAAAAACATGTAGATTTGAATGTAAACGATATTTGTAAAAACTTAAAATAAATATATATATATTTAAAAAGGGAGGACGAAAGTAGCAGTCGAGTGCTGCTCTTCCCGCACACCAGCTGACCCTTTGCAACCTTCTTCAGCACAGGGACCCAACGCCTCTTAGAATAATAGAATCGTCAAGTCGGAAGGGACACCCCAAAGGCCATCTAGTCCAACCCCCTTCAATGCAGGAGTCGCAGCAAAAGCATCCATAATAGGTGGTCCTCTGACCTCCGCCCCCCGCCCCCCATCTTACCATGCAGCACTTTGCCCTCCGGGCAGAAGCATCCCTCCACGCAGGAAAGGGCCTCGCTGCTGCAGTGCTCGGCCCCCTCCAGGCCGAAGTTCTTGCAGGTGGGGGGGCAGGCTGGGCCGCAGGCGTCGTACTCCAGCCCGTAGTCACACTGCATGGCTGAGCAGGGAGAGAGGGAAATGCTTGCTCGCTTACTTATTTATTACAAAAACCAAATAAATCACCAAGCATAAAGTGCTGTTTTGAGATGCAGGCCTGGCCAAACTTGGCCCTTCAGTTGTTTTGGGGCGACAACTTCCATCATCCCTAGCTAACAGGACCAGTGGCCAGGGATGATGGGAACTGTAGTCCCAAAAAAGCTGGAGGGCCAAGTTTGGCCATGCCAAGGGACCTGTCTGGGGAATCCAGGGTGCATTGGTCTCAAAGTTGTTATTATTATTAATATGTACAGTATTAACTTAATATACTGTCCTTCATCCAAATATCACAGGGAGGGTTACAATATAAAAACACATCAAGAACATTGTCAGGGATTGGTTTGCAGAGAAGGGGGGGAGAGAGCGGAATGTAGACTTCGTCAGAGTCAGAGGAGGAGGGACTGTCAGGCGACACAGAAGGTGAGAGGGAGACAGACCCAAAGGCTGCTATAGTAGAGAGAAAGGAGCAGCTTCCGGCGCTTAGTTTTTCACATGAGAGGAGAAGAAGGGGGGTTTCAGGAAGCTTTTCTGCTGGAGGGGGAACGGGCGCAAGCCACTTCCGGAAATAGTGATTGAGGCAGACGTGCTTTCAAGAGCTCCGTACTGTACATAGTTTTTGCACTTAATAAATCCTGTAAAAGACAGGCTGGAATCCCAGGCTGTTATCTCCACAAGCACCCACATATCATCCTGACATACATAATGTAACAACAGCAACAAAACAATGACCCACAAACACCCTGACACATTGAAAAGGCCAAAGATTGCTTAATCAGCCAAAGGCCTCAGTGAAGAGGAATGTAATGAAGGTGCCGGGCGAGCCTCTCTGGGGAGGGACTGGTTTCACGAGGTCCTCCAGGGAAAGGAGCAAACTGCAAGACAAGGCTAGCCCTGCTCTCCCCAGCAATTCAGCAATTTGTGAGCCACTGTTAGGGACAGGTTGGGTGCAGAGGAATGGGGGGGGAATCAGCTGGGGAACCAGCACCCCCAGGGGAAGAAGGACCAGAGCCCACAGAGGGGTGGTGGGACGACAATGAGCGGTCAGAGAGTGTAGACTGGGAGGAGGAGGAGGTGTCGGAAGCTGAAGAGGCAACAGGGCTTAGTGAGCGGGGAGAGTCTGTGGCAGAGAGCAGTCCAGAATCAGAGGCAGAAGCTGAAGAAAGAGAGGAGGGAGGCCAAGAGGCAGAGATGGGTCTGGCTGGGGAAGAAGCTCAGGTTGTCTCCTCCTGCTGCTGCGACAAGCTCCCCTCCTCATTTGTCTCCCAGAACCAGAAGAGGGCTGAAAAGGGCTGGGGAGAGGTTGGCTTCATGCAGGCGCAGTCTCTGATGGCTTGGGGGAAATCCTGGAAAGGAGGGGACTTAGACAATTGGGGGAGGTGGGGACCTTCAGTCTCTGCAGCCGCTTCATGATGGTATGACCTGCCAGAACTAATGCCAGTGTACTGGAAAAAGCAAAGATCACCTGTGTTGAAGCAAAGATTCTTCAACATCAACTTCGTTGGACTTGTCATGTTGTGCAGATGCCTGATTATTGTCTTCCAAAGCAACTACTCTATTCCGACCTTAAAAATGGAAAGACTCTCTCAAGGCTAATCTAAAAAAAATGTAGTATAAACACTGACAACTGGAAAACACTGGCCTGCGAGCGCTCCAGTTGGAGAACAACCTTGACCAAAAGTGTCCTGGGCTTTGAAGACACCTGAACTCAGGACGCAAGGGAGAAACGCACTAAGAGGAAGGCATGCTTGGGAAATCCACACAAAAGTCACGCCCAGAAACCAATGTCCCCACTGTGGAAGGACGTGTGGATCCAGAATTGGCCTCCACAGTCAGTTATGGACTCACTGTTAAAACCGTGTTCATGGAAGACAATCTTACTCGGCTACAAATGATTGCCAGAAGCAGCGGCAGCTGCGCTCATTAGGCCTGACACTCCTGTACAATACATGTTTGTTGTTAATGAAGAGTTTACTCCAACTTGCAAGGTGTGATTCTGTCAGCTGCCAGCTGGACCAAAGAATGCTAGGTGCATTGCCTCAGAAATATTTTTTTAAAACTGCCTTGGTGCATCCCAGGTCTCTTCCCTTCTAGGCAGCAACATTTGGACAGTAAGGCCCACTGGCAACACTGGGTGTGCAAGGGGCTTTCCCCCCTTCCGCACAGAGGCCACTTCCAGGCTCCCAAACAAAAGCAGCGTGACTTACGGCAGAGATCCTGGCTTCTCCAGCGCACAGGAACCCCCCGCTGGCTGCACTCCTCTGCGTAGGTGGCAATGGCGGTGCAGAGGCACTCACAGTCCCCTCCGGAGTCACAGCTGCGGGGAGAAGAAAGTCAGGGAGGGGCAGGTAGGCACATGGAGGGGGACAGTAAGGTAAAGGTAAAGGGACCCCTGACCATTAGGTCCAGTCGTGGCCAACTCTGGGGTTGTGGTGCTCATCTCGCTTTACTGGCCGAGGGAGCCGGCGTACAGCTTCCGGGTCATGTGGCCAGCATGACCAAGCCGCTTCTGGCGAACCAGAGCAGCGCACGGAAACGCCGTTTACCTTCCCACCAGAGTGGTACCTATTTATCTACTTGCACTTTGATGTGCTTTTGAACTGCTAAGTGGGCAGGAGCAGGGACTGAGCAACGGGAGCTCACCGCGTTGCGGGGATTCAAACCGCTGACCTTCTGATCGGCAAGTCCTAGGCTCAGTGGTTTAACCCACAGCGCCACCCGCGTCCCAGGGGGACAGTAGAGGGACACAAGAGGGTCTCCTACTCAGGAACAGCCTCCTAAGAAGAGCCCCCCCTCAAGCTCACAAGGTTCTAAATGCATTTTCAAAACTCCCCAAGTTATCATTTCTAAAGCCCCTTGTAGGGGAAGACACATTCCCTACCCCGATGGCCTCGTACCTGGTTGTGAATCTCCCTAATCACCACCACTACCACCAATAATATTTATATACCACTTAATATGCAACCCCCCCAAACGGTTTACATAAAACATAGTAAGATAAATGAAAAGAGGAGGGAAATGTACTATCAATTAGGCTTGCCACGTGTTAGGAAAATTCCTTACATGTCCTGGTTTTCAGGAGTAAAAACGGCATCAGGGGGAATTTTGCAAAACCGGCAAAATGTCGGGGGAAACCCGGATGTATAGGAAAATGCAGCAGAAACCACTCAAAAAGCTTAGGATCACTATTTTTGAGTTGGGTTTATTAAAAAAAAAGAGCTGAACAATTTTGGAGTCTTCCTAATAACAGCTCAACAACTGCAGGTGTCAGGGATTTTATGTTTAGAAATATGGCAACCCTATAGAAATACAACATTTAAACCAAAGATATAAAAAAGAAGGACATCAGTAAAACAACAACAGAGAAGCCCTCAATTAAATATTTTTAATGTTTAATACAGTGGTACCTCTGGTTGCGAACGGGATCCATTCCGGAGGCCCGTTCGCAACCTGAAAAGAATGCAACCCGCGTCTCCGCACGCTTCTGCATGTGACATTATTTTGCGCGTCTGCGCATGCGCAAGCGGCGAAACCTGGAGGTAACCCGCTGCATTACATCTGGGTTGCCGCGGGACACAACCTGAAAACGTGCAACCTGAAGCAAACATAACATGAGGTATGACTGTATATCAATAGATGAATATCAAGGTATAACCGAAATATCACTTGCCAGCCCCCTACCCGCAGGCGTCGAAGATGCACCACTCGTAGAACTGCTGGCAGGGGAGTTCCTCATGGCAGGGGGCGAAGAGGTCCTGCAAGAGGACCCCACAGCGCTTCCGGGCCCAGGTCACGCGGTGAGAGTTCACCTTGGTGGTGGGAGGGAGAAAGACAGAGGTGAGAAGGGCCGCTGTCTTCACCAGAAGCACCTGCTGGATGAGGCCAATGGCCCGCCTGGTCCAGCACCCTGTTCTCACAGGGGCCAGCCAGATGCCTCTTTGGGGAAATCTGAAGCAGGATCCAAGCACATGAGCCACTCTCTTCCTGCGGTTTCTAACAACTGGTACTGGATTGCTGCCTCCGACTGTGGAGGCAGAACAGAGCCATCCTGGCTAATAGCCATCTCCTCCAGGTTGGTGGCCATCACTGTGGCAGGGAGTTCCATAGTTTAACTAAGCACTGCATGAAGAATTTTCTTTTATCTGTCCTGAATCATCCAACATTTTAGCTTTGTTGTATGCCCACAAATTCTGGTGTTATGAGAGAGAGGAGGGGGAAAAACACTTTTGCCTCCCCTCTTTCTCCATGCCAGGCGTCATTTTGTAAACTTCTATCCTGTTGCTTCTTGCTCCTCTTTCCTCTAAACTAAAAAGTCCCAAAGGCTGCAACCATTCTTCATAGGGGATTCACTCCATCCCCTTGATCATTTGGGCTGTGCTTCTCTGGTCTTTCCTCCACTCTAGAATACCCTTTTTGAGTGATGTGACCAGGACTGTACACAGAATTCCAAATGCAGCCGCACCAAAGATCTG
The DNA here is from genome assembly GCF_027172205.1 of Podarcis raffonei. Classification (NCBI taxonomy): domain Eukaryota; kingdom Metazoa; phylum Chordata; class Lepidosauria; order Squamata; family Lacertidae; genus Podarcis; species Podarcis raffonei. Next base: position 1,950,581 of record NC_070613.1, on the reverse strand, counting down.
CACCTCCAGGGCTGCAACAGGTTAAACCTCACCAACCTCCCCCAGCTTGTCCTCGTATGGTGACATTTCTCTTTATTGTACAGGAACACAGTTGCATGCATTTACCTTTCAAGCTCCAGGGCTGAGTGCTGTTGGAGTCTCCACCCCCCCACCCCGGTGAAAAGCCACTCTTTAGCACTCCGTTGGAGCAAACTTCAGTTCAGGTTTTCTGCGGATTGACATTTGTTCTGATGGAGCGCTAGAGAGCAGGTTTTCATGAGGAAAGCTCTGGAGTTAAAAAGGATGCAGGGACACAGAATTTTAAAGCGTGGGCCAGGCTCGTAAAGAGGTAAATGTGGATCAGCCCAAAGAGAGATGGACTTTAACTGGGCAGCTGATCTGGGCATACCGTGCAAGGGTGCTCAAAATCCTCGCTGTTGACCTCAGGGCAGAGCAGGCTGACGCGCCAGGAGTTGCCAAAGAGATCTGCTGTGGGCTCCACAATGCCTTGCCGGCTGGTGAAATCGTTCTCAGTGTCCCCATCAAAGTTCCCACACAGGCCTGACATGCGGCCTTGGTACATGGGGTCCACTTTGATGTAGATGCGGGTGCCTGTACAGAGAGGGGAAACAGCTCGTTCGCAGCCTCTTGGAGTCAAAATAAAAGGAATCCATGCTGACTTATTTTTAAACTTCATTCCCCCTTTCTGTTCCACCACCACCTCACAATTTTTTTCATTTTAAAAACATGGAAGAAACAGGACTTTCAGCCACCCTGAATTTGGTTTTTTAGGGTTGTAAAATAGTTGCTCTGTGCTTTAGAGCTTCTTCTGCATAGGAAGATCAAAAGTCCAAAGCCCACAGGAGGAGGATTTGCATAGGGTGGTTAAAAGCATTTAAGAGGAAATTTTGCACATGTGAGTCAAAAGCTCAGCCTCGGAATACAGCAAGCAAGGAAAAAGAGAAATTTTACTCCTTATTGGCTCAAAGGTTGGCAGGGGAATGAAAAAATGTCATGTAAGGAAAACTGGAAGGTGGGGAGGGAGAAGAGAGAATTAAGGAAGAACTGAAATTGGAGCCCTCTTGCAAATAGAGCATAAACCTGAAACAAGGACCCAGGGTACAAACCTGAAATAGTTGGAAAAGCTTAACGGAGAAGGCTGGAAGCCTCTGTTTTGATCAATATTCACCAGGTTAGGAAAACAGTCCAGAACAAGACTGATTGGATAGATTTATCTCTATTTTGCAATTATGTCGTTTATTTTGCTCTTATATTTCGACTATATTCTTTCCTCCAACTTTCTCAAGAACTGTTTAACTTTTTACTTTATTAAAGGTCAAGAGGTAAGGAGCGTGGCCCACAATGCACAGGAGCCAATTCCTAGGGGCCGAGGGGTCTTCGCACCCCCAATAAAATATTTGAGGGGGCCACAGTCCAAAGTTGATGAGCATTGCCATTCAAATGATGTGCATGCGCCACATCATGTGATTGAGTAGGCGGGGTGGGGCTCACCTCCTCCCCCCCCAAATATTTTATTAAAGTTGGCACCCCTCCTGCCCAGTCTCACCTCCGTCCCAGAGCACCGTCAGCCCCAGCTGGGAGATGAGCGAGAGGAAGAGCCCGGATCTCTCAAGGGTCAGGCCGTTCCCACTATACGATTTCGGGGGGCGCACCGAAACCCCGTTCACGGTCACATCTTTTCCTGGTGTGCACAGAGAAAGCCAATATCAGGAGGGCACGAGATGGGCAGAGTGGGCATGATAGTTGTCTCTTTCCCATTTAATTACCTCGGAGCAGGTGGACCACTGTGTTGCCAATGAGCACCACGACGGATTTGGTGCAGGTGGTGCCGCTGGTGCCGCAGGGCACATTCTCGGCGGTGACGGTGAAGGCCCCGCTGCTCTCCCGGGCCAGGATGTACTCACAGTCACCCAGGAAGGTGTAGGTCCGCCCGTCGAAAGTGATGTAGTGGGGGTCCCCGGTGGCGACGCACGTCCCGGCGCAGTGGTGGCGGCTGCAGTCCCAGCGCCGGTTTTGGCAAATGCTGCAAGGAAGGAGATGGAGGGACCACGAGGCGGTGAGTGCTGAGCCAAGCACCTCTCATGCCACAGGTCTGCAGCCAATGTCAGGAGCAAGCCAGCAGTAATCACACAGAGAAGGCGAAGTTAACTCTTTATTAGAAGAAACTGGATCTGCACAGGAGTGCCAGGTCAAAGGGGCACAGCGACTCTCCTGGGTAGGTCTTGCCCCTGTGAGGCAAGCTGTGGAGACTGAAGGCCCCTGCCTTCCCACAGCTGCCTAGGTGTTAGGGACCGTGATGAGGAGGGCTGCACTGAGGAGGAATGGTGCGAGCCACCCCCTCCCCCCCAATTCAGGAATCTTCCCAGGAACAGGAGGACTGCATAGATTTGGAACAGTGGTTTACAGAGGGGCATAGTTTAGAAGGCAGAAGCTGGGAAATACTGGATGGGGAACAGCTAGGGGAAGAAGAAACATGGGGAGAGAAAGGATTAACAGATTCACAGTCATTGGACACCATTTCTCCACCACCCTCCCCAAGGTCGAGAAGTGTTCAGAAAATCTCAGAACAGAAAGAGCAGATTACAAGACATAGGAGTAATGTAGATTAATAGGGACGGAGAGGAGAGTGCGCCTTAATTGGGAGCGCCGCCATTTCTAGGGAGACGTGTTCTTTGGTCTCTCACTGTGATTATTAAGAATCTAACTGTTAAGACATTCCTTTCGTTTGATCTTCTTATTTACTGCCACGGGGGAGGAAGTCGATTCCCCAAAGCCTGACACTAAGGCTCCTCCTCTGCCAGATCCTTCTCCAGCAATCTGAGACTATGCCAGTGTTATCTGCCTTTGCTCCTTCCACTTCATGCCTTTTCTGGTTCTGGGACACCAGAGGTGGGGAGCTTGTCACAAGAGGAGGAGGAGACACCCTGGCTTCTTCACTAGCCTGACTCACTTCTGCCTCTTGGTCTCCCTGATTCCATTCACCAGCTTCAGCTTCTGCCTCCGATTCTGGACTTTTCTCTGCCGCAGACTCTCACAGCTCACTAAGCCTTGTTACCTCCTCAGCTTCCAACACCTCCTCTTCCCAGTCTGCTGCCTCTTCTCCTTCTGACCACTCATCGTCACCCCACTACCACTCCCCGGGCTCTGAGCCTTCTTCCCTTGAGGGTTCCCCAGCTGGTGCCTCCCCCCTCCCATTCCTCTGCGTCCAACCAGTCTGTGGCAGCCAGCAGAGCACAGCAGACTTGGCTGAGTCCTTACCACGTGTTGCAGTCCTTGGTGATGGTGTCATTGGGCTGGTACAGCCGGCCGTTGTGGTGGCAAGGGCACTCCTCCGGGGAGACACAGCGCTCGTTCTGAAAGACGGAATCAGCAGGGAAACGTGAGAAGGTTCTCCTCAACCATGTGGGGTCACAGAACCGTAGGGGCCAGCAGGTGCCGTGGTGCAAAACTCCCTCCGGTGCCCCTGCCCCGTTGCCCAGAGTTGTCTGCCTTTTTTTTAGGGAAGATGGCGCTGCCGGAGGGGCTGGAGGAGGCGGGCAGTGGCTGGAGGGTGGCTTCTCTGGTGGGGAAGAGGCGGGGCTGGATGCGGCACCTCCTAGCTCAGCTGGCCGCTTTGTGCCGCAGTAGCCATGGCAGACAGAGGCTCCTGGCATGGCGCTGCTTCAGCGCGGCATGGTGGAGGCGGACGAGGGTCGCGAGCTGATGCCGGGAGGCACTGCGTCCAGCCTCCCCCTGGCGCCCTCCAGAACTTGGCGCCCTGCGCCACTATGGGTAAGACTGTTAGAATATTCCGTTCCACCTTAAGGGACAGGAATGAGGCTGCTGTGTGTCCCGTGTCCGTTTACACTCCAGCACAGCTTGCTGGGAACTTCCGTTTGTGTATAGCTTTTGCTTTCAGCTGCTTGCTTTTGGACATGAAAGGGAGAAGACGTGTTTTGTCCTGATGTATGCTGAATAAACTGCTGGCAAATATGCTCAACACAGCCCTTCCCTGCCACTGAGTGTGCGTGCCCAGCTTCTGAAGGCTTTCTGAAGCTCGGCTCACAGTTTCATGCTGATCCAACGACTGGAGCTCACCTGGCTCACCGGCCGGTGGGTTGGGGCCTGCTGGGGGGCCTGCCAATTGCCCCCGATTCCTTGCCTGCATCCCAACACGGATGCCCCTGGGGGTCAGGCGGCTGCAAGCAACTCCCTCGGCCGGCTGCCCGGGAACGTACAAAGCCCAGGAAAAGTTTCTTACCACCCACCTGTTTATTCAATATTTACAGAGAGGGGCTTTGGAACACAGCCTCAGATGATGGCGTTGTCCCGAGTGAATCTCCACCCTCTCTCTCCCACTTCCTCATTCATCATCATCATCACCATCACCTCCTCTACCGGTGCTGCTACCTGCCCTCTGTCTTCCAGCTCTTTGGTCTCCTACTTTTAAGGCTCTCCAGGTTCTGGGAGATGGAGGGTCTGGGATGCTTTCTAGTGAGGACTTTTCAGCCAGCTGCTGCTCCATCTCTGCCTCCTCCTCCTCCTTCCCCATCATTTCCCAACTTTCTCCTCATCTGCCTCTGAGCTGTGACCTCCCTCAAACCCCTGTTGCAATTCTGAACTGTCTTCCTCTTCTCCGGAAGGATCAAACTGGGGAGGCAGACTCCACCATTCCTCCCCTGCCCAGACCCTGACAATAGGATTGTTTTGTTTTAATAATAATCTTTATTGGTTTAAATTACACACATATACACAGAAATACACAGAAAGAGAAAGAGAAAGAAAAAAGAAGAAAAGGAAAAGGGAGAGAAGATTGCAAAAGAAAGGAAAAAAGAGAGAAAGGAACAAAAACAAATTTACATACATAATCTTCCTAGTAACATCTTAATAAACACTTAAATAAAAAGACTTCTGACAAAACGAGTCTTCAAATCGTTCTCATTGCACTGTTTATACTATCTTGCTTTTTGTCCTAAAAAGACAATAGGATTGTAACCGGCAGAATCCAAGACCTGGGAGAAGAGTTGATGGAAGAGTACTGGAAAAAGTTCAAGGATTATTTACAGAAATATTGTAAAATGTTTGAATGTTAAAATGATGTGGGATGTGAAGGTAACATGGCATTTGGGATATGGTTAAAAGAGGTATGAAAAAAGAATTTTAAAAAAGAGAAGGGGGGTATGACTAGAATAATATTATGTCAAAGTATATAAGGTGGAGTAAAGGACCAAGATAAGGGAAATTAGAGACATAATAAGTGGGAATATATAATTATAAATGAGGTTTGAAAGAGGGTTAGAATTTGCTGAATTTGACGGAATAAAGAGGAATACAAAAAAGGGAGATGTGAGGAGGTCAGGAAAGAGGGATATAGAACCTTGAAACTTAAAAGTGGATTCTTTTTCTTTTTCTTTTCTTTATTAAGTGTGTATTTTCTGTTTTCTGTTTTGATATATGTGTTTGTTTGATTTCTATGTTTTCTAAAATCTCAATAAACATTCATTTAAAAAAAAATAAAAAGACAATAGGATTGTAAAGTTGGAAAGGACCCCCTAGGTCAGGGGTCAGCAAACCTTTTCAGCAGGGGGCCGGTCCACTGTCCCTCAGACCTTGGGGGGGGACTATATTGGGGGGAGTGAATTCCTATGCCCCACAAATAACCCAGAGATGTGTTTTAAATAAAAGCACACATTCTATTGATGTAAAAACATGCTGATTCCTGGACTGTCCGTGGGCCGGATTGAGAAGGTGATTGGTCCGGATCTGCCCCTCCCCCGGCCTCACTTTGCCCCCCCAAGCCCTAGCTCAACCCCCTGCAATGGAGGAATCTCAGCTGAGGAATCCCTGGCAGACGGATATCCAGCTTCAAGCACCTCAAATGAACAATATAATTGTAAAACTGGGACGGACCCGTCCAACCTCCGGCAATGCAGGAATCATGGCTAACAGGGGGCCACCCAACCTCTCCTTAGAAGCCCCCAATGAAGGAGAGTCCGCCTCCTTCCGCCTGTGGGGCAGGGAAGCGAAGAGAGGCAGTGGGGATTTTGAGCTGGGCAGTGCCAGGGAAGGACTCACCAAGTAGACGGTGCCAGGGGGGCAAACGCAGCCGTCCGAGAAGCCGGCGCAGCTGAGGTTCCCCTCGGGACTGTCGCAGCTCCGCAGGCAGGAGCCAAAGGCGTAGACCAGCTCCCCCGGGCACAGGACGGCTTGGGGGCAGCTCTGCTCTGTGCAGTTCCACGTCCCATTCACACAGACGCTGAAACACAGGTCGGGGCAAGGAGATGTGAGCGAAGGGGTGCAGAGAGAGGTGGGAAGTCCATTCTGCAAACAATGCCAGCTTCCAAGTGTCTTTTTGGGGAAAGGGGGGGTGTCCCTCTGCCGCCCCACTCAGCAGCCACTCTCTTACCAGAGCAGTGCCAGCTTCCTCGAATAATAATAATAATAATAATAATAATAATAATAATAATATATTATGTATTATTTATACCCATCTGGCTGAGTTTCCCCAGCAACTCTGGGCGGCTTCCAATGGAGTGTTAAAAACAATACAGCATTAAATATTAAAAGCTTCCCTAAACAGGGCTGCCTTCAGATGTCTTTTAAAGAGAAGATAGCTGCTTATTTCCTTCACATCAGAAGGGAGGGCGTTCCACAGGGCGGGCGCAACCACCGAGAAGGCCCTCTGCCTGGTTCCCTGTAGCCTCACTTCTCGCAATGAGGGAACCGCCAGAAGGCCCTCTGTGCTGGACCTCAGTGTCTGGGCAGAACGATGGGGGTGAAGACAATTGGGAACAAAAAGCAACAAAGTTAAAAATCAAGGTTTGGGACTTCCTGGGGGCCAAATATATTGTTGCAGGTTTGGAGGGGTCAGTCTGGATGATGCCCTGAGTCCCTCCCAATTATTGGGGTCCTGAACCTGGTTAGAATCTAAAAGAGGAGCTTGCAGAAGTAGTCAGGCATGTCTCTTTGTCAGGGGATGGCCACAGCTGGCTGCTGGTGTCCTCCTCAACATCCCAAAAGGAGTGGCCAGATTGCAAGAGCTGCTGCTATGTGACGGGCCCTCCAGGCTAAGGGCAGGAGGGGCTTTCTTCAACCCCCTCACCTAGCGGCTAGGAGCCAGAGAGGTGAGAGAGAGCTGAGCTGGAGACACGGAATGGCAGGTCAAGTTGATGCCAGAACGGCTAAAATGACTGGAAGAATCAGAAATCAGGAAGACCAAAATAGTAAGAAGGAAAGGGGGGAAATTATAACTTATCTTAAAGACCATTGCAAACGGTTAAAAAAATCATTAGTAGGATTGGAATATCACTTGTAGCTTAATGGTGAATTTTGGACACAGTGGAGAGGTAAAATATTTGGTTTTTCATAAAAGATGCAGGAGGAAACCCAGCCAGATGGGTGGGGTACAAATAAATAGATTTATTATTATTATTATTCCCACAAAGGGGAGGAGGGAACTGGAAGAGATTCCTTGGAATCTTGTTTTTATGTTGTTTGTTGGATATGTGGCTGTAAATTTTTAATTTGAAAAACAACACACACACACACACACACACACACACACAAAATAACTTTTATTTATGCCCTGCCCTCCCTGGCCAGAGTCGGGCTCAGGGTGGCTCACACCAATAAAATTACAATAAAACATAATGGGGGGGGGACTAATTTATTCAAATACGGGTTAAAATACAATTTAAAATGCAGCCTCATTTTAATAAAGGTAAAGGTAAAGGTACCCCTGCCCGTATGGGCCAGTCTTGACAGACTCTAGGGTTGTGCGCTCATCTCACTTTAGAGGCCGGGAGCCGGCGCCGTCCGAGGACACTTCCGGGTCACGTGGCCAGCGTGATGAAGCTGCTCGGGCGAGCCAGAGCCGCACACGGAAAGCCATTTACCTTCCCGCTATAAAGCGGTACCTATTTATCTACTTGAACTGCTAGGTGGGCAGGAGCTGGGACCGAAAGACGGGAGCTCACCCCGTCGCGGGGATTCGAACCGCCGACCATACAATCGGCAAGTCCCAGACACTGTGGTTTTACCCACAGCGCCACCTGCCTCCCTCATTTTAATAGTAGCCCATAAATCAAGACCAAAAGGGGAGGGAAACATAAGGGTCAGACTGAGTCCAAACCAAGGGCCAGGCGGAATAGCTCTGTCTTGTAGGCCCTGCAGAAAGATGTCAAGTCCTGCAGGGCTCTAGTCTCTTGTGACAGGGCGTTCTACCAGATTGCGGCCATGGCCGAAAAAGCCCTGGCCCTGGTTGAGACCAATCTAATCACCTTGCGATTTGGGACCTCCAAAGTGTTGTCATTTGTGGACAAACCAGGAGAGGCGGTATATATATTTAAAGGAAGTTGGATACACAGAGACCTGCTTGCTCTGTACTGAATCCAAAGCCATGACTAATGGAGAAGCGAGATTTTTTTGGGTGCTATGCTGTGAGGGCCCCCTCTTCTTAATGCTCAGGTTCTACATATGTGTAAATAAAACCCCATATCTGAAAAACACCACGCCTCTCCTTAGACTCACGTTGCAAACGCCCCTCGGGTTATCGTGCGTCAGCCGAGATCACGTGGCCGAGACATTCAATGAAACCAACCTATCCCGTAGGGCAGCCACAGACAGGTCACAGGGTGATTTCATCAAACATCTCCTTCCACTCCACAAGAGCCAGAGGACGGTGCCATTGTCGGTGCCTCTGCTGAGATCCCAGATCCAATACGCCCCCCCTCCAAACACCACACCTCCCAGTTGCCTCCGCGACACGTACCAGGTGTTGCAACCCTTCTGGATCCTGCTGCCAGGGGGGTGCGCCTCTTCCCCATGCGCACAGGCACACATGGCAGGCTGGACGCACTGCCCGCTGTCATCCAGCACAGTCCCCTCTGGGCAGTTGCAGCCGGCCACGCAGATGTGGTCCAGATCCTGGCAGGGGCCCAAGCGCAGGTCAGCGCAGGTCGTTCTGCAGGGGGGCACACATTCCCGATAGACTTGCCCCCCAGAACATGGCGCCGCTGTGGGGAAAGGGGAAAGGTCAGGGTCCTGCAAGCAAGAAGCCCTCGGGGTGACACTGGGTCTTCAAGGAAGCCATTGGGGTCTTCAGCACAATTTAATGCTGAATAGCAACCAAAGATTATTTTGTGTGCATGTGGCCAAATCGTTTTTATTAGTTTTCCAAATTTTACAAAATCAGCCACAAATTAAGACGAATTCAATACAATTTCTGCAAAAAACTGGCTTCCTGGACTCCATTCTTGATGTGACCAAAGTTTTCTTTTGCTGCTGCTTTATTCTCCTTGCTCATTTCTAGCTCACTTTCCATTCCTTTCAATTATATTACAAGAGTTTTTTTGTTGCTTTTAAACTTATTTATCCTTAATCATCAGCTATCCACTTGCCAGTTCCTGCATGTGAGCAACAAAATTAATACTTTTTATCATACATGGTGGTCTTGTAGTAAGGTTAAAGCTTACTGGGAAACGATATATAATGAATTGAAAAAGATGTTCAAAACAACCTTTGTAAAAAAAAAACCCCAGAAGCTTTTCTTTTGGGAATTATAGGGACAGAACTACCTAAACTATATAGAGCTTGTGGTGGACTTCAGGAGACAGAAGAGCAATGTCCAGCCAGTTTTGATTGATGGGGTCTGTGTGGAGAGGGTAACAACGTTCAGATTTTTGGGCATTGAATTACAAGAGGATCTGTCCTGGAGTGTCAACACAAGGGGGCTTGTGAAGAAGGCGCAGCAGAGACTGTACTTTTTGAGAATTCTAAGGAAAAACCATCTTCCGCAGAAACTGCTGCTTGCCTTCTATCACTGTGCCATTGAGAGCGTGCTCACTTATGGCTTATGTGTGTGGTACGGAAGCTGTACTACCCAGGACAGGATGGGGTTGTGCAGAGTTGTTAAGGCAGCAGAGAGCATTGTTGGCTGCCCACTCTCCACCTTAGAGCAGATTTATGCCACAAGGTGCCATAGGAAGGCACTGGACATAGTAAAGGATCCATCGCATCCTGGTCACTGTCTCTTCGAGCTCCTGCCGTCGGGACGGAGATACAGGACGATGAAGACAAGAACGAGCCGTCTTAAGAACAGCTTCTTCTCCAGAGCGATCTCGGCCCTGAATGGGAAGCCTGGACTTTGAAAGTCATCTAATCTTCCTTGCTGTACTATACTGTATTGCTTAATTAGTGTTTTTATGGAGCAGTCAAGTAATTTTGTTGTCCCCGAGAGGGGGCAATGACAATAAAGATATTATTATTATTATTATTATTATTATTATTATTATTATTATTATTATTAAACTTATTCATGTATGCAACTACAGAGGCAAGAACGTTGCTTGCCCAAAAATGTAAAGAAGCAGAAGTCCCAGCAAAGGAAGAATGGATACAAAAACTTATGGAATACAGTATGTTGGTTCCTGAACAGCTTAGTTGACGAACAAATCGGCTCCTGAACACCACAAATCCAAAAGTAAGTTTTCCGGTTTGTGAACGTTTTTAAGAAGCTGAACGTCCATTTTGGCTGTTGGTATTGTTTCTGGAGCCAATCAGGCAATCAGAAGCAACGCCTTGGTTTGCGAATGTTTTGGAAGTCAAATGGACTTCCAGAACGGATTGAGTTCTAGAACCAAGGTATGCAGAAATGGCGAAATTTACCAGAAGAATAAGAAATCAAGACAACAAACTTTTTCTTAAAGGAAGGGAAACGGTTTGTTGAATATTTACAGATAAATTGCAAACAGATAAGAACATTGGCAGGATTATTGTAATAACCTGCAGTTCCATAAAAGTTTATATTTAAAGTATATGATTAAATGAGCAAATAAAATAAATTTGAATATGCAGAATGTATTAAAAAAATAAATTTAAGGAATTGCAGAAAGAGGGAGGAAGGAAGCCAAACTTTGAAATGCTGAAATGATTGTGAAATTATTGAAATGTGCAAATTTGAAAAAGTATAAATAAAAACTTAAAAAATAAATAAACGTTTTTCTAGTCTCTAGGCTCCAGCCGAACGTATATAAGGGATCAATGTGCTCGGAGGCACTCACCTCCAGCCCCCCCCTGCTGCCCCCTTGCCACTTAAAGGTAAAGGTAAAGGGACCCCTGACCATTAGGTCCAGTGGCAGACGACTCTGGGGTTGCGGCGCTGAAATATACTCAGAGTCACAAAGTGATTTCATGCTCTTTATTCAGCTCATAGTGGTGAGGAGGAATGAATGAAAGTCCCCTCAAAGTATCTGCTTTATATACATTATTTACACAATGGGCTGCACATGATTGGCTAATTCCGGAATTCTACTGTAAGCCAATCAGGTTGTGGATTCACTTCTATCTGGAGCATGATTGGGTGGTTCCTGCCAACCAATCATACTGCTGCATTGTTCTAGGACCAATCAGACTGCTGCCTTTTGGATCCTATTGTTCTAGGACCAATCAGACTGCTGCAGTTTGGATCCTATTCAACTCAGTACATAACAGGCGCTCATCTCGCTTTACTGGCCGAGGGAGCCGGTGTACAGCTTCTGGGTCGTGTGGCCAGCATGACTAAGCCGCTTCTGGCAAAGCAGAGCAGCGCACGGAAACGCCGTTTACCTTCCCGCCGGAGCGGTACCTATTTATCTACTTGCACTGGTGTGCTTTTGAACTGCTAGGTTGGCAGGAGCAGGGACCGAGCAACGGGAGCTCACCCCGTCGCGGGGATTCGAACCGCCGACCTTCTGATCGGCAAGTCCTAGGCTCTGTGGTTTAACCCACAGCACCACCCACGTCCCTCCTTGCCTCTGAGTGCCCCCCTAAATAATCCCACCACCACCCAGGGACGGGTACCACCCACTTTGGAAACCGCTTTATGAGGTTCTCATGGCCTGCCCCTATTCTCCATCCTGCCCTTGCAGGCACTGCCATCTTGGCACTTGCCCCAACAACACGACAAACACACCCACACCCTGCCCCCCCCCCAGGAAACTCACGGCAGAAGCTCTGGTTCCTCCAGGCGACAGGGGCTCCCTCCCGGGCGCACTCTCTGGCGTAGGCGGCCACAGCGCCACACAGGCAGTCTTTGCCGGCGGAACAGCCACACACCTCATAGAGGCACAGCTGGTAGAATGGGTCCCGCTCCACCACGTCGTGACAGGCCTGCGAGGGGAGAGACGGGGGCCCTGGCATGAGCAAGCAGCCTGGTTTTTCCAGGACGCAGAGATGGCTTGAGGCAGGCCCAGCAGGTCATTAAGACTTGCTCAGGTGCCAAATATATTAATGTGAAAATGCAGCAAAAAGCAATAGATGGTGCCAGGGACAGGTGCCAGGAGCAGGTCAGTCATAACTTACATGGCGTCAATGAAGTTAACTCTTTATTCAAGGAAACAAGGTCTACTTAGGCGGTCAGACCTAGTGAGGCCAGCAACTGTTGCCCCAATTAGGCAATTGCAAGGATTGAATAAAAATTATTATTATTATTAATAAATAATAATAATAATAATAATAATAATAATAATAATAATAAAAAATACCTGAAGGAGCGTCTCCACCCCCATTGTTTAGTCCGGACACTGAGGTCTAGCACTGAGGGCCTTCTGGCAGTTCCCTCCCTGCGAGAAGCCAAGTTACAGGGAACCAGGCAGAGGGCCTTCTCGGTGGTGGCACCCATCAGATGCCAAGGAAATAAACAACTATCTGACTTTTAGAAGACATCTGAAGGCAGCCCTGTTCAGGGAAGTTTTTAATGTTTGATGTTTTATTGTGTTTTTAATATTCTGTTGGGAGCTGCCCAGAGTGGCTCATGAAACCCAGCCGGATGGGCAGGGTATTATTATTATTATTATTATTATTATTATTATTATTATTAGCGGGTGCCAGGAGCAGGTCACTAATAACTTACACAACATCAGTGAAGTTAACTCTTTATTCAAGGAAACAAGGTGTGCTTAGGAGGCAAGACCTAGTAATAATAATAATAATAATAATAATAATAATAATAATAATAATAATTTGTACCCTACCCATCTGACTGGGTTGCCACCCCGTTGCCTCTTAGGGTCTCCTGGGTAATCTCACCACCCCACAGAGCCCAGCAACAACTACTTTGGGGATCACAAAATAAGAGGATGAAGATGGATGGCAGATTTCTGAGATCGGGATGAGATCTCCACCAAGGACACGGGGCCTGAGTCTTGCCCAGATAAATCTCCTGCTTCTGCCTCGGTTTCAGGGCTACATCTTCTCCCCGCTAGCGGCTGCAGGCCCTCCCCTCTTACCTGGAAGGGGGGGCTGTGGAGGACCTCGCAAGCTGCCTCTGCAAACTGCCTCCGCTGGGCGTACATGCTGCAGGGGTCAAAAGGAAACGCGCCAAAGGAGGGGCAGTCGTGCGAGACGCGGAACCTGCTGGCGAAAGCGGCGGCGCTGGACTCCACGTCTCCCTCTGGCGTGGTGAACTCATCCTGCTGGTTCCAGTTGTAGGTGCCGCAAAGGCCTCGGACCTGGAAGGCGGAAGAAGGGACGTACAGTGGTACCTCATGTTACGTCCGCTTCATGTTACGTTCTTTCAGGTTACGTCCCGCGGCGACCCGGAAGTACCGGAAAGGGTTACTTCTGGGTTTCGCCACTCACGCATGTGCAGAAGCACAAAATGACGTCACGTGCATGCACAGAAGTGGCAAATTGCAACCCGCGCATGCGCAGACGCGCCACTGTGGGTTGCATTCTTTTCACGTTGCGAACGGGCCTCCAGAACGGATCCCGTTCGCAACCCGAGGTACCACTGTACTGCTGAGCCAGGGCCTTTTCCATCTCTGGCTGGTTTGCCAGCGACGGTCTCTTTTGGACAGAGATGACTTGGCCACAGCCCTCCACACTCCGGGTAACTTCCAGATTGGATTGCTGCCATGTGCCCTACATGGGGCTGTCCTTGAAGATGACTCAGAAACTCCACTTGGACCCAAAGGCAGCAGCCAAATTAGTGGTGGCAGTGGGGTGTGTGTGTGTGTGTGTGTGTGTGTGTGTGTGTGTTTGCATTTAGATCTCATAAACCATTTCAAAACTGCTTGCACTGGTTACCAGCTTGTTCCTGGGCCCAATTCCAAGTGCACATGCTGGCTGTAAAGCCCCATATGACTCAGTCCCCAAATACCTGAAAGACCGTCTCCTGCCCTACAGACCTTGTCGGTTGCTGAGACTGGAGGAATGGCCCCTCTTGCCCTCAGAAGCTCAGGGGTGGGGGTGGCCCAAGGGGACAGGGCCTTCTCCGTGTTGGCTCCTAAGTTGTGGAATTCCCTCCCCTGGAAACTTCATTGTGCAGCTTCTAGAGGATGCTGAAGAAGCACCTCTTGTTCCTGGCTTCTGACACTTGAGGAGGCTGTTTTTTAGGACCCACCTTATTTTTATGATTGCTTTAAATTGCTTTTTAATAATATAACCTTCTAAGCCGCCCTGGGACCTTAGGGTGAAGGACAGGTAATCAATTAATCAATCAATGTCCCTGAGGATCTGGAAAGTCAAGGGCACACCAGCTGCTTCACACACCCTATGGGTCTGGTTCTAATTCTGAACGGTGGCCCACTGCACATCTCAGAGCCGCAGGCGAGATGTTCCTGCGAATAAAATTATGATCATCATCCCAGGTTCACCTTGTTGGCAAAGCTAGGCTGGAGGGTGATGTAGACTGCCGGAAACTCCAGGCCCCACAGCAAGTGAGCCCCAAAGGCCTGGAGAAGCAGGAAGGAGGAGGAGGCGAGGCGCACCGTCAGGTCGGCGCTGGCAAAAGGGAGGGAGACTTCTTGGCCGTTCACTGACATCTCCCCTGGGAAGCAAAGGAGAAAGGTGAGAGGGAGGGGTGAAAAGGGGGTTGGACTAAATGGACAGTAGCTTGGGAGGACCGGGGCATCTGCAACCTTGCAAAGTCAGCTCATTGTGAGAAAGAAGGTGCTTTGCACAGAGAAGGCCTCATATTCAATCGCTGGCATCATCTCCAATTGCAAAGGGGAACTCAAGTCTGAAGCACTGGCTGGGGAAGGCCTCTCTCTGTCCAGGATTTCTGGAGAGCTGTTGCCAGCCTGAGCTGGATTGACCAATGATCTGTCTCAGGAGGAGTCAGCTTTGCAGGTTCTTGCGATGATTTATCACACCACAGGCATCTTCCAAACCACCTTCAGTTTGCCGAAGGAAGCCATCGCCATCCTCAGACTCTGAACTCTTGCACCCTGGGAATGTGGTAGCACATTTGTGCCAAGCTGGGGGGCTGCAAGGAACCTGTCTGGCTTCACACAAGCAACACCTGTGGTATTCCATGCTGACGTGCCTCACATGTGCACAAAACCCCCAGCCTGAGCAGGGTGAATGCATTTGACCGGATAGAGTGGGAACCCTGTAGTCCTCCAGATGTTGTGGGACTCCAACTCCCATCAGCCCTAGCCAGCAACAATCTGGAGCAAAATCTGGAGAGCCTCAGGTTAGCCTCCTGCCTGCCCATCCCCTATGGCGTTGATGTCCACTCATGAAAGATTCTCCATACCTGTCACCTCCCTCTCTCACCTGTGAAGGACAGGCGGGCAGAGACCTTCTGCACAGTGACAGTCACAGAGTGGAGGCAGCTGCTGGTCCCTCGACTCCCACATGCCACATTCTCCGAGGAAATGTGGAGCTTCCCATCCACATAATCCTGTAAAGTGGAGGAGAGAAGCCCCAAGATCAGTGAGATGACGGTGGCGAGATTGTTACACACACCAAGATGGAAAAATACAACCCTACCTACTATGAAGGAACGATTCCCAAAATTATTGGACTTGGCAGAGATGGCAAAGTTGACGTGTTTAATGAGAGAAAAATACCTATTGGCATTTATTAAAGATTGAAAACTTCTCGTGGAGCTTTGGTGTGAAAGAGAAAATGAAATTGTAGACTGGAAGGCTCAGAAATCAGGAAGATAAACATTTTAATAAGGAATGGGGAAAGTTTATAGTTTACCTTCAAGACCATTGTAAACAGTTAAAATCGTTAGCAGGATTGTAATAACACCTGTAGCATAACAAGAACTATGGATATAATGGATATTTTAAAAAATGGATTTTGATGCAGCAGAAAAGGATTATGAATGGAGCCCATGGAGGGGCAGTGGGAAGGCCAAAGATTCAGAGAAATCGTTTTTCTTTCTTTTTTTATTATGATTTGTGATATGAGTGTAAATTTCAATCTGTAAAATCAAATAATTTTTTTCATATGAAAAAAGGGAAATGAACTTGTAATACCTGGTTTTTGTATAATTTTCTTGAAAATAAACAAATAATGAGGTTTTCCACCAAAGGGATTGAAACCCAGCCGGAACCACACTGCCCCCACCCCCACCTCCTGCCTCCTCACCTGGACCCCTTACCTGCACTAGGATATACTGGCATGTGCCATGGAAGGAGAAGCGCTTGCGGTCAAAAGTCAGGTAGTGAGGGTCACCGGTTATGGCACATTCCCCAGAGCACTGGTCCCGGGAGCAAAGCCAGCGGCCCCCTTGGCACGTGCTGTGGGGAGAAGGGAATGGGAGTCACGTCAGGGTGCTAGAGCAATAGCCAAAGATACTGCTGTGAGTTTGAGGGGGGTCAGTCTGGATGGTGCCCTGGTGTCCCTTCCAATTCTTGGGGTTCTGTGCCCAAGGAGGGTTGGAATCTAACAGAGGAGCCTGCTTAACTTCTCAGGCAAGTTTATTGTAAGATAAGGACCATAGCTGGACAGTTAAGTACCATCCTTAGCTTCCCCCCAAAAATGGCTTGCAGCACGAACTGCGACTAAGAGATGGCGGTCTCTTGACTTTCCTTTCCTCCATCCCTCTCACCTGGCTAGGTAGGAGAAAAGCAGCCAGAGAGGGGTTGGAGAGCTGAGCTGGAAGCAGCCTGGAATCTGGAGGTGCAGAGACCTGCTTCCTCTGTGCTGGATCCAAAGCTGTGACTAACAGAGAAGCAAGATCTCTTGGGGGGCTGATGCTGTGAGCCCCTCCATCATACGCTCAGGTTGCATTTATGTGTCAATAAAAGGTAAAGGTACCCCTGCCCGTACGGGCCAGTCTTGCCAGACTCTAGGGTTGTGCGCTCATCTCACTCTAGAGGCCGGGAGCCAGCGCTGTCCGCAGACACTTCCGGGTCACGTGGCCAGCGTGACGAAGCTACCCTGGCGAGCCAGAGCCGCACACGGAAAGCTGTTTACCTTCCCGCTATATAGCGGTACCTATTTATCTACTTGCACTTTAAGGGTGCTTTCAAACTGCTAGGTGGGCAGGAGCTGGGACCGAAAGACGGGAGCTCACCCCGTTGCGGGGATTCGAACCGCCGACCATACGATCGGCAAGTCCTAGGCGCTGAGGCTTTAACCCACAGCGCCACCCGCGTCCCTTATGTGTCAATACAACCATATAAACTAAAGACACTGCAGTCTCCGCTGACCTTCTTTCCAAGGAAACTGAACCGTTGCCTGAAACCCCTGGAGCAGGCTTCCTCATCCTCCGCCCTCCAGATGTTTTTGGCCTACAACTCCCATGATCCCTAGCTAGCAGGACCAGTGATCAGGGATGATGGGAATTGTAGTCTCAAAACATCCGGAGGGCCGAGGTTGAGGAAGCCTGGCCTGGAGTCTCTCACTGCTCAGAGATGGCATGCGTCAATACAGTGGTACCTTGGTTCCCCAACACCTTGGTTCCCAAACACCGAATACCCGGAAGTAAGTGTTCTGGTTTTTGAACCGTTTTTGGAAGCCAAACGTCCGATGCAGCTGTCGGCTATTGTTTCCGGGGCACCAGCACCAATCAGAAGCTGCGCCTTGGTTTTTGAACATTTCAGAAGTCAAATGGACTTCCGGAACGGATTAAGTTTGGCTCTTTTGCTTTGCTATTTATTTTGCGTTTTTGTTTCTGAGGCTTTTTTTGGTTCATTTGTTTTTGTGACTGTGTGGAACCCAGTTCAGCTACTGATTGATGGGTTGTGTGACTGCAGAAATGGATAAAATAATGACTATCATCAGTGCAGGTAAGAAAAAAAGTTAATTTTAATTTTTATAATCTACAATACTGTCTTATTTATTTTATAGTACAGTACATTGATGATTGCTTTTGTTTTATGGATCAATAGTCTCATTAGATAGTAAAATTCATGTTAAATTGCTGTTTTAGGGGTTGTTTTTAAAAGTCTGGAACGGACTTTTGCATGCCTTTCTATGGGAAAGCGCACCTTGGTTTTGGAACGCTTTGGTTTTGGAACGGACTTCCAGAACGGATTAAGTTTGAGAACCAAGGTACCACTGTATATG
Source organism: Podarcis raffonei (assembly GCF_027172205.1). Classification (NCBI taxonomy): domain Eukaryota; kingdom Metazoa; phylum Chordata; class Lepidosauria; order Squamata; family Lacertidae; genus Podarcis; species Podarcis raffonei. The sequence goes on along the minus strand of NC_070613.1, from coordinate 1,932,314 downwards.
TGTAAACTAAAGCATGCATCCTAAGACAACGACGACAACAACAATTTATTTTTTTTAACCCGCCCATCTGGCTGGGTACCCCCAACCACTCTGGGCGGCTTCCATCAGAATATTAAAAACAGAATAAAACTTCCCTAAACAGGGCTGCCTTCAGATGTCTCTGCTGACCTTCTTTCCGAGGAAACTGAACCCTGAGGAAGCGCCGTAACCCCTGACTTCTCTCCCTTCCAATTTACAGTTCTGTGATTCCAGGAACTTCAAGAATGCCAGCTACCCCTGGGCGAAAGATACTGCTGTGCTTGGCAAGACTAATCGGACCGCGTCCCCCCTCCAGCTATCCTGATAAATAACCTTTTGTGGGTTCAGAAGGGCAGAGCCTCACCAACGGTTGCATCGCTGCTGGAGGACATCTCCTGGGGCAAACTTCTGGCGCCGGTGGAAGCAAGGGCACTGGCTCTCCGGGACGCAGGCCCCCCCTTCCAGGTAGAGGCCGGCCGGGCACTCGCAGCCGCTCACGCACTCGTCCCGGCAGTGCCCTTCCTCGGCTGCGCCCACCGCAGCACAGCTGGCAGGGCACGAGGAGACACAGTCGGAGTAGTGCTTTCCTTGCCCACACGACTTTTCTGTCCGGAGGGAAGAAGAGGGGCAGTTTCAAGGGAGAGGTTCCCAGATGTCTGGGGAGAACTGTGGAGGACACAGCAGTCTTCGGGGGGGGGGGTGAGAGAAGCTCCTGCCCCCCTCTTTCCCTCAGCAAACTGGCCTCCTCTTATCATAGCCATCAACATGATCATCGCCCCATTATACAGATGTTGGGGTTGACCACACTCAGAATGTTATGGAATACATGTAGGCAGGGCTGCATTGAGGTTTGATGAGGCCCTCAGCTACTGAAGGTAATGGGGCCTTTTCTATGTCCAGGTGTCCTTTGTCAACAACAAATTGTTGCTGCTTTTTGTGTTGAATATATAAAAGGTAAAGGGACCCCTGACCATTAGGTCCAGTCGCAGATGACTCTGGGGTTGCGGTGCCCATCTCACTTTACTGGCCAAGGGAGCCGGTGTAGCTTCCGGGTCACGTGGCCAGCATGACGAAGCTGCTTCTGGTGAACCAGAGCAGCGCATGGAAACACTGCTTACCTTCCCGCCGGAGCGGTACCTATTTATCTACTTGCACTTCATGCTTTTGAACTGTTAGGTTGGCAGGAGCAGGGACCGAGCAACGGGAGCTCACCCTGTCACGGGGATTCAAACCACCGACCTTCTGATCGGCAAGTCCTAGTCTTTGTGGTTTAACCCACAGCGCCACCCGCGTCCCTAATGAATATATGTTGTATGGTAATTTATGGACCTAATAGGTACCTCAAGCCATTTGCACATGTTGCCTTGCAACCAGTCCATGCAGAATGTAGGCATCCTATATATAGAAAGGAGCAAACCAGTGATATTTGAGGGAGCAGGCGGGGCCCATGACTTACATCATAGGAGCCTGCACAACACAAAACACTGTTGCTGTATGTAGCTTTTATTTTACTTGCTTTTTATCTTATATTTTGGAAATGTACATCCAGGTTTTTTTTCCTTTAATTTTTTTTGAGGCCCCCCAGAGAGTGGGGCCCTAAGCGATAGCTTGTTTAGCTTATAAGTAAATCTGGCACTTGGTTTTGGGGTTAAAGCAGGCATCCCCAAACTCGGCCCTCCACATGTTTTGGGACTACAACTCCCATCATCCCTAGCTGACAGGACCAGTGGTCAGCGATGATGGGAACTGTAGCCCCAAAACATCACACAAGTAGCCAACAGTTGCAGGGGGAACGTCAGGCTGGCTAAAGCTCAGAATGAGCTCAGGCTTGCAAGAGAAGATAAAAATAATAATAAAAGGTTTATTCGACTAGGTCTGGAGTAAAAGGAAGAAAAAGCAAGTGTTAGGTCCTCTGCGTGGGGAAGATGGAAAAATGCTATTGGGTGACAGAGAAAAGGCGGAACTACTCAACACCTTCTTTGCCTCTGTCTTCACCCAAAACGAAGCGATGCCCAACCTGGTGATAACAGAATAAATGATGGAAAGCAGGAGTTGCAGCCCAGATAGGAAAAAAGGAAGGGAACACCTGGCTACTTCCAACAATGAGCTGCACCCAAGGGTGCCAAAGGAGCTTGTGGATGTAATCTCAGAGCCTCTGTCTATGATCTTTGTGAATTCTTGGAATTTGTGGAAGCCGCCTTGAGTCCAGGTCTGGGGAAATGGCAGGATAGAATTGAAATACTTTATTGTCACTTGTACAACTTGTATACAGTGAGATTACTCGAACACCCCCCACTCAGCTCTCTTGGTCTTAATTCCCCTCATTTAACCACCAAACCCGAAAGCCAGTTGCCCTGTTCTTCACCCTGTTGGTGCGACTAATCCTGCTTCTATATCTTCTGCCCGAGGGCAGGAGATCAAGAATGTGCTGGCCAGAGTGTGAATCATCCCTGAGAATTTTCCTCACTCTCCTGAGCGCAATGTCATCCAGCGGTTCACGGGACAGCCCATAATATCTTGTGCTGTATTCACCACCCTCTGTAGGCACTTCCTATCAGATGATGTCAAACCAGCGTCCCACACCGTGATGACACTTTCTATTGTGGACCGGTAGAAGGAGATCATCAAATGTTGATTTGACATCAAGAAACAAGAGGAGGAAGAAGAAGAAGAAGAGGGAGGAGGAGGAGATTGTGGCCAATGTGCTGGAGTCACACAGCCTTGGAGAAACATGCCTTCTGCTTTGAGGGGTCGATGCCCCCAAAGGCAGCTGCTTCCTGGGTGCCCCGCTCTGCCCTGCTTACCACAGAATCCGGCCCGCCTCCAGCTGACGAAAACGCTCCTCTGGGCGCACTCGCGGGCGTAGCTGGCAAAGGTCTCGCAGACGGCACCAAGCCCGGCTCTGCTGCAGTGCAGGTACATGCAGGTGTCGTAGAAGCCTCTGGGGTCCACCTGCCGGGGACAGAGCAAGAGGCTGGACCTCAGTGAGGATGTGGCACGAGCGGGCAAGAGGTTGGAAGTTAAAGGGAGGCCGGGGAAGGCGTGTGGTGTGGCAGACCCCTCACCTCCGAGTGGCATTGACCAAAAGGGCCGGAAAGAAGCTTCTGGCAAACGGACTCTGCCTCCTGCTGCTTCCCTTGGCCTTCCGGTGCTTCGCAGCTGTGAGGCTCCTCTGCCGCGTCTTCACAGGGGATCTAGGGCAGGGGGATTAGAGGTTACTGTCCAGACACTTTCGCTGTGCAGATACTGGTGGCTAGGTAAAACCTCTTTTACGATACGATACTCTTTATTGTCATTTTCCCATACAGAACAACGAAATTGGAAAAAATCTACATCAGACATTCAAAAACCAACACGCCTGCTATCCCAAGTATCCCAGCCTGGTCAGCCCCTAAAAACTCTGATACCCCATAATTAAATACAATATACTCCCACAGAGACTACCTTACACTGTGTTTAAAACCGAAATCACATTTGGATAGCAAGAGCAGGGACCGAGCAACAGGAGCTCACCCCGTCACCGGGATTTGAACCGCCGACCTTCTGATCAGCAAGTCCTAGGCTCTGTGGTTTAATCCACAGCGCCACCAGCGTCCCACAGACTCCTTAAAATGTGTTTAAAACCAAAATTGCATTTGGATAGAAACTGTTTCTCAGGTGGCTGGTCCTAGCCTTTATAACCCTGGACCTTCTTCCAGAAGGCAGAAGCTGAAAGAGATCATTTCCAAGGTGAGCACTATCCTGCAGCTTTCTTATGGCACCTGTAAGCGTAGATTTGATCCAAGGTGGGAAGAGTGCACCCAGTTATTCTCTCCGCAGTCTTTACAACCCTGGACAGCGTTGTTTTTCCCCTGACCATGCAGCTCCCAAACCACACACAGAGACTATAAGTTAATACACTCTCAGCAGTACAATGGTAAAATGTCATCAAAAGGTCCTTTGAGAGATTGCTTTTCCGGAGGATTCTCAGAAAATATAACCTCTGCTGTGCTCTCTTCATCAGGTCTTTGCTGTTTTCTCCCCAGGTTAGGTCATCTCTCAACTCCATTCCCAGAATATATACTGTTTAGCAGAGTTTATCTTCTTTCTCTCGCGGACGTGGTGAACAATGATGATGTTATTCTAAAGATGACTCACAAACTCTGTGAAGTCTCGGCCAAGAGATTTTATTCCCAGGCCGGGTACAAGCATTGCGGTAGCAAATATATTTTTGACTGTTAAAATAAACAGGAATTAACTGCACACTTTCAAACAAAAGTCTGATCTCCAGCACGTTGTAAATTATAGGAACAGTCCTTCAACAGATTTCACAGGCAGCACTCTTCGGACAGACGTTTGCAAAAACAAAGCCAAGTGGCCTTCTTCTTCTCAGTACTTCCAGCTGATGCTAATTAAGCTCAGAGAACCACTCCCATACCTAAACGGAAAACTCTGGAACCTTCTAGAAGCTTTCTACTTGTTTCTGGCAGAATGATTCCCCAACAGGGGGAGGAGGGAAAACTCAGAGGAGCCAGGGCAAAGGCTCGCTTCACAGTGGATCAAACAGGAGAGCACCTGCTTGGCATCTAGAAGGTCCAGCTTCAATCCCCAGGTAGGGCTTGGATTAAGCCCTGTCCAAAAGCCTGGAGAGCCATTGCTGCCAGCCAGTGTAGACAATATTGAGCTAGATGGAGAAATGGTCTGACTCAGTTCCGACCTCTCTGCAAACCGCAGAAATGAACCAAGACAAATCCTCAGGGAGCAAGCCAGTCGTTTGGAAGGGACTTCAGTCCACGCTCGCACCACCTACCAATCCGGCATCCGGGACACGCCACGAATTGCCAAAGCTCGCCGCCGAGGTGGCCACATCGCCTCCCACCCGTAGGAAGTCGTCTGTGGGTGCAAGGAGAAAAGGAAGCGGGATGCATGTGGGGAGGGTTCTGGCAGAGAAGGGTGCCGGAACAGCCTTCCCCTCTTGGCCACTAGGGGGCAGGCAAGTTGGGGTGGGGAGCAGCAGGGGAAGGGGCCCCTCCTGAGAAAGATCCCTGGGGGGGGGGTGCTCACCCAACCGCCCCAAGGGAGGCGGAGGAGAAGGCATCGGAAAGGTCAAGAGTTTCATTGTCATTCCTGTAGGATACCCAGCTTCGTATAACCAACATATTTAACTCCATTGAAGGGGTTAAAACCATAGAGTAAGGTGTCCTGCCAGGCTTAGCTAAATCCACTTCCCCTCACCTGGGGAGGAACTAGGTAATCAAGCCTTCATTCACCCCCTGAAAAGCTCAACGTGTAAAGTGGTTCTGAGTTTATTGTTCCAGCTCAAACCACATGGCTCTGATCAGCTGCTCCTAATTTGCTATATACTAATAATTTAGGAGCTTTCGCCACTTTGCAACTAAGCCAAGTTTTCTTGCCGGTGCAATTGTTCTGACTGATGTAGGGGAAAGCACATGAACTTGACCTTTGAAGAGTTTGTAAGTAAACCCATTTTTAACTTACCAAATGTGTGATCTTTTCCTATGCTGGGATAAGAGGGAATTTTTTTGAATTCACAGGGGCATCTTTTAAAGGTCTAACAGCCTAGACCTCCATGCTTTGCTTTGTTGCATATTTTGTGATTTTAAATCTCTGCTGGGGTTCTCTCACCAAATTTGGATCTGGGCTGACAGGAGTCCCCTTTTATACTTATATTTTTTCCTTACACCAGCAATTGTAAGGGATGGGTTTAGATGAGCTTGGTTGTCCCTTCCGATTCTGCAGTTCTGTGATTCTAAGTGGCTCCAGCCAGTGTCCCACTGTTTGCCCTGGGGCATCCACAGGGATTGGGGTAGCAAGGGAGGAAGTAAGGGGGGGCAATTACCCCCCATCCAAGGATGAACCATAATCTTCAGATCCCCAGCTTTGATTTTTCAAAATGTTCCTTGCATTTGTAGAGCCTGAGAAATAAGTCGAAAGGGCTCTTCTCATTTGCTTTGTGGGAAACCAGCCTGCTCCTCCCCCCAACTTTTTCTGTGGGTTACTGTCCCCCCCCAAAACAAGTTTTGCAGACTGCCTTCTAATGACTACCACCCACCCACCCCCCATACAAAACCCAGAGAGCGGCTACCTTGGTCCAATGCTGGCGAGGATTTTGGACCTTTGATGAAGAGCAACATGGTGTCAGAAGTGAGAACTCTCCCTTCTGTTTCCTCTCCATGAATGAGGGGAAAGTGTGGGTGTCCCCCTGCGGTCTTTACCTGCAGGGTCATCGTTGTAGACCCCACACAGCCCTCGGGTGGCTCCTTTCAGGTCCGCCCCGATGGTGATGTAGACGGTGTCGCGCCCATCAAACTTGACCCGCACCCCCAGGCCGCTTTCCACGAAGACGAAGTCTCCCAGCCACCAAACACTGATCCCTGGGATAAAGCAGGAGAGGACTTGGTATCGGTGCCGTAGCACAAGCTAAACTGTGGACTCCACTCTCTCTTTCACAGACACACATTGCTTGGATGAGAGATGCCTTAGAATTCTGTTTTTAAATGTTTTAAAAATGACTTGAATAAACATGGTTCCAACAACAACACTTGGCTGTGTTTAGACTAATTTCGCAGAGAGAGGCATCCCAAGACGAAGACAAACAATTAAATACAGATCAAAGACAGAAACGGCTGAACTGAAACCACAAAAGAGTAGGCAGAAGTCAGCAAACCAACAAATGTAAAAAGGGACTGAATCCGGGAAGAGGGACTTTGTGGATAGAATACCCTGGTATTGGTTCAAATTAACTAAATATTGCTTTTTGTTTAATAGGCGGTTTTAGTTTTGTTAATTTTTTGGTTTTGTCGTTGTGCAACTTTCTCTTTCTTTTTCCTTTTCTCTCTCTCTTTACTTCTTTTATATAATGCACATTTACTTTACATTCTTGATAATTCAATTATGTATACAGTAGTAACTATTTAGAAATATCTAATGTACGATCAGTTTGTTTTTTACTTTGTTTTTTGTATGTTATGTTTGTAATGTTTGTTTAATAAAATTTAAATAAATAAATAAATAAATAGGCTTCGGCCATCTCCCCACCGCCTGCCCCACTTCCTCACCTTTCTGCAAACGGGGCTCCCCTTCGGGCACCGCAGCTCCATTCACGGAGACGCGCCGTCCTTGAGCCACGACCAGGTCGAGGCCGAACAGCAGGCGAAGGTCCTGGCGGGGAGAGAGGGTCTCGTGAGGTTGGGGGGCTCCCAAATCCTGCTCTGGCCAGAGTCCCAGGGCTGGCCCAAGGCATTCTGGGTGCCCCGTCCCCCCTCCCCCAAAAAGCCAAGGTACAGAGTTAAGAGCCAAGGGCGCCCGACGCTATTTGAGGGGGGTCTCTCCCTAGGAGAAAGAGAATTCCTCCAGCGCCTCTTCCTAGGAGTAAAGAATAATCATCATAATTTTATTATTTATACCCCACCCATCTGGCGGGGTATGCAATAAATAATATTATTTATTGACAATAAATAATTATAGACAATAAATAGTCTTAAATTATATCTTTCTGCCCTTTCATGACACCTGAACTCAGATGTCTGAAGTGACAGCTTCACTCAACCTAACATTATTTATTTATTTATCTATCTATCTATCTATCTATCTATCTATCTATCTATCTATCTATCTATCATCATCTGTACCTCGCCTTTTTCCCTGGCAGGGACCCAAGGCAGCTCACAGATAAAAATAAGAACAACTAAAAAAATGAGGGGGGCGGGGAGTGGAAACAATAATTAAAAAACAATTAAGCTCTTTTCTTTTTCTTTCTTCCTTTCCTTTTCTCTTTCTTTCTTTTTCCACCATTTTTATCTTGTTGTATCAAAAAAGCTTTAATCGGACTTCCGGTTGGTCGCCCAATTAATGACGGACGGGAGCTCTTTCACCTGAAAGAGCCGCGGCGCTTTGAAGATTGGGGTGACCGCGAGAGCGTCGTGGAACCCCCCCAAAAAAACTCAGATTGAGCATTCTGAGGACCTGGTGTTCCGGCGGGTACCCTGAGCGACTCCCCTCTCCCCGTTAAGCTCTAATAAGAGCCCCGAGAGTGAGCGGGGTTGGAGATGTGGACACTGTGGAATCGACTCGCTTTCTTCACTGCACGAAGCTCAACGTCCGGCGATCATGAGTGACCAATTTCTCCGAAAAATAAGATTGGAAAACTGATTAAAAAGGATCTAAATTTGGATACATAGCTGGACAGGAATGGATTTAAACACGGAGATCGATCGCTTTCCGCTGAAATAAAAGTGAAAGCAGCTACTGCTGACAGAAGCCGCAACTTGAAAAGATCTTTTTTTAAAAAACTTTCAAGTAAAACTTGAGCCCCTCTTTTGGCAGAGGGAAGGGGGGGAAATTTTGACAGAACGGGAACCTTGCACTCAATAGATCTGGCAGAAAATAGACTCTTGATTTCTGAAGCGGACCTCCCAGTGATGGAAGGCTAGACTCCACTGTTAGGTCATAAAGGGAGAGGATACTTTCAACTTTCATTTTCCTCTTTTGGGAATACAAAGTAACTGCAGCTGCCTGAACTGGCTAAAATATTGCATAGCTCACAGATAAAAATAAGAACAACTGAAAACATGAGGGGGGCAGGGAGTGGAAACAATCATTAAAAAACAATTATGCTCTTTTCTTTTTCTTCCTTCCTTTCCTTTCCTCTTTTCTTTCTTCTCTCCCCCCCTCCATATTTATCTTGTTGTATCAAAGAAAGCTTTTATAAAAAATTTAGCATTAATAGAATTAAAGCTATGTATCTGTAATCTGATAAAAACACGCAGATAATTACGGTACCATGGAAACAGCGCAGACGGGCTGGCCGTTCCCATTTGAGGCAGGGCTGGCAAAGTATCTGTCCACTTCTTCCTCCCAGGCAGCAAGAACTCTGCACATGCTCTGAGGCACCCTCTCTGTCCGCATTATGGCTGCCAGAAACTAGTTCTTCTGGGCAGCGGAGGCTTGTCTGCTGTGGGTCAGGGGGGCACTGCCCCACCAGCCTGACTGCCCTCAGCCAGGCCCCACCTGTCCACTTGCCATCTTATTTGCCACCAGCCCTGCCTGGCAGTTTCTTGCGCCTCCTTCATCTCAGGGTTACCATTGTACATGGGGAGGCAAACGAAGGCACGGGGGCCGGATCTGACCCAATCGCCTTCTCAATCTGGCACACAGACGGTCCGGGAATCAGCGTGATTTTACACGAGTAGAATGTGTCCTTTTATTTAAAATGCATCTCTGGGTTATTTGTGGGGCATAGGAATTCGTTCATATATTTTTTTCAAAATATAGTCCGGCCCCCCACAACGTCTGAGGGACAGTGGACCGGCCCCCTACTGAAAGTTTGCTGACCCCTGCCCTTGTAGAATCCAGCTGTTGACTTCTGCCTTTCTTTTCTCTTTTTTAAAAATAAATTTTATTAGCAGTTTCCACACAACATGAAAAGTATCGAAAAATAACAATACACAAAAACCAGTATACAAAAAAAACAAAACAAATCCATATATTACAAGTTAATAATATAAACACTAAAAAGAAAAACAAACACTGGCTTCCACCAATCCCACAGCACCTCATTTACCTCTCATTGTGTCTTCCTGTTTTCCTGATCATCTCTATCCTAACGTCTAGATACAAATCCCTCTTTCTTATCCTTTCACTTCACAAGGTTATTCCAGACTCAGCCAGATTTCTGTCCTCGAACCTCGGCTTTTAAGGTATTCATTTAGGCACTCCCATTCCTTTTTCACTTCAATTTTTGGTTTCTGTCTTATTATATCTGTCAATTTGGCTAATTCTAAATAGATGGTTCCTCCCCTTTTTCTGCTGTCTCTGCAGTCTCTGTCTTTGCTGTTTTAAAACTCTCTGCTGGGTTATATTCACTCTTACAAGGCACCTTTGTGAAGTTTAATAACAGTTACTGTTAGTGCTGTGGGGGACTTCTGTCTTTCCTTGGCTCTGGCGCCACCTACTGGCAGCCTCCCTGCCTTCTGCCCTACCAGCAGCCGCAACCAGCAACCAGCCACCCACCACTGATTCTGGGTGCGAAATCCGCCCATCCTCCTCGCCGTCCTCCCTGCAGAACGGACGTGTTTGGGACAGGGGCAGAGATCCAGGACCTGCCCACCTCTGGCCCTGCCTGGCATGTGGGGCCGACGTCCCTCACCTTTTGGCAGCGGCCGGGCTTGCATCCCTCGCCGCCGGCGGACAGGTAGACGGCCCAGGTGCCATCGGAGGCGGCCGCCAAGGTGTAGGCGCAGCTGCCGTGGAAGCGGAAGTGTTTGCCATCAAAGCTGCGGTAGTGGAAGCCGGCCCAGGTGGCGCAGGTGGCAAAGGGGTGTCGGTGCCGGCGGTGTCGGGCCGAGCTGACCAGAAGCGCTGTGGGGGACAGTGGCCGGAGCAGGAAGGGCAAGGGCAGGTCATCTGGGGAGAAAGACAGACGTGAGCTGTCGGGAGGGAGAGGACAGGCCTGGCAGATCAGATCAGAAGAAGTTCCTTCTTTGTGCAGCACAGAGTAAAACAGCGGAACTCCCTGCCACAGGAGGCTGGGATGGCCACCAACCTGAATGGCTTTAAAAGAGGATGAGGGCTATTGGGAGGGAAGTACGTTTCCGAGCACAATTCAAAGTGTTGGTGCTGACCTTTCAAGCCCTAAACGGCCTCCGTCCAGTAGACATGAAGGAGCGTCTCCACCCCCATCGTCTAGCCCGGACACTGAGGTCCAGCTCCGAGGGCCTTCTGGCGGTTCCCTCCCTGTGAGAAGTGAGGTTACAGGGAACCAGGCAGAGGGCCTTCTCGGTGGTGGCACCCGCCCTGTGGAACACCCTCCCTTCAGATGTGAAAGAAATAAGCAGCTATCTTCCCTTTAAAAGACACCTGAAGGCAGCCCTGTTCCGGGAAGTTTTTAATGTCTGATGCTGTATTGTTTTTGATATTTGGTTGGAAGCCACCCAGAGTGGCTGGGGTGGTAATTATTATTATTATTATTATTATTATTATTATTATTATTATTATTCGCTTCTTCACTCAAGGCTCTGGCCTGCTCAGTCATGATCATTGAACATTAACAGATGTTTCATAGAGTCCTCGAATTGGAAGGGACCCGAGGGTCATCTAGTCCAACCCCCTTTCGCCCAGTGTGAAACGTGAACCTGTGACCCTGAAATTACAAGTTTTATGCTCCACGGGCGGAGCTGGCTCAGAAGGACCCACCTGCCGCACCCCACTGCCACCCCCTCGCCTCTTAGCGCCCCCCAGGGAATTCCACTGCCCACTGCTGAGGTCCAGTGGGCACCCGGTTGGCAAAGGAGGAGGCGACCTGAGGCTGCCCACCTTTCAGAGGCAGGTGGGAGCAGCTGAAGCAGAGCTGGGAGGAGCCGTTCTGCCAGCTGTGCCCCCAGGGGCGTTGGCAGCACTCCTCCATGCCCAGCAGAGAGACGTTCTGCAGTCCAGGCAGGTCTTGGCATTGCCAGGTGGAGAAGCAGCGGCCGAGAGACGCCTTTCCTGGAACGGCAGGGAAGAAAGAGATGAGAAAGGGAGAAAGAGAAAACCAGACCCTCCCACATTTCTCCAGGTGAATTGAATTTTATTATTACGGTCGCAGACCAGTTCCGGCTCACTTACGATATCAGAAAAATCATAAAACGCAACGGGAATACATTGAATTGCAATTGGGTTTAACATAGACAATTCAGATTTAACAGCAGTTAAAAGTATACATTAAATCTTGATCACTAAAATATAATCTAAAATTATCATTTTAAACAAATAGGGACATCCCGTTCCATAATAATAATTTTACCATCTATACCCCACACATCTTACTGGGTCGCCCCAGACACTCTGGGCAGCTTCCAACATATATAAAAACACAATAAAACATTAAACATTTTTAAAAACCTGCCCTATGCAGAGCTGCCTTCAGGTAGCTCAGGGGTTGGATAACCCCATACCCTCCAACATTTCTCCAGTGAAAATAGGGGCGCCCCATTCACAAAACGACCAGAAGCCTTCTTATTAGGGATAATGTCGACTGAAATTAAAAAAGAAGCAAGACCACTCTTTATGTATGCAACATCCGCAGCCAGAATTTTAATTGCAACATATTGGAAGAACGAAATGGCACATACAAAATCAGAATGGCAAGTTAAACTGTTAGAATATCTGCAAATGGCAAAAATGACAGGGAGGGTAAGAGGGTATTCTACGCAAAAAGTAAATCAAGAATGGGTTGTATTCAAAGAATATTTGAAAAATTACTGTGACAGCAAAAACCTCCTGGCAGATCTTGAATGAGTCTTCCAATGTATAGATAATATATTTAAAACAAATGCTTCTATTTAACCTTTTTTCTTTTTATTTCTTCTTTATTAAAAATATTTAAGGAAACAATATAATAATATGATACTGTGTAAAATATAGCAAGTGTGATTTAGGTGTTGTTGTTTTTTTAGAAAAAATGGAAGTTTATTTTAGGTGTTTTTTTGTTTTAAACTTCTTGTATTTTTATTTTGTCTTTTGTATGGGATGGGATATAAATGGTAATATAGTATATTAATGTATAAATCTGTGAAAGATGTTCAATAAAGACTTTTCTCTGGAGAATGGGCGCCCACCCACCTGCCTCTGGGACTGATCTCTGTGGCGACCTTACCCTCCGAGCAATGGGGTCCGCTCCAGCCCTCACAGCAAGCGCGCACCGTGCGGTTCCAGAGCGTGGGTCTCGTGTCCTCCGGCCTGCAAGGACAAAACAGCAAAAGAAGAAGAAGATGACAAAGCTCTGATTTCTCACCTAGGAGAGGAGAACAAGAAACTAGCGCGTGTTGTGGGGTCGTTTATCCCAACGTACGTAAAACAGCCGTGCTCCACGACTGAAGTTGATCTTCCCAAATAATCATCACCTCTTTATAGAGAGCTTTTTCAAAGCGTTTGAAGCATCTGCCTTGCCTCGAAACCCTGAGGACATCCCCATCAGGTGGTCCCCACCCTTTGCAAAACACTGGTACCTTGGTTCTCAAACTTAATCTGTTCCAAAAGTTCGTTCCAAAAGCAAAGCATTTCAAAACCCATAGAAAGTAATGCAAAACGGATTAATCCGTTCTAGAATCTAACCGCCCCCCCCCAAAACAGCAAGTTAACATGAATTTTACTATCTAACGAGACGATTGATCCATAAAATGAAAGCAATAATCAAGGTAAAGGTAAAGGTACCCCTGACCGTTAGGTCCAGTCGTAGATGACTCTGGGGTTGCGCTTTCATCTCGCTCTATAGGCCGAGGGAGCCGGCGTTTGTTTGCAGACAGTTTTTCTGGGTCATATGGCCAGCTTGACTAAGCCGCTTCAGGCAAAACCAGAGCAGCGCACGAGAAGACTGTTTACCTTCCTGCCAGAGCAGTACCTATTTATCTACTTGCACTTTGATGTGCTTTCGAACTGCTAGGTTGGCAGGAGCAGGGACCGAGCAACAGGAGCTCACCCCATTGCGGGGATTCGAACTGCCAACCTTCCGATTGGCAAGCCCAAGAGGCTCTGTGGTTTAGACCACAGTGCCACCTGTGTCCTTTAATAATCAATGTACTGTACTATAAAATAAATAAGACAGTATTGTAGATGATAAAGATTAAAATTTAATTTGGATTAGTTTGGATGGGGGGCTTTTATCCATTTCCCCAGTCACACAATCAGTCAATCAATCGGTAGCTGAACTGGGTTCCACACAGTCACAAAAACAAATTAACCGAAAAAGCTTCAAAAACCAAACCACAAAATAAATAACAAAAACAAAAGTGCCAAACTTAATCCGTTCCAGTAGTCCGTTTGAAATGTTCGTAAACCAAGGCACAGCTTCTGATTGGTGCAGGCTCCCCAGAAAGAATAACTGACAACTACATTGGACGTTCGGCTTCTGAAAAGCGTTAGAAAACCAGAACACTTACTTCCGTGTGTTTGGCGTTTGGGAACCAAGGCGTTTGAGAACAAGGGTACCACTGTACAGGAGCTGCATCTATAGAATCGTAGAATTGTACAGTTGGAAGGGAACCCCAGGGGCCATCTAGACCAACCCCCCAAATGCAGGAATCACAGCTAAGAGCCTTCCCCCTTCCCCCTCCTACCTGCCACTTTGAGTGAGATCCTCCTGGCACCAGACGTGCCACCTCTCCCCTACATACCCTTCAAGATTTCTCCGATGGAAAAAGGGACGTCCCATTCCAGAAGGATAATTTTACTATTTATACCCCACCCATCTACCTGGGTTGCCCCAGCCACTCTGGGGCTGCTTCTGACAAATATAAAAACATAATAAAACATTAAATGGTTTTTTAAAAAACCTTCTCTATACAGGATTGCCTTCAGACAGCTCAGGGGTCCAATCAACATTTCTCCAATGAAAATAAAAAGGTAAAGGGACCCCTGACCATTAGGTCCATTCATGGCCGACTCTGGGGTTGCGGCGCTCATCTCGCTTTACAGGCCAAGGGAGCCGGCGTACAGCTTCCGGGTCATGTGGCCAGCATGACTAAGCCGCTTCTGGCGAACCAGAGCAGCGCACGGAAATGCCATTTACCTTCCCACCAGAGCGGGACCTATTTATCTACTTGCATTTTGACGTGTTTTTGAACTGCTAGGTGGGCAGGAGCAGGGACCGAGCAACAGGAGCTCACCCCATCGCGGGAATTCGAACCGCCGACCTTCTGATCGGCAAGTCCTAGGCTCTGTAGTTTAACCCACAACGCCACCCAGGACGTCCTAAGGGAAAGCAGGACACTCCGGGAACAAATGAGAATCCGGGATGGCTTCGCCAAATCAGGGACGTCCCTGGAAAATAGGGGCACTTGGAGGGTCTGCCCCAATTCTCCCACCCTCTTCTAGCCCATGTCGGGGGTGTGCCAGCCTCCCCTTCTCTCTGCCCACCCCCCAGCCGCCCTACTCACTTGTAGATGTAGCACATGCTGGTGGTGCTAGCCTGGCCTTCTGCCCTGCCATAAGCCTGGCGCATCCGGTCCTGGTCGAGGTGCCAGCCCGCCATGTTGTACTGGTAGACATCGACGCAGGGCACCATCTCCTCTCGCCGGGGGCTAACCACTTCCTCCTCCATCACCTGCACCATCCTCTCGCACCAGCGCCTGCGGGGGAACGAGGCCCTTGAGGGACGACCAGCAGCTGGGTGCCAGCCGGGCACCCTTGGCCTTCCTGCCCAGGACCTCCATGCCAGCCTTCTCCTTCTGACTGAGGCAGTGTCACATTTAGGTATAAGCTGAACAAGCTGCAGCTCAGGGCCCCTCTCTCTTGGGGGCCCCAAAAAAAATTAAAAGAAAAAACTGGATGTACATTTCCAAAATATAAGGTAAAAAGCAAATAAAATAAAACCTGCATCCAGCAACAGTGTTTGTGTGTTGTGCAGGCTCCTATGATGTAAGTCATGGCCCCCGCCTGCTCGTCTGCTCCCTCAAATATCCCTGGTTTGCTCCTTTCTATATACAGGGTGCCTACATTCTGCTATTTATAATTATTAGTAGTTTGCATCATGTATTTACACCTATTATTATTTCATGTTATAGGAAGTTTCTAGAGACTAGATGATGAGTCCTTGTAAACTGTGTTTCTAAAGGAACTTTTGTTCTTGCCAAATGCCGATGTGTTTGCATTATTAAGTTTGTTATGAATAAAAATCATTTTAAGTTAGAGCTTAATAATTATTTCACTGTTAATATAATTCTTCTTAATTGTATTTCACTATTAATATAATTCTTCTTAATTGTATTTCAATTCAACAATTACTTTGATAAATTACGTATTTTGTTGTGTGCAATTGGCTTTAGATACCTATTAGGTCCATAAATTACCATATAGCGTATATTCAACACAAAAAACAGCGACAATTTGTTGTTAACAAAGGACAGCTGGACATAGAAAGGGCTCCATTCCCTTCTGGAGCTGAGGGCCGCATGAAACCTAAATCTGGCCCTGAAGAAGTGGCACCAAGTGTCTGAGGACAACTCTTACCTGCCTTCACCAGCAGGTGCCAAGGAAGCCCACTGACTTCAGTAGGTTTACTCTGGACCACTTAGGCCACATCTGCCACCATTCAACTAAAGCACATGGGTACCATTTTGAACAACCATGCTGTTATAAGAAAAAACACTTCTTTATCCCTTCTGGGGTACCCAAGAGCCCATACAGAGTCCTTAAGCGGGTTCCCTATCGGTCGGAGAAAATAACAGAGGCCAAGCAGAGAATATTGAGAAGCAAAGCAGCTCGTAAGCCTGATCTTTATTAAAGCTGTTGCAACAGGGTCCTCACCCCATGCAGGAAGGAGGAGGAAACCAAAACATTGGTATGCAAGCTCTTATAATGTATAGACTTTTGAAATTGCCACCCTATAGCTCAAGCCCACCCCCCAAAATACCATACATTCGTCAATGAAGGCGTGGTCTTTTTCTTCTTATATATTTAAAAAAATAATAAATATTATTTCATAGAGAGGGAGGAAGAGAGTTGCATTTTCTATTTTACACAAATAGATTAAAAACACAAACATATACATATGTTTTCAATAAATATTATTTTTACATTTATAATAGTGAAATGATAAAGAAAAAACATACACACACAAAATAAGTACTAATAGTGCCTGCACAGACATGGACCGCCCCAGAGAAAGCATGTGGGGAGGCATCCATTCCTTACCCGTCATCCAGCGCCAGAGTCTCCCAGAGGCAGAGCCATGCCAAGGTGCCCAGGACCAACCTGTGGCAAGGCCTCCTGGGGGGACGTGCTGCCTCCTGCATCGCTTGGGAGGGACGGCACCGCTTGTGGAGTCTGGGCCGGCCAGCCTGTCCCTGGAGAGAGGGAGGGTATTATTATCCTAATACATATGCAAATATTAATAGCCTCCAAATTGGTCTGGAGAAACTCTGGCGTTCTGTTGGTCTTCCCCCTATACATCTGGAGAAAGTTTTCCTCCCTCTTTAATAACACCAGAACTCATGGACTTTCAATTAAGTTGAATGTTGGAAGATTCAGGACAGAAGAAAGAAAGTCTTTCTTCACACAGTGAATAGCTGAACGATGGAACTCCCTGCCACATGAGGCAGAGATGGCCAACTTAAACAAAGATTGGACAAATTAATTGAGGATAAAGCTGTCTGTGCCTACTAGCTGCAAAGCTATGCTGTCCCTCCACAGTTAGAGGCAGCACTGAATCCCAGTTGCTTGAAGCCACAAGGGAGCAGTGGTCTTGTGTTCAAATCCCGATTGTGGGTGTCGCAGAAGAGCCATCTGGGTGGCCACTGTGAGAACAGGAAGCTGGACTAAATGGGACATTGGCCTGATCCAGAAGATGCTCTTCGTTTTTTTTATGTTCAAAGCATTCACCGAGAACCCAAAACTCCCTTGTTTTGGAATGGGGGAAATAAATTGAGTCTCCTCTCCACTCCAGGCACCATCGGGTCTCAAACTGCACCCAGTGCAAGTCCCTCCAGCCCACTCTGCAGACCCCCCCCCACTTACCTGATGCTCCAGCGGAGGGGGGGTGGGCAAGGCAGACGAGCTCTCTGCTCCGGGGGACAGGAACTGAAGAGAGCAGAAGTTGACTCCTTGGGAAGGGGGCATTTATAGCCTGCAAGAGTCGCCAGGATGGGAACATCTGGAGCGTCTGGGATTGGAGGATTCTTCCCCCACGTCAATGCAGCTTTCTGGGTTCACTCTGCCCAGTCAAATGAAAAACCCCCACGGGCCCCCTTCTCCCCCCCCATCCCAGGATCCAGGAAAGAACCTGTCCACACAATCTGCCGGGGGTGGGAGGGTGGAGGTGGGAGAGGGTCTTCAGATGCCCTTCCCATCTCCTCCCCTTTTGCTCCTGGGGGGTTCTGCACAAACTCGCCTGCCCTCCCTCTGTCTCCTGCCTCCCAAACCCCTTTTAAAAAAGAAAAGATTCCTTAACAAACAGAAAAGTGCAAACGTAACGAAAGGAAAGAATCAGAAATGTAAGCCATCAAGCGTCACAGCCCAGGAGGAGAAACATGCAAAGATGCAGGGGTGAATTCCAAGTTAATAAGCGATATAAGTAAGGAGAAATTACACTCTAAAATGTAGAGAATTTTGTTGGATTGGTCAGTGTAAGACGAGGAAGTAGAATCAGTGATGATTCAATAGGCTAGAGATTTTGGATATAACATTCAAAGGTCAGCATGGGATAAACTTTGGAGAGAGAATCTAAAGTTCATGGTGTGTTACACTCTTAAAGAAAACTACAGTGGTACCTCGGTTTAAGAACAGTCCTGTTTATGAACAATCCGGTTTACGAACTCAGCAAAACCGGAAGCAGTGTCCCGGTTTGAGAACTTTACCTTGGTCTAAGAATGGAAGCCGAACAGTGGAAGGGCACCGGTGGCGGGAGGCCTCATTAGGGAAAGCACACCTCGGTTTAAGAACGGACTTCCGGAACAGATTAAGTTCGTAAACCGAGGTACCACTGTATATGAAAATGCTCTGTCAATGGTATTTGACACACAGCAAGTTAACAAAAATGTACAGAACCAGCTCTAACTTGTGTTGGAAATGCAAAGAAATAGAAGGAACTATGTATCATATGTGGTGGGAATGCAAAAAGATAAAGGAATTTTGAGATATGATTTACAATGAGCTTAATTTTTTTCTTAATTAACCTTTGCCAAAAAAAACCCCTGAAGCCTTTCTCCTAGGTATTATAGGTGTAGATATACCGAAAGATCTGAGGACGTTATTCATGTATGCAACCATGCTATTATCCCAATGTTGGAAAAGAGATAATACCAACAAAAATGGAATGGCAGATGAAATTATTTGAGTATGCTGAGATGGCAAGATTATCAGGGAAAATTAAGAATCATGGTGACCAAAAATTTAACAGAGAGTGGGATAAATACAGACAATACCCAAGAGATCACTGCAAACACCTGAAATCTTTGGCAGGCCTTGAATGACTCCTGCAATGTGACATAACTTATGGAAATAATGGATAAATATAAACTAGACATTATTCAATATGCAGTTAATACATAAACGTAGAGGATCCATGTTGGGGTGGAGGGAAGTCTCAATACTTCACTATGCAACTTTCCTTTATTTCCAACGCTTCAGTATTTCTTTTGTGTATATTTTTGATGGAGAAGGATAACTGTGATGTATTTTAAAAACCAATAAAGATGAAAATGCAGAAATTCAAGTTAATAGGTTTATTGTTCTAGCCAAAAGCCATGACTAACTTGCATTTGGCAATAGTGTTAATAAATAATACAGAACACCCATCCATCATATAAAAATCCGTAATATGACATAAAAGGAGGCCGGGGGGGGGCTGCCCCACCTGCTCAGTGGCCCGGAGGTGTTTTTGTGTCCCTAGGATGTGCCGCTGGGGGTCTCTGAGCTACTGAGCCCAGACTTTGTCTGAGGAGGCCTCCCCTGCTGGCATTTCCATCACGCTCTCCTGCCCCAAACACGGATCTGGGCTTATCCCTACTTCCTGGTCTCCAGCTCATCTCTGCAAAGAATTCAAAGCCCCCAGCAGGTCACTTGCTCTCCTTTGGTCCAGGTTGTCATTCACCCGCACACAAACACACACACACACACCGCCCCATGTCCCCTTGATATGTGCAATGCTGGAACAGAAGGAAATTATTTGTGTGTGTTTGATCATTTTTATTTGCAGTTTCCATTGTTACAATGAAATATGATGCATTATTATTATTATTATTATTATTATTATTATTATCACCATCATCTTCTTCTTCTACTTCTTCTTTGGCAATCACACGTAGCCGAGTAAGATTGTCTTCCATAAACACGGTTTTAACAGTGAGTCTGTAAGTGACTGTGGAGGCCAATTCTGGATCCACACGTCCTTCCACAGTGGGGACATTGGTTTCCGGGCAGGAGTTTATCCCGGTGTGGATTTGCCAAGTGTGCCTTCCTCTTAGCACGCTTCTCCCTTGCGTCCTGAGTTCGAGTGTCTTCAAAGCCCAGGACACCTTTGGTCAAGGCTGTTCTCCAACTGGAGCACTCGCAGGCCAGTGTTTCCCAGTTGTCAGTGTTTATACTACATTTTTTAAAAGATTTGCCTTGAGAGAGCCTTTGAACCTCTTTTGTTGACCACCAGTATTACACTTTCCATTTTTAAGTTTGGAATAGAGTAGTTGCTTTGGAAGACGATCATCAGGCATCCGCACAACATGTCAAGTCCAACGAAGTTGATGTTGAAGAATCATCGCTTTGACACTGGTGATCTTTGCTTCTTCCAGTACGCTGGTATTAGTTCACCTGTCTTCCTGATGATGTGTAGAATTTTTGGAGACACTGTTGATGGAACCTTTCAAGGAGATGGAGATGGCATTTATAAGTGGTCCATGTTTCACAAGCATACAGTAAGGTTGGTAGTACAACAGGTTTGTAAACAAGCATTCTGGTTTCCTTGCAAATGTCCCAGTCCTCAAACACTCTGCACTTCAATTGGCAGAAAGCTGCACTCGCAGAGCTCAGTGATGCTGGATTTCGGCCTCAATGTCAGCCCTTGTGGAAAGGTAACTGCCCAGGTAGGAGAACTTCCTTTTCTCTCTCCTGAATTCTCCAACATTCAACTTCATCGGATGCCCACAATTTCTCGTGCTGTGAGAGAGGGAGGAAAACTGTGCATGATTTTTAAAATTTCTATCATGTTCAATAAAATTCTATCATGTTGGTCTTATTCTCCAGGCATGGCCAGGCAACCTGTTTACTAAGCAACCATCCTGACTGGTTTGCAGAGAGGTTAGATGCTGGCTCTCACATTTTCCAGTGGATTTCCCCAAAACGTTCCTTGTGGCCCAAAAGTCCGGTCTTCTGGGCAAGTGGGTTAGTTGCACAAGAGCTTCCCAACCATAATAATTGCACAACCTGAAATTGATCGTATGAGATCGAATCCCGCAGTCTGGAAGTTCCCTCGTGTTACGTGGGAGGAAGGAAGTCTGGAATCAAGATGGGGAAAGCTTCAGAAAAAGGTCCCCAAAATGGGGATGGAGAGACCATGAGGAATGGTTGCAGAATTTTTTAGTTTAGTGAAAAGCTAAGAGGTGACATGACAGCAGTTCATAAAATTCTGTGTGTCCTGGAGAAAGCAGATGGAGAAAAGGTTTTCTCCCTCTCTCATCACGCCCAAACTCGAGGATGGATGTTGTAAAAATCAGCTTAGTTTAGCTCTGTGCTTCTTCACACAGCGCGGAGTTAAACTATGGAACTCTCTGACACAGGAGCCAGGGATGGCCAGCCCCAAGATGGCTTTAAAAGAGGACTGGGCAAATTCAGGAAGGAGGAGAAGGCTGCTGAGAGCTACTAGCCACGATGAGAATAGGATGCCGGACCAGATGGGACCTTGGCTTGATCCAGAAGGCTCCTCTTATGTTCAAATGGGCTGTTCTGTCAAAAGACAGACAAAGGAACCCACAGCAGGGAGGAAAAGGAAGCATCAGGAGAGGGTTTGCCACCTGGCACCAAGAGGGCTTTATGGGAGAGCTGGACCATAAAGAGGGCTGATCGCCGAAGAATTGATGCTTTTGAATTATGGTGCTGGAGGAGACTCTTGAGAGTCCCATGGACTGCAAGAAGATCAAACCTCTCCATTCTTAAGGAGATCAGCCCTGAGTGCTCACTGGAAGGTCAGATCCTGACGCTGAGGCTCCAAGACTTTGGCCACCTCATGAGAAGAGAAGACTCCCTGGAAAAGACCCTGATGCTGGGAAAGATGGAGGGCACAAGGAGAAGGGGACGACAGAGGACGAGATGGTGGGACAGTGTTCTCGAAGCGACCAGCATGAGTTTGACCAAACTGCGGGAGGCAGTGGAAGACAAGAGTGCCTGGCGGGCTCTGGTCCAGGGGGTCACAAAGAGTCGGACACAAATAAATGATGAAACAACAACCAAGAAGGCAGTGGAGATTCCTTCCTGAGCCTGGCCAGGGATTGCCATCTAAGTCCAAAGGGGAAAGTCTCTCCCCTTCTGCACACATTCTCCTTCCAAACCATCGGATCAGAGCATCCATCCTGCCTCTCCCTTGCGGTGCATTTTGGGAAGCGTAGTCCAGGCTTTGGGTGCAGCATGTCCAGAACACCCCTTCCTTATCGCCAGCACCAGCCTTGAGTTCTTTTATCCAAAGGGCGTTTAGACATATGACAGGCAGGCAGGCTGCAATCATCCTCTGCATTTATTTCCCAGGGATCAGCTCCCAACGAAATCACGAGCGGGAAGCGACTGCACAGTGCTTTGGGACATTTAACTTGGAGCGAAGGGGGTGCCAGTTGGAAGGCCTCCTCCCCCAGCCTGCCTCTAGCAGCACAGCAGCTTGGCAGGCAGGAATCCAACTGGCAAAGCTCCCCTTCGTTTTTATCTCCATGTCAAAAATAGGCCATCGACTAAATTTCAGAAGGTGCTATGAGAGGCGCTTTGGCAGTGAATGTGGTGTTCTTCCAGGAAAACAGGAAAGACTTACCTTGGCGTTCCTTCTGAACTTAGCATTGAACATTTTATTTTATGCTAGTGGTTTTTTTTGGGGGGGGAAGAAATCTGGATTTATTTATCTTTTGAAGGACATCGGATTCAAGGTGAGGCAAAAGAACAGATCTAAAAAGACTAGGTCTGTAGCACCGCATGGATGCGTCCCTCCAGCTGATTTGCGTGTTGAATTCCAGCGCGACAACCTCAAACAGACTGAGCCATTGGCAGCGGTGGTAGAGTGGTTAGAGTCACGAGGACCTTAGCTGGTGGCAGCCTGCAGGATCAGGCAAACATCTCATCTGGTCCAGGATCCTGTTCTCACTGTGGCCAACCAGGTGCCTCTTCTGGGAAACCCACAAGCAGGATTCGAACACAAGAGCAACTCTCACCTTCTGTGGTTTCCAGCAAGTGACCTTTCCACTATACAGTTCTGTGATTCCTGGGCATAGCCAGGATTTATTGGGGGGGGGCAGGGTTTACATGGGGTGGGGGCAGAACCAAGTTATCTGTGAAGCAATTGGTCAGTTATTTAAGTATTTTGATTTTGATTTACTTGATAATAATAATAATAATAATAATAATAATAATAATAATAATAATTTATTATTTATACCCTGCCCATCTGGCTAGGTTTCCCCAGCCACTCTGGGTGGCTTCCAACAAAATATTAAAATACAGTAATGCATCAAACATTAAAAGCTTCCCTGAACAGTGCTGTCTTCAGATGTCTTCTAAATGTCAGGTAGTTGTTTATCTCTTTGACATCTGATGGGAGGGTGTTCCACAGGGCAGGTGCCACCACCGAGAAGGCCCTCTGCCTGGCTCCCTGTAGCTTTGCTTCTCACAGTGCGGGAACCGCCAGAAGGCCCTCGGAGCTGGACCTCAGTGTCCAGGCAGAACGATGGGGGTGGAGACGCTCCTTCAGGTATACTGGGCCGAGGCCGTTTAGGGCTTTCAAGGTTAGCACCAACACTTGGTTCATTGGGGGGGCACCTGCCCCCACCCTGGCTACGCCCATGCTATGGTTCTTAGTTGCTGCTCTATAATAGACCTTGGCCTAATCCAGCAGAACAGCTTATATTTTTACAGCCCCCCCCCCAACACGGCAGGGCTTGCTTGCCAGGTTTTGCAGTAAGTGTAAGGCAACACACTGCCAATCTAAAAAGCCCCCAACGCGTTGCAAGCGAAAAGCCCTAAAGTTACGTAACTGATCACAGACCATAATGAAGAGATGGGTTGATGGAGGGATCCCTAACCGCAGCACAAGCGTCTATCATGTGTAACATGTCTTGCACCTGAGAACCTGGGATGTAGTCCACCAGATCTCCTTCTGCCAACTTCAGCAATCATGCTAGTCCCTAAGGCACCAGCAGATTCTCTCTCTCTCCCACCCCCCCGATTTCCTTCCTCTATCTCATACCCTCCCACATTTAGCAAATGAAAATAGGGACGTTCTTTTCAATATTATTATTATTATTATTATTATTATTATTATTATTATTATATTTATACCCCACACATCTTATTGGGTTGCCCCAGCCACTCTGGGTATATAAAACATAGACATATATAAAAACATAATGAAACATTGAACGTATACAATAACATAATAAAACATCGAACATCAAAAAAACTTCCCTATACAGGAGAGAATGGTCAAAACAAAAAAAATTTTTCCTTTAAGTAGCACCTTAAAGACCAACTAAGTTAGTTCTTGGTATGAGCTTTCGTGTGCATGCACACTTCTTGATACACTGGTACAAAATACAAAATTCAGATACAAAAAAAATTTTTGTTTTGACTATGGCAGACCAACACGGCTACCTATCTGTAACAGGAGAGAATGGTGTTAGTTAGACCACCCACAACCAAGGAGATAAGTAAGTACAGCATACAGCCTTTCGAAGGCATCTGTATAGGGAAGTTGTTTATTGTTTTATTATGTTTTTATATATTTTGGAAGCCGCCCAGAATGGCTGGGGAACCCGTTCAGCTATTATTATTATTATCATTATTATTATTATTATTATTATTATTATTATTATTATTATTATTATAGGACGTCGCTATTCTAATGGCGGAGGGTGCGCGCTTCTTCTCTCCTCCTCAATCCACTAGTCCTTAAGGAGCCCCCGCTTCCTCGTGCGCGCGCAGCTGCTTCCAGCTGGCTCCCTCCGCGCGCCCCCCTCGCCGCCTTGCAAGCCGACGGAAGCACGAAGCGCTGAATTGCTAAGGTCTTTCTTTCTCTTTCTCCACCCCCCACACCCCCCCGAGCCCGGTGCCTGCTGGGAGATGTAGTTCCCCTCTCCGTCCGCCGAGCAGGGCAATCCGGCGGCGCGCACGGCCAGCAGGCGGAACCAGCCCGTTTTGCAAAAACCGTCTATCTCCTCCTCCAATTTTTTTTTTTGGGGGGGGTCTTTGCAAGCGGGATCGCGGGGTGGGGGTGCGGTGCAAGCTTTCTCCCGAGGAGCCGGCCCCGATCCTTCCGCGCGGCACCCCCTTGGGGCGTAGGGCCCGGGTGCGCGCACCTTCCCTTTCTGCAGACGCGCGCCCGGCGGGGTCTTCCTTCCCACGCCCCGCGCACCCACAGTTTTTTGGAGGGGAGTGTGTGTTTGTGTGTGCGCGCGCGCTCGCGCCCTTCCCTCTCCTCGCGCAGCCCAGGATCGGGCGCAGGAGGTGGGCGCGCTGCGGAGCCTGCCGCTCCCCCGAGGATCCGGGCCCACGGATGGCCGTCGGGGCTGCCGCGCAGGTAAGGCGGAGGCAGAGGAGTTCCGCTGCTTTGATGTGGCCGAGAGGCAATTAGTCCTCATTTGCATGTCTTCCGGGCCCCAAATGCCACCCAGGGAGGAGGAAGATCAGCCCTCGGGGGGCAAATCTTCGGGAGGGGCGCCCGGGGGGCCCCGGATCCAGGCATCCCGGCTGCGCGTTGGCAAAGGGGCGCAGGGGTCGTCCGGCAGAGGAGAAGTGTCAAAATAACTCCCCCCCCCCTTTTGGTTCCAAGTGCACATGGCTAAGGCCACGATCCTGCACCAGTCGCCGTGCAATGAATCCTAGAATGGTAGAGTTGGAAGGGACCCTGAGGGTCATCCATTCCAGCCCCCTGCAATGCAGAATCCTCTGCCCAATGCGGAATTCGAACCCGCCACCCTGAGATGAAGAGTCTCACGCACTAACAACAGGGAGGTTTGCATGGCAGAGCGTCCCAACAGGGTTGTGGCCTTAGGGTCGAACTTCCACAGAGGTGCAGGAGGAGACCCGCAGGGGTCACCCGGCCCAGCCCGCCTGGCAAGGCAGGATTCGCACCTGAATCATAGAAATGTAGTCAGAAAAATTGCAGGTCGCCAAGCCCAGGGGACACAAATTTGAGGCGATCCGTAATTGAGAATTTCCCTTTGGGGCCACCAAGTTTTGGCCTCGCTCAGGGCACCATATGAGCAAAGTCTGCCCCTATTCAAAGGGACCCCTTGTGTCATCTAGTCCATCCCCCTGGAATTTTGGCTAAAGCGTCCCTGACGGATCCAACCTCTGCCTCAAAACCTACAAGGAAGGGGAGCCCACAACCTCCCAAAGGTGACCTTTCCACTTTGCCCTCAGAAAGTTCTTTCTGGAGCCAGAATCTCCTTTAAGTTGAATCTGTTCCCAGTGGGGCAGGGGAAAAGAAGCTCAAAGAAGCATTAGAAGTAAAAAACTGCCACTTATTTTCTCAGCGGTGAGCTGCAGGAAGCTCTGGGTTTTCCCTGCTCTCAGAAACCCTTCCTTCTAACCTTCATGCGTCACGGCTGCAAGGGCTCGTTAGTTTGGGGCCATGAATAATATTTTATGCAGCAGTCTGGGCGCTTAAATGGAAAGGGAATCTTGATTCAAAGGCACTTTTTAAAGCAGAGGTTTTTATACAAGTGGAGCATAAATCAGTTGTTTGCCCCGCGCTCGAGGGTGCTTAATTATATGTCTTTCTCCAGCCTGTCATTATGAATATTGCTGTTTTGCTCAAGGGATATTTCAGGTGGGCAGTTGGAAGCCAACCGCTGTTCAGGTGTCCTGGGCGATAACAACCTTGGCGTTTACTTAACCGCGGTGCTGTAACTCGTGTGGCATCTTCTCCTCACGAGGCTCCAGCTCAACCGAACAGCCGCTTGCAGTTTATAAAGCGAGATTCGGCAGAAGTTGGGCGTTGAGCCCCATTCCCTTTGGGGAAAACATGACAGGTGACAGAACCTAGGAAGCTCATTTCACAGCCTTTTTGGACCTTTGAGGATCTAAGCCATGGGGAGGCAAACTGAGGCCCGGGGGCCGGATCCGGCCCATTCGCCTTCTCAATCTGGCCCGCGGACGGTCCGGGAATCAGCGTGTTTCTACACGAGTAGAATGTGCCCTTTTCTTTAAAATGCATCTCTGGGTTATTTGTGGGGCATAGGAATTGGCCCATTATTTTTTTCCAAAATATAGTTTGGCCCCCCACAAGGTCCGAGGGACAGTGAACCGGCTCCCTGCTGAAAAAGTCTGCTGACCCCAATCTAAGCTTTAACTTTATGTAAAGTTTTTCTTTTAATAGTTCCTATGGGTAAAGACGGGATGCGGGTGGCGCTGTGGGTAAAAACTCAGCGCCTAGGACTTGCCGATCGCATGGTCGGCGGTTCGAATCCCCGCGGCAGGGTGCGCTCCTGTTGCTCGGTCCCAGCGCCTGCCAACCTAGCAGTTCGAAAGCACCTCCGGGTGCAAGTAGATCTATAGGGACCGCTTACTAGCGGGAAGGTAAACGGCGTTCCGTGTGCTGCGCTGGCTCGCCAGATGCAGCTTTGTCACGCTGACCACGTGACCCGGAAGTGTCTGCGGACAGCGCTGGCCCCTGGCCTCTTGAGTGAGATGGGCGCACAACCCCAGAGTCTGTCAAGACTGGCCCGTATGGGCAGGGGTACCTTTACCTTTACCTTTATGGGTAAAGACATGGGTAGGCAAACTAAGGGCCGGGGGCCGGATCCAGCCCAATCTCCTTCTCAATCCAGCCCATGGATGGTCTGGGAATCAGCGTGTTTTTACATGAGTAGAATGTGTGCTTTTATTTAAAATGCATCTCTGGGTTGTTTGTGGGGCATAGGAATTCGTTCATCCCCCCCCCCCAAAAAAATATAGTCTGGCCCCCCACAAGGCCTGAGGGACAGTGGACCGGCCCCCTGCTGAAAAAGTTTGCTGACCCCTACTGTAACCATTACACCCTGGCTTTTTGTGAAAGCTGCCTGGGCTCCCTGCCTGGGGATATGGTAGGATATGCAAAAATACAAAGAAAATAACTATCATCATTTGGATTTGAGCCATGCTAGGCCCACTTAACGGTCGCTGGCGGACCAGTTGCAGAAATACTGCAAAACACATACAAAAACACTCAAGATTTGTTTTAAGGATTTGTTTTTCATCTATGCTAAAACTCAGTCTAAGTTTGTTTTAAAAAAAAGTTTAACCACATCAGTTAACAAACATTGATACATATGCTATACTTCCAGTTACAGAAAGGTAGCCGTGTTGGTCTGCCATAGTCAAAACAATTTTTTTTTTTCTTTCCAGTAGCACCTTAAAGACCAACTAAGTTAGTTCTTGGTATGAGCTTTCATGTGCATGCACACTTCTTCAGATACACTGGTGTATCTGAAGAAGTGTATGTGAAGAATTCAGTGTATCTGAAGAAGTGTGCATGCACATGAAAGCTCATACCAAGAACTAACTTAGTTGGTCTTTAAGGTGCTACTGGAAGGAAAAAATATGCTATACTGTTATTGCTTTAGTTAAATGAATTGTTTAAATTGTTTTTAAGGAAATGGTTATTTCTCTCCTTCCAATAAAGTACTGCAGAAAAGTTGTCCACATATAAACAGTTCACTTATTAAACCTCACAATAATTTCATAATTACCTGTCTATGTATTTCTAACAGTATAACCAAATCAATAATTTTTGATATAACTGTAAAAACTACTCTGGAAATTTATTATTCCGAAAATGAAACCTTCCTCTGGTTGTAAATATTAATATTATACCAGCAAGAATGAGTCTTTCTGTAAAAAAAAGAAAAGATTTAAATCAAGTCTTTCTGACTAGTGATTTAAATCAAGTCTTACTAGTGATTTAAACCATGATTTAAATTGGTTTGATTTTAATCAAATCCACCCTGTTTGCAACACATCAAAACATCAAATATACAGTGATCCAGAATAAAACAAATGCAAGCTTCAAGGAGGGTACCGTATTTTTCGCACTATAGGACGCACCGGTCCATAGGACGCACCTAGATTTGTGGGGGGAAATAAAGGGGGGAAACAATTTTTCCCCCCGCCAGGCGTGGGGCTGGGGCGGGGAAAGCCCGAGCTTCCCCATCCCCCAGAACGGGACCCAGAGCCATGCTGAAGCTGCGCGCAGCTTTGGCATCGCTCTGGGAGCTTGCGGGGCTGGGGGAGGAGGAAGCCCTCCGCCAGCCTCCAAACCAAGTCGGGAGCAGCGGGAAGGGAGCGCTGCGCCTCTCCCGCTGTCCCCCGAGTTTGCGGGGCTGGCGACGGGGAGGAGCAGACTTCTCCCCCCCACCAGCCTTCTAGCCAAGTCGGGGGACAGCGGGAAGGGCGCGCTGCGCCTCTCCCGCTGTCTCCCGAGTTTGCGGGGCTGGCGACGGGGAGGAGCAGGCTTCTCCCCCCCGCCAGCCTTCTAGCCAAGTCGGGGGACAGCGGGAAGGGAGCGCTGCGCCTCTCCCGCTGTCCCCCGAGTTTGCGGGGCTGGCGACGGGGAGGAGCAGACTTCTCCCCCCCACCAGCCTTCTAGCCAAGTCGGGGGACAGCGGGAAGGGCGCGCTGCGCCTCTCCCGCTGTCTCCCGAGTTTGCGGGGCTGGCGACGGGGAGGAGCAGGCTTCTCCCCCCCGCCAGCCTTCTAGCCAAGTCGGGGGACAGCGGGAAGGGCGCGCTGCGCCTCTCCCGCTGTCCCCCGAGTTTGCGGGGCTAGCGACGGGGAGGAGCAGGCTTCTCCCCCCCCGCCAGCCTTCTAGCCAAGTCGGGGAACAGCGGGAAGGGCGCACTGCGCCTCTCCCGCTGTCTCCCGAGTTTGCGGGGCTGGCGACGGGGAGGAGCAGGCTTCTCCCCCCGCCAGCCTTCTAGCCAAGTCGGGGGACAGCGGGAAGGGCGCGTTGTGCCTCTCCCGCTGTCTCCCGAGTTTGCGGGGCTGGCGACGGGGAGGAGCAGGCTTCTCCCCCCCCGCCAGCCTTCTAGCCAAGTCGGGGGACAGCGGGAAGGGTGCGCTGCGCCTCTCCCGCTGTCTCCCGAGTTTGCCGGGCTGGCGACGGGGAGGAGCAGGCTTCTCCCCCCGCCAGCCTTCTAACCAAGTCGGGGGACAGCGGGATGGGCGTTCCGCCTCCCCGCTGTCCCCCGAGCTTGTGGGGCTGGCGGTTGGGCTCTCCTGAAGCTTGGAGAGCGAGAGGGGTCGGTGCGCACCGACCCCTCTCGCTCTCCAGGCTTCAGCGAAAGCCTGCATTCGCACCATAGGACACACACACATTTCCCCTTCATTTTTGGAGGGGGAAAAGTGCGTCCTATAGTGCGAAAAATACGGTATTTCAGGTGCTTCTCTTAAGGGACATCTTGCTTTTTCCCAGTCGCCAGCCTGTCAACCGGTCCTAAAATGTGCCTGGCACCCGGCTGATTTCTCACCCTGCCTGACTCGCGAGGAGGTTGTGGGGGTTAAACAAGGAGCAGGTAAAACCACGTGCGCCACCCAGAGCTCCTGGGAGAAGAAGGTGGGCTTATGGAAACAGGAGCTGGGGGAATAGCAGAGCTGAGATTTCCCAGTTTCCGCCCCACCTCAAGGGTACCAGTGCAGATAATAATAATAATAATAATAATAATAATAATAATAATAATAATAATAATACAGTCATACCTCAGGTTGAAGCTGCATCAGGTTGAGCGCTTTCGGGTTGCGTTCCACAGCAACATGGAAGTAATGCGAAAGCGGCGAATCGCGACACACACAGACTCACAGATGCGGGTTGCGTTTGTTTCTGGATGCGAACGGGGCTCCGGAATGGATCCCATTCATATCCAGAGGTACCACTGTAATAATATTTTTAAAATTTATATCCCGCCCTTCCCGGTTCAGAAAACCGGCTCAGGGTGGCTAACCACAAATTTAAAACACTTAATTGATGCAACAAAAACCAGCATAAAATACAGTATAAAACGTGAATAACAATAAATTCAGGATTCAAAAATCAATTTAGGGGGGAAATCCATCCAATAAACATTAGATGATCACCAGGGCTAGCTGGCTACATTAGTCCTATTTGGGCCAGCGAGGAGATCAGGGGAGAATTAGCTGTGGGATCCCAGAGCGAGTAATCTTCATAAAAAGGGGAGAGGGAGGGAAGGAAGGGGAATAAAAGATCAGGCTAAGTTCAGATTGAAAACCAGGCGGAATAGCTCTGTTTTACAGGCCCAGTGGAAGGAGGTTAAATCCTGTGGGGCCCTAGTCTCATGGGACAGAGCATTCCACCAGCTCGGAGCCACCACTGAGAAGGCCGTGATTCCTGACTTGCCCCGTTTTCCTTGCAGGTGCCAGTGCGGTGTGAGGACGCGGCCCTGTATCTTGCCCCTGAGCGCTGGAAGGAGTGGGCAGCACATGAGGACGCCATGCGGGAGAATTACGGCGCCACCATCGCTTTGGGTAAAACAAGGACGCTTTTTTTGCCCTCCTCCTCCTCCCTGCCCACAACCTGATCTCCTGTGGAATGAATGTGTGGAGCTTTTTTCCAGACCTGATATGGGGAAATGGAGGCCTGGAGGGTGGGGGGCAAATACAGTCTTCAGGGGCAGCCCCACATACAGCACATTGCAGCAGTCTAATCTGAGCATGGGGTGCATTGGCCAAGTCATCTCTTGTTGTGCCTGTTATATTATCTTTATATTAATTTATTTATAATCCAAATTTGCCCCAGAACCCGATTGTGTTTCTTCATTGTGCAGACACAGGTGTTCTAGGCATTTATGTATTTATCTGAGACATTTGTATACAGTGGTCCCTTGGTTCTCAAACGCCTTGGTACTCAAACAACTTGGAACCAGAACCTGCAAACCCAGAAGCAAGTGTTCCGGTTTGCAAACTTTTTTCAGCTCTTTTTGTTTTGTTTTTGTGACTATGTGGAACCCAGTTCAGCTACTGAATGATGGATTGCGTGACTGCAGTACATTGTTTATTGCTTTCGTTTTATGGCTCAATGGTCTCGTTAGATAGCAAAAACCATGTGAAATTGCTGTTTTAGGGGTTGTTTTTAAAAGTCTGGAACAGATTAATCCCTTTTGCATTCCTTTCTATGGGAAAGCGTGCCTTGGCTTTGGAACGCTTTGGTTTTGGAACAGATTAAGTTTGAGAACCAAGGTACCACTGTACTTTAGTGAATTCAACAAGGCATTTTGAGGAGAAGCGAACTGTTTCAAAACGACTGGAGCAAATTTATATTTTATATGAAAGAAAATTGTAAACATTTGAAAATGTTTGTAGGTTTGAATTGAAATGCTTTGTAATGTGAAAATAAGGAACTGATTTACATATAAGGAGGTAATTTTAATAAAAAAGAAGAACATTTAAGGTAAAAAAAGTGGTTATAGAAATGCGAGAATTTAGTAAAAGATGTTTGGAAGTCAGAAAGAGGGAGGGAAGGAAGTCGATGCTCTGTTTGAGCAATGCTTTATGTTATAGATTTGTGTAATAAGTTGTAATTAAACATGAAAACTCAATAAAAATTAATTTTAAAAAAAGTTTGAGAACCAAGGTACTGCTGCAGTTTAGTGAATTCAACAAGGCATTTTGAGGAGGAGCAAAGCCATTCACTCTGAACAGAGATACTACCGAATCTGCCCCTTTGGTCCTTACCGAAGAGTCAGAAGCCAGGATAATCTACGCTTTCTCTCTTGCAGGATCGCCAGTCACCAAGGCCGAGATGGTTGCCCAGATTGAGGAAGGCGGCCCGCTGCTGCTTAATGGTCAGGGGGATGTCCAGCCCAGGGAGCGGTCGGATGCTGCCGACACAGGTTAGAGAAGCCAACAAACCCTTACTGGCAGAAGTGCGTTCCTGGGTCAAGCACCCTCTTATAGTGTCCAGTGAGATGTTGGCCATCTAAGTTGGCGGCCCTCACTATCTCCTGTGGCAGGAAGTTCCTCAGTCTAACCCAGGGGTAGGCAACCTAAGGCCTGGGGGCCGGATCCGGCCCAATCACCTTCTCAATCCAGCCTGCAGACAGTCCAGGAATCAGCATGTTTTTACATGAGTAGAATGTCTGCTTTTACTTAAAACGCATCTCTGGGTTATTTGTGGGGCCTGCCTGGTGTTTTTACATGAGTAGAATGTGTACTTTTACTTAAAATGCATCTCTGGGTTATTTGTGGGGCATAGGAATGCGTTCATTCACCCCCCCAAAAAAAATAGTCTGGCCCCCCACATGGTCTGAGGGACGGTGGACCGGCCCACAGCTGGAAAAGGTTGCTGACCTCTGGTCTAACCCTCCTCTGTGCGAAGAACTTTCTTTTCTCTGTCCCTCATTCAGTTTCATCGCATCCCCGCAAGTTCTAGTGTTAAGAGAGAGGGAGAAAAAGCTTTCCTCTCTCCGCTTCCTCCAGTCTGTGAATAATTTCACAAACTCCTCTCGTGTTGCCTCTTCCTCGAATTTTCTCCAAAGTAAAATGACCCAAACGCTGCAGCCTTTTTCATAGGGGAATAATAATAATAATAATAATAAATTTTATTTATACCCTGCCCTCCCTGGCTAGAGCCGGGCTCAGGGCGGCTAACACCAATAAAATAAAATCACTGTAAAAACATAACAGAGGAAAAAGAGAGGGAGAAAAAAAACCAATTTAAAATACAGGTTAAAATTCAAAATGTTAAAATCGCTCCATCCCCAGGATAATTTCAGTCGCCCTTTTCCACCTTCAGGGTTTGGAAGGCCCCTGAGCTGTTTATTTACCTCCGTGCCCTGACCAAAGTGTGGCTTTTATTCTGTTTTTCTTTCCCCTCTGCAGGATGCGTCTCTCTGGAGACTGAGGATGCCAGGAAGAGCGAAGAGCAGCGAAGGGCCAGGGAGGAGCAGAGGATGAGAGGAGAAGCCCCCAGAGGCCCAGAGAGAGGTGAGGACTCTTATTTATTCTTATTATTGCAATGCGATATGGAGCTTCCCTCACCCCTGATCCAGAAGCGGCAGTCAATACGGGATGCTGCAGCACGATTGCTGGCCTTGTTGGCGTATGAGGCCTGGGCTCAGAGACCTGCACCGGCTGCCGATCTGCTCTGGGGCCGAGTTCAAGGTGGTGCTATTAGTATACAAAGCCCATAACATCTTGGGACCAGTTTAGCTTCAAGATAGCCTTACCCAATAAATGCCCACTAGCAACTGGCACTCCTAACAGGTGCTACAATATCCTATATTGGGAAGCTTTTAATGTTTGATGTTTTATTAAGCTTCTATGATTGTTGGAAGGGACGCGAGTGGTGCCGTGGGTTAAACCACAGAGCCTAGGACTTGCCAATCAGAAGGTCGGCGGTTTGAATCCCCGCAGTGATGGGTGAGCTCCCGTTGCTCGGTCCCTGCTCCTGCCCACCTAGCAGTTTGAAAGCACATCAGAGTGCAAGTAGATGAATAGGTACAGCTCTGGCGGGAAGGTAAACGGCGTTTCCGTGCGCTGCTCTGGTTTGCCAGAAGCAGCTTAGTCATGCTGGCCACATGACCCGGAAGCTGTACGCCGGCTCCCTCGGCCAGTAAAGCGAGATGAGCGCCGCAACCCCAGAGTCGGCCACGTCTGGACCTAATGGTCAGGGGTCCCTTTACCTTTAGCTATGTTTGTTGGAGCCGCCCAGAGTGGCTGGGCCAACCCAGTCTGATGGGTGGGGTACAAATAATAAAATTAGTAGTAGTAGTATTAGTAGTATGAATCCCTGTGACTCCTGAAGGAGGGCTTAATTCTGCACAGTGTCTTTCAACGTTTATCTTTATTGCATGTTCACAAGTTCTAGTGTAATGGAAGAAGGAGAGAAGCTGTCCATTTTCTCCATCCCTCACTTCATTTTATAAACTCACTTTAAAAAAATAATAATAAATCCTCCAAAATATAACAACCTCATGCGGATAAATAATGAAATATCCCACTCTAACCCAGGAGATAGAGTTTAGGCAATGCATGAAAAATAACAACAAAATAATGTGAGTTCTTATCCCAGCATACTATTTGTCTAGAAGGTGATCAACAGTTTAAGTTAACCCAAAAGTTTATAAAGTGTGAAGGGTTCTCTATTTTCATTTTTAGCCGTATACAGTGGACCCTCCGGTTACTTACTACTCTGGATACGTAACTTTCAGGTTATGAACGCGGCAAGCCCGGAAGTGTGTTCTTCTGGGTCTCACCACCACCGCATGTTCAAAAGCGCTCTGCACTGTGCATGCATGTGCAGAAGCGCTGCCTCTGGTTACAAATTTTTCAGGGTGCACATGGACCCCTGGAACAAATTAAATCCGTAACCGGAGGGTCCACTGTACTGTAATATTTCATAAACTTCTATCAGGTCACCTAAAAAACCCCCAAATGCTGCCACCTTTCATCCTACAGGTGTTGTTCCATCCCCTTTAACCTTTTCCAACTCCTCGATACCCTTTTGGAGGCGAGGCGACCAGAACGGCACACCTTATTTCACCATAGATCTGAACGATAGGATTGTGAATGCAGCATCTGGTCGCCCTGGGAATCAGTCCCCTAACGCCTCTCTCTTTGTGCCCTCGATCCCGGCAGGCGGGTGGCTGCTCCGCGCGGTGAAGGTGGAAGCAGAGGAAGAATACTCGGAGTGGCCGGCAGGGCTGAGCGCAGAGGTGCTGCTCTCGGGACTGCCCGTTGCAGCGGGAGTCTGCAAGTCCGAAGGCCTGAACCCCGCGGAGGAGTACGGCAGCGCCAACGGAGGAGGAGGCGGCCTCGGCGAGCTGTCGGGCTTGGCGCTGCAGCAGTGGCAGATGCTGAGCGAGGAGAAGCCGCTGGGCTGCCCCCGTTGCGAAAATCCGGGACCCCCACCTGCCAGCGGCCCTGGGGACACCCGCCCTCGCCCCTTCACCTGCCCGCAGTGTGGGAAGGCCTTTGGCAAGAAGGCCCACCTGACGCGCCACGCGCGGGTGCACACCGGCGAGCGCCCCTTCGCCTGCGCCCACTGCGGGCGCCGCTTCTCGCAGAAGATCCACCTGGGCTCGCATGAGCGGGTGCACACCGGCGAGCGCCCCTTCCCCTGCGACCGCTGCGCCAAGAGCTTCCGCAAGAAGACGCACCTGGTGCGCCACCAGCTCACCCACACCGGCGAGCGGCCCCACGCCTGCCCGCTCTGCGACCGCACCTTCGTGCACCGCAGGCACCTGCTGCGCCACCAGCGCCTCCACGAAGAGGGGGCCCCGCCGGCGCATGGGGAGCTTCCGGAGGCGGGTCAAGCCGCGACAGGGGTCTGCAGGGGTGGCGCCGAACCTGGGCAGGATGTGGCCATCTGCGGTGGGGAGCACGGTGGAATGGGACAGGTTGCAACCGTCGAAACCGGGCACGTAGCCGATGTCTGCGCAGAGCAGGGCAGACTTGGGCTGGCGACCGTTTCGTACAGCAACGAGGTCGGACTGGGGCAGTTTCCTGCCTCCTGCGTGGGGCAGGCGGAGCCGTATCCGAGTGCAGTCCTGTTTAAGGCTCAGGCAGATCCCAAGTTGGGGAGAATCCCTGGCATGGAACACCCCGGGCAGAGGGACGGTGGCATGGCGGGTCCCGGAATGGTCTACCCTGAGCAAGGCCACTTCGGTGCCCTCTGCAGGGTGCAGGGGGAAGCAGAGGGTGGAGCCCCCTGCATGGAGCAAGTTGGCAAGATTGAACCGCAAGAGGAGGAGGAGGAAGAGGAACCGAACCCATGCCAACGCCCAGAAGAAAAGCCATTCCTGTGCTCCGACTGTGGAAAAGCATTTGCCTGGAGGAAGAACTTGGCATCGCACCAGCGGCTCCACGCCGAGGGCGGCCGCCCGTTCTCCTGCGCCGAGTGCGGGAGGGGCTTCAGCGACAAGCGCCACCTGACGGCGCACCTCCGCGGGCACATGGGCCTGCTGCCCTATGCCTGCCCACACTGCGAGAGGAGCTTCGCGCACCGGGCCGGGCTGGCGGCTCACCAGTGTGGCGGGCACGCCGGGCAGCGCCCTTTCTCCTGCAGCGAGTGCGGGCGCTGCTTCGCCCACAAGAGGCACCTGCAGAGGCACCGGCGCAACCAGCACTCAGCCGAGCGCCCGTTCTCCTGTGCCCAGTGCGGGCGCGCCTTCGGCACCCGGGCCAGCCTCCTGGCGCACGTCAAGTCCCACGCCGGGCAGCGTCCCTTCGCCTGCCCTCTGTGTGGGCGCGCATTCAGCCGCAAGTCGCACCTGGCGCGCCACGAGGCAGTGCACACGGGCCTGCGCCCCCATGCCTGCGCCCAGTGCCCGCGGCGCTTCAGCTCCAAGACCAACCTGGTGCGCCACCAGGCCGTCCACACCGGCCTGCGCCCCTACATCTGCACCCACTGCGCCCGCAGCTTCAGCCGCAAGACCCACCTCTTGCGCCATGAGCGCACGCACACCAGTGCGCCCCTGCCCAGCAGCCCCACTGTGTGGCCGGCTGCCTTGCCCCAGGACTCCCTCCCACAGCAGCAGCAGCAGCAGCAAGAGCAGCCCCTCATTTTCCCCATGGCTTTTGGGGCCACCTGGCAATGACCCAAAAGCCACGTAACTCTGCTGCAGGAAAGTGTGTACTCTGTGCTATAAAGAATCAAAACAAGCCCTGCAGAAATAAATTGCACACCAGTGTCTGCAGCCTAACTATACTGCAAAGTAATCATATTTTTCATAATGCAGAA
This sequence comes from Podarcis raffonei, assembly GCF_027172205.1. Taxonomy (NCBI): domain Eukaryota; kingdom Metazoa; phylum Chordata; class Lepidosauria; order Squamata; family Lacertidae; genus Podarcis; species Podarcis raffonei. Next base: position 1,894,910 of record NC_070613.1, on the reverse strand, counting down.
AGCTATGCTCCCCCCCCCCCCGGCTAAGACAATAAACTTTTCATAATTTATTTTATTCTTGCTAGTCACTCATATAGGCAATAAACTCCCCGTGGCATTGAAAGCCTTGCTTCACAGCTGTTGGGCTATATTCTCAGTGGCTTCTGAGGGTTCTCCAGACTCTCTCTGCAACATCCAAGCCTAACTCCACCTCCATAAGGGCTAGAAGCTTGGGCTTTTTTGGGGGGGGGGAATGAATAAGATCCGGGAGAAGCTCAATGGCGCACTTTTTGCAGGGATTCTTTGAACACGCACCTGAGATACATAAACCTGGCCACTGGCCCAGAGTGGGCGAAACGTCTCAGTATCCAGACCTTTTCAGCTTTAAATAATAATGGAAACTTTTTTAAAAAAAAAATTGCCAACAAATCATTTTAGTAGCATCCTCAAGCGAATGTACATTATGTTTTGTAAAGCCTTGGAAACAGAAAAGAAAAAAAAAGTTATGTCAGTTCTGACTTTAGCCCTGATGCTTTCAGAAATAAATGATCCTTCATAATATTTTGTGTGTCTGCATCTGGATGATGTGGGTAATGTCTAATATTAAGCACCTTACGGGTTGGTTGGCTCCCTCTCTCACCCTGCGCATGCCCATCAGCGCACAACTCTTGAGTAAATTGCTGCCTTAATTCCAGAGGACTAGGCAGCACCTCCTTCTTGGTAGTAGTTTTGCCACAAGTAGCTGAGCTACATGCAGCTTGGCCCGGATCCGTTATGGTCCTGTTCTGATGACCCCATGACTGACTGGGATCCTTCGCGACCCTGTGTGAGATAGGGTCCCATGTGACTAATAATAATAATAATAATAAATTTTATTTATATCCCGCCCTCCCCAGCCGAAGCCGGGCTCAGGGCGGCTAACAACAATAAAACAGTACAAAAGTACAGCATAAACAACATTCTAAAATCATTCTAAAATTCTACTGATGCTGCTCCATGCAAGGGGGTGTCATGGAAGGGTTGGACGTAGGGGAATGGGGGGAAGAACCAGCTGGGGAACACCCCCCCCCCAGGGAAGAAGGCTCAGAGCCCAGGGATGGGTGGTGGGTCAGAGGGAGAAGACTGGGAAGAGGAGGAGGTGTAAGCTGAGGAGGCAACAGGGCTTAGTGAGCGGGGAGAGCCTGTAGCAGAGAGAAGTTCAGACTCGGAGGCAAAAGCTGAAGCAGGAGACGACCTAACCTGGGGAGAAAACAGCAAAGACCTGATGAAGGGAGCACAGCAGAGGTTATATTTTCTGAGAATTCTCCGGAAAACAATCTCAAAGGACCTGTTGATGGCATTTTACCATTGTACTGTGGAGAGTGTATTAACTTATGGTCTGTGTGTGTGGTTTGGGAGCTGCACAGTCAGGGAAAAAACTGCTGTCCAGGGTTGTAAAGACTGCGGAGAGAATAAGGGGTGCACTCTTCCCACCTTGGATCAAATCTATGCTTCCAGGTGCCATAAGAAAGCTACAGAGATAGTGCAGGATACTGCGCACCCTGGAAATGACCTCTTTCAGCTTCGGCCTTCTGGAAGAAGGTCCAGGGTTATAAAGACTAGGACCAGCCGCCTGAGAAAGAGTTTCTACCCAAATGCGATTTTGGTTTTAAAAGCATTGTAAGAAGTCTGTATGGGAGTATATTGTATTTAAAAATGGGGTATCAGAATTTTTAGGGGGCTAACCAGGTTGGGATAGCAGGCTTGTTGGGTTTTGAATTTCTTATGTAGATTTTTCAATTTCGTTGTTCTGTATGGGACAATGGCAATAAAGATTATTGTATCGTATCGCAAGAGGAGGTGGGCCAAGAGGCAGAGATGGGTCTGGCTGGGGAAGAGGCGTCTCCCCCGCCGGCTGCAACAAGCTCTCCTCTGCTATTGTCTCCCAGAACCAGGAGAGGCCTGAAGAGGGTGGTGGAGAAGTTAGTGTCATGCAGCCTAGCATGCTTAGAAGAGGAGAGGATTTAGGCATCTGTGGGGAGGCAGGGACCTTCAAGTGCTTCCTGGGGTGCAAGATGAGTTGCTGCGCTCATTAGGCCCGACACTCCTGTGCAGATCCTGGTTTTTTGCCATTAAAGAGTTAACTCCACTTGCTCCCTGTGATTTGCTGCTGGCTCGCTCCTGTCAGGGGGAAACAAAATCCCTGTTACAGACACAAACTCTGCATGCATCAGGCGATATGTGAAGGTAGTCCTACTCGGAAGAGGCCCATTGGAATCAGTAGGTCTACTCTGAGGAGTATGCTTGGCTTGGGTATCACCCACAGCAAGTCCATAGGTCTATTCTCTTGCACACTTTGGGGGCTCGCATGCATTCTTAAAACCATCTTGGTCGCCATAAAAAACATCACCCCATGCACATGGGGGGTAAGTATAAAATTGCTAGAGGGCCACATTGCTTCATGGGCACCCTTGCAGGGGCCAGATGCTGTGGGTGGGCGAAGGGGGCAGGTCAATGGAGGTGATGTTGGGATACTGCCGGGGAGACGGGGGCATTTGGCAGGCCCCCAGCTGGCTCCAGCCACCGGCCGGGAGCCGGACAATCTCCAGTCCTCGGGACAGCATCAATCAGCGACACAAGCCTCGGATACGTTTAGAAGCTTGGCACACTCTGGTCAGCAGAGTGAATAGCTTCTCACAACGGAAGTGGCGGACAGAGACATGTGTAAGCATTATTTACAAGCGTTTATTCAGCATAGTTCAGGAACAAAGGAAAAACATGTCTGCTTCCCTTCGTCTCCAAGCAAACAGCAAGATAGCAAAAGCAATATACAAATGGAAGTTCCCAGCAGACTGTGCTGAAAGTAAACAGGCACATGACACACAACAGTCTGTTCCTTTTAAGGTGGAACGGAACTAGATCCTAACAATGTATAGTAGGGCACATTCCAGCCATGCAAGTCAGATTCCTCAATTCCATTTGCGGAGCAAGAGGGATGGTCAGCATTCAAGCCCCGATTTCAGCTGGGCTCAGGTCAGGGCTCAGGAGGGGTTCCCCACACGCAACCCTGCTAAAAGCAGGCAGGCCACACCGCCCCCAGGACTTGCAAAACTTAAAAGATTAGTTACAAGTCAATGTGGGGATTTCAAGCCATGTTCATGATTTTGGACATGTTGATCATAATGGTTCTTATAATAATGGCTCTGTTCTGCTGTAAAATTTATTTACAGAATGGCAGATGAAGTTAATGGACTATGCTGAAATGGCTTAAATGACCGGAGGAATAAAAAATCAGGAAGACCACAATTTTAATACAGAAAGGGGAAAATTTTTAACATCTTAAAGACCATTGCAAACAGTTAAAATCGTTAGTAGGATTTGAATATCACTTGTAGTTTAAGGTGAATTCTGGACATAATGGAAGAGGTCAAGGATTTGGAGTATCATAAAAGATGCGGGAGGAAATGATTAACAAGAAGACCCACATAGGGGAGGATGGCTTTTAATTTGAATTCAGCCTGATCTTTTATTTCCCTTACCTTCCCTCACCTGCTCTGAGACCCCACAGCTAATTCTCCCCTGGTCTCCAAGTAGGACCAATTCAGCCAGCTAGCCTTGGGGATTATCTAACGCTTATTAGATGGATTTCCCCTAAATTGATTTCCGAACTTTGAATTTTATTGTTATTCATGTTTTTATATTGTATTTTATGCTGCTTTTGCAATTAAGTGTTTTAAATTTGTTGTTAGCCCGGTTTTTGAACCGGGAAGGGCAGGGTATAAATAAAATTTTATTTTTATTTTTATTTTTATTATTATTTCATATATGATCTAGTTGAGATTCCTGCATTACAGGGGTTGGACTAGATGACCCTGGGGGATCCCTTCCAACTCTACAATTCTATTATTACCATTATCACCACCAGAGGCTACAGGGCTGTTGACGAGGTGCAGCCCCAAAGGCACAATATAATAGCAGGGGAAATGCGACCTCCTGTCCCTTTAAAGGAGGCGTCCCGGGCAAGGCCTCGCGTCGCCATGGCAACGCGGCCTGCTGCTGGGTTCCTAAGCGAGGCCTGGAAGAGGAAGGGGAGCAGAGGCGGCCTCGTCGTCGCAGCAGCGGTGAGGGAAACGCGGCGTGGGGAGGGGAGACCCCCGATCCTAACCCCCCCAATACTGAATCTAGCACCGGCAGGGCCAGGTTTGGGGTGGGTGAGGGGGGGGGGAGGAATCTCGGGGATGCCCTTCTGGTCCACGTTGCCATGGAAACGGGATGAGGGCCTAGGGAGGATGGTGATGGCGATGATGCTTCTCCCTCTCTTTGTGTCTCCTCTCCACCCGCACCAGGGCCGGATTTAGGTTTGATGCGGCCCTCAGCTCCTGAAGGTAAAGGGGCCCTTTATGTGTCGCTGTTTTTGTCTGTTGAATATATGCTATATGGTCATTTATGGACCTAATAAGTATCTAAGGCCATTTGCACATAACAAATATGAGCCTACACAACACAAAACACTGTTGCTGTATGTGGGGTTTATTTTTTTATCTTATATTTTGGAAATGTACATTCAGGGGTTTTTTCCCCTTTAAATTTTTTGGGCGCCCCCAAGAGAGTGGGGCCCTGAGCTATAGCTTGTTTAGCTTATACGCAAATCCAGCACTGCCCCCACCCGCGGGAGGGAGATGAAGGGAGGGTAGCGTTGGAAGGTACCCTTGAGAGACATCTAGCCCAACACACTGTTATAAGGAAAATACCTCAAATTCCCTAATGGGGTATCTGGTGCCCCGTCTGGAGTCCCTCAGGAGATCTCTATCAGGCGGAGAAAATAACAGAGGCCAACCAGAGTATATTGAAAACAAAACGGCTAGTAAGCCTGATCTTTCTTAAAGGAAATGAACTGCTGCAACTCACCACACGCTGGAGGGATAATAATAATAATAATAATAATAATAATAATAATAATAATAATTTTTATTTATACCCCGCCCTTCCCGGCCAGAGCCGGGCTCAGGGCAGCTAACACCAGTAAAATTACAGTAAAAACATAATAGGGGGGGAAACACCAATTCAAAATATAGGTTAAAATGCAATTTAAAATGCAGCCTCATTTTAAAAGTAGCCCATAGAGAACCCTGAACAATAGTGTGCAAACCCCTATATAGGCTTTTGAAATTGCCCACCCTGCAGCCAGAGACCACCACCCCAAAACATCATACATATATTGCAGAAGGAGGTGGTCTACAGCCGAAATTTGAGAGTGTTGCTTCTCTCCTGTCTGCCAGGATACCTGATAATGCCTTACTTGGTAGCATTTTCTGGGGCAGCCTGGTCATTCCTTTGAGATGGCAAATACTTTAGTTCCTGAATCTCTTAAGCATAGTGATAGTTTGCTCAGCTTCACTTGCCAGACTGTATTTGAAAAGGGAGGTGTGATCCCCTACAGAGGAATATTTGAGGTCAATTTGGGAGAGTCAAAATGGCTTCAGGATTGTTCTCCTGTACTATTTCAGACATGTGGTTTATATATTTATGTATGTGTTTGCCTTGTACACTGGAGACCTTAGAATTCTTGTTAACAACCCTGCCATGTATATATATGTTTCTGTATATGCTGGAAGTCACCCAGTGTGTCTGCGGCAGCCCAGTTAGATGGGTAGGGCGTTATTATTATTATTGTTGTTGTTATTGAATCCTTAATCAGGGTTACAACAATGATTTAAAGCAGAGATGGGGGATAACTATTTGCAAAGTGGGGGCAGGGACTCCTCCTGCCTCTGTAACCCCCCCCCATGTGCACATGTAAGCAGGTGTATATTTGGCACTGTATGCACATGCCTAAATCTGGGGGTGTTAGCAGGCCCCCAATGGCTAGAGGCATGAAGAAGTTAGCAGCACCCAGTGCTCTTCGCAAAATACTGTATACATTGATGTGTACTAGGTGTGTGTTGGGAGAGGGGTGGGCCTCTACAGCCCATGTGCTTTTATTCAGAAGTAAGCCTTGCCATGCTCACGGGGGGCGGGGGGAGATGTTCCTCCCAAGTAGACATGGATAGGATTGCAGGCTTTGCAATTCAGCTATGTGCAGCAATAGATTGGTGTGCAAGTGAGATGGTTATTGTTGCTGTTATTAGCACTGTAATTGCGTTGAAATACAGTTATTTGCAAAAAAAAAAAAACAGTTGAGAAAAGCTAGAGGTGGCCCAGAAAAAAATGGCTTGTTTTCTTTTTCTTTTTCCTGCTTCTGTGGAAGAAGCATCATGCAACACTAAACCCATGTGTCTGCCTGGGATGTATTGAATGCAGGGGATTCTGTGCATTGAGCTGTTGTTCTCCAGGTTTCCACATCTGCCTGCTTAGCAGCACTGAAGGGAAGTCTTATTTGGTGGTAGCTGATTCTAGGGCTGCTGGGATTATTGCATCCAGATGAAGCCAATGTTTTTGGCAGTGTGCGCACACCAGCCCACATCTTGGTGTCTGCTTTGAAGCCAATTTCCACACATCAGCTGGCACGTTCTGAAGATGCCTTCAGTGCGGCCCTGCATATGGTTTGCAGAGCTGCATATAATAATGAATCACAGTGTCTTGTGGTGTATGGAAAACTGTGTGTGATCCATGGTTGCATATCAAGTATCTTGTCACTTAGCAGTCTATAGTAGCCAAAATGGGTTGGTTCTGGTTACTGCGGCATGTACTGTACTGTGTGCTAAACTGATGGAGAGATTACTTCAACCTATGGAATCAAAAAACTGTGGGGTTGGAAGGGACCCCAAGGGTCATCCAGTCCAACCCCTGGTGATGCAGGCATCACAACCAAAGAATCCCTGACAGGTGGCCATCCAACTGCTGTTTAAAAAACCTCTGGTAGAGAAGAGTCCACCATTAAAATAAAAAAAATTATTGCTGCCACCAAGATAACATTTTATACAAACACCACTTTCTGAGTCCATTCCGCTGTCAAACGGCTCTTATTTGTCAGAAAGTTATTCCTAATGTGGAGTCAGAATCTCCTTTCTTGCCATTTGAATCCATTGGTTCAGTTCCCATCCTCCGGAGCAGGAGAAAACAATATCGTTCCATCTTACACGCACAGCCCTTCAGATATTTGCCTATATTATCATATCATATTTGGTCAATGAGTGCCCAAAACTGAATTTGCTGCTTTGTGACTGAATCTCACCTGAACATTGGGACAGTCTGGAAGCCTCCTCAGGGTCAAGCAGTGTGGAGTTTGGAATGTACCTGCATCTAGTTAAATTAACAAATCCAAATTAGCAGTGCTTACTTCCTTGCTTATTCATGGGAGAGGTAGCAGGGTAGAACGCTCAGTGTGTTAGTTTATTTCTTTTGGTTTCCATTGTCAAAAGACACATGATTCTAGGTCTCCTTTAAAGTGCTTTTTTGGCTGAAGAGTGGGGTACTCATGCTATAAATAAGTAAACAGATACATAAATATTTGACCCCATCTTGATCCAACATCCTTTTTCCTCTCCCCTTCCAGGAGCTCCATTGTCCACATTGATACCCATTTGAAGCAAAAAACGCATCCTGCACCCTCCAGGTTCTCTTTCTCTCTCTCTCTCTCCCTCCCTCCCTCCCTCCCTCCCTCTCCAGAGGTGAAGGAAGAGATCTACCTAGTTTTGCCTCCCAACAGCAGCCGTTAACACCAGTTGTGATATGATCAAGGTGCTGTGGAGCTAAGTGAGCACAGAGCTGGAGCCAAGTTGTCGTGGGAACTGCCTCCTTGGCTGCCCTGCCCAAGATGGAACCCCGGACGGAGAAGGGAGAGGAGACAGAGAACGTGAAGATCACCTCCCAGCTCCTGAAGGCCAAGACGGGTGAGTTTGACCTGGAATCTATCCTGCTGCTGAAGCTCCGAGGCCTGGGCATCGCAGACCTGGGCTGCCTCGGGGAGTGTGCCGGCCTGGAGTGGCTGGACCTGTCGGGCAACGCCATCGTCCACCTGGGGCCCCTCTCCTCCCTCAAAGCCCTGGCTGTCCTCAACGTCTCCTCCAACCGCATCTCCAGCTTGGAGCCCCTGGCCGGCTGTGAGAACTTGCAGAGCCTCAACGCAGCGGGGAACCTGCTGAGCAGCCTCCAGCAGCTGCAGTGCTTGGGCGGCCTGCGGCACCTCGAGAGCCTGCGCTTCAGTGACCCGGTGGGGCGCCTCAGCAACCCGCTCTGCGGTGCCGCTGGGTACCGCACCGCCATGTCAGAGATGCTGCCGGGGGTCAAGGTGATTGACGGCGAGCGTGTCTCCGGGCGCGGCAGTGAGCTCTACCAGCTCTGCAAGGACATTGACAGCTCTCTCAAGCGCTTCCACGGAACCGGAACCGGTGAGCTTAGTGGCCTGACCAAGCCGTGGGTGGAGGAGGGGTACTGGGACGTCCGCCCCGCCCGGAGGAGCTCCATCGTGGAGGAGGCCTACAAGCAGTTCAACGAGGCCCTCCAGGAGTGCCGGGACCTGAGCAAGCGTGCCGACGACACCATTTCCCAAGCGGAGAGGGCCCTGAGTGCCCGCTCCGATTCCAGCTCGTTCGTCTTTTGAGCCGCCCTGCACTTTGACGCCCTTCCCTTGGCGTTGCTGAACTGGGCCCTGTTCTTTCAGTATCATCCTTGTCACTCACTGGCCTGTGATGCCCTTCTTTTGCCCTGGCCTCTGTCCCTTCCGAAAGCAGCGGGTGCATCCACACCCTTAACTGAACCTGTTTCCCACAGCTCCTGGGAAAGCTTGTAGGAGCTGTGAGGCCCTCAGGTCTGAGTCAAAGAGCAGCGGGAGAAAGTTTTCGTCCAATGGGACTCTGAAATCTGGATTATCAAGTCACAGCTCAGCTCGTGTTGGGACCTTTTGGGCTACTTCGGTGTAACGTGGAGCCTAGTTTTTAAAACGGTGTGGACTGGTGTGGTGCTCCTCATCCACCCCGCTTTTTTAGTAGGCTGACTTCTTGGATCTACATCCATTCACCCTCAAGGATGCTCTTTGACTCTGTCTGGCTTCAAGAGAAGGGGCCACAGTGCAGCACCTCTCAGGCCTTGTCCTCCGAGGTGATTCTCACGGCCCTTTTCCCCACCCGGGGAAACCACAGCGAGTTGACTTATCCAGCACGCAGACACAGAACCAGCTTCACTTGTCTTTTTAGACCACCAAGCCCCCACATCCTCCTGACTAAACCTTGTCGGTGACAGATTCCCAACATGCGTGGACCTTTGAGTGTTGGTATGTCAGAGCATGCACCATAGTTCTTTCTTCACCCCACCAAGCTGGTTAGCTGGGTGGCATCTGTGTAAATCCACAGAAAAATATTTTGAGAACTGTGGGGCTGGGCAGAAGTGGCCGGCTGCAGTGCGAACCCACATATTAAGGAACATCCACATTCAGTGATGCTAAACAGTTTGCTCTGGATATTGAAAGCCCCATCTGCACTGAAGCAATATCAGAGCACATTAAGCCGTCATGGTTTCTCCTGAAGAATCTGGGGGGCTACAGAGTGTTAAGGGTGCTGAGAGTTGTTAGGAGACCCCTAGTCCCACAAGTAGTTTTGTGAACCAAATCCCTCTTCTCAGGGAACACTGTGTGAAAAAGGGAGTCTCCTAATGGCTCTTACCGCCCTTAAACTACATTTCCCAGGATCCTTTGGGGAAAACGATGACGCTTCAGAGTGGTATGATACTACTTTAAGTTTACAGAGCAGATGGGACTTAATTCTCAGCTGGCAGCTTCCGTACTGTCCAACTGGTCCTCACCAACTCATGGAGTTTCCTTCACAGCTGCCCATCCGATAGCAGCAGGGTTGAGCTGAAAGTCCCCTTGTGAACTGTGTCATCCCAACTGCAGCAGCCAGAAGAGTCAAAGCGATGTACATTTTGCATCAATCCTGCGAAGGAGCATCTTTGTTTTCACAGGCCTTGACTTCAGCCAAATTCGCCACCTCGCATGCTTCCCCAAACTCCTCCAGGCATCAGTTATAATGTCCTGGGCATGCTGCCATGCTCCCCATGAATACAGTAGCTTAGGAATCTAATCTTCTTTATTTCATCTTCTTTTCCTTTTCTTATCCTACCGTTCCTCCCACGGGAGCTCAGAGCAGCGAACAGCATAGAAATATAATCTGAAAAAAACACATTTCTAAATACAACACAATACCAGCTGCTAACATGTCAGCAAACCTATAAAACATCATATATATGACAGTAAGAATTTATGAAAGTCTTTAAAACATAATTTATATATACAAAACATCTTAAGAATATATATAATGCACATCATAAAATATATACAGTGGTACCTTAGTTCTTGAACGGCTTAGTTGTCGAACAAATTGGCTCCCGAACGCCGAAAACCCAGAAGTAAGTTTTCCGGTTTTCGAAAGTTTTTCAGAAGCTTAACATCTGGCGTGGTTTCTGCTTGAGTGCAGGAAGCTCCTGCAGCCAATCAGAAGCCACACCTTGGTTTTCGAACGGTTTCGGAAGTTGAACGGACTTCCGGAACAGATTAAGTTCGAGAACCAAGGTAACACTGTATATTTATAAAGGGCCCTACTGTTCCAAAGCCCTTTAAGCTGCCCCAGGGCAAGAAAAGAACAGCTCACCAGTCTGTGTGACATTTCACTTGGTTTTTGCAGATTCAGGGGGAGTGTGATCAGATCATAAAGAGGAGAGTTGATTTGACTTTTGTGCATGTCAGAGAAGATGGGCTGGAAGTTTCCTGGAAGAGAACTTGGAGATCCCTGACCAGGGGGAGGGAACCCACGCCTTTGAAGCGGAGGTGTAGAAAGGATGCTGAGCCAGCGCTTGGGATCTGGGGCGCTGCATGTTCCATCCGGGGATTGCATGCTGGGTCTCATGACATGGGGATGCCGTGCAGTTATTTGCCTGTGAAATAAACCCAATGGTCTCCCTTGCTTTTCTGCTTCCTGGTTGGGTGCAGAGCTGCCTGCTTTGTGGAGTGCTTGCATTCAGACGTGCGCCAGAGTGAGATGCCCTTCCCTGGGCAACTGAGCCTCTTCAAGAATCTGGTGCCTGCCAAGTGCCATCTGACAAAGGCCCTCCTCCTTCCTATCCATTTGTCATATGCCAGCCGGATGTTTGTGCCCTCCCTGGAAAACCAAACATTCCCCGTCTTCACCAAGGTAACCCAAATTCTGCAACAGCGGGAGCTGCAAATTAAGCAAAGCTCCGTCTGCCTTTGTGCGTCTTGCACATCTGCTTCTCTTGATTATGAAGAGGCGGGATAAGGATCTGTGAAGCCAAATAAATTCTGCCAAACAGTAGAAAGTTTGTTCACCCCCCAGCCCTGCTCCCTGGCTTCTGAGATTCCACCAGCCTTTGTGCATGCATGCAGTTCAATTGCACACGCAGGCAGCCCTTACAACGGATTTTTGTAGCGTGGAGATCTGTGATTGAAGCAAGTCACGCTAGTTAAATGTAATTGCATGTACTCCTTTAGCTCTGCTATAGGATTTATCCTTTTTATCTTCCATAAAATAAAAAAAGACACACACACAAACACAGAGGTTTCAAACCGAGAGCAGAGGCTCCCAGGATCCTGAGCAGGCCAATGGTTTGCTTGCCTTAGGAAATTCATACTTCAACGCTCTCCGTCTGTGTCCTATTTTATGCAGAGCAGCAGCAGCACATTATTTTATTTGGTACATTTCTATCCCCGCTTTCTCCCAAGGAGCTCCTGGGGGCATATGTAATTCTCCCCATTCAATCCTCACAACTGTGAGGTAGGTTAGGGTGACGGTGAGCAACTGGCCGGAGCTCACCCAGTGAGCTTCATTGCCGAGTCATAATTTGAACCCTGGTCTCCCAAGGTCCTAGTTTGGAACTCTTAACCATTATAACACACTGGCTTGGCCAGAAATCTGTTGTCCTGTTTTCAATTTTCTCACTTTTCACTTCCCTTTCACAACTGCCTCCACTGCCTGAGTGTCTCTAGAATGACAGACTTGTGATTGTCCCCCAGGGCTACAATAATAGAATTGTAGTGTTGGAAGGGAACCCAAGGGTCATCTAGTCCAGCCTCCTACAATGCTGGAATCTCAGATAAAGCATCCATGACAGGTGGCCAGCCAACCTCTGCTTAAAACCTGCAATGAACGAGAGTCCACCACCTTCCGAGGGAGCCCAGTCCACTGTCAAACAACTCTTACTGTCAGAAAGTCCTTCCTCTTGTTTCGTTGGATCTTCTTCCTTGTAATTTCATAAAATCATAGAACTGTAGAGTTGGAAGGGACCCCGAGGGACATCTAGTCTGACTCCCTGCAATGCGGGAATCAAAATCAAATCCATCAGTTTGGATCCTACCCTCTGGAGCAGCAGAATAGAAGCTTGCTCCATCTTCCTTCAGATATTTGAAGATGGCTGTCCTTTCACATCTCAGTATTCTCTTCTCCAGGCTAATGTCAGGTGTGCATGCAGGAGCCAGGCCCTGTGACCAATAGGACTTTGCAGGACTGGGGCCTTCCTAAGTTTGTTCTGAAGAGGCAACGCACGGCCGCACAGGTGAGGCCACTTGGTAACTCACAGCACCTGGTGGCAAGAGCCGGGAAGGGATATAAGGTCAGCATTTCCCTTCAGCTCTTTGCTACAGCAACTCGTTCTCTGCCTTGCTGTGTTTGACTCCTTGCTTCTTGATCCTCGGACCCTTGATTTCATGACTCCTTGCTTCCTGACCCTTGGACCCTTGGCTTCTTGACCCCTGGCCCTCGGACCCTTGGCTTCCTGACTCCTAGCTTCTGGAATCCCGTTCCTGCTCCCACCCCGCCATCTTGCCCCTGGTCCTGACGTCCCCAGCCGGGACTTCGATCGCCCGTGAACCAGACCGTGACAGCTAAAAGGCAAGAAGGCATCCACCCACCCAATGGCCTGCTAAACCCCACTTCCAAAAGTTCAGCTGGAGGTTCCCTTTCCTCCCCAAGACATTTCCATAGCTGAGACAGGGATCCCAGGAATTCTGGCCCCCAAGGTGAGTTGACTAGTTTGTCTCAATGGCTGGACCGGCTCTGGAACAGACCAGAAGAGACCACCAGGGTACAGATGCCCACAGATCAGGGGCCAGAGCGCCCTGGCAGTGGGCACCAGAGAAAAGGTTTTGGGGAAGAGGGATGAGCCCCCTTGCTCCTGAAATAACCATACAGCATGGCTATGAAGCATCCACTTAAACCTTTATTAGGGAAATAAAGAAAGGAGGAAGGAAAGTCAAGCTTGGAAGACAGAAGACTCCTCTGGGACAAAGAGTGGTTCCATTCCTGTGGCACCGGGGATGTTCTGCTTGTCTCCAAAAGGAAGAGGGTGCCTTGTTTCCTTGATGGTCGGAGAACAGCCCAGTAAATGTGAATCCCATCTAGACAGGGAGGAGAATGAAGGTGGTTATTACAGATGAAGTGAAGGATTTCAGGCAGGAGTCTATCCCAGCCCTGCCTGGAGATGCCAACATAGACTGAACCTGGGACCTTCTGCCTGCAAGGCAGACAAAACAGCACATCCTAGAATCATGGAACTGTAAAGTTGGAAGGGACCCTGAGGGTCATCCAGTCCAACCCCCTGCAATGCAAGAACCACAGCTAAAGGATACCTGACAGACGGCCATCCAACCACCAACAAAGGGGAGTTCAGCATCTTCCGAGTGCGTCCGTTCCACTGTCGAATGGTTCTTACCATCAGAATGTTTGTCCTAATATTTAGCCAGAATCTCCTTGTCATTTGAACCTGTCCTCCAGAGCAGCAGAAAACAAGCTTTCTCGCTCCTCCTTGTGATACTTAGAGATGTTGAAGGCTGCCGAAAAGATATCTTGGGCACTGGGCAATGACTTTTTAAAAAACAACAACTCCCAGGCCTTGGAACAGCTTTGATCATATTTAGATACCATTTAATATCATTTATTTTCGTCTCAGCAGACTAATGGCAATTGGTTGGCTTGAGCTTTCGTACAGAGGTTGCCTGCTGGTGCCCAACTTTTTTTTTAATGCTGAGTTGGATTTGAATAGTTGCTGGGAGGTTGGCGTACTTTGCTTTATTGTTGATTTGTTGTGTTTTTCAGTTATGTTTCATATGTTCACTGCATGCCACCTCAAGAATGCATTGTTGACGAGGCGATCGATAAATGCAACTAACGGAAAACAGATATGGGCTGCAGGAACTGAAGCTGAGCACTCACCACTCTTCTGGGCGCCCCTTGAGAAAAGCAAACTGTCCGATATGGTACCGTTGCTCCTCATACGCCTCCTTGACTGCCTCACATTCCTGATTCTGCTTCCTCCTCACTTCCTGCGGGACACTCAGAAGGGAAAAGGTGTGCCATGAGCTCCTGAGCCAGTCCTTCCCAAGCTTTTTGGGGTTACCTGCCCCTTGGTTCCATAAACTCACCCCAGTGCCCCCTACCCTATAAAAGGCATTGCTCAGAATAGTAGCCTGCACAATCCACCAAGGAAGATAATAACACCATAAGATTCAAAATAGTCACAATTAATTACAGGTTTATTCAAAATCAGATTATTCAGAACTCAGGTCCAGGAGCATTTCTGTCAAAGTATGACGTGACCCACCTGGAAGATTGGGTTCTGCTCTGAGAGGCACCGCTTGGACTCATCCAAAATGTTCTGAGGGTCGCTGGAGTTAAACTTGAAGCAAGCCAGGCACTTCTGTTTCCTCTAGGCAGAGAAAAGGAAAAGGAAGGGAAAGGAACCAGGTCTGTTTTCACAAGAGAGGCCCAAATAAGGTTTTGGTTTGCCCCCAAACTATAACAGGAGCAACACCCCAAAACGGCAAAGGCTGCTCTTGCAAGAATATTCCTGCAGCCTGCCTTCTGAAATGTGTCTCCATTTACAATGCCTGCAAATTCCATCCAAAGAGGAGCAGCGATTTTAAAAATTCCACGTAATGGTGAAGTGGGAGGTACAAAGCTTTGATTCAGTCTGAATCAGGACCCGGATTCACACTCAAAGCTAACAGGCCTGCGTCTTAAATCTGTCCAATCTGAATCCAGCTGGTTTTTTGAAGTGATAAATCGGGATCCAAAATGAACCTTGTTGTACCGCTGGTATTTTATCTCCAGTAAAGTTAGCAAAAATGTATAAGAATTTGTCCAATGTATGCTGGAAGTATAAAGATAAAGTGGGTACATTTTATCATATGTGGTGGTCGTGCAAAAAATAACGGTAACAGGTTTCTGGGAAATGATTTATAATGAATTGAAGAAAATGTTTAAGATAACTTTTGTTAAAAAAAACCAGAGGTCTTTTTATTAGGAGTAACAGGTGAAGACATATCAAGAAATGTTAAAAGACTATTTATGTATGTACCTACAGCCGCCAGGATGCTACTTGCCCAGAAATGGAAAGAAGAGGAAGTACCAATGAAGAAGGAATGAATAACTAAGATGATAGACTATGCCGAAATGGCAAAGATGACCGTGAAAATCTGGGACCAAGATGAAAAAAAGTTTACACAAGACTGGATTTAATTTATGGAATATAAATCTACTGTAAAGACTTCAAAACATTAGCAGGATTGATATAGCATCTATGAAGCAATGTGAATTGTGGTTATCAATGAATGGAAAACTAAGAATATGTAAGGTAACAAAGGGAAGAAATTGGAAAGGGGGGTCTAGGAGGGATGAATAAGTAATTAATTTGAATGTTAAATTGTTAAATTATTGAAAATTGGGGAAAAAATATGGGGGGGAAAACCAAAATGAACCTTGTGGTCAGTGTACTTGCATACTAAAAACACTGAACGTTCCTAAGAGCAGCTTGTGCCTCCTCAAATCCTTTTGCTTTGTGTGTTCTACTGGGGCTAGCCCAGCTTCCACCAACCTGGAACTCTTTAAAGGTTTTAAGCTACAACTCCCAGCCAGAGCAGCATAACATAAGCATAAAAGGCCAGGGCCAGGGCCTTTTCAGCACTGGCCCCAACTTGGTGGAACACTCTGTCACAAGAGACTAGGACCCTGCAGGACTTGGCATCTTTCCGC
Source organism: Podarcis raffonei (assembly GCF_027172205.1). Lineage (NCBI taxonomy): Eukaryota > Metazoa > Chordata > Lepidosauria > Squamata > Lacertidae > Podarcis > Podarcis raffonei. The sequence continues at coordinate 1,878,978 of NC_070613.1, read as the reverse complement.
AGGGCCTGCAAGACAGAGTTGTTCCGCCTGGCCTTTGGTTTGGACTCAGTCTGACCCTTATGTTTCCCTCCCCTTACGGTCTTGATTTATCGGCTACTTTAAAATGAGGCTGCATTTTAAATTGCATTTAACCTGTATTTTAAATTGGGTTTTTTCCCCTACTCTTTTCCCCCTACTATGTTTTTACTGTGATTTTATTGGTGTTAGCCGCCCTGAGCCCGGCTCTGGCTGGGGAGGGCGGGGTATAAATAAAATTTATTATTATTATTATTATTTATAACAACACAGCATAACAGGACCTTCGGGGTCCCTTCCAACTCTACAATTCTATGATTCTATGAACAGTAACCGATGAACATACAGCAAGTCTGCTGCATCTGGCCAGGGGCCCATGGAATCCAGTATCCTGTTCTCAGAGTGGCCAACCCAGTCCAACATCTCTCTCTCCTCCTGTGGCTTCAGCAACTGGTATTCAGAATCATGGCTAGTAGCCTTCAGGAGCTCTCTCCTCCTCCATGAATTTGCCTTTTAAAGCCATCCAGTTTGGTGGCCGTCGCTGCCTCCTGTGGCATTGAGTTCCACAGTCTAACAATGCACTGTACAAATTAGTGAAGCTGACCAAAATCCCACATAACTTGCTCACTGTGGGGGGACCCTCATGAGGATCTGTGGGTTCCTCCTCTGTAGGCTTACTGCCTCTTTGTTTATGATGTTTTAGACTTTGAATACATTTTAAAAGGAACAGAGAGTCCAGCTTGGCAATGGATAAATTAGCACCTTCCTGGCTCACCCCGCCTGGCTTGATCCGGCAGTTTTGCGTCCCCCGTTGCTGCTTCCGGCAGATGGTCTGCACAAGGTCAACTTCCAGCTGGACGTAGGTTCCCCTTGGGAATTCCTGCAACCAAAGAGAGCCAAGCTCAATGTGGAAAAGAACTCCTTGCCAAACTAGGAGTTCCCCAGTGGAGAATCGCCTTGCATGGGAGAGTGACAAGGGCGGTCAAAGGTCTGGAGGGACGGTGGAGGGACTTGGGGATGTTTAAATGATGGATTCAAATGAGAAGAAAGGAGGAAGAACTTTCTGACAGTAAGAGCTATTCAACAGGGAAACGGTCTGGTGGACTCTCCTTGGAGAGAGCCATTGGTTTGAGTCCTACCCTCCAGAGCAGGAGGAAACAAGTTTGCTCCATCTTCCACGTGACAGACCTTGAGCTATTTGAAGATGCCTCTCATATCTCCTCTCAGCCTCCTCTTTTCCAAGCTAAACATACCCAGATCCTTCAACTGTTCCTCATGGCTTGGTTTGCCTTGATCATGAACAATAAATACAGTGGTCGCTCGGGTTGCGAACATGATCGGTGCGGGATGCACGTTCATGGGATGCACATTCGCAACCCGCAGTGGCGCATCTGTGCACGTGCGGATTGCAATTCGGCGCTTCTGCGCATGCGCGACCTATGAAACCCAGAAGTAACCCATTCCGGTACTTCTGGATTTCGAAGTGTCCGTAACCTGAAAAAACGCAACCTGAAGTGTCTGTAACCTGAGGTATGACGGTAAAACATCAAAGAATACACAACCAGACTGAACAGTTTCCACATCTAAAAGGGACAATAATAATAACAGTAGCAGCTCCAGTGCCCCAACCAAAACCCAACCTAAGCAATAATGCAGCCACTGAGTCTGATCAACAGCCTCAGCTTTTGCAGTTGCAGTCCAGGTCCCACCCTCCCAGGCCAGGTGGGAAGAGGCCGGCCAAGGGGGAGCAAGCTTGTTTTCTGCTGCTCCAGAGGGGAGGACCCAAACCGATGGATTCAATGACAAGAAAGGAAATTCCGACTCAACAACAGGGAGAGCTCTCTCATGGCAAGAGCTGTCGGACAGCAGAATGGACTCAGAAGGTGGTGGACTCTTCTTCCTTGGAGGCTTCTAAGCAGAGGTCAGACGGCCGTCTGCCAGGACTTCTTCAGCTGTGATTCCTGCCTTGCAGCGGGTTGGGCCAAATGACCCTCGTGCGTCCCTTCCTGCTCTCCGATTCTAGAATCCTGTGATTCTGTAGTGATCAGTAGAACACTGATAATCTAGGAACCAGGGATCCAATCCCAGATGTGCAGAAGGAGAAGCAGAGTCTTAGAACCCCCTTAAGTCGAATGCACACCTGACAACATTTATCCGAGGAAAACAGGGACACCCTCCAAAATTCTCTGATGAAAATAGGGGCATCCTATTCATAGCTGTCAACGTTTCCCTTTTTAAGAGGGAAATTCCCTTATTCCGAATAGGATTCCTCGCAAGGGAAAAGTTGACAGCTATGATCCTATTCCACACCCTCCAACACATCTCCAATGAAAATAGGAAAAGCAGAACATTCCAGGACTCAGAAACTGGGACAGATTCTGTAAATCGGACTGTCGCTGGAAAACAAGGACGCTTGGAGGGTCTGCTAACGTCCTCAGCTTATCCAACAAATTGGGAAGTTCATTCCCCGCCACTATTGCACACAGAGGGCATAGGTGGATGGCAGTCCGTGGGGCTTTGTTATATGGGGTGATGATCCTCCGCCTCCCCCTCCAGCCCCACGCACACTCCCCCCTCGCATGTCCCGCTCACCGTCTCCGTGACATGGGTCACAGCTTGCTCCTTGAATGTTGCCTGCACGAGGTCCCTGCTGTGGAAGAAATCTAGCACCAGCTCCAGAGCCCTTTGCTGGAGGGGCGACTGGTTGGCATCCGCCAGGGCCAGGAGGCCCAAGCACAGCACTAGAAGCCCCTTCATCCCCTTGCCCGCGTCCCCAGTGGATCTGCTGCCCACACCCTGCCCTTGCGAACTCCCCTGCCGGTCTGTTGATCTTGGTCGGTCATTAACTTGTTCCCATGAGAGCTGTCCCAGACGCAGGCCCCCTCGCCTGCCCTCTGCCCTCTCCGGTGGCTGCTTGTTGGTTGATGCCCAGGAGATGAAAGGGAGGGATGGGCAAAGGGCGCCCATGCAGGAAAACAACAGGAGGAGGGGTCCCTTTGGCCACCCCTCCCAACTGGCTGCCAAAGATGCAGGGTGTTTTTCCCAGGTCTGCTTTCTCTTGGGGGCTGGCACAGGAGACACAGGATCTCTCATTGATGCCAGTGGCTCCCAACGTGGGTGGTACCTGCTGCATAAGAGCCTGCTGGATCAAGAAGAATGTTTTTAGCAGGTGCCAGAAAGAGCGCAGAGAATACAGAGGAGGCGCCTAGCTGGTATCAATAGGCAGGGAGTTCCAAAGTGCAGGCACTACCGCACTAAAATGTTGAGTTCTTACAAATGGGTATTGCATGGCACCTGTAACAGTGCTGGTTCTGAAGATCAAAAGGGTCGAGTGCGTGTCTACAGGGTTAGGCAATTTTCCAGGTAAATTGGTCCCATGTTTTTAAGGGCTTTGTAGACTTATTGCCAGAGCCTAGGACTTGCCGATCAGAAGGCTGGCAGTTCGAATCGTCGCAACGGGGTGAGTTCCCGTTGCTCGGTCCCTGCTCCTGCCAACCTAGCAGTTCAAAAGCACATCAAAGTGCAAGTACATAAATAGGTACCGCTCCAGCGGAAAGGTAAACGGCGTTTCCGTGCGCTGCTCTGGTTCGCCAGAAGCGGCTTAGTCATGCTGGTCACATGACCTGGAAGCTGTAAGCCAGCTCCCTCAGCCAATAAAGCGAGATGAGCGCCCCAACCCCAGAGCTGGCCACGACTGGTCCCTTTACCTTTAGACTTATTGCCACACCTTGATCCTGGCCCGGTAGCAAATCAGCGAACAATTTTCTGTTTTACAATTTAGAATATTCATTTAAACAACCTTAAAATATCAATGACACCCTTTCTTCTCTTTCCATGGTTCATTTTGCATATCATAAATCCCTGCATATTTTACATAAACTAAACCATTCAGTATTCCATTATTACATCCATCAAAATGAATTTACACTGCTGAATTTATCCAGGTTGTTTTCCCTGAAACAGTTCTGAAAGGCAATATTGATATTAGAGATTTGGCCTTTCCCATTCCACCAGCCACTTTGTTGTGTCCCCCCCTAATTGATTTCAGTGTTTGATCTACAAAGTCCACAGCTTTCACTCCAGGAACACATAAGCAAACAGAAACGTCCCGAGCCTTGCAGTTTCCCAACGCCTGCTGGGGAGCCTCTTTCATGAACCTGGCATTTTGGAGGTCAAGTTGCCAGTGGCCAGTTTGGTCCCCTTCCTAGCCAGAGGAAGAAGAAGAAGAAGAAGAGTTTGGATTTGATATCCCGCCTTTCACTCCCCTTCAGGAGTCTCAAAGCGGCTAACATTCTCCTTTCCCTTCCTCCCCCCCAACAAACACTCTGTGAGGTGAGTGGGGCTGAGAGACTTCAGAGAAGTGTGACTGGCCTAAGGTCACCCAGCAGCTGCATGTGGAGGAGCGGAGACGCGAACCTGGTTCACCAGATTACGAGACTACTGCTCTTAACCACTACACCACACTGGCTCTCAGAGAAGCCAGAATGGCAGTGACAAAGCCAAAAGCAGGTTTATTCTTATTTTAAAGTGGGGAGTGGCCTTAATGATTCATGCACGCTGGTATTTAGAATCCACAAGTTTTGCTGGCTATGTTCTATTAGAATGTTTGTGGAAAACATAAAAGGTTAGTACATTTTGTGCAAGAACAGCATGCAGGATCAGGCCAGTGGTCTATCCAGTCCAGTATCCTCTTCGGAACCAGAGTGGGAAACCCTAAATCTGGTTGGGATTACCCAGTGGGGTGCTATCAAGCCGGGTGGGGCTCTGGAGGTGTAAATAACTTCTTCTTTGGCGATCCCTCGTAGCCGAGTAAGATTGTCTTCCATAAAAAAGGTTTTAACAGTGAGTCTGTAAGTGACTGTGGAGACCAATTCTGGATCCCCACCTCCTTCCACAGTGGGGACATTGGTGGGAGCTGATCACAGTGTGGATTTGCCAAGCATGCCTTCCTCTTAGCACGTTTCTCCCTTGTGTCCTGAGTTCGAGTGTCTTCAAAGCCCAGGACACCTTTGGGAAAGGCTGTTCTCCAACTGGAGCGCTCGCAGGCCAGTGTTTCCCAGTTGTCAGTGTTTATACATTTTTTAAGATTAGCCTTGAGAGTGTCTTTAAACCTCTTTTGTTGACCGCCAGTATTACACTTTCCATTTTTAAGTTCGAAATAGAGTAGTTGCTTTGGAAGACAATCATCAGGCATCCGCACAACATGACCAGTCCTACGAAGTTGATGTTGAAGAATCATTGCTTCAACACTGGTGATCTTTGCTTCTTCCAGTACAGTGGTATTAGTTTGCCTGTCTTCCCAAGTGATGTGTAAAATTTTCTGGAGGCGCCGTAGAAGGAATTTTGCTGAACTGATTGAACTAAACAGTTTTAATTGGATTTTGAATAAATATGCAATTATTTATTACCATTTCAAATGCTATTGTGTTGTTATCTTCCTTAGTGGGTCGTGCAAACCACTGTTCTGAATAATGCTTTTTTAACTGGGGATGAGTTTATGGAACCGAGGTGCAAGTGCTCCCTGATTGTTTGGCAGCCACTGGAATTGACACATGAGATTCCCTCCAGAAAGGACAATCCCACACCGCACATTCAAAGCACAGGATTTCCCCAAAGAACTCTGGGAACTGTAGTTTCCTCTCTCACAGTGATACAATTCCCAGCATCCTTAGCAAACTGCAGTTCCCAGGATTCTTTAGAAGTCATGTGGTTTAACTGTCTCCTTGCGCTTAACAGGTAAGGCGTTGGCTCTGCTCCTCCTCCTTTGTCGCCCCACAGCAAACGAGTTGAGGCCTTCCCATGTAGGCCTCAGGCGCTTCCCGCAGAACTACTTCTCCCATGATGCCCTGAGCGGAAGAACCTCTCGCGAGAGGTGAGCCGTGAAACCCGGCCGCCATCGCGAGATTCCCCTCCCACGCTTCTCGGGCAAACGGGACGGCGCCCCATTTCCTGCCTCTGCGCCCGGCGGGAACTCGCTCTCCCATGATGCCGCGCGGCGGGTTCCTTTCCGCCAATCTCCTTTCAGAGTCCGGGCGGGGTAAGGAGGGAGAAAGAGGAAGAAGGTCCGTGAGGAGAAGCAGGGAAGCGGAAGTGCGTGTATTGTGGAGGGCGAAAGGGGGCGGGGCTTGGGGGAAAGAGAGCGAGCGGGCCTTTCCGGTTCCTTCATCCGGGTCCTTTCTGCTCTATTAAAATAAAAAATAATCTATATATACAGCTATATGTATATATAACAGGCGACGGGGAGAAGGGGGAGGAAAAAAGGGAAAAGAAAAGACGAGGCCTCGCCCCTCCGCCGCGTGACGTCATCGCGTGAGGTCACCGGGCCCGGCGATGATGCGTCGGTGACGCGGGCCTCGCGTCCGCCACGGCCGGGGACCGTCACGGTGTTGCTATGGCAACACCGCCTGCTGGGTCAGGGGGTCACCGCGCGGCCTGGTGAGCGGGGCGGGGGGGCAGGGAGAGGGCCGGGGGGCCGCCCGGGCGGTGGGGCGGGGGCGAGGGAAGGGCGGGCCGGGGGGGTGCAAGGCGCAGCCCCCGAGAGAGGGAGAGGCCTCGCGGGTGGGGGGGGCGCAGGGGAAGCCCCTCCGCGGGAGGAGGGAGGGGGCACTCCCTGCGTAGCTGGGTAAAACCCGGGTCTGGACCCTCCACCCCCCTCCCCACTCAGCCACCCCCTCAGAGGGTCCTGCTGGAGGGGGGTCTCCAAAGCCCCTCCCTCCTTCCTCTCTTTCTGCCCCCCCCGTAGTGCTGCTGTCCACCCCCCCATGGCACCCCTATAGGGCGGTGTGGGCTCCCCTCTGCGTCCGCGAGCATTGAATGCATTTCTCCCTCCCCCCCCCCGCCCAGTTCCTCCCGAATTCCTGAAGTTCCCTCTGCACAAAAGGCTGGCTCCGGAGCAGATCGCCCGTTTCCCTAGCCAGGGTCGATGGGTGGGCCCTGGGGCACCTTTGGGTGGTGCCACCTTCCCGCCTTATTCGTTCATTTTGAGCCAACGTTGCCCCGGGGCTTTAGGTGGAGACTTCCCAGCCCTCCTCCTGGGCCTTGAGAGGACAGGGGTGGCTGCCCTTAGCCGGGGCCAAGATGGGCTTTGGGGCCTTCCAAACTTGTGGAAGTGATGGATGCAGAGGGTAAGAGGGAGGCAGAGGCCTTTTTTATCTGAATGGGGAAGCCTGGAAATGCCTGTAATTCAAAAAGGGCCTCTCTCAGTAGGCATTCATATTCACCTGAACTTTGGCAGCTTTGTACCTGCAAAATGGGAGTTATTAGGTGCCCATTTGCACTTTTTCCATAGATGGACATAGCCTCTGGTTGCCCCTGGAGTCAGGGCAGCAGTGGCAGAATTATAGGACAATCCTTTGCATGTCTGCTGTGAATGAAGTTTAATCAAATTAAGTGGGAATTTCTCCTGGGTAAGTGTGTTAGCTGTTGAGTGCAAAACCCCCCAACCTATTATTTCAAGATACAGGGTCCCAAGTTGGTGGGATGTAGCTTCTAGAGAACTGGAAATTTCAGAGGTTGATGTTTAGCACAATCCTGTGCTCATTTACTTGGAGGTAAATTCCATTGTGTCCAGCAAGTCAACCTTCCTCGCTAAAGCATGTGCAGCATTGCAGCCTTAAATGGCCAACACTTTTGACTCTTTTGATTTACCATCCCCAAATCAGAGCCAAGTTGGAAAATAGTTTAAAATTGACTTGCCTAGTCGCCTTTGAAATGTGATGCTGGTCATCAGAACATGAGGGTTTCTTCTAACCAGGCTAGGCTGGTGCTGGAAAAAAGAAGCAGGTAGTTGCCAGAGTGGAAAAAAAGCAAAGATTTCTCTCTAGCCCTTGAGCCTTGGCAGAAAGTTGCCCTTGCAGTTCAGTTGGAAAACGTGTGGATGGCAGAGGTCAAAAAGATATTTGCAGCCTCTGGGGACAAGAGAGGGAATTGCTGTTATATTTCTGGGTCCGCTGCTAAAAATGGCTTGTTTTCTGCTCTGTGGGTTGTGCTGGAAGGCTGCAGTGGGGCTGGCTGGCGGGTGGGGCTTTGGGGCTGCGTTGGAGGAGCTTGGGCTGTCAGGAGTGGAGCTTTGTTCACTGTCAGGCCAGTTCTCCAGTTTCTTTCCTGGATCCTTAACTGGCTTCTAGATTTTCCTTGAGTGCTTCTGGCCGTGGTTTGGGTTTCCCATCTTGACAGCAAACTGTGGCAGGAAGCGATTAACCTCAGCTTGATAAGGTTAACTGCTGCACAACTTTCGATTCCTTAAACATTTTGTACTAAGAAGGGATTTGTCTTTCTAGTCCCCTCATTAATCAGTTCAGATTTCAAAGCTTTTGTCTGAAAGAGAGCACCTTTCCCAAGTGGAAGAAACCTTATGTGAAAGATTTTGTAATTTGCTTATGGGCAAAAACTGTCTTGGCCAGACGCGTTCCTCTGGCTGTGGAATGGGTCTTTGAATGGACATGGCAGAAGAACTGTGGAATGGCCGCAACAGCAGATCCTGCTTCCACCTGTCTTCCAGAGAAGGCAGTTTTGGAATGGGAACCTCCAGAGACTGTAAGGAGCAGCTTGAGAAGGAATGATGGGGCAGGCTGGACAGCTGCTCCCTCCTCATTCTGTCTGCCAGGCTGGACCAAGAGAGAGTGGGCACCTGGGGTGGCATTGCTGGAGGCAATTCCGTCCTTTTCCCACCCCCCGCAGACCATCTTTTGTGCTGATTCCTGGCCCTTGGAACAAGGCAACCTCTCTCCCTTGGTCAGAGTGTTTCACTGTGTCCTTCACATTCTTCTTCAAGAATTCACATTCTTCTTCAATTTCCTTTGCCAAGGCTCTTCCATTTAACGTGTATCCACTTTCTCTGCTGTGACCCCATCTTGTTGAGCGACTCGGGGGGGGTGTGTGTTTAGTACAGCTGCCGTTCAGTGGGCCTCAGGCTATTAAGTTTCAGTTTTGAAACCCAGGTTCACCACCGTGGAAGGTGGTGGACTTTCCTTCTTTGTTTGAGGTTTTTAAACAGAGTTTGGATGGCCATCTGCCAGGGATTTTTAGCTGCGATTCTGGTATTGTAGGAAGTTGGACTACATGACCCTTTGGATCCTCTGCAATTCTATGACGCTGTGATCCCTGCTCAGCTCCAGCGTTTGCTTTGCTACCTTTGACTCTGCCTAAGCCACCATATGAATGAAAAGTAACTTTCCTAAGGGCCGGGGACTTCTGCAGGAACCTTTTTGAAGAAAAAAGAACCTCGACATTCAGGATGCTGTCCAAGATTCCAAGGCTGTGTTTTCTGGGTCAGATTCCGCAGTGCCCTGAGATCATGGGATCAGGCAGTTAAAGCAAGGGTTGAAAGACAATTGATCAGAAGACAGCTGAGGCTATAGGGAAAGATGTGTCTGCAGAGGCTCAGGGAAAGAAGTCTTGCTGTGTCAGGAAGCCCCCAAGTGGGAAACGAAAGCAAGGACTCTCTTGTGGGCTAGTGCTTCACAGCCAAAGGTATTCTGTGGCATCCATGAGACTGCAGAAAGCCACCATTTCTAGTAGCCATTCAGTAGCCTTCAAGGATTTGTCTAATCTTTTTAGTGGCCACCACTAAGTCTTCTGGCAGCAAATTCCACAAGTGAATTGTGCATTGTCCAAAGAAGTCCTTTCCGTTTCCTGTCTTAAATCCCTTGCCCGTAAATTTCATTGAATTATCCTGTTATTTATTGCACCTATTATGCCTCTAAGGTTATAAATCCTTTTCAAGGTGTACAAGTAAAATAAAAACCACACAGTGTGGTTGCTATGAAGCAGTGGCAAAGCATTTTTTAAAAAACCTCATCATTGCTGGCAGAATTCTCTCTGCAGCATTTGGGAGCAGAGGGTGTTACTTTGGCCTGCCTGTCTCTGCCCTCTATCATTGCCTGAGGTAATGGGGGAGGGGTTGAGATTCCCTCCCTCCACTTTCTTATAGAATCATAAATTTGGAGGCATGGAAACAACCGAAAGGGTCATCCAGTCCAACTTGCTGCAATGCATAATTTTTTTACCATGCATAATTTTATCACCGTCCACCATATCCCTTCTTACTATTTTTTAAAATAGTGGACGGTCACCCCATATCAAAAAAACAAATAGTGTACAGCCAGGAAACTCATCAGGAAGAGGCTTCTGCTTTTTTGGGTTGTGGTTTCCTTCACCTTTCCTTTGTTTTTTGATACGGAGTGACCCAGACTCCTTAGCATACGAAACGTAGCAGCTATAGCAGCATCTATATTTCTGGGCAGGAACCGTAGAATTGCAGAGTTTGAAGGGACCCCCAGGGGCCATCTAGTCCCTGACTCTGCTACCGTAGTCCTCAACCTTTTCTTTGGCACCTGCTGCTGCTTCCTTTCATGTTCTCTATGGTCTTGCAGTTCACATGTCTCTCTCCCCACCTCCCCAAGTGGTGTGTCTGTGTCTGCAAACAGAGAGGAGACCTGGCAGCCTGTCTGTGCTGTTGTCTCTCCTGCAAACCTTTCCAAGTGAAAGGGTACCTTTTATTGGGCCAGCTTGTCTCCCAGAGGCTGCAAATGAACTTATGAAATGTATATTCTTTCTTGAGTTTCTGTGTTTGGTATGCAGCAATGAACATAAGAAGAATCTGCTAGTGGCCAGTGGCCCATCTAGTCCAGCTGCTGTTCTCACGGCGGCCGGCCAGAGCCCTAACGGTTGAATCTAGTGCTTTCAAAACAGCAAAAAACCAAGCCGTTTGCTTTGCACAGAGACTCAGAGAAATTGAGCAAAGCTAGATGATTTGCAGGGGGCTTGGGTTACGCGGGGCCTCAGCACCCTGTTTGCTTAACCTCTTCTCCTCCTGGTTGATGCAGGGCCTTTCAGAAAGAGCAGCAAAAATAAGCCGCCAGAAGGATGGTGAGACTCGCAAGACGAATCCCGTTTGCCTTTCAGTTGCCGAGGAGAAACATGGTCTCCCCTCCCTGGATAACTGTCCTAGGAAATGCCTGCAAAGGGGGCTGCCCAGGTAGGGTGAGGGCAGGGGGAGTCTGAGCCGTGGGTTGGAGCTCTCTGGGGCAGCTGCTTCTTGCCTTCCGACGCCTTGCTTGGGGAAGGCTCCCCAGTCCCTGTGCCCTAATTGGCCCTCCAGCAGATGCCATTGGACTCCCATCAGCCCTGAACATTGACCATTCTGCCTGGGGCTGATGGGATGCCATCATCTTCTGGAGGGCGCCATGTTGAATATCCCCGCCCTGTGCACTTTGATGGGCATGGCTTGGCTCCAGTTGGATGCAACTAGGCATGTAGGGCTTCGTCCCACAGATATTGTGGGGATTGGGCCCCCCAATGTGAAGCACACACAACATACGCACAGAACCTAAGCAGAGCCTGCAGGATCAGGCCAATGCCCCACCCAGTCCAGCTTCGGTATGGCTCCTCCTCCTATAAGCTTTGATATTTTATCTCACAACACTACTTTACAACAGTCTTCCAAGGACAGACTTTAAGCCAACCAGCCTTTAATTTCCAGGGTCCCCCTTAGATCCCTTTACAAAAACCATTGACACAATGGATACTTTCCAGTCCTCAGGCATGGAGGCTGATCTGAGGGACAAGTGACATATTTTTTTGTTAGCAATTCCACATTTCAGTTATTTGAGGCGCTGCGTCTAATCTTTCGCCCCATCATGAACCTGTAGTGTTCCTGCTGGGTCCTCAGTGGCACAACACCTGCTTTAGGGAAGCTTTTAGTGTTTGAGGTATTACTGTATTTTAATCTTTGTTGGAAGCCGCCCAGAGTGGCTGGGGAAGCCCAGCCAGATGGGCGGGGTATAAATGATAAATTATTATTTATTATTATATTTGAATGCAGAAAGTCCCAGGTTCAGTCCTTGAAAGCATCTCCTGTCATTCCTGGCCGTTGGCCATAAACATCCTGTCCTGACTGTGGCCACCTAGATGCCTCAGTGGGAAACCAGGGAGCAGAGCATGAGCCCCAGAGCCCTCTGGATGCATTGTTGCCTTCAACTTTTGAGGTGGGCCAAGGAAACTTTCCGCAGGGCCTGCAAGACAGAGCTGTTCCGCCAGGCCTTTGGCCAGGGCATAGCCTGACTCCCTCCTTCGGCAATCTTCGTGGAGCTCTGGCCCAATGGTGGCCAGTGGCTTGAATTTAATTAATTTTATAATGAATGATTTTAGAGTGTTGTTTGTGTTGTACTTTTGTATTGTTTTATTGTTGTTAGCCGCCCTGAGCCCGACTTTGGCTGGGGAGGGCAGGATATAAATAAAATTTATTATTATTATTATTATTATTAATACGCCCAGGAACCTCACCAAAATGCTGGAGAGGGTGCAGCTCCACAGGCACATATCTCCACATGTGGTGGGAATGTCCCAAAATCCAACTATTCTGGGCAACAGCCATACGAGAAATATGTAAAATAACTAAACAAGTATTAGATATCACCCCAGAATTGGCCCTACTAAACATCTTCCAAGACGACAACGCCCATTTACACCACAAAGAACTCATAACCCACCTACTTTCAGCAGCCAGAAACACCATAACCAGACACTGGAGAGACCTGTCAGGAGTAAGCATGGACCAGTGGTACCAAATAGTATGGGAAACAGCCCTACTAGAAAAATTAACTAATAAACTGAAACTGACACGGGGACAAACAGAAGAAGACGCCTTCACCCCGGTATGGCTCCTCTTTATCACATACACAGCCCAACAAGACAATGACAATAATCCACCAACAGCATACAAATCAATATGGCTAACCTGATCCAAAACACCCACCCACCCCACTCACACACGAAAACAAAGATCACCACAGCCAATCACAAACAAACAATCACACCCTAGGCCAACCCCAACCTCTCTCACCACCAAAGGAACACAAGTGAACAACACAAGCAACGCTGACACCAAACTCTACATACATTAAGCATAATAGAAACACCGCCACCTGACCCCACCCCCATCCATCTCCCCTCTCTCCACCCCCCCTTTCTTTTTTCTTTCTTTTTTCTTCTCCCCCTAATGCCTCAAAAATTGAAACGGATTTGTAAAAATGTTACATGGGAAAAAAAATACGAGGCATTACACTTCTGTAAAACAAGAAAATCCTAAATAAAATATTTAAAAAAAAACTTTTGAGGCGGGGCATAGCCACCCTGGCCATGCTGGTGGGGCTGATGGGAGTTGTAGTCCAGCCACATCTGGGGAGGACCTTGCTGCCCATCCCTGCTGGTCCGAGGCTGTGGCTTTGGTATAAGACGGCTCCTGCCACTCCTGGGTTGGGCTTCCTGGCCTGAGGCGGCTTCCTCAAAGCAGGGCAAGCGCTGACCAGTCCATCTTGTCGCAGCAGGTGACGTCTGAGCCTGCCCTGGTCTGCGTCTCCCCGGAGGAGGTCCCGGAGAATCCGCAAGGAGTCAGTGGGTGTGGTGATGGAGAACTACGAGCTGGTCACTTCCCTGGGTAAGACGCCGCTGGTTTTGTTTGGGGGGGGGCAGTTGCTTGCCAAATGCTTTGTTGTCTTGCCTGTTGGAGCCTCAGAGAGGCTCGGCTCCTCGTTCACACTGGCTCTGCTCAAGAGGGGCAGAGAAACTACCGTGCACCTCAGATAGCTAATACAGTGGTACCTTAGAAATCAAATGGAATCCATTCTGGAACTCCGTTTGACTTCTAAAACATTTGGAAACCGTGGCACGGCTTCTCATTAGCTGCAGGAAGCTCCTGCAGCCAATTGGAAGCCGTGTAAGCTGCGTCGGACATTTGAGCTCCAAAGAACGTTCGCAACCCGGAAAATTCACTTCTGGGGTTGCGGTGTTCAGGAGCCAAAATGTTTGAGTCACAAGGCGTTTGGGATCCAAGGTATGGCTGTATTGTGAGGGCCAGAGGGTCTGTCAGCCTCTTTCCTGCCAGTTGTTAGGTCTCCACTCCAGGCAGCAGAGCTCCCACCTAGCATGTGATGTTGGAGCCCAGCTCTGAGGTTTCAAGAGCATGTTTGGTGGCGGCTGGCTGAGTCTGCTTTGGTGCAGGAGTCTCTTGGGGTTGCTTAACACAAGAAGAGCCTGCTGGATCCGGCCAGTGGCCCATCCAGCCCAGAATCCTGATGGCCCCACCAGATGCCCGTCATGGGAAAAACCCACAAGCAGAATCTGAGCACAACAGCCGCTCTCCCCTGTTCTTTGGCTTCTGGCAACTGGGATTCAGAAGCATCGCTGCCTCTGACTGTGGAGGCAGACCAGAGCCACCATGGCTAATAGCCATTAATAGTCCTTTCCTCCATCAGCTTGCCATCCATTTGCCTCTGTGTGTAGATGTGATTCTGTGGTAGATATTTTTCCCGGAAAGAAACCCTCTACCTTTAAGAGCCTGCCCTGGGGTGTGGTGGGGTACAGAGGGGCCGCCTCTCCAACGCATCTGCATTCAAGGAGTGCTCCTTTCTCTGTGCCAGGTGTGGAAACCTGAGTCAGCCTTTTAAAAGCCACCGCAATGGAGCGTAATGGTGTTCCTCCCTCTCCAGGCTACCCGGTTCTCAAACCTGATCTCCTGTCTCGGATCGAGCGTGCTGGAGAACAGTGCGTTGGTGATCAGCTGGACTCTAGCAGAGGGATTCCAACAGATCCATGCCCAGGTAAGCCACTAAGCAGAGTGGGAGAATGGATCACCTTCATCATTTTTGTTGAATTAATTGAACTAAGTTTGGTTTGGAATAGACGTGCAATTAATTGTTAACTGTTTCTGATTTTATTGAGTTATCATATTTCTTAATGGGTCGTATTCAAAACTGCTGTTCTGAATAATGCTTAAGAGAGGGTTGAGGGCTCTGGGGTTGAGTGTGTGGAACTAGGGGGGCGGAAACAGAGATAAAAGCCATGGAGGCCACAACCAGAGTTTCTGGAGGCCCTTGGCAGACAATGCCTGTGGTACCTTTTGGCTTCGGTCACTCTGCAGGTGTGGCCCCTTCTTCTTCTTCCAAGTCTTCCTGTTGGCCAAGAAGGCAAGGGCAGGTTTTTCACAGAGTGCATCAAAACTAACCACTTCTTCCCTGTGCCAGGCTACCGGTTCTTCAAACCCGAGAGCTTATCCTGGATTGAACGGTGGGAAGAGCTTGGCGTCACGGATCGCCAGAAGCTGGAGGAAGGCAAGCTGTGCACAGGCTCCTGCCAAGGTGAGGAGCCATCCAGCAGAGGCTGTTGCCTATTGGTTGACTCCAGCAGCAGTTTCGGTTGCCAGGCCAATGGGGAGGCAGCCTGTGGCCCTTCAGATGGCACTGGACTTCAAGTCCCATAATCCCTGGCCAGGGACTCTGCTGGTGAAGGGGACTGATGGGAGCTGGGAGCCTGACAATATTTGGGAGAGCCACTTCTGTTCTAAAATAATAAATAATGAGGCACCCATTTATTTACCATTCTCTGCGGCCACAGCAGGGGCTGTGGTTTGCCAGCCGTTTGACCTCACCCCTGGAGGTGCACTCCATTGTCTCTTGAGACAGGCGGATAAGAACAACCCATTTATTCTTTAAAAAAAATGGTTTGCCCCCCTCCCAGCCCTGAATGTACAGGCTGGATGTTGTCTGGATTGTTGCCTGCATAAAAATACGGCATGTTGTGGACCTTTTCACTCCCCCAGCAGCCTTGCCCCAAACATTCACGGCATACCTCCTTATTCTTCTTATTTAGTTGGTTTCTTATTGTTTACATATATTTATAACATAGAAGTATAGCAACAGAGGCCAGATAAAAGCAGAAAGGAATATCTAGAAATAAACATATAGGAACAAAGTTCCATACCAAAATAAAAATAATAATTAATTAATACCACCAGGTTCCAAGTAACACGGGTGGGCTTACATTATCCTGCACCTTACTACTTCAGTTTATTGTAAAAACAGTCCATTAATTGATAAATACATTGCCTTGTCGTCTGCCCTGTCTGGTTCTCACCATATATGCAAGCTTAACCATGCCTACCATATCCCAGATTGCTTTATACATTCTCTCATAAACTTAGGAGTGGCCTTTGATTCTTTTTCCGGGAGAATTGGTGCACAAAACGAAGCTCCTCCGTTCTTCTGCAAAGGCCTCCTTGTGCTGTGTTCCTCTTGCCCCTTCTCATGCTTCCTTTCCACCTCTTTTTCTCCCTTTCTCTCTTCCCGCCCCCTTCAGGAGCAGCCGGCCGCGGCAAGGCCATCAAGGAGGAGGAAGGTGGCCAGAAGGGCTTTGTGGCCAGCTTGGAGCGCTACCAGCTCTTCCCCGACAGCTCCCGAGCGGGCCTTTTCCTGGCGCCCAACGCCGCCCAGCTGCGGGCGCAGCAGCCTCGTGTCAAGAAGGAGGAAGCGGCCTCGTGCGAGCCGGGCCTGTGCGGCCCTGGGCGCCCCTCTCAGGGCCTGGGCTCGGGCCCCTTCGCCTGCGTGGTTTGCGGGAAGTGCTTCCGCCAGAAGCAGGGCCTCATCACGCATGGGCGCATCCACACGGGCGAGAAGCCCTACCCCTGCCTGGAGTGCGGCAAGCGCTTCCGCCAGCGCCCCAACCTGCTGACGCACCAGCGGGTGCACACGGGCGAGCGGCCCTTCCCCTGCCTGCGCTGTGGCAAGCGCTTCAGCCAGAAGGCCAACCTGGCGGCCCACCAGCGCACCCACGCCGTCCAGGAGGGGCTGATCGCCCCAGAGCCCAAGACGCCCGTGCCGCGGGGCAGCCGCCAGACGGAGAAGCCTTTCCCCTGCAACGTCTGCGGGAAGAGCTTCAGCCAGCGGCCCAACCTCATCACCCACCAGCGGATCCACACGGGCGAGAAGCCTTTCGCCTGCACCGAGTGCGGGAAGCGCTTCAACCAGCGCGCCAACCTCATCACCCACCGCCGCATCCACTCGGGCGAGAGGCCCTTCCCCTGCGCCACCTGCGGCCGCCGCTTCAGCCAGAAGGGCAACCTTGCTGCCCACCAGCGCACCCACTCCCAGCAGAGGCCCCACGCCTGCTCCTGCTGCCCCAAGCGCTTCAAGGGAGAGTCGGCCCTCCGAGCGCACCAGAGGACCCACAGACAGGTCCTGGGAGCTGACCCCCTGGCCGGAGCCCTCTTGGCGGTGGCTCCTGGCCTCCAGCAGCAGGCCCCGCTCCCCGGGGACCCCACCTCGGCCGCGCAGAGGGCCACGCCGGCCCCCCGCCAGGATCTGCCCGGGGACCCCACTCCGGGCGTCCATCGGGCTGCCCCCTCTGGGCAGCAGGCGCAGCAGCCACAACAACAACAGCAGCAGCAGCAGCCCCAGCAGCAGCAACAGCACGGAGCCCCTCATGGGCCACAGTCTCTTCCCGCGGACCCTCCACCCGGTCCCCACGCAGCAGCGGGCCCCGCTGGACACCTCCAGGGTGTGGCCCCCGGCTCGGAGCAAGGGCCGAAGCTGAGTGCCCCGCCGGCCGTGATGGACCCCCACGCCGAGATGCTCCACTGCCAGCGCCGGCTCAGCCTGCCGGCGCTGCCCACCTCCAGCGCCCATTCCGTGGTGCCCATGGGGCAGCCGCAGCCCATCACCACCAAGCCCAAGAGCCTGGTGGGACCGCGGCTGGATGCCCCCAGCGACATGCTCCACTGCCTCTGCCACGCCAGCAGGGCCTCCCTGGTCATTCCTCACCCGCCGCACCTGGGGCAGCTCCAGGCGGGCGCCAGGGACGCGCCTGGGCGCGCCTGGCTGGGCATCCCGTGCCCGGCCCGCACCCTGCAGCTCCAGCAGGGGGCCCAGGGCCACCCCGCCGCCCCCAACCCAAGACTCTGCTCCATCCCAGATTCCCTGCGATAGTTTCCTCCTCCCCCCCAAAGACGGGCGCTGTGCAAGCACAGATTGGTGGGGGCTGGGCTTGGCCCTCCCCACAAAGGACCTCCCACACATAAACAGCCCTCGGCGGTGGGGCAAGGCGGTAGGGCTCATGCATGTATTGTGGACAGGAGAGCCCTCAGTCTGCACCGACCCCCCCCCTTTGCTCCTGCATCTCCTGGCACAGAAAAAGATCAATCTTTCTTGCAGCGCCACCAGACTTCTCCCCCTAGAAGCTTGAGCCCGCGGGGGTGTCCTTGTGCCAAGTGTATTTTCTTCATCCCTACAATCCCCCCCCCGCCATGTACCACATCTGCCTCCCTCCACCCCAGGAACCAGCGGAACTCCCCTCAACCGCCTCATGCAGCACAGATGCGGCGGAAAACTGCCTCCCCCGGGGAGGTGAACGGGGCCCTGCGAGCAGGCAGTGTCTCCAGACTGGCAGGCAGCAACGTTATAGGGCCTTCCTTTGAAAAGAGGACTCTGGAGAGGACCTGCTTTCTTCCCCTCCTTTCACATGCCTGCTGTCACCTAGCAAATTCCACCTGGAATCTCTCGCCTTTGGCGGGTGCAGGAGAGGACAACGTCCTACGTGTGAAACTGGGAGATGCCTTAGCTGCCGTGCGAGGCCAGCCAGAGTTGACCAGCACAAAAGAACCACAGGAACAGCCGCTGCTGGACTCTGCAGGCAACGGGCTCTGCTGCCTACCAGATCCCGGGCTCATTTCTCTCGTTTGCCCTGTGCAGCCGAGGATACCGAATGCAGGAGATTCGGGTGACGAGGAACATTATCAGTCTGCTGCAGGAGCAACACGGATGGTTGGATTTTCCGGGGGTGGGGAGGGGGCGAACTTGTGCCAAGAACCCTTGCCCATAATCTCCACACTCCCCTGCTTCCTCGCGGGCAGAGCAGACTCTTGACGCCTCTCCTGCCCGATGGCACTCTGCATGCTTTGCCTTTTCACGGAAAAGCGGGGCGGGTGGTTGAAGGAGGGAAGAAGCCCCTCCCCTCCAAAGACTGGCAGAGGGGGGGGGAGGAGGACTTCAGCATGCTTCAGAAGCGGCGCATTGCTACGGAGCGGTCTGGATCCTGGGCGCAAGCAGCAAAGTCCACTCCGCGAGGAGAGCTGGGCTTCCTTCGTCTTCAGTCTGCGGGGGGGGGGGCGGTGCTGGTGGGAAGCAACTGGTGGCCTAGAAGCGTCCAAAGCTGCCTTCCCCAGGCCTGGTGCCCTCCAGGTGCTTTGGAGCACAAATCCCGTAGCTGGTGGGAGTTGTGCTCCAAAACACCCCGCGGGCACCAGGCTGGGGCCAAGGCCGGTCTGTAGTGTAGGCGTGGATGAGGTATGGAAGCGTTGACCAAAGAGGAGGAGGAGGGGAGGGATGTCCAGGGGTCCCTCCTCTTGGGAAGGCTGGGTTGTGGGGCAGGAGAGGCAGCCGAAGCACTTTACATGTGACCCCCATTAGGCCCCCTTGACCTGGATTCTGCCTTCTGCCACGTGGCTTGCCCCTCTGGCTTCCCCACGGTGTGTTGACTGGTCTGCAGAGACCGCGCTGGCCTGATGGGCTAGAGGGCTCTCTGCATTGGCTCAGTGGGCAGCCAAGTTGGTTTTGGGGCGTGCCAATGGGCTGCTTGTTCCTCCCCTGCTTTGCAGAGCAGGCCCCCAAACCTCCCCTCGGGATGCCACCCCTTAGAAAAAGGACCCCGGGCAACGAGAGGGGGAATCTGTGCCTTAAGCTCCCAGATCCTCGGCCCACTTTGTCAACCAGTCCTGGTTGGAGGGTGGCGTCGTGGTGGGGAGGGTGTTGACTGCACATAAAACCGGGCCAGGTGCTTTAGAAGCCGTGGGCAGGGCACAATCGGGTGGCAGAGGAGAGAGTTGTGGGATACAAGAGGCATGAGAGCCCCGAAGGCGTCCAGGAGGTGTGGAAACTGCGTGCCCCAGACAACACTGGCTCTTCTTTCCTTGAGGGCCGCAGGCTGTCGGGTTGTCATGGCCAGACTGTGCCCAGTTGAGGCCCCGCAAGTGCTCTTGGATTCCCAGCTCCCGCCAGGCCCAGCATAAAGTGATTGGATCCTCTAAGGTGTCTGTATCCCTCTGGCTATCAGCCATTTTTGTGTGTGGCTTTGGCGGGGGAGCGTGCAAAGGGTTTACGTACTTATGGGTCCAAACAAAGGGGAAGCTCCCTGTGCCTGCAGTGCAAAGGCGGGAGACCCTGTGGCTGATGCTTCTCCTCCTGTTACACGTTGCCCCCGACCCAGAGCGAGGCTGGAGAATTAATGTTTGATCCTTTACTGTTTGGGGAATGGTTTGCTCCCACCTCTCAAGGACCCGCTCTGATGTCTCTGGGGGTGGGGAAAGTACCTGGGGTGCCAAGATGCAGGGGTCTTCTGCAGTTGGGAGGGATGCACTGTGCAGCTTCCTGGCTCTGAGTAAAAGCCGCCCCTTCCCTAGGAGGCTGGAGAAAAACCTGGGTCAGCTCTGGCCACAGGAACGTCAAACGCCCCACCTCCCTCCCAGGCTCCCTTCTCCAGGCTGGGCATTCGCTCCAGGCTAAGCCTTCACTCCTAAACCACCTGAGCTGCTATGAAGGGATCCCAACTGGAGAAGGTAGCTCTCCACTCTGCAGAGGGCCCCTTCTTGCACAGGGTTTTAGAGAAGGCCTTGGTGGCAATCCTGGGTCCAGGGCACCCGTGGGGAAAAGAGATGCTCTGCTTGTGCCTGGTGGATCTTTTGGGGCTGGTGACTTAAATGCAATGTGTGTGTTTTCTGGGAGGAGGCGTTGGGCACAAACCCCTTTGGGGAGGAGGGAGCAAAAGAACAATTGGGGTTGTGGGCAGCCAAGAAAGCTCTTTTCGGTCCTTGTGTTTGTGTCCGGTTGTTTGGCCTTCACCTTTGTGTTCTGTTCTGTAGGGAGTGTTCTGGGGGGGAACACGTTGGCGCAGACGTGCTTGCTTGGCATTTCCCCGGTTGCATGCTGAAACCCAAGCGGGTTGTTCTGGCCAGGGCGGGTGGGCGTGAGAGGGGGCAGTGGCAGGGGGAGGCAGGAGCAGAGGGAGCTGGCTGCCGGCCTCTGGGGACAGACCAGTGGTGTGCTGTCTATGCAGTCCAAGGATGCGGGAGGTGGGCTGCCCAGCCCCCTGCGTCAGTGTTTCAGTCCATCTCTGGCCCGTTTAGAACTAGACAATATGGTACTTGGTTGTGACACAGGCACCCTCCCCACTTCAAGTAGCCCTGGCATCCCTGGACCCAGGCCGCGGGCCGCTTAAGAACTCCTTTCGTCTCCCTTCGGAGCCACCGGTGGCTACTAAAGCCGCAGGTGGGGTGTCAGATAGGCTGGACTCTTGTGTGCCCCAGTGAAATTCTGTTGCGTTTGGGGGGCCTGTGTGTGCGTCTTGTTTTACGGGGAGCCGTTTCCTCCCCGCCCTTCCTTGCCATGCATTTTTGCTTACCCCAGCTTGCTTGAGCTCTCTGTCCTGCAGACAAATCTTCCTGAAGTGCACTTGCCCTCTTGCTCATAGCCCAGATTAGGTAGGCAAAGGGGTGTTGGTGGGTCTTTCCTCGAGGCCTGGTTGCTTGGACCTTGACGAGGAGTTTCTAATTTACATTTCTCCCCTCGCCATTGGCGGGGGGCGTTAGTTCCTCGATTGATGCAAAGCTTATCAAGAAGGCTTCTGTTGCAGGCTCTGGGTCACTGGCATCCCACCCCCCTTGGTTCCTTGCGACCCACAGTAGCTTAAGTGTTTCTTTCGCAGCTGCAGAGAAAGCCGGACTCACCGGGATCCCTGCTGCAGCCGCCAGTGGGCTCTTAGCCGTCTTTCAACCTGGTTTTGCTTATAAGGAGCTTCACCAACTAGGCAGCAGCCTTGGAGTGGCCTCAGCACCGCACGTCTTGCTATCCCGTGGCGACTTCTTGGCTCCTTTCCGTTGAACAGCTGCCTCCCTAGTTGCTGTCCCACCCGCATCCTGGACGGCTGTGTCACAGGCAGAAAATGCAACAGGCGAAGCTTATCGCATGCTGCTCAAGGCTGCAGCTGCCAAACGTTGGCCTGTCACGGGCCTGCTAATTGAGGAGTGAAGGGGGAAGCTGACATGGGCAGGCGATGGGGTCTTGCTTGTGCCATTCCCTGGTTACTCCTTACGGTCCAACCGCTTCTTCCTGCCCTGCAGTTTGACAGACAGGATGAACTGAGCAATGGCTGGGCGTGTGGGATCCCTGAAAGAAAGAGTGTAAGACGACTAGATGGTTCTGAGCGCCCCCTGCTCCAAGTCCAGCCGTGCTTCAGTTAGAACCTCCCTTTTTGGATCTGCCTCCATTGTACATTTTAAACTGGCTCAGAACCTGTTTAACTGCCATTGCACCCGAGTAGGAGACTCTCTGGAGTCCCAGTTCAGCTAGTTGTGGCAAAGACTCATTGAAAGCGATGGGACTTTCATCCTTCACAAAAACTAGGAGACTCAGTCCCTCCTCCCCCCGCCCAGTTAAGGTAAAACGTGTGTAAAGAAAATGCAGTTTATATTTCAATGACATTAACATCTCATAAACACAATAATATAAATCCTTGATGGACCAAGCTATCTTTTGACAAAATCAAAATTCCTCGGTGGCCGCCTTACTGAAAACCTAGCATTGCAGTGTGATAGAGCTTGTGATTTCTGATTTGCAGTTGCTTAAAGGAGGAGAGCGAACTTGCATCGGTGTGCAAAACGTGTCCCAGATGCACTTTGGGAAGTGTCCCAGTGGAGGCCGTTGACATTTTAAGCCTTCTCAGGTGGAGGATACTGGAAATATTTGACTCGGGGAAGTTGATTTGTTGGGCATGTCATGGTGCTAGCAAACCAGAACTCCTTTGCATGTTGGAGCAAAGTGTTTTGTGTTCTCCTTTATGTAGTTGCAAATCAGAAATCAAAGCCTATTGAACTGCAATGCTAGGTTTTTTAACAAAGCCATCACATCAATGAAGGTGTTATCAAAACATTTGGCCCTTTAAGAATTTCCAGCAGCAGGTCTCTTTGTGATAATTTTTCCCCGCTGAAATACAAAAAAAATTTCTCTGTGCGTTATTTTAACTGTTTCCCCAGCCCCTGTTCAGTGGGGCTTAAATCATGGCCAACTTGAGTTTGATCTGGACTGTTGCTTCTATGAAGACGAGGCTCCCTAAAATATAAACCTCTACAAAACCTCAGTTCTCCAGGATTCCTGTGTGCAGGACCACCCAGTGGCTTAAACCGGTTTCGAACAGGCTTAATTTGTGCATGGCCAATGTAAGCTCCTTGTAACTTCTGTGCTTGTCTGTCATTTTGTTCTGTGGCTTGGAGGGGCGACTAGGCAGAGGCAGAAAAGGCCGGAGAGGCTGGGAATCTTTGGGGAGCAGTGTGGGCCCAGCCGAGCTGGGGGAGAACCGCTTCCAGGCCCCCTCTGTGCTCTGGAGCGTGAAGCCAAAGCCTCGTGCCTGACACCCCCTTGCCCTGGACATTTGCAGTTTGGTGCTGCAGGTGTCCGCAGCAGGTGAACCCACAAAAATTAAGTAGGATCGAAGAACACCATTGCCTTGCAGAATCAGAACCGGGTCCCAGCACTCTGTCTCCAGTAGAGAGGCCAGCCAGCCAGACTCCTGGGCGTGATGGCAATGGCCCTTCTCTGTTGTCCGCTGCGTGTCTTTCCCCCCCACCGGCCAAGGGGGGCCATCCTATATCACCTCTGCACATGGAGGGTTCACTTAGCCTGTCCTGACCCGCCATTAACTTGCCTCCTCCTTTCGATAAAGGACTTTACATTCGCAGCCATCGTGGCATCCCACGGAAGCGTGGCAAAACCCATGAGCGAATAGCCCCGTCGTGTGCTGAAAATACTTTTTGTTTGTCCCGGACCCGCTGCCGACCGCTTGCATTGGACTTGCTTGACCCATCCGGATTTCAGCTGGACATTTGGGGCCGGGAGATCCCTGAACCCCCCAATATAAATCATGACTCCCTCTGTAGCCTGGAGGAGGAAGGTTTCTATCTGGCAATGTTGGGGTCCTCCAAGTTCTGGCCCAGGCAGGCAGCCGGCCAATGGAATGAGGTTGCAGTTGGGTGGGGGGCAGCCAGCCTGGAGAGGGAGACGGGGGAACAAGCCAACAATAGTTGGCTGGAAACATTTCTGTGACATTGCCAGAAAGCCCCCTCCCTTGCCCCCCCTTCCCCCTGCCTCCTCCATGAGTTGCCTCCTTTTACGACATGTTGATAACTTCATCCCCATTAACCCAGACGGGCCCCTTAGGGCTATTCCAGATGTATTATTATTATAATAATTATTATGTTTTATTATTTTCTGAGCTATGTTTGTTTGCAATAAAGGCTTTCTTACAGTTGCTGGAGTGAGCGTCCTGCTTGTGTGTGAGACACTGGCATGGTCTTGTGGGTAGAAGACGTACAGCCCCAGAATTGTAGGGTTGGCAGGGAACCTGGGGGTCATCTAGTCCAACCCCCTACAATGCAGGAATTGCAGCTCAAGAATCCCTGAAGATGGAACTGTGCCCCTGAAGGAGCAGGTGTGCAGCCTGGGAGTCATTTTGGACTCACAGCTGTCCATGGAGGTGCAGGTCAGTTCTGTGTCCAGGGCAGCTGCCTACCAGCTCCATCTGGTACGCAGGATGAGACCCTACCTGCCCACAGACTGTCTCGCCAGAGTGGTGCATGCTCTGGTTATCTCCCACTTGGACTACTGCAATGCACTCTACGTGGGGCTACCTTTAAAGGTGACCCAGAAACTGCAACTAATCCAGAATGCGGCAGCCAGACTGGTGACTGGGAGCGGCCGCCGAGACCACATAACACCAGTCCTGAAAGATCTTCATTGGCTCCCAGTACGTTTCCGAGCACAATTCAAAGTGTTGGTGCTGACCTTGAAAGCCCTAAACGGCCTCGGCCCAGTAGACCTGAAGGAGCGTCTTCACCCCCATCCTTCAGTCCCACAGACACTGAGGTCCAGCTCCGAGGGCCTTCTGGCGATTCCCTCCCTGTGAGAAGTGAAGCTACAGGGAACCAGGCAGAGGGCCTTCTCGGTAGTGGCACCCGCCTGTGGAACGCCCTCCCGTCAGATGTCAAGGAAATAAAAACACTCTGACTTTTAAAAGACATCTGAAGGCAGCCCCCTGCTTTTAATATTTGATGTTTTACTGTGCTTTTAATATTTTGTTGGCAACTGCCCAGAGTGGCTGGGGAAACCTAGGGTATAAGTAATAAATTATTATATTATCATCCAACCTCTTATTTAAAAAACCCCTAATGAAGGAGAGTCCAGCACCTTCCGAGGGGGTCCTTTCCACTGTCAAAACAGCTCTTAATGTCAGCTCTTCCTAAGGTTCAGTCTGAATTCCCTTTCTTTGAATCCATCGGTTTGGGTTCTCCCCCCGGAGCAGCAGAAAAAACCTTATTTGCTATTTGGTGTAACATAAAAAAAAGATGCCACTGAGTTTTAGGCTAGGGTGGCCCTTTCTCCAAGAACTTTGAGGAACACCCAGGTGCAACTTCCCTCAAAGTATGGCAGTGCCTGGGTAACCTGCGTGCCTCAAATGCTCTGATAGGAGACGAGGGTCTCCCAGGAAATATTTTACTGCATTCACACCCCACCTTTTTCTCTAAGGAGCTCCAAGTGGTGTATGTGGTTCTCCACCTGCTCCTTGAATCCCTTTAACAACAAACCTTGCAAGGTAAGTTAGGCTGGGAGTCGGTGAACGGCCCGAGTCCACATTCTGCGACCTTCATCCCCAACTGGGGATTTGAACCATGGTCTCTCCCAGGTCCTAGCCTGGCCCTCGAACCACTAGGCAACATTGCCTCTCTCCTGGAAAGAAGATGGGACATTCTACCTGGCAGGGAATGGGGTCTTCATGGACGTAGGCGGCTGCCCCATCTTGGGAAGAAAATGTCAAGAGATGCAAGTCCAGGAATCTGGGTGGACGAGCTCGGAAAAGTCCTGGGAGTTCCTGAGACCTGGATTTAATAATAATAATAATAATAATAATAATAATAATAATAATAGTAATAATAATAATAATAATAATAGTAATAATAATAATAATAATAAATTTCCTTTGGATCTGCTCTTTCCGAGGTGGTTTCCCGGATTACATTTTGGGGAGGTGTGTTGCTGCTGGCTTGGCTGATGGAGCTTTTCAGTGGCCGCCCACCAAGAGGAAAATCGCGTTTCCTTTCCCCTCACTGAGATTTAATCTCTGTGTGGGAATCAGAATAGCCCTTGAACGTTGATTTGAAGCATCCTTCCCACAGGGAGAAAAGCTTTAAAATGGGAGCGATGCTTCCTGTATCTCCATGTGTCTAGCGATCCATTTCATAAAGTGAATAAGGTGCGTTTCAACGCTTTCCCCCCAAGGCTGGCTGCTACATGGGGCAGCTTCACTCTGCATTGATGGCCTGGTGATTTATGGCTTCTGGTGTGGGATTTGAACTTTGATGGATAAGGCCAAATACCCATCTAATCCAGCATTTTTCTGGCGTCACAGGGGCCAACCAGATGCCACAAGCAGGATTTGAGCACTAGAGCAATTCTCCCCTCCTGGGGTTTCTTACAGCTGGGATTCACAAGCATTGCTGCCACTGACTGTGGAGGCAGCACATAGCCATTGTGGCCAGGAGCCATCGATAGCCCTCTCCTCCCGGAATTTCTCTTCATTTTTAAAGCCATCTCAATTGGCCTCATTGTCTCTTGTGGGAGGGAGTTCCATAGCTGAACTAGGTAGTAAGGTAAATGACCCCTGGACAGTTAAGTCCAGTCAAAGGTGATTATGGGGTTGCGGCACTCGTCTCGCTTTCAGGCCGAGGGAGCCGGCGTTTGTCCGCAGACAGCTTTCTGGGTCATGTGGTCAGCAGAACTAAACTCCTTCTGGCGCAACCACTGTGACGGAAATCAGAGCACACAGAAACGCTGTTTACAGGTGTTTTTAAATAAAAAAATTATACTTTTCAGATTAATACATTTCATCAAATTTACAATCACCTTAACATTTCAAAACTTGACTTCCTTTCCCCTTTCTGTGGCTCCTTAAATTTATTTTTAATACCTTCTGCATATCCAAATCAACTTAATTTGCTCATTTATTCATCCACTTTAAATATATACTCTTGTAAAACTGCAGGTTGTAAACAATAATCTTGCTGGTGTTTTTTTCTGTTTACAATTTATCTGTAAATATTCAATAAACCATTTCCATTCTTGTATAAAAAAGTTTGTTATCTTGACTTCTTATTCTTCCGGTGAGTTTCACCATTTCTGCATATTCCACACGTTTTTGTATCCATTCTTCCTTTGCTGGGAGTTTTGCTTCTTTCCAGCAACATTCTTGCCGCTGTAGTAGCATACATAAATAAATTTCTATACAAATTTAGGTACTGGTAGTTCTCTCCCTATAATTCCCAAAAGAAAAACTGCTGGGTTTTTTGGGTTTTTTTAAACAAAAGTTATTTTAAACATCCTTTTCAATTCCTTATACGGTATATCATTTCCCAGTAAGCTTCAACCTTTCTACATGACTGTGCTGTTTATGGTTTATGTGCTGCATGAATAACTTTTACCTGTCCTGACTCTTCCAACCCTCAGCTTCATTGGACTCAAGTTCCCACATTACGAGGGAGGGTGAAAAACTACCCACTTTGTGTCATGCATAATGTAATCCTCAATTGTGTCGCCTCTTCCTTGCCCATCCTCCACCTATTTCTCAGAGCAGCAACTATTTATACCCCACACATCTTACTGGGTTGCCCCAGCCATTCTGGGCAGCTTCCAACATATATAAAAACACAATAAATCATTAAACATTTTAAAATAACCATAGTTTAGAGGTCCCAGGCCCTAAGGAAGTCAGACTATCCTCCACCAGGGCCAGGGCCTTCTCAGTGATGGCTCCATCCTGGTGGAATGCTCTGTCCCATGAGAACAGGGCCCTGCAGGATTTAACCTTCCGTCGGGCCTGTAAGACAGAGCTATTCCGCCTGGCCTTTAATTTGATCTTTTATTTCCCTTCTCTTCCCTCCCCCTCCCCTTTTATGAAGATCATCCACTACGAGACCCCACAGCTAATTCTCCCCTGGCCTCCTCGCTGGACCAAGTAGGACCAATTCAGCCAGCTAGCCCTGGGGATTATCTAATGCTTCTTAGATGGATTTCCCCCAAATTGATTACTGAACTTTGAATTTTATCGTTATTCATGTTTTTATACTGTATTTTATGCTGCTTTTACAATTAAGTGTTTTAAATTTGTTGTTAGCGGCCCTCAGCCCGGTTTTTGAAGCGGGAAGGGCGGGGTATAAATAAAATATTATTATTATTATTATTATTATTATTATTATTATTATTATTATTATAAAAAACCTTCCCTATACAGGATTGCCTTCAGACGGCTCAGGGGTCAGATAACTCCATACCCTCCAACATTTCTCTGATGAAAATAGGGATGTCCTAAGGAAAAAACGGGAGATTCCAGGATCAAATCAGAAACCGGGATGGCTGCAACTCCAGGATTGTCCCCGGAAGATTGGGACAGTTGGAGGGTCTGAAATTCCTGGAGGAGGAGAGGGGTGTTGATGGCTTCTAAAGCCAGAATGGCTGTGCTGTGACTCCCCAGTCAGAGGCAGCGATGCTTCTGAAGACCAGCTGCAGGAAACCTCAGGAGGAGAGAGAGCTGCTCTTGGGTTCGAATCCTGCTTGTGGATTTCCAACTATGGGCAGATATATGGGCTGTTGCTGGTCTGATCCAGGAGGCTCCTCTTAAGTTTTTGGTGCTAAGCCGTCAACAAGAGCAGCAAATGCTGCGAGAGTTCTCTGCATCTTCTGGCTATGCCTGAACTCAAATCCCCCCAGTTTACTATCCCTAGTACTTCAGGACTCCCATAAAAGTGCCTGGCTTAAATCCGTCTATCAAAAACTTCACTCTTGCGTCCTATCCCCACAACACCTACTCACTATGGGCCCCACTAAAGTCTTACTGGCCAACATCTAAAAGATATCGAGCATCAGAACAACCTGGCCACTAAAAGGAAATTCTACCCTTGGTATGTTCAGTTTCCACCTCTCCGTTTTGATTTTCTGGCCCCGTATCTGCACAAACTTATTATCCCAAAATACAGATGTGCTTTTACACTTGCAAGACTGGATGTTTTGCCATCTGCGGTACTCGAGGGTCGATTCCAAAAGATCCCACCTGAGAAACGTCTTTGCCCCTGTGGAGACGGTAGCACCGAAACAGCAGCACACGTCCTCCTGTCTTGCGCTCTCTACAAAGACCTGAGGAACGAGACCATCACCCCACTCGTACTAACCATCCCAGGGGGCTCAGCCACTGCCGCAATGTCCGTTCTTCTATCAGATCAAAATGAACAGATAAAAGCAAAGGTTGCTAGGTTCACAGCAGGGGCAAGTAAAATAAGGGCCACTAACTGACAGCTGATTCAGGACTTTTAATTGTGCTTTTATATCAAATTTCCTTTTCTGCGTATACTGTAATACTGTATATGGGCCTCTCCTGGTCTGCCCCGCAGAGGACCTTAAGGTCCATGAATAACCATAGTTTAGAGGCCCCAGGCCCTAAGGAAGTCAGACTATCCTCCACCAAGGCCAGGGCCTTCTCAGTGATGGCTCCGACCTGGTGGAATGCTCTGTCCCATGAGACCAGGGCCCTGCAGGATTTAACCTCTTTCCGTCAGGCCTGTAAGACAGAGCTATTCCACCTGGCCTTTAATTTGAATTCAGCCAGATCTTTTATTTCCCTTCTCTTCCCTCCCCCTCCCCTTTTATGAAGATCATCCACTACGAGACCCCACAGCTAATTCTCCCCTGGCCTCCTCGCTGGACCAAGTAGGACCAATTCAGCCAGCTAGCCCTGGGGATTATCTAATGCTTCTTAGATGGATTTCCCCTAAACTGATTTCTGAACTTTGAATTTTATTGTTATTTGTGTTTTTATACTGTATTTTATGCTGCTTCTATGTTGTATTACAATTAAGTGTTTTAAATTTGTTGTGAGCCCAGTTTTTGATCCGGGAAGGGCAGGTTATAAATATGTTGTTGTTGTTGTTGTTGTTGTTGTTGTTGTTGTTGTTGTTATTTTAAAAAACACCTTCCCTATACAGTGGTACCTCGGGTTAAGTACTTAATTTGTTCCGGAGGTCTGTTCTTAACCTGAAACTATTCTTAACCTGAAGCACCACTTTAGCTAATGGGGCCTCCTGCTGCTGCCACGCCGTTGAAGCACGATTTCTGTTCTCATCCTGAAGCAAAGTTCTTAACCCGAGGTACTATTTCTGGGTTAGCGGAGTCTGTAACCTGAAGCATCTGTAACCTGAAGCGTATGTAACCCGAGGTACCCCTGTGCTCTCTACAAAGACCTGAGGAAGGAGACCATCACCCCACTCGTCCTGACCATCCCAGGGCGCTCAGCCACTGCCGCAATGTCCGTTCTTCTATCAGATCAAAATGAGCAGAAATCAGCAAAGGTTGCTGGGTTCATAGCAGGGGCAAGCAGAATAAGGGCCACTAATTGGCGGCTGATTCAGGACTTTTAATTGTGCTCTTATATCAAATTTCCTTTTCTGCATATACTGTGATGTTTTACTGTTGCTGTGGCCATTGGCTAATGCGAATAAAGTTTTCTTTCTCTCTCTCTCTGCATCTGGCTGCGCTGAGCAATTCGAAGAAGCGGAGGCGGAGCAGGTTTTCTTTGCGCACGAAGCGGAGAAGGTTTTCCTTGCGCCCAGGCGCAGGCGCGCCTCTGGGGAGTCCGCGCCGGCTCCCCATCCCTGGGATCCCCCCCCCGCTCTTGCAGGCGAGGCTGCCTCTCCTGCGGGCGGAGGAACTACACTTCCCAGCGTGCAGCGCCGGAGCGTAAATCTTCAAAGGCTAACAAAAGAGCAGCCGGCAAACCTGACAGGCGGAGGGCAGAGCCGGACCGGGGCGCGCACCGCAGCTGGCCTCTCCGCGCGCCCCCCCGCCCCGCCCTCCTCTCTGACAGCTGGGGGGCTTTGGAGGGGGAGGACGGGGGAGAAGGCGCCCCCCTCCCGCCCCGGCGGCTGCAAAGGAAGCTCTGGAGGATGGCCGGAGGGAGCCTGGCTCAGGTAGGCCCGGGAGAGACCTCAGCATCGGGGGGGGGGGGCTGATCTCCCCCCCCAACCTCAGAACAAGGACCCTCCTGCAAAAGGGGCTCGGGGGTGGCGGGGGGTGCAGGATCCGAATGCGCCTCCTCCTGCAGGGAGAATATCAAATTACAGAGAAAGGAAAGGGGCCCCCTCTCCGTGCGCCTTGAGCCGCTGCCAGCCCCCCACCCGCAGCTATTAAAGGCTGCTTTGGGGTTTCCTAAAAGGCACGCGAGGGGGGGACCCCACCCCCCCAGACTTCCTGCTTTTCACACGGAGGAAACACCCGCCTCAATGCGTTTTTGGCACCGGGAGCAGAGCTGAAAAGGACCCCCGCGCTGCGCTGCTCGGCCCCAGATTTAGGGTGCTCCAGAGAGGGGCGCAAATGCAGCCCCCGGGACCCCGATCTTCCCGTCGAACTTCACGGGTGATGGATGGATCTGCGTTCGGGGGAAAGGAGACCCAAGGGGATCGTTCAGAAGCGGAGACCCCCTTATTTCTCACTCCCACCGTTCCAGGCTGGGAGGCTGCACCCCGAAACCACGGATTTCATTTCCCTTCTGGGTAAAGATAACCCCCCCATCGACCCAGCCACCATCTTCGAAGGAATCGGGTGCTTTACGGTGGCGCAACCTGCAGGCAGGCCAGGGCAGAGAAGCTGGGGAGAAGAGGCAGAGGGGTCTTCCTGGCATATTTCTCCCCCAAAATATCAGAAACTACCCCCCCAAAGGTCAGAGTTAATTCCCCAAAGCCCAGTGCAGGTTCTGCTCAAATATTATTGTTGATGGTCAGAGAAAGGGCCACCACCAGAGGGGAAAAAGGCAGAGAAATATTGGGAAAGGCTTTGGAAGCCCCCTCCCCTGGCCGGGCCCTGTGACAGGTGTGCCCCCCGCCCTGCAGCGACCACAGACACCTTTTGTTTGTCCACAAGGTCAAGGAGGTCCCGGCGGGCCACTTGCGTGCCACACAGCTGCCGGGGTGACGGGGACCAGGCTTTGTGGCAGAGCTACGCTTTCTATGCAGAAGGCTCCCTCCCCGATGGCATCGCCAGGTAGGACTGGAAATGCCCACCCCCTGGCCCAAAACGCCCCCCCAAAAAGAGAGGGGGAGAGAGGCAGTGCTGAGCTTAGGCGATGCCCCCAGGGCCTGGCTCTGTGCAGAAGCGGCTCTGTGGCAGGACAGTTGCCCTGCATGCAGAACGCCCCAGACCCCGTCCCCAGGCAGGGCTAGGAAACCCGGTTCGCAGGCAGGCTGTCCTTGGGCGAGAAAGGGCCGCAATCGGTGGCCTCTGCGGCTCCCCGAATACGCAGTCCTTCCTCCAGGACAGGATTCGGTGGTGGCGGCGGTCTTCCCGAAACAGGGTCGGATTCTGCGGTGCTGAGAGAGGGGGCTTCTCCTCGTTGCAGGTGCCCGTGGCCTTTGAGGACGTGGTGGTCTATTTCTCGCGTGAGGAGTGGGCACAGCTGGCAGAATGGCAGAAGGAGCTATACCAAGACGTAATGGCAGAGAATTACGAGCTGGTCTCCTCGCTGGGTAAAGTCGACGTATATACTGGGTTTTTTTTGGGGGGGGGGAGCTGGCCAGAGAGAGAGAGAGAGAGGGTTCAAATGGCCCAAAAGGAGAGTGAACATGAGGAAGGGAAAATGCCAGAGATAGAATCACAGAATTGTAGAGTTGGAAGGGACGGACCCTCAGTGTCATCTAGTCCAACCCAACACAGTGCAGGAGTCCTGCCCACAGCCGGGCGCAAACTACCAACCTTAGATGTGGTAATTCCTGCTTTGAAAGGGGGTTGGACTAGATGACCCCTGAGGTCCCTTCCAATTCTATGACGTCCGGACAGAGAGAGCTGTTCGACGGGGGGACAGACTCCCAGGGTAGGGCAGCAGGCTCTCCTTCGTTGGAGGTTTTTAGGCAGAGCTTGGGGGTTCAGAGACATGAGGACTAGAACCTTGCTCATTTCAATAGGAAGGGCTGCAGCTCAGAAGGTCCCAGCCTCCATCCCCATCCCAGTTAGGGCTGGGAAGGCTCCTTGCCTGAAAGCCCAGAGGAGCAGCTGCAAGCCAGTGCAGACAATACTGTGCTGGATGGGCCAATGGGCCTGACTTTCTAGTTTAGGGAAAAGGTGAGGAAAAGCAGACGCGATAGAAGAGGGGTGAAGTTTTTCCTCCTCTCTCCTAAGGCCAGAACTCCGGGGCATCCAAGGGAGCTGAAGGTTGGGAGATTCAGGAGAGGTTTTTGAAGCCCTTCTTCACACAGCACAGAGTTAAACTATGGAACTCCCTGCCACAGGGATGGCCACCAAGCTAGATGGCTTGAAAAGGGGATTAGGCAAATTCATGGAGGAGGAGCGGGTGATGGAGTGGCCGCCGGGACCACATAACACCGGTCCTGAGAGATCTGCATTGGCTCCCAATTTCCAAGCACAATTCAAAGTGTTGGTGCTGACCTTGAAAGCCCTAAACGGCCTCGGTCCTGTATACCTGAAGGAGCGTCTCCACCTCCATTGTTCAGCCCGGACACTGAGGTCCAGCTCTGAGGGCCTTCTGGCGGTTCCCTTATTGCGAGAAGTGAGGTTACAGGGAACCAGGCAGAGGACCTTCTCGGTGGTGGCGCCTGCCCTGTGGAATGCCCTCAGATGTGAAGGAAATAAGCAGCTATCTTCTCTTTAAAAGACATCTGAAGGCAGCCCTGTTGAGGGAAGTTTTTAATATTTAATGCTGTATTGTTTTTAATATTCAGTTGGAAGCCACCCAGAGTGGCTGGGGAAACTCAGCCAGATGGGCAGGGTATAAATAATAAATTATTATTCTATACCAGCCAGGATGGCTGCGCTCTGCCTTCACAGTAGGAGACAGAGATGCTTCCGAATTCCAGCTGGTGGGAAACCCCAGGAGGGGAGAATTGCTCTCGTGCTCCCATCTGGCTGGAGGGTTCCTGGGAGGCCCTGATCCAGGAGGGGTCTTCTAATGGAGGTCTTATTACGATAGCAGAACCTCAATACCCAGGAGCAGTCTACCTCTGAATAACCAGATAATGGGGGAACAGCAGTTGGAGAACATTGCTGCCCTCAGGTCCTGCTTGGCCATTGTGGAGGGGGGGCTCTTTTATGTTCTTCTACCCCCCCAACTAACCCCCCGCCTCTGCTTCTGTCCTTTGCAGAATGCCTGCTCTCTATCCCTGAACTGCTCTCCCGGCTGGCGCGGGGAGAGGCGCCCCACCCTGCTGCAGACCCCCCACCCTCTGCGGGAAACGCCGACTCCCCAGGTAAGAGCATGAGACTCCTAATCTCAGGGTCGTGGGTTTGAGCCTCATGTCGGGCAAAAAATTTTTTGCATTCCAGGGGGTTGGACTAGATGACCCTCGGGGTCCCTTCCAACTCCACAGCACTAAGAATTCTAAGAAGGATGATTTTAAGAGTGGGGCGGGGGGGGTCTAGCAAGGAATCAGGGCAGGCTGTCCCATTGCAGCTCAGGGAGTAGAGCATGTGCCTGATATGCATTATCGGGAATTTGTAAGATATAACAAAAGTTAATCTGCATAAAACTGCACCCCTCTGCAGCTACCCAGTTGCGCTAAAGCAGGCATTGCAAAACTCGGCCCTCCAGATGTTTTGTTTTGTTTTTTTCAAAATGTTTTATTAATTTCCCAAAAATTTTAAAACATACAAACAAACACACATACATACATACATACATCCTGTTTGAATCTTGGTAACATTATTAAATGACTTCCTCAAATCCCCTTGGTTGAATTTCATTATGTATCATTTTAACAGTTTTCCAAAATCAATTTTCTCAAAAAATTAACTTAATCACTTCACTTCTTTCTTTCATTCTTTTTAATTTAGCTTTAAACATCTTAAATCCTATCCTTACATACTTAAATCCTAAGCCTATCTAGTATTTGCAAGCTTTTCCAATTAAGTTATCTTGACATATTTGGCTAAATAGTCTTTAAATTTCTTCCATTCTTCCTGGTACTCCTCCTCCTTCTGGTCGCGGACTCTTCCAGTCAGTCCAGATGTTTTGGGACTACAACTCCCATCATCCCTGACCACTGGTCCCGTTAGCTAGGGGTGATGGGAGTTGTAGTCCCAAAACACCTGGAGGGCCGAGTTTGGGGGTGCCTGCCCTAAAGAAAGCACCGGCCCTGAACCTGAGAGAGGTGTATAAACTTATGCACAGCATGAATAAAGGGGACAGAGAAGAGTTACTCTGCAGTCGTAGCAACACTTGGGACAGGCAGTGGAAGCTGAATGCTGCAAGATTCAGGGCAAATCAAAAGAAAGGACTTTTTTCCTACACTCAGTGCATAGCTAAAGTTTGAAATTCACTCCCCACAAGATGTAATGACGGCACCCCCTTGGGTGGTTTTAAAAAAGAGGGTGGGATTAATTCATGGGGGAGAGGGCGATTGATGTCTCCTAGTAGCCCCAGGGGCCAAATATTGCTGCCTGAATAATGGTGGCTGCGATTCACAAGTGGGGAGGGCGCTGCTGTTCCGCTCAGGTCCAGTTTGTGAGTTTAAGGACATAAGAGGAGCCAGTGGCCCACCTAATCCAGCCCCCTGTTCTCGCAGCAGCCAGATTCCTGCAGGAAACCAGCAGGATTCGAACCCAGGAGCCGCTCTCCCCAGTTGCGGAGGCAGAGCCGGGCCGTCCTGGCTAAGAGCCATCAATGGCTTTGTTGTCCTCCATGAATTTGTCTCACCTGCTTTTAAAGCCACCAGGCTTGGCAGCCATCCCTGCATCCTGTGGCAGCGAGTTTCGCAGATTAACGCTGCGCTGTGTGAAGAAGGACTTTATTTTATCTGTCTTGAGCACCTCATAGAATAATAGAACTGTCGATCTGGAAGAGAGACTGAGGGTTCTCTAGTCCTGCAAAGCAGCAAACTCAGCACATGTGTTCCCATCCAATTTGAAACCAGGCCAGAGCCTGCTTAGCTTTGCAAATGTGCTGGCAGTTTTACTGCTGCACCGCTCCCCAGGGGCGTAGCCCAGGGGCAGGGAGGGGCAGCTGCCCCCCCAATCAATAAAAATCAATAAAAATCATAGCAAACTGAGGTTCTGTCCCCCTAACCAGGCTGAAGGCCTGCCCACCCTCCCATCAGATGTCAAGGAAATAAACAACTATCTGACTTTTGGAAGACATCTGAAGGCAGCCCTGCTTAGGGAAGTTTTTAATGTTTGAGGTTTTAATGTGCTTTTCATTCTGTCAGGAGCCGCCCAGAGTGGCTGGGGAAACTCAGCCAGATGGGCGGGGTATGGATAATAAATTATTATTAATTATTATTATAACAAAAATCCTAGCCACACCCATGCCAAACCCTCTGTGGCTTCCAGGGCATGGAACCCCTTGGGCCTGATCCACGTAAAGAGCTCCCCTTCTCATCCCCTCCAACATTCCTACTCAACGTAGGGATGTCCTACTCAACAACAACAACAATTTCATTATTTGTACCCCGCCCATCTGCCTGGTTGCGCAAGCCACTCTGGGCAGCTTCCAACATATATATATATAAAATAATGCATTAAACATTTAAAAACTTCCCTGTACAGGGCTGCCTTAAAATGTCTTCTAAAAGCTGTATACTTCCTTATCTCCTTGGCTCGGGGGTCGGATAACTCCATACCCTCCAACATTTCTCCGATGAAAATAGGGACATCCGGCGCTGTGGTCTAAACCGCAGAGCCTCTTTTTGAAATTTTTTTATTGAATTTTACAAGAAAAGAAAAAGAAAGAGAAAGAGAAAGAAAGAATAATACACAACACTGTAAACACATTTATATACATGTTTTCCAAAATACAAACTAAAAAAAAAAAGACAAAAGGCAAAGGAAAAGAAAAAAACCTTTTCATAACCAATAATATTACCAAATTCATGCTTCAAACGTTACAATATATAAATCCTAGTTAAAATATTATAAAAGACTTCCACCGCATTCACCGCACGTCTCTTAGTTATCTTGCTTGCCTTTGCATCTGTTCTTGAATCATTTCCCTTCCTTGGGTTCTTTCATAATCAGTCAAATCTTTATGTTCTCTATATTTTTCACAAGGTTATTCTAAGCACAACCAAACTTTT
Organism: Podarcis raffonei; assembly: GCF_027172205.1. Taxonomy (NCBI): domain Eukaryota; kingdom Metazoa; phylum Chordata; class Lepidosauria; order Squamata; family Lacertidae; genus Podarcis; species Podarcis raffonei. The sequence continues at coordinate 1,841,975 of NC_070613.1, read as the reverse complement.
GTATTTGAGCCCTGCTTGTATAAATATTCATTTAAGCATTCCCATTGTTTTGGATTTAATAAGGCATAAACCACAGAGCCTCTTGGGCTTGCCAATCAGAAGGTCGGCGGTTCAAATCCCCGTGACGGGGTGAGCTCCCGTTGCTTGGTCCCTGCTCCTGCCAACCTAGCAGTTCGAAAGCATGCCAAAGTGGAAATAGATAAATAGGTACCACTCCAGCGGGAAGGTAAACGGCGTTTCCATGTGCTGCTCTGGTTCGCCAGAAGCGGCTTAGTCATGCTGGCCACATGACCCGGAAGCTGCACGCCGGCTCCCTCGGCCTATAGAGCGAGATGAGCACTGCAACCCCAGAGTCGGCCATGACTGGACCTAACAGTCCGGGGTCCCTTTACCCTTTACATTTTTAAGAGAAAGCGGAACATTCTGGCATCAAATTTGAAACTCAGGAATGTCCCTGGAAAACAGGGGCACTTGGAGGGTGTGCCTTCTGCTTTTAGAGAAGACCAGGCGATGGAACAATGTAAGTGTCCCCTTTGGAGGTGTCCAGATTAATGCCCATATTTCCCCTCTCTCCTGTTTCCTTCCTGCAGCTGACGTGATTGAGACACAGCCCCAAAAGGCGCCGGACACCCCAGTGGCCTCCGAGGGACCCGGTCCAGACTCGGCAAAGACCCCCCGCCCTCGGGCTGCCAAGAAGGGCCCCAAGAGAGGGGCGTCGCAGGCCACGCAGGAGCCCTCGGGGGCCGGCCGGGCCCCTGCAGACCGGTCGAAGACCCCCAAGCGGGAGAAGCCTTTCAAGTGCCCCAAGTGCCAGCGCCGTTTCCTGGGCCGCCTGGCGCTGACCGCCCACCGGCGCCTGCACGTCCGCAAGTGGCCCCGGCCGGGCCCCCAGAGCGCGGGAAGGGCCCCCCAGGCGCCAGAGCTCGCCGTGCCCCAGGAAGGCCAGCCGGGTGCCAGCCCCAGCCCTTTCCCCTGCAGCCAGGGCGAGGGCACCCTGCCCTTCTGGCCGGAAATGGCTCTGCACCAGCAGTCTCCTCTGACGCATGGCTTCAACCCCTGGTCTCTGGGCTACGGCCCCCAGCCCTTGCCCGGCCACCAGGCGCCCGGCCTGCCCGGCAACGGGGAGTTCATCTGCGACCAGTGCGGCTGGAGCTTCCATGGCTGGGAGGAGCTGGTGACGCACCAGATGGCGCACATGGCGGCCGAGGGCATTGCCGGCTCCGTGCCCAAAGCGGGAGCCCTGGCACAGCTGTCGGGCGATCGCCCTTATGCCTGCGCCCAGTGCGGCAAGAGCTTCCGCCACAAGCCTAACCTGCTGGCGCATCGGCAGGTGCACACGGGCGAGCGCCGCTACCAGTGCCAGGAGTGCGGCAAGTCCTTCGGCAGCAAGGCCTACCTGGCGTCGCACCAGCACATCCACACGGGCGAGAAGCCCTACGTGTGCGCCCAGTGCGGCAAGAGCTTCCGCCACAAGCCCAACCTCATCTCCCACCAGAAGATCCACACTAGGGAGCCCCTGCCGCCCAGCCACCCGCTGGACGCCTTCGAGGGAGACGCCTTCCAGAACCCGCGCACCGCGGCAGACGCCCTCGGGCTGGACGCCTTCCGCCGGCCCCTGCCACAGCCGCCAGTGCCGCTGGTGCCGACCGATGCCCGCCTGGCCTGTGCGCAGGGCGACACACCTTTGCCGCCGCTGCCCAGCGTGCTGCCGCCGCCTCCCGCGGCAATGGCCGAGCGCCCCTTTGTGTGTCCCGTCTGCGCCAAGCAGTTCCGCTGCAAGCCCTACCTGGTGGCGCACATCCGCATCCACACGGGCGAGAAGCCCTACGCCTGCAGCCGCTGCCCCAAGCGCTTCTCGCAGAAGTCCAACCTGGTGTCTCACGAGCGCCTGCACACGGGGGAGAAGCCCTACGCCTGCCCGCTCTGCCCCAGGGTTTTCAGCCAGGGCTCCAACATGCGCGCCCACCAGAGGAGCCACAGGAACGTGGCCGCCCCCGGAGAGACGGGCGTCAGCCTCCGACAGGGGTATGTGGTGAGGCAGATCCAGCCGCCCCCGCCGCCTCCGCCAAACTAGGCCTCTGGGGCCTGTTCCTCCATAGTTGGGCTGGCCGCTGCCTCTTGGCCCTCCGCCCTCCCTGCCTGCCTGCCTGCCTGCCTGGGAATCGTTCCTGCATTGCAGCGGGGTTGGGCTGGATGACCTCCGGGGTGCCCCTTCCAACACTACAGTTCTATGGTGCACCCGTGTTTCCATTTGGTGCGGTTCATGAATTGCAGCGGGGTTGGGCTGGATGACCCCTGGGGTGTCCCAACACTCCAGATCTACGGCGCAACCACGTTTCCCTGCGGCCGCGTGAACTGGGCAAAGGCTGCTGTGCCTTTCCATCCCTTGGGGAGTCTGCAGATTTCTCACCGGAAAGAGGTCCTCTTGTCTTGCTGCCCCTGCCCTGCTTTAACCTCAGAATTTTGCTTTGGCAAACTTTGCCCGTCCTGAGAAATCAAACAAGGCAGGAGGGACCCCAGGCTTTCGTTTCCGGAAAAAGAGTCGCCACGCTTAAGGCCTTTCCTGCTGTCCTGGAGAGGCTGCCAAGGAAATGCACTCTGCACATGTTCGGCGACACACTCTTCTTTCTGATGGAGAACGCAGTGTGTGGCTTAAAAGGGAGCAGGGGTCCATGGTTCAGAGGTGGGGCGCAGGATTTGCGGCCTCAGTCCCCGATATCTCCACTGAAATGGATCTGACTCTGGGGAGGGGGCGGCGCTCGGCTCTGTGGTCCCGTGGGCTGAGTCTGAACTGGGGGGCTTCCTTTGCTCGGTGTCTTCAGCAGGGGCAGCGAGCAGACTGAGATCGAGAGCGGAAGACTTGGGAACGTTAGAAGATAAGAGAAGTGTACTGGATCAGGCCAATGGCCCATCTAGCGCAGAATCCCGTTCTCACAGCCGCTTTCCCAAAGGGGAACACCAGCAAGCGGAACTGAGGGCAGCAACTTCCTCTAATTGTTGTCCCCCATTACAGTGGTACCTCGGGTTACAGACGCTTCAGGTTACAGACTCCGCTAACCCAGAAATAGTGCTTCAGGTTAATAACTTTGCTTCGGGATGAGAACAGAAATCGTGCTCCGGTGGCGCGGCAGCAGCAGCAGGCCCCATCAGCTAAAGTGGTACCTCAGGTTAAGAACAGTTTCAGGTTAAGTACGGACCTCTGGAACAAATTAAGTACTTAACCCGAGGTACCACTGTATCTGGTTATGTAGAGATAGACTGCCCCTGGGCATGGAGGTTCCGCTGTCATAATAGACCTCCATAAGAAGCCCTCCTGCCCTTTCCGGCAGCGATGGCCACTAAATGCTTGGGGTGAGATTCACGGAGGAGGAGACGGAGCCCTCAGTGGAGGTACAGCAGAACCATCCTGGCTCTCTCCTCCTCCTCCTCCTCCTCCAAGAATTTGTCTAATCCCCTTTTAAAGCCATCTAGATTGGTGACCGTTGCTGTCTCCTGAGGGAGGGAGTTCCGCAGATTAACTACGAGAGTCAAGGGACTGCAGAGGCCCTGCAGCCAACAAAAGCCAGCCTGAGCTCTAAAAAGAAAATAAAAAATCTGGATCTTTGCTGCTTCTTTGCAGACGGACGGTTTACGTGAACGGCAGAATTTGGGGCAGGGATGTGCCTGTGGACAGAGAGCGAGAGAGCGAGAAAAAGGACTCTCATCCACAACTGACACAGCATGATAGATTTTTTAAATAATTAGAAGCAGGCCTGTCTTGTCGTGACTTTGGGGGAAATTCCGCGCAGAAGCAGGCAAGATTCTTTTGGTTTGTTTTTTCCCCTTTTAGGATTGCAGCTTAATTTTTTTAGAAAATAAGCAGGTGGCTAGTCCTCATTCCTGGCGAGACACGATCCAAAGATGTGTGTGTCGTCTCTGCACGAGGTTCAAAATCCACGCGGAGGAGGAGCTTCCAATCCTATTGTCCTACCTCTGTCCTCAAAGCCTCCTTCAACTTTTTACCTTCTGCTTCTGCAGCACCGCATGCAAACGGAGCAAGAGGGAAAAGCTTCTCTGCATCTATTTGCTTAATTCGGCATTATTTATACCCAGGGCAGGCTATGGGATTGGGTCGTGTGTGTGTGCGTGTGTGCAAGACTTGTGGACAAGGAGACCACATCCTAAACTCCTAATGCTAACTTTAAGAAAATAATGCAAAGTAGTAACACTGCCCTTCCTAGGTGCCCTGTTTTAGACACAAGCCAACTTCATTTTCAAGCAGTTTCCTATTGTATACTCTTTTAAAACAAATAAAGCGGTAGATGTTGATTTTAAAAACACAGCTCCTTGCAGTGTGTCGACTGTGGCCACGTGGCCTCTCACTTTCTTCCCAAAACCAGTTGAATTAAAACCACCTTGGGGGGCCTTGCAGATGCAATGGACTGCAATTCCCATCAGCTCCTTCCAGCGTGGTCAAATGTTGTAGAGCTGCTGGGAGTCCAGCAAACATCTGGACTACTGCAATGCGCTCTATGTGGGGCTACCTTTGAAGGTGACCCAGAAACTACAACTAATCCAGAATGCGGCAGCTAGACTGGGGACTGGGAGCGGCCGCCGAGACCACATAACACCGGTCTTGAAAGACCTACATTGGCTCCCAGTACGTTTCCGAGCACAATTCAAAGTGTTGGAGCTGACCTTTCAAGCCCTAAACGGCCTCAGTCCAGTATATCTGAAGGAGCGTCTCCACCCCCATCATTCTGCCCAGACACTGAGATCCAGCACTGAGGGCCTTCTGGCGGTTCCCTCCCTGCGAGAAGCCAGGTTACAGGGAACCAGGCAGAGGGCCTTCTTGGTAGTGGTGCCCGCCCTGTGGAACGCCCTCCCACCAGATGTCAAAGAGAACAACAACTATCTGACTTTTAGAAGACATCTGAAGGCAGCCCTGTTCAGGAAAGTTTTTAATGTGTGACATTTTAATGTATTTTTAATCTTTGCTGGAAGTCACCCAGAGTGGCTGGGGAGACCCAGCCAGATGGGCAGAGTAGAAATAATGATTTATTATTATTATTACCTCGGGGGGGCCTTGCAGATGCAATGGGTTGCAATTCCCAAAAGCTCCTTCCAACATGGTCAAATGTTGTGGAGCTGATGGGAGTTGTAGAGTCCAGCAACATCTGGAGGGCTGTAGGTTCCCCATCTCTGAATTAACGGGAATGCCTGCAACCCACCATGGAAATGGCAGAAGGACCTCTTTTTAATAGGAGGAAATACAGCAGTTAGGGGATGTGAGCTTCCAGGTTACACAGCATTCTTCATACAGATTCCCAATAACCTGGATCACTCCGGTGGGTCAAGTTTATCTGTACGGTGGCACTAAAAGTCTGTGCACAGGCCACCTTCTTCCCAATACAGCGGTACCTTGGTTCTCAAACTTAGTCCGTTCCAGAAGTCCATTCCAAAAACAAAGCGTTCCAAAACCAATGCGCGCTTTCCCATAGAAAGTAATGCAAAATGGATTAATCCGTTCCAGACTTTTCAAATAAGGTTACCAGATTTTTTTCAATGAATCCGGGGACACTTCTCAACTTCAATGGATTTTGCTAGGGGACAGATTGGTAAATCCGGGGACTGTCCCCGGGAAACGGGGACGTCTGGTAACCTGATTTTAAAAACTACCCCTAAAACAGCAATTTAACATGATTTTTGCCATTGATTCATAAAATGAAAGCAATAAACACGGTACTGCAGTCACACAATCAATCAGTAGCTGAACTGGGTGTCACACAGTCACAAAAACAAAACAAGAAAGCCACCAAAACAAAACAGCAAAATAAATAGCAAAATCAAACAGACCTCAGCGTAACACTCAAATCACCAGCGTAACTCTCAAAAAGGAGCACGTTCGGCTTCCAAAAAAAGTTCACAAACTGGAACACTTCCGGGTTTGCAGTGTTTGAGTTCCAAGTTGTTTGAGTACCAAGGCATTTGAGAACCAAGCTACCACTGTACGATAACTATCCTTCGCATTAATGCCAGCGTTCTTACGAAGCCCACAGTCGCCTTCCTGCTAAAGAATGCTGTGTAGCACAGAGGCTGATCGTGAGAATACTTGGCACCGATGTTGTGTATGTCAGTGCCAGTCCACATATCTTCAACAGAAATCAGCCCGGACTACTTTGGGGTTTGCGGGTTCTCCATCCAGACATAATTATTACCATCATCGTTATTTATTTAATTATTTAATTAGTCTACTGCCCTTCATCTGAACAGTTCACATCAGGAAAATACAAAATGAGAATGCAGAATGCCCTCTTAGCCCCACCTGAGCAGACGGGAGCTGCAAGCTGCGAAAAGGTGATCTCTCCCAAGGCCCTGTGAGTCTGAGTCCATGGCAGAGGCAAGATGTGAGCAGGGGGCTTCCTGGGATGCAGACCCCTCACTCTTGGAGGTCTGGCGGAAGGGAGTCCAGCCCCGTTGGTCCAGAAGGGCCCTAGCTCAGTGGCAGAGAGCATCTGTTTGCGAGGCAGAAGGTCCCAGGTCCGATCCCTGGGAGAGAGTCCTGCCTGGACCCCGGAGAGATGCTGCCAGCCAGTGCAGACTCCATTGCTCTCCAGGCTTGAGTCCCCAGATGTGGTTGGAGTAAAACTCCCACTGCTCTGACCATTGGTCATGCTGGCTGGGGACGATGGGGATTTCAGTCCCACAACACCTGGGGCCCCAAGGTTCAAGGACGCAGGCGTGCAGACAGCATTTGGGGGGTTTCTAAACAGAGCTCGGGGGTGCCTGTCAGATATTCCTTAGTTGTGATTCCAGCATTGCAGCGGGTCAGACTAGATGACCCTTGGGGGTCCCAACTTCACAATTCTATTTTTTAAAGTTATTAAATATAATATTAAAAGTTATTAAAAGTTATTTTTAAAAAGTTATTAAAAATAATAACAACAATCTATATCTATCTATCTATCTATCTATCTATCTATCTATCTATCTATCTATTACACCTTTTCTTTTCGCGATTCTGCTCCTTCTATTCAGTTTCACTTTCCGCTGGACGCGCAGGGGTTAAGCCTTGACCTGCGGAGGAGGGGCGGAGCGAGCTGCACCAGCCACCTTCCTATTGGCCCTCCCTTTCTCCAATGGCGCCGGCTCGGCTGCGCGCCGCAGCCAATCGCAGGCGCCGCTTCGTGCTCCCTGCGCGCCGGCGTCCTTTCTCTTCTCTCGCTTCTGCGCGAAGTCTTTCCTCCGCGGTCCCGCCTCCCGCCGGGGGATGAGATTGGCAGGCGCCGCGGCCAATCATTGCACCGGAGCTTCTTAAGGTGGCATTGCATTCTCTTGGCCAGTGCAAACAGAGGAGCCAGCTGGTTGCAGAAGGCGGGGATTGGCTGGCAGAGCCCAAGTCACCAGGTAGGAGCATTTTTTTGGGGTGCTGGCATGCTCAGCGCTGCAGATCCACTGGATCCCAGCAGGATCCCGGGATCTGTTGGGGGGGATCCAAGCAGAAAGCTCCCGGAGCCTTTTGCTGGCTGCATGGAGGGAGTCTGCCATGCCCAGGCGCGCAGCCGAGCCAAGCGGGTGCTCTCGGCCTTTGGCTCCCGAGTCCTCCGGCGACTTCCTTTGGTTTGGGCATTTGCAGATTCGCAGCAGCTGCCAGATCCAGGAGGGGCATCCTCCTGCCCGGGCTCAGCTGGCACCGATGAGTGTGGGCTGCCTGCCTGTGCAGGAGGCGGAGGAGGTCGTGCCCAGCTGGCAGCAGCCTACAGAGTCAGACCGTATGGGTCCACCTAGCTCAGGGCCGCCTCCTCTGACCGGCAGCATTTCAGGCAGGGGAGTCTACACCCCACCCAGCCTTGACATACTATTAGAAATTCGAACTCAGAACCTTCTGCATGCTAAGCAACTGCTACCACCAACCTTCCCTAATAAGAATGTAATGTAATGTAATAATATAGGAAGCAGCCTTATGCAGAGCCATATCATTCCTCCGCTGAGTTCAGTATTGTCAGCACTGACTGGCAGCAGCGCCGGAGCTTCATGCAGGATGCTGTGTATCTGCCACAAATTAAAAAGGCCCTGCCCAAAGCAGATTGTCCTTAGAGCTGGAAAACGGTGGAGGTGTCCTCTTGCTCGCGCTGTCAGCTTTTCTGGCCCAGGACCTTAGTTGCTCTGACAGCCATCAATTCAGCCGCTCAAGCCATTCTTTCCCCTTGTTTCTTCTCCGCAGTGGTGGAGAAAAAAAATCTCGCTCCTTGTGGCTGCCCCAGGGGGATTTTGAGCCAGGCTGCTAAGAGTCTATATGGGAGTGATGTCTTGGGTACAGATTAAGGGAAGTCGCATCCCCGCTCTCTTCTGCCTTCGAGTCCTGTGTCTCGTTCTGGGTACCACAGTTTAAGGATGGTTTGGACAAGCTGGGAGGTGTGCAGAGGAGGGAGACCAAGACGATCAAGACGTAAGAGGAACGTTTGAAGGAGCTGAGGATGTTTATCTTGGAAGAGGAGACGGAGAGGAGATACGAGAGCCACCTGCCAATATCTGGAAAATGTAGCAAGCTTGTTTTCTCCTGTTCCAGAGGGTAGGACTCGAACCTGTGGAGGTTTCTAAGCAGAGGTTGGGTGGCCATCTGTCAGGGATGCTTTAGCTGAGATTTCTGCCTTGCAGGGCGTTGGACTAGATTGACCCTTGGGGTCCTTTCCAACTCTATAGTAGTAGTAATAATAATAATAATAATAATAATAATAATAATAATAATAATAATTTATTTATACCCCACCCTTCTGGCTGGGTTTCCCCAGCCACTCTGGGTGGCTTCCAACAAAGTATTAAAATACAGTGGTCTGTTAAACATTATATATGATTATATATGATGCATATTTTGCCTGTGGTTATAGAGGTACCTCATGGGGGTTGCCATTTCCCCTCCCTAGATGGAGGCGCTGTGACTTCGGACAGTTGCAGGACAAGGAGGACTCGAACAGGTGGAGCTTTCTCCATGCTGGGGGGACGTGCACCTGTTGTGCTTGACAGCTGGCCAGATTTTATTTTAGTTTATCTTGCTGCCTTGGTCACTTGCAGAGGTGGAGGGTGCAGATACGGCTGTCGTTGTGCCAGCATTGGGCACTAAGGTCCACAAAGGGTCTCTCCAGCTACGATTCCTGGCCCAGAGGTGGTTGCTGGACCTTTAATTTTATATATATATATATATATTGATTCCATTTTATCGATATAACCCAAATAACAAAATAGAACTTTATGGGATAAACAAATGAAAACCAAACCACAACCAAGCCAGGGCTGTCATGGGATGTTACATTCACAAGAAGAAGTTATAAAGCTGGTTACCTGGATATTTGCAATGATATGCGGGCAGGTGAGTGGAAGATACCGTCATGGGAAATGAGAGAGAACAAGAGATGGGGCACACCTGACATAAAAACATGAAACTTTAAAAGTGATCTTTAGAGACAAAAGGAGCACCAAGAAGAAAAGGCTCTGTCTTACACCAAGAAAAGAAATTCATCCAATTTGATGTTGCTTATTCCAAATTTCTTGAGAGATTTGTGGAAGAGAAAATGCATTTACCTTCCTTCAATAAAATCCCACCAAACAGAGACAAAAGAAGTTACCTTTGTTTTGCCTTTCAAAAAAAATAGGGGTACCACCAGGTAAGTTTTTCATGTAATGCAATTTTCCACATCTTATTGCACCATTAGTGAGTTGTTGAAATCAGGCAATGTTTTCCATCTTTGGGGTAATCGAGAGACTCCTGTTCCTTTTAACATTAGGATCATAAGGAAAGGAATTGAAACTAAAACTGCCAATATAGTAATGCTGTTAAACATATCTGTGGTGTGGCTGCAATGGGAGCACTGGGTACGGTTCTGGTTGCCTCGCCTCAAAAATGATGTTATAGAGTTGGGAAAGTGTTCAGGAAAGGGCAAAGGAATAGATCAAGGGGATGGAGCGACTCTCTGGTGAGGAAAGGGTGCGGCGTTTGGTTTGAGTTTAGGGGAAAGGTGAGGAAGAGTCGACATACTAGAAGTTTGTAAAATTACTCCTGGCAAGGAGAAAGTGGAGAGAGAAAAGGGAGGGGGAAGGATGTCAATTTTTGAAATGTCAAATTGATTGTAAAACTAATGAAATGTATAAATTTGAAAAGTATAAATAAAAAACTAAAAAAGAGAGAAAAGTTTTTCTCCCTCTCTCATAACACTAGAAGTCATGGACATACAGTGGAGCTGAATGTTGGAAGATTCAGAACATAGAAATGGAAGCACTTATTCATGCACTGCATTGTTAAACTGTGGAACTCCTTGCCACAGGACACAATGATGGCAACCAGCCAGGATAGCTTTAAAAGAGGATTGGACAAGTTCATGGGGGAGAATTTGCTATGAGAGCTGATGTGGTCCATCCAATGAACAGGCCTATATTTAACGTCCTCTTCCTCATCGTACTTGGCCATTCCGGGTTTCAAAGCCCAGCATCCTGGACCTCCTGCCTCCTGGGGGAGGACGGTGGCTGGCTGCTCGAAATCCTCCTTGGCTCATGATGTTCTGCGGTTGCTTCTCCCGACCGCGCAAGAGACGGTGGGCTGCCTCTTCCTCCCAAATTAATGGCTGTTCCTGTGTTTTCCAGGCTTCCCAGAGCCAGGAAGGATGGAGGAAAGGAGAGAGATTGGTGGCCTCCTGCGTAAGAGAGATTCTGGAGAAAACGAAGCGTCCCAGAACGTCAGCTCAGGTTTGTGTTGTCCTCCGAGATGTGGGGAGCTGCTATGCCCAGCGGGGAGGCAAGTTACCCATTTTATTTGGGGTCACGCTCCCTCTGAAGGAGCAAGTGCATAGCTTGGAGGTTCTCCTGGGCACACCTGTCTCTAGAAACCCAAGTACTGTTTTTGGGGGACAGGGGGCGGGCTGGTGTGGAGGACTCCCTGGTCCTGAATGGGGCAACTGTGCCCCTGAAGGACCAGGTGCGCAGCCTGGGAGTCATTCTGGACTCACAGCTGTCCATGGAGGTGCAGGTCAGTTATGTGTCCAGGGCAGCTGTCTACCAGCTCCATCTGGTACGCAGGAATGAGACCCTCCCTTTTCTAATTATTCCTCTTTTTTTTTATTCCTTTTTATTTTATTTTTATTCCTTCGAAATGACAACCACCAACCTCTGGCTCTGTTATTTCCCTTTTGTCTTCCAGAAGTCCTCTGCACGACCAGATATACCGAAGAGGGAAGTTGTCCAGAAAAAGAGGCCAAGAAACCAAACGGAACCACCGACACGAAGCGGGCAGTGAAAGGCGCCATTTTCCAGTGCGCCAGCCGGAGAAGGAGTTTCCCTCGATGGCACAGACTGGCCGTGAGGAACCAGAAGATGCCCCCAGCGGAGGAGGAGGAAGAAGACGACCCCAACTCCGGAGGAAGCAGGGGCTTGTGCACCTATGGCGCAGGAAGAGCGGACTTGGCGGGTGAAGAGCTGCGCAGCGCTGTCCGAGTTGGGGAGGGCAAAGCGACCCAGAGAACGGGCGCCGCGGAGGGAGACTTCACCTGCGGGGAGTGTGGGATAGGCTTTGCCTGGCGGTCATCGCTGAACACCCACCAGCGCACCCACACCGGGGGGAAGCCCTTTGGGTGCCAGGCGTGCGGGAGGCGCTTCAGCCAGAAGCAGCACCTTGCCAAGCACCAGCGGACCCACTTCCGGGCGCGGCCAAGCCCAAGCGCCTGCCCCGAGTGCCAGCGGAGCTTCAGCAACAAGGCGGTGCTGCGCCTCCACCGACGGATCCACGCCTGCCAACGTCGGCTGGTTTTCCAGGAGCTGAAGGAGGCCTACCGGGAGACGGTGGCCAGGCAGCGGGAGGAGGCGCGGGCCAGCCTGGGCTGGGCGCCAGCGCGGCCCACAGGGCGCCGTCGGGGGGTGAAGAAGTTCATCTGCAGCGAGTGCGGCAAAGGCTTCACCTGGTGGTCCTCGCTCAGCATCCACCAGCGCATCCACACAGGCGAGAAGCCCTTCCCGTGTGCCCAGTGCGGGAAGAGCTTCACCCAGAAGCCCAACCTCCTGCGCCACCTCCGGTACCACAGCGGCGAGAGGCCTCACGCCTGCGCCGAGTGCGGAAAAGGCTTCACCCAGAAGCAGCACCTGCTCAAGCACCAGCGGACCCACGCGGCGGAGAAGGGTTTCCAGTGCCACACCTGCGGGCACACCTTCCCCACCAAGGGGAGCCTCACGGGGCACCAGAGGGATGGCCACGCGGGATCCGAGGCCCTGGCGGAGCGGGAGAGCTTGGAGGCGGTGGTGGAATCGCTGATGGCCGGAGGGCAGGGCCTTTTCCGCCCCGCTGAGGTCTCTGGGCAGCAGGGCGACGACGGGCAGCCGGTCTTGATCGTCGAGCCGGGGACTCGGCCGCTGGCTCTGTCGCAGACGAAGAAGGGGGTCTTCTGGAAGCCTGAGCTGCCCAAGCCCCCCGCCCCGGAACAGAAGCAGTACATCTGCAACGAGTGCGGGAAAGGCTTCGTGTCGTGGTCGGCTCTCACCATCCACCGCCGGATCCACACCGGCGAGAGGCCTTACCAGTGTGGCGAGTGCGAGAAGCGCTTCAGCCAGAAGCCAAACCTGGTCCGGCACCAGCGCTACCACACGGGGGAGAAGCCCTACCCCTGCGCTGAGTGCGGGAAGCGTTTCGTCCAAAAGCACCACCTCGCTAAGCATCAGCGGGTGCACAGGAAGGGCGCCCCGCAAGGGCCGGCACCCGCTCTGAAGGTGGAGGCGCGGTAGGGACCGCCGGCTTGGCGGGTCGTTGCCAAAACTTGACTTTCTTGCAGGCCAGGACAAAGAGTGTGCGTGTGCGTTTGTGTGTGTCTGTCCGTCCGTCCATCTGTCCATTCTGCTTAACTGTAATCTTCTATTTTGCGTTTGTGGTTTGCAAGAGTGTGGTCTTGCTGCGGGATCTGCTGCGCCAATGCTGTACCACAGGGGTCAGCAAACTTTTTCAGCCGGGGGCCGGTCCACCGCCCCTCAGACCTTGTGGGGGGCCGGACTATATTTTGGAAAAAATAATGAAGGAATTCCTATGCTCACAAATAACCCAGAGATGCATTTTAAATAAAAGGATACATTCTACTCGTGTAAAAACACCAGGCAGGCCCCACAAATAACCCAGAAATAAAAGGACACATTCTACTCATGTGAAAACACACTGATTCCCGGACCATCCGTGGGCCGGATTTAGAAGGCGATTGGGCCAGATCTGGCCCCCGGCCTTAGGTTGCCTCCCCATCCTGCGTTGGGATACCAGGTCTGGGTAAAGGGCAACAACATGGACTCAGCTGCTGCTCCTTTGCAGGTTTCCCCACCCCAGACTTAGGTCAAGAGCGTGTCCTTTGCATAAGGGCTCCCAAATAGTAGTCACAACATTAAGGAGCCTGAGCGTGGTCCAAAAGATTTGGACTACAACTCCCATCAGCTTCCAGGTGTGTTGAGCTGTGTCAGTTAATGGGAGTTGTACTCCCACACATCTGGAGGGTGGCCATTCGTGGTTGGCGCAAAGGAGAAGCGTTGTATGAGGATGGGCAGGGCCTTCCTGGTGTTGGGACCTCAGGGGTTGTGCCTGATGCAGAATGGATATGGTGTTGCTCAGTGTCCTTTGCTGGGTGGTCAGAACAGGTCAAAAGAAGTTTCCTGGCTGATGTGTGAGGTGTGAACTTATTTCCTGGTGAGCTTGTCCACATATCCCTGAACTTAACTGAAGTATGGAGGGGACAGCCACCTCATACCAGGCACCAGGGCACTGCATGTGACCAACCATGTCAAATATAGCTCACCAGGAGCTGGGTAACCTCTTTTTTGCCATTTTTCTGCAACTGCGAAAATAAGGTAGTTGTCGAAAGTGTTGTGATCCATTCTGGCTGGGCTACATTCAGTGTAGCACAACCTTCAGCAACCTGGTGCCCTCTGAGGTATCTTGGACTACAACTCCCATCAGCCCCCAGCCAGCACAGCATGATGGGAGTTGTAGTCCAAAGCATTTAGTAGGGAACCAAGCGGCGAAAGACGGAAAGGCTATTAAAAGTTTCTTTTTAAAACTTGCCTCTTGCATCCTTTCTGCATCCAGCAAAAGTTCGGAGTTAGCTCATGACCTGGTGCTCCTAGTTTCTAACAGACTCCAAACTTTGCCCGGCTCCTCTCATCGCTGACCCCACAGAGACCCCCTTCTGGAAGGAAGCAAGGTTTCTTCCGAACCTTAGGGCAGAGTCTTTGGTGCCCATTGAGCGTTAAATTTCTAAAGATTGGAAAGAAATCTTAACAACTTGCTCGTTTCAGACCCGCGGAGAGGACCGACGTTCTTCCAAAGGGCAGATCCACTCCTGCTCATTCAGACATAACCCCTTCATTCTGTCATGTGTGAATCCGTGCCTCAAGTGCATTTACCGCAGGGAGACCATTGGTCACTTGAGAGCGGGGCCTTTCCTTGGGGGGGGGGTGGAGATTCCATTAAAACATCTGTGAAATGTGCCTCTGTTTCTCCTGCTGCTTTTACGCCCCCACCCCCCGATCTCTGAGAGCTGAGAGACCCCCGGGGTTCTGAGCCCAAGGTTCAGTTTCCTTGGAAGGTCAGCAGAGACAGCGATGTCTTCAGGGTATATGGTTTTATTTACACATATATACAACCTGAGCATAGGACGCAGGTGATCTTGCTTCTCTGTTAGTCGCGGGTGTGCCACATTACACCTCCCATCATCATTTAGCAGCGAGGTTAGACTTTGCAGAGGGTTAGACTAGATGCCCCTGGGGGGTCCCAACTGCCATTCTATGATTCCGCCCCTATGCTTGCTGAGGCTGATGGGAGTTGTAGTTCAGCGGCGACTGGAGGGCCCAAGGCTTGCCACTCTTGCCTTGGGTAGCAGGGAAAGTGCAGCACATTTTAAAAAACATCTGAAGGCAGCCCTGTTTAGGGAAGTTTTTAATGTTTGATGATTTATCGCTTCCTCCTCCTCCTCCTCCTCCTCCTCCTCCTCCTCCTCCTCCTCCTCCTTCTTCTTCTCCTTCTGTTGGGAGCTGCCCAGTGTGGCTGGGGAAACCCAGCCAGATGGGCGGGGTATAAGTTAATAATAATAATAATAATAATATACACCTTCCCAGAGGTCTTCCATCTCATCTATAATCCCTTGTCATTTGGGCCCCTCTAAGCTGCATAGACCAAAAAAAACCACCTTGATTTTCCTTTTCAAAAAACCTCTGAAGTCTCCCTGATTGTGGGCGACTGTGTGGAGACATAGCTTGGGCTGGCATGCAAGGACGATGGTCTGGATTCCTCCCCCGATTGGCATGTCCAAAGGCCAACCCCGCAGGCGTGGTATTGGGGCTCCCGTCTTCTGTGTTCGTGGCCGCCAGTTCCTGGACCAGATCCACAAGGGTAGGGCACCTGCTGCCCGCTGATGCCAGAGAGCGGCTGGGGAGCCCACAGGCAGGACTGACATTTAGGATCCACGTTAATAAGACTAGATTGGGGTTTCTCAAATGTGGGTCTCCGGCTGTTTCGGGACTACAGTTCCCATCGTCCCTGACCCACTGGTCCTGCTAGCTAGGGATGGTGGGAGTTGTAGTCCCAAAACAGCCAGGGACCCAAGTTTGGGAAACTGTGGACTAGATTCAGGATCGGTGGGGAGCTGAGCCAGAACCTTGGCTTTCTAGGGCCACATTTGCACCATGCAATCTAGATCGATTGATTATTGCATTTATAGGCCACCGTTTTTCTCCAAGGAACTCAACATGGTCCGCACGGTTCTCCATGTCCTCATTTAACAAGCCTGCAAGGGAGGCAAGAGGTTGAGAGACAGTGCCTGGCCCCTAAAGTCACACCCAGCGAGCTTTCTGGCCAAGTGGGGATTCGTACCCGGGGCTCTCCCAGGTCACAGCCTGGCACTCTAGCCACTACACCACCCTGCCTCTCAAATAGACACTTATTTACTGAACAAAATGAAAAACCTGCCTCATTGGAATAAAACCCTGAAAGCAGTTAGCGGGCAGGTAGCCAGGGAGGGAGGGAAGAGAGAAACATAAAAATTATCTGCAAAATATTTTTAAAGTAAGTGATTGAGATGATTGCAATCAACTGGAAGACCAGGCAAACTTGGCCCTCCAGCTGTTTTGGGACTACCGTTCCCATCATCCCTGACCACTGGTCCTGTTAGCTAGGGATGATGGGAGTTGTAGTCCCAAAACAGCTGGAGGGCCAAGTTTGCCTATGCCTGTGTAGGACAAAGCAGGGTTTTTTTTATAAAAAAAATGTCAAGAGGTAGTAAACCCTGCTTGCGGACACATGTGCTAAACCCTGTCTGTGGTGCCCACCCCTTTCCCCAAATGATGAGACGAGACCTGAGTATGGGTTCAAATTGGCCACAACTTTATTGAGCTTCAGACTTGGGCAATTTGGCACAGGCCTTGGCAGGTAACCCTCTCAGCCCGCGTGGCTGAGAATATGCAGGCAGATGAGGTCCAGTGAGAGGGGACTGCAAAGCGCAAACTTAGACAGCCTGCCCTTCCACCAACCTCGTCCGGGGAGTTTGACCTACATGCCGCCGCTCTAGGGCCAGGGAGTCCTGGTTTTGCCCTTTAACAGGCCCTGCAAGCGCCGCCGCATGGGGGGGGGGAGCATGAATGCATCCCCCCAACTTGATGTTGGACTAAAGGATACCTTGCCAAGGCCTAAACTGCCAAAGTTGTGATAAGGCAAAACCTGACAATGCAGGGAAAATTCGTTCCCGATTCTGAATACAGCAACCATTTTACGACCGCAACAGCGCCCGCTGACCTTGATTGCAAAATATTAGCCTGTAAGGAAAGAATCATTAACTTGAAGACCGCTGACCTAGGATGAATTTATGGAGGCAAGAAATTATTAATTTGAGGGAGGGGGGGTGGGTGATCCTGGAAGGAAGAACAGCAAAAGATGCTTGGCCAACGGAGTCAGCCTCTTTTCTTGGCCAGCTGTCCATTGTCCTCCCTGGCTGAGGGCAGGTCAAAGGCCGGCTCAAGCAGGTGGGTGGCACCTGTCCAGGTGAGCCCCGCTTTGTGCCCCAAACCCCGCCCACCTGTGGGGAAGGGAGGGCGGATAATAACTTCTGCAGGACAAACGCAGTCTTTCAAAACCTGCATTGCATATGCTAATGGATGGCATCCTTTGCATATTTTAATAAATCCTCGGTTGCAGCGAGGACTTTATAAATCAGTGTTGTTTATAAATCTGTGTGAAGAGCCCTGGGCGTTGGCTCTGGCCTGGAAGGCAAGTTCCAAATTCTGAGCGTAAATTGGTTGGCAAGCAAGTCAGCTCCGCCTGAGAGCTGCTGCTGCAGTCCCTGGGTCCCCGGGGGATGAGGGATCCAGGCCCCACGAAATGGAGGAAGGTGAGCAGGAGGAGGAGGAGGAAGAATCACCTGGTGGGGTATCAGATCCTTTGCCCTGTGGGATTCCCAGCATAGGAGAGTGTCCTGGAGGTGGACAAATAACCCTCCAGCAGGTAACCCGGCCAGAATGATGGCTCTGCTGGGCCCTCCCCCCTCGGAGGCAGCAAACGCTTCTGGGTACCAGTTTTGGAAGCCACAGGTGGGGAGAGATGCTCTGGTGCTCGCATCCTATTTTCAGGTTTCCCCTAATGGGCACCTGGTCAGTCACTGTGAAAAGAGGATGCTGGACTCAATGGGCCATTGATCCAAGAGGTTCTTCATAGAATCGTAGAGTTGGAAGGGACCCCAGGGTCATCTAGTCCAACCCCCTGCAAGGCAGGAATATGCAGCTGCCCCATATGGGGATCAAACCTGCAACCTTGGCCTTCTCAGCACAGCGCTCCAACCAATGGAGCTACCAGGCTCAAGTCTCACATTCTTATGGGCTGAAGGGTAAGAACACTGCTGCTCTGGGTGGGAGTGGGCAGGGGCAGGGGGGGCCAGGGAAGACCCCGCTGGCTCCTTCCTGACCTAGAATGGCTTCAGGAGAAGGGCTGTGGCTCAGGGAAGGAGCATTGGCAGTTCCTGGCTTCCTGTCTCTCTCTTTTATTTTTTATTTCCTATTGATACAGCAAGAAAAGAAGAGAAAACACAAATACCAAATTACACACAGGAATAACCATAGACACATAATTTTCTTAACAAACGATAAAACATAAATTGGTCTTAACACTAAAGACCCCACCTCCCGTCTATTCCATATTTCGATTTCATATTACTTATTGCCAATACACACTTCTATCATAATTAAACTTTTTCTTAATATGTCTTAATTCTTATATCTACCTTGCAACTATTACTGAAGTTCCTCGAACGCTGCAACAGAGTTTAAACTACTATATTTATATTTCAAATATTCTTCGAAAACCTTCGATCCGCAGTGGCATCTCCCTTGAAGTCCAGTTGTGGTCAGAGGTACAAAAGGAGGCTGTCTGGCTACCCAGGAAGAAGGGCCAAGCTGTTGATCTTTATTGGTCTCCTGCAACAGAAGAAGCTATTTTATTTTTATGCTTTTTAAATATGCAGCTGCTGGGAGAGATCATCAGGGGGTTTGGGCTGGGTGTTCATCAGTATGCGGATGACACCCAGCTCTACCTCTCCTTTAAATCAGAACCACTGAAGGCGGTGAAGGTCCTGTGTGAGTGCCTGGAGGCGGTCAGAGGACGGACGGCGGCTAACAGATTGAGGTGGAATCCTGACAAGACAGAAGTACTGTTTTTTGGAGGACAGGGGGCAGGCAGGTAGGGGGAATCTCTGGTCCTGAGTGGGGTAACTGTGCCCCTGAAGGACCAGCTGCGCAGCCTGGGAGTCATTTTGGACTCACAGCTGTCCATGGAGGAGCAGGTCAGTTCTGTGTCCAGGGCGGCTGCCTGCCAGCTCCATCTGGTACGCAGGATGAGACCCTACCTGCCCACAGACTGTCTCTCCAGAGTGGTGCATGCTCTGGTTATCTCCCACTTGGACTACTGCAATGCACTCTACGTGGGGCTACCTTTGAAGGTGACCCAGAAACTACAACTAATACAGAATGCGGTTGCCAAGACCACATAACAATGGTCCTGAAAGACCTACATTGGCTCCCAGTATGTTTCTGAGCACAATTCAAAGTGTTGGTGCTGACCTTTAAAGCCCTAAACGGCCTCAAAAGCCCAGTAGACCTGAAGGAGCGTCTCCACCCCCATCATTCAGCCTGGACACTGAGGTCCAGCTCCGATGGGCCTTCTGGCTTTTCCCCCACTGTGAGAACCCAAGTTACAGGGAACCAGGAAGAGGGCCTTCTCCGTGGTGGCACCCACCCTGTGGAACGCCATCCCATCAGATGTCAAGGAAATAAACCAACTATCTGACTTTTGGAAGACATCTGAAGGCAGCCCTGGTTAGGGAAGCTTTTAATGTTTGATTCTATTTTTAATATTCTGCTGGGAACCGTCCAGATGGGCGGGGTATAAGTAATAATTTATTATTATTATTTATTTCTGCCTTGCAGTGGGTTGGTCTAGATGACCCTAGGGGGTCCCTTCCAGCTCTGCGATTCTAGAATCTTCCATTCAGCTCCGTTGGATGTGCATGAGCTCTGGTGCAATGAGAAAGGGAGTTAAACCTTTTCTCGTTTCTCGCCTCATTTTTTAAACTCCCGAAATGTTCCAGCCTTTCTTCATTGGGGAGCTGCTCCTTAATCCTCTGGCTTGCCCTTTCCTGCACATTTTTAATCTCCACCGTTTATTTTCGCCCGCCAGTGTGTTTCCAGCCCAGATCTCCTGTTGCCACAGGCTCAGGCAATGCCTGCCTTGTCTTCCTCTTTCCCACGGCTGGGGGGGGGGGCGTTCAGGAGCTGTATCCCAAAACTGCTGAAGTGCAACAGGTTGGCCAACGCTGCCTCCGTGAGAATCCCAATTAGTAGGGAATTAAGAAAACCTTGTGAAATATTGGCAGCCGGTCTCTTGGGAACAACTCACATCAACGCAGCGTTGGCTGCCAGCCTGAGCAGTGTGGAAAAGAGCTTGGACCTGTTGTAAACAAACATCTGCCCTTGTTCCCTTATGGGGTGTCCAAGAGACCATATAGAGTCCTTATGTAGGTTCCCTATCGGTAGGAGAAAATAACAGGCCAAGCAGAGAATATTGAGACTCAAAGCAGCTCGTAAGCCTGATCTTTGTTGATCTGTTGCAACAGGGTGCTCCCCTCACACGCAGGAAAGGAGGAGGACCTCGAACAATGGCGTGCAAGCCCTTATATAGACATTTTAAATTCCCTCCCCTGAAGCTCAAGCCCACCCCTCCATACATCATACCTACATCACAGAAAAGGTGGTCTACAGCAGAAATCTGAGTGCGTTGTTTATCTCATCTGACAGATTACCTGTTAATGCTCACTTGATTGGATACCCTGGGGAGCCTGGCCAGTCTTTTGTAATGATAAATACTTAGTTCCTGAGCCAGGTCACAGGCTCACCCTATTCATACACAGACATACCCTTAAGACAGGATTTGTGAAGGAAAAGACAATGGGGAGGCTTTTCCATTTCCCTTTGACTTTGCAGAGAAAACATTTGGTCAGTTTGGGAATCAAAAATGGTTTCAGGTCAGTCTTCCTGAGCTGATCTATGTACGTGCTTGGTTGGTACATTTATGAACATTTATGATATATTTATAGGGCGAGATGGTTGAACAGTGTTCTCGAAGCTACAAACATGAGCCTGACCAAACTGTGGGGGGCAGTGGAAGATAGGAGTGCCTGGCGTGCTCTGGTCCAGGGGGTCACGAAGAGTCGGACACGACTAAACGACTAAACAACAACAACATTATATATCTAAGACTTTAAAATTCTTATCACAGACCAATGCATGAAGCCCAATGAGGCTGGTGCATAGTTAAACTGCGGAACTCCCTCCCACAGGATTAGGCAAATTCATGGAGGAGGAGAGGGCTGTTGATGGCTACTCTCTACGATGGCTCTACCCTGCTTCCACGGTTGGAGGCAGCAATGCTTTTGAATCCCAGTTGCTGGAAACCAGGAGAAGGGTGCTGCTCTTGCGCTTGAATCCTGCTCACAGGTTTTGCACGGGCATCTGGTTGGCCACTGTGAGAACAGGATGCTGGACAAGATTGGGCCCCCTTTGGCCTGATCCCGCAGGCTCTCCTTACACACCAATCTCTGAGCGGTGGAAGATTCCAGGGGTTCCCGGCACTCCCCCACGGTTTGTGTTTCCTTTTGGGAATGAGGGATAGGGGAGACTGTGGTGTTTCTAAGATTTATAGTATACGTATATACACAACCTAAGCCTACGATGGAGGGGTTCACAGAATTAACACCCCAAGAAGGCCTTGCTTCTCCCATGGCCACAGCCTTGGATCCCAGCAGAAATCAGGCATGGCTTTTTCTCTGCCTTTCTGGCCTCCAGCTTCTAGCTCACAGTTCAACTCTCAACTCTTCCCTTTTGTCTTTCTAACTAACCCAGAAAGGGAGCCCACCTGTTTGTCCTCTGGCACAGAGCTGCACCCTTTGTTTCCTTAAGGACTTAAGTACTTAGAAGGCCATTAGCAGCCTGGCCTGGCCATCCCAGCAACTGGATCCAGGAATGAGAAGGGGAAGTGTTTGGCATCCCTCTGTCTCGAGAGACAATGGAGTGCGCCTCCAGGGGTGAAGTCAGATTGCTGCATTAGCAGCCTGGAGGTGACCTCTCAGGGGTGCAGGCCTGGGCAGTGTGTCTGGAGGTCCTGGGCTGCCCAGACAACAAGACCCCCCTCTTGGCCTCGCTGATGGGGTCCAAAGGAAAGCAGAGCAAGATGTTTGGAACCAGCTTGGCTGCGGAAATTGCTGGAAGGAGGCGTACAAGGTGCCATCCCACCATCTTGGGAGTCCAGATTTGTGTATGGTTTACTCTTTTCCCCTCTCCTAAAGATGTCCCACAAGGCAGCAGAGGTTTCTCCTTCTCCTAGTTGGGCTCCCTTCCCTCTACACAGGCATGGCCAAACTCGGCCCTCCAGATGTTTTGGGACTACAACTCCCATCACCCCTAGCTAACAGGACCAGTGGTCAGGGGTGATGGGAATTGTTGTCCCAAAACATCTGGAGGGGCAAGATTGGCCATGCCCACGTCTACAATAAGTGCAGAAACCGCCTTCTTGACTGTTGGACCAATGCTTGGTCTCGTCCACGCCGTCCGCCGGAGTCTGTCTTCACAGACAGGGAAAGCCCCAAACTCACTGAGGCTTTGAGACCCTTGGCTACCCTCACTTGGTCTAGCCCTGGCATAGGCCAACTCGGCCCTCCAGATGTTTTGAGACTACAACTCCCATCATCCCTCACCAGTGGTCCTGTTAGCTAGGGATGATGGGAGTTGTAGTCCCAAAACATCTGGAGGGCCGAGTTGGCCTATGCCTGGTCTAGCCAGCCAGTCGAAGCCATTCCTGGGATGGGCCGCTGTCTCATGCACAGAGCATCTGGGAGCCACGGGCGGGAATGACGGTTGGGGAACAAACCATCCCAGAAGGAGCATGACCCAGAGGTACGACCCCTCCCCTAACACCCCATTCAGCCTAATCCCCCCCTCCCCACAAATGGAAGGATTCTAGAAGGGACCCCATGAGTCATCTAGTCCAACCCCCGTACAATGCAGGCATCTCAGCTAAAGCACCCATAACAGATGGCCCCCCACCCACTCAGTGGTGACCCCGGGGGCCAGTCTCTGCCCTTCTCTCGGCCCCACCGACCTCACGGTGTCCTTATGGGAATTAAAGGAGGACTAGGGAGAAGAAGATAAGCCACAGCGAGGGGAACAGTGAGAAATAAATGCAACAAACAGGCAGACAAAGACTTTATTTTGTCTGTCTGGAGAAGGAGCGAGGTCGTTGGCGAAATGCTGCTGGGAAGATGCTGTTTTTCCTCTGCTTCTGGCATCACCCTGAGCGAGGGGCCCAGTCCTTCTCCCGCTTGCCAAGGCCACCCTCCCCAGAGCCAAGGCTTCGGATCAGCAGCCCCGGCTCACGTGACGGCGCTGCACCCTGGCAGAGCCTGCAGATGGCAGGGAGGGGGGCGGTGTGCCGAATCTGCTCCCTTGTGTCAAGGACAAGGACAAAACACTTCGCCTAGTCGCACACAGGAAGGTTTCCGCTCGGATTTGAAGCCTTAAACAGAACATACGCTTCGTTGGAGAGGAAGCGGCTGTAGCCCAAGGCCACCCAGCGAGCTTCGTGGCCAGCTGGGGATTCGAACCCTGGTCCCTGCCACGTCCTAGTCCAACACTCCAAACCAGGGGTAGGCAACCTAAGGCCCAAGGGCCGGATGCGGCCAAATCACCTCCTCAATCCGGCCCACAGATGGTCTGGGAATCAGCGTGTTTTTACATGAGTAGAATGTGTCCTTATATTTAAAATGCATCTCTGGGTTATTTGTGGGGCAGAGGAATTCGTTCATTCCCACCACCCCAAAAAATATAGTTGCTGACCCCTGCTCTAACCCTTACCCCACACTGCCTGGCTCTGACTTGCAGATCGCTGTATCCTACAAAGCCTCAATAGGGCACTGCAGCGGGTGGGTGGGATAGATGTTTGGGGTGCCAGTTCCAAGGCTACAATCCTATAGCCTTGTGGGGCATTGAGGACACCCCCAGTTCCTTGGGGGGGCTCCTGGGCCGTAACTCAGTGGTAGAGCCTTGCAAGCAGAAGGTGCAAACCTCAGCATCTCCTGGTAGGCTAGGCTAGTGGTCTGACTTGATGCAAAGCCTTAATCGCTCAACCCTTTCTTCGGGATCATGAGGACTAGAATATTTAGGGGACTGGGGCAGAGCTGACCGCCCAACCCTTGGCGAGCCACTGCTGCCGCTGCCGGTCCGTGTGGCACCACTGAGCTCTATTGGCACCGCGGCTGGGCGTCAGGCATCTCGGCGCGCTCCTCCGGGCGCAGCGCAGCAGAGGAAAGCGGCGCGGGGAGGGCAGAGCTCTTGCCAGAAGCCGCCGCGGCTTCTCCCGCAGCTGCAGGAAGTG
The DNA here is from genome assembly GCF_027172205.1 of Podarcis raffonei. NCBI lineage: Eukaryota > Metazoa > Chordata > Lepidosauria > Squamata > Lacertidae > Podarcis > Podarcis raffonei. The sequence goes on along the minus strand of NC_070613.1, from coordinate 1,818,025 downwards.
GCACCTCCCCGAGGCTGCGGTTGCAGTTGCTGCCGCCGCCGCCGCCTGCCTGCCTGGGATGTCTTGCAAGCAACCTCGCGCGGCGGGGCCGTTGCTGGGAGAAGCCGAGGAGGAGCGCGGAGCTGCTGCTGCAAAAGGTACGTTGTTGCAGCAAATAAAAGGCGAGCGGGCGAGCGAGGAAGGGAGGCAGCGCCGGCCCTCCCCTCCCCTGCGGGCCGGATCCTGCCTGCAGTGCCTCGTGCAAAGCGGAGGAGCAGCAGCGGCGGCGGCCGATGCGGGGGATCGGGGCGGCCGGAGAGGAGCAGCAGCAGCCCGGGCACGGTGAGGCATCTCTTTCCTCTCTCACCCCTTTGCACCCAATCTCCCCCCCCTCCTCGCAGCTGCCGTGTGAACGGACCGTGGGGGAGGCGATCCGGAGCGAGCCTATTTTTTTGGGGGGGGGTGTTGGATAGAAGCAGAGGACCCCCCCCCCCAGTTTTCCTCTTCCCAGGCTGCCTCCCCCCCCTCCTCCTCCTCCCTTTCTTCCTTTCGGGCCTGGGCTGCCTCCTCTCCGGGCGCACGTGGCCGGCCGGCGACGCTTCCTTCCCTTCCCCGCGGCCCGCGCCTCGCTGCAATCCGGCCTCCGCCCAGTCTCCAGCCTCGCGCGGAGGACGGCAGCAGCAGCAGCAGCAGCGGGCGCCTCTGCCCCCGGCTCCCCGCGCCACCTTGGCCCTGGCAAGGGGCCCTTTTGCTCCGCGTTGAGCGCGCAGGCGAGGGGGCCCCAATTCCCCCCGATTTTGCAAATCAATCAATCAGAACCCGGGGGCGGATTTGTTTCTTGCACGGTGTGCATTTGGGCACCCCCCTTTTTTGGTGGTGCATCTGCAACTGGCAAGCAGGACCCGCTGTGCAAAGCCTTGGAGAAGGCGCAAGGCCGGCAGGAATCTTCCACAGCCCTTGCAAACCCCCCCAAAAGCCCCACAGGCTGCAGGCCCCACGGAGCCTGGCTGCAAATCCAGCCGCACAGGTAGAGCTGCCCGGTTGCATTCTGGGACTTGCAGTTTCTTCTCCCTCCTCCCCGGAGTTAAGGTGAGGCTGTGATTTGGCTGACGTCATCACACTCTTATTCCCCCCCTTTGGGAAAAAGGGAGAAGGGCAGGTTGTGTGGAAGCTTGAGGAGTCTTGTCTGGGCAGGTGTGTGCGCATAGATATCTAAAAATAAAATCATTATTTCTTTTAAGGAGAGAGCTTTGGCGCTCTCTGACTCTGAGCTGGTTCAGCAAAAGCCCTGCGGCTTTTGGCACAATTTCCCCTGCAGGCAGCGCCCTCCCTGCGAGGTCTGCCTTCCGCCCGGGGAAAAGGAGCGTTGACCAAGCCTCGGGTGCCGGGGGTGGGGTGGGGGGCCGGGGTCCCTTGAAGGTGCAGCTGCTGGGATTTAGGAAGCTGGCGCCTTGTGCCGAGTCAGACCACGTGGGTCTCTCTGGCTGAGTGGTGCATGCTCTGACTGGCAGAAGCTCTCTGAGTCTTTTGGAATGTGTGTGTTCCTGGCACTATCTGGAGATGCGGTGTGTGTGGTGAAACAAGCTTGTTTTCTCCTGATCCAGAGGCTAGGATCTAGCCAGACATCCTGCAACTGGCCTCGTTTGCGTTTGACATTATCCTGTTTACTTTGCCCCCCGAAATCCAGGTTTTGGGTGAGCTGGGAAAATGCGGGCTGGGGTGGGCCTGTGGGTGTCTCGACCCCTGACCACACCTGGAGAGATTTTGTCAGCTGCCGGTCCCTTTCGGCTATTTTGGACTGGAGCTCTGCAGCAGCACCGATACACACTGAAGAAGTGCGCATTCACACGGAAGCTTAGACCCAGAACAAACTTAGTTGGTCTCTAAGGTGCTACTGGTCAATTTATTTATTTATTTCGACTGCGTCAGACCAACACGCCTACCTACCTGAATCTACCATTCTATGATTCATTGGAGGTTTTGAAGTAGAAGTTGGCTGTGTGCCAGGGAATCTTCACCTGCGATTCCTGCATTTCAGGGGGTTGAGCTAGATGTCCTTTGGGGGGCCCCTTCCAGCCCCACCATTCTATGAAACTATTCTGCTGCGCTCATGTTTCATAACTGCCTTGATGCCTGCATTATTGTAGTTATTCTTTTTCTGGTGCCTTTTCTCATACTTTTAAAACATCAATAAAAATCGTATGGTGAGGGGAGAGAGACTTTCTGTTCTTCACCAGGCAGTGGTTTTTTCCACCTCTTTGGCCCCACCCTCTAGCCCTGAGAGCCTTTTCCAGGCCATGACTTGAGGAGCAGCAGAAGCAGCTGCGAAGAGAGGAGCTCACGGATGTTCTTTTAAAAAACCACAATTTTGTGTGTCTTTGCTTCTCAATTTGTATTGTGTTATTTTATGCACTGAGACTTGCTGTTTTTATTGATTACAGCTTGAAAATTATTGGAATCGTTAAGAGTGAATTTCTGTTTAAATATTATTTGCAGATGTTCAAGTTTATTGTGTACTATTCTACTCTTAATTGATTATTGAATATTATTTTATTTGACATAAGCTTTTTTTTTAAAGTTATGTTTTTTATTACTTTTTGTATCGGGCCAGATTGTTATAAGGCGTGTGATCATTGTTGTTTCTGCAGCTTGTGAACCGCCTTGCGTGTAATACAGTGGTCCCTCGGTTCTTGAACAGAATCCGTTCCAGAAGCCCATTCGGCCTCTGAAACGCTCGAAAACTGAGCTTCTTGCACTCAGAAGCCGCGTCGCACTTTCGACTTCCGAAAAACGTTTGAAAATGGAAGCATTTACTTCCGGATTTTCAGCGTTTGAGAACAGAAATGTACAACAACAGGCGCTTGGGAACTGAGGTACCACTGTACATTGGTACCTTGGGTTAAGTACTTAATTCATTCCAGAGGTCCGTTCTTAACCTGAAACTGTTCTTAACCTGAAGCACCACTTTAGCTAATGGGGCCTCCTGCTGCCGCCACGCAATTTCTGTTCTCATCCTGAAGCAAAGTTCTTAACCCAAGGTAATATTTCTGGGTTAGTGGAGTCTGTAACCTGAAGCGTATGTAACCCGAGGTACCACTGTACTGGAGAAAGGTGGCATGCAGATTAAAAGTGAAATGAAATATGGGAAGAAATTAAAATGAAATAACTTCCTTGTGCTTTCCCTCTTTCTTCTCTCCGCCTCCAGGAAGCGAGGGCCTCATGGAGGGAGACAAGGAGCCGGCCGCCGGGGGCCACCAGGCTTCCCCGCCGGGGGGTGACAACCCCTTCCCGTTCCCCGCCTGGGAGGAGGGCTCCGGGGACGAGAACGCGCTGGTCATCCACAGCCAGGTGGAGGAGGAGGAGCACAAATGCGCGGCGTGTGGCGAGAGCTTCCCTCACCCGCTGAGCCTCTTGCGCCACCAGAAGCAGCAGCATGCGGGTGAGCGGGCCTTCGTGTGCCCCGAGTGCGGGCGCGGCTTCACCCTCAAGCACAACCTCATCATCCACCAGAGGATCCACACCGGAGAGAAGCCCTTTGGCTGCGGCGTTTGCGGCAAGCGCTTCAGCCTCAAGCAGAACCTCTTGACCCACCAGAGGGTGCACGGCGGTGGCGCAGAGGGGGCCCCCTCCTGCCCCGTCTGCGGGAAGACCTTCCGGGAACAGCGCCTGCTCCTCGCCCACCGCCAGAAAGGCGGCTGTGGGCCCCCGGCCCAGGAGAAGCCGGGGGCGCCCTCCCCGCCGCGCATGCACACCCGGGGGAGGCCCTGCGTGCCGAGCGAGGACGGCGACGTGCAGAGGCCGTTGCGGGTCAAGCACCAGCAGAAGCCCCGCCAGAACGGGGCAGCCTTCCCCTGCCAGGAGTGCGGCGAGGCCTTCGGCCGCCGGAGCAGCCTGGCAGGCCACCGCAGGACCCACCACCAGGCCGAAAGGCCGCTGCCGCCGCAGGGGGAGGAGGGCCGGAGGCGCCCCAAGGAGGCCCCCGCGAGCCCCAGCCGGAGGCTCCACGCTGGAGACGCCCCCTTCCAGTGCCTGACCTGCGGGAAGAACTTTGCGCAGAAGGGCAACCTGGCCGCGCACCGGAAGAGCCATTTGGGGCAGGAGGCGCTCGGCTGAGGGCGAAGCTGCTGCTCCGATGGGCCTCGCCAGGGCGGGGAGGTCGGAGGGGGAAGGGGGCGGCTGTGGGGGGTCCTGGAAGCCGAAGGGCCTGTTTGGGATGTGGGAGCACGGAGGGGCTATGGGGACTTTGGGATAATGCCTGAGTAGGGGAGGTCAGGGGCCTCTCAGCAGGGCAGCGCTTGCCCTGCCAGGGATATGGACCATAACCGCTCCCAAGAACTTGGGATCCCATCAGCCAGGGGCAGTGAAGCGTTGCTTGGGGACCCCTCTTCCCTTCTGAAGCAAAAGCCCATTTTCTACATATCGGCCGCATTTCAAGCTTGGGTGTTCCCTGAACCTTCACAGGTGGGATTTTTCTCACGTCGTGCCATTGTTTGGTTTCCATTTTGGGCAGCGACGTTGTGCCCCTCTTAAGTTCCCGTTCTGAGCCATTGCGCCACGCAGCGTTACCTCCGCTCTGGGGTTTCCCAGCATTTATGTTCTGCTTCCCGTTTTACAAGTACGGATGCCCAGGTTTATTTCCCCAAACCCCGTTTGGTGGTTAATTCCTGCCCTCCCCTAAGATCCACGCAGCATGTCCAGCTACAGCCTTCCCTGTTCTTTTGGTCCCGCAGCAGAGTGATGAAGAGTCGTCTGGTTTGGGGGGCTGGGTGGGTCGAAATTGGTGCCAAAGATAGTCGACACAAACTCGGGGGTTGCCGAGGGAACAGAACGGGGGTACACGGAGTTTGTATTTGATTGCGGAAGATTTCGCCCCACTGTGCGTCTTCTTCCTGTGGATTTGAACCTGCAGCTCAGGGGAGAACCTTCTGTTGACAGCTGCGTCTTGCTAAACACATTGGAGGAAGGCGGAGCGATTGCACTATGTACCAGAGAACCCACACATTTGCCAGAGAACCCATAGAAGAGGGCGGATGTGTTTTCCAGTTGTTGCTGGAAAACGTCTTTGGAGGAGAGAGGAATTCTGAAGAGCTGTAGCAACATCCTCTTCTGAGTTCTGGTTTCCTGAGCCTGATTTCCAGATCCACGGAAGGAAAAGACCGTGTGGGAGTTTAGACTCTTTTTGGATAGCTTAATGTGGGAAAAAGAAGTGAATGTAAAAGTTGAATGTTCTGAAACCACTTAGATGCCCTGAATTTTGGGGATGGTTTTGAGCCGGGAGAGAAACTTCCATAAAACACTAGAGTGGCCTTCACTGAGACTGTGTCCTCCACATGTTTTGGGGCTCCCAGCCCCTCCTCGGCCCCAGCAGGCCCAGATGGGATCCCAGAAGCCCCAGCATCACACAGCTAGGGTTGCTGGGAGTCGAAAACATCTGGGTTGTGCGAGGGTGGCAAAAGCGAGCTCCGAAGATCTGATTGAGAAATGCACCTGTTTCATGCTTTGAGTTGTGGGAGGGGGGCGGTCTCTCAACCTTAAACCTGAAACCCTGTTTTGAGGGGGCTTCCCCGGCTGATCTCCCCTGACCAGGTTAGTACCCAGCTGCTGCAAAAGGGTCGTGCCACTGAGCTCTCCTGGAATGGACTCTGTCTTCTACGGTGCAGATGTTCTCCTGCATTCAGTTTCTCTGTTTCACAAGGCTTAACTTGAGCGTTCAACATGTTAACGTACGTTTCAAGCGTTTTTAAGCACTCCTGTTTCAAAGTGCACAACGGGCGGAGATCTTTGTGGAAGTTGCACACCGCAGCAGCATTCGGAAAGAAAAGAAAACAAGTGTTATTTACCTCTGTGGAGATCTGCACATGGCATGTTACCGATCACTTAAAGAGTTTCAATCCAAAATTTCAATCCAAAGCGCTGCACCCGACTTCTGCAACCTGGTGCCCTGCAAATGTGCTGGGCTCTGCCGACAGGTAGCTGATGGGATTTGTACTCCCAACCCACCTGGAGGGCACCAGATTGGCAGCAGCTGTGCCAAGCTATTGGGCACATTCATGGTTTGGCTGAATGAGAAGTGTTGTATGAGGATGGGCAGGGCCTTCCTGGTGTTGGGACCTGATGGGACCTCAGGGGTTGCCCTGTGTGCCTGATGCAGAATGGATATGGTGTTGCTCAGTGTCCTTTGCTGGGTGGCCAGAACAGGTTAAAAGAGTTTTCCTAACTGATGTGTGAGATGAGAACCTATTTCAGGCGTGGGTCCTGGTAAACAGGTGAGCTTGTCCACATATCCACCAGGGAACATTTTGTGTCCAAATATAACTCACTAGGTCCTTGGTAAACCACTTTTTTTTTGCTGTTTTTCTGCAACTGCATAAAAGGTGGTGGTTGTCAAATATCTTGTGATCCAATATGGGTGGTCAGGGGTCTCCATTCAGCACAGCCTTCAGCAACCTGGTGCCCTCTGAGGGTTTTTTGGGACTACAACTCCCATCAGCCCCCAGCCAGCACAGCACGATGGGAGTTGTAGTCCAAAACAAGCTCAGGAGTGTTTCCACATTGCTGAAGGTTTCCTTTGCTGGCTCAGAAGATGGACGGGGCAAGGAAGCAGCCTTCCCTCTGCAGAGACACCTTTGGGAACGTCATATGACTGGCCTCCCAAGATGGTCCCATCACAAGAAACTCCTGGCGATTATACCACTTATTCATGTACAACCATCTGTGGAGTGCCTCTTCTTACTCTAAAAGGCAAAGGGCAACATTGAAAAGTGGTTTTCGTTTTGTTTTTTTGTCGATGTGGCCTTTTGAGAACTGGCATGGCGATGTGGTTTTGCAGAAAAGAAGGATCATCTTAATGTGCTGTGAAAATGAGAAATTTCCAACCCAGGTCCATTTTAGAAGTGTTGTCCTGCCTGGAGAAGGCAGGGATGGAAGTTGCCTTCTGGTTTTTCTCCCCAAACCTAAAAATTACTGGGGGAAGACAGTCCTGGGCGATAGTCACTCAGGTTGAAACTTTGAGAGAAATGTCGAATCCAGGGTGTGTGTGTAAGTAAGTAAGAGAGAGAGAGAGAGAGAGAGAGAGAGAGAGAGAGAGACCCTTCCCCGCTTTTCCCTGACTCCTCTGCATAAGAACTCCATGTTGAACCTTTGTCGCTTTGCCTTCTGGGTCCCCTGGGAATATCCTTCCCCTCCTCCTGCGCCCTCTCCAGACACCCAGATGGCGACCACTCAGACGGGACGCGCGCAGCATTAATGGTGGCTGGAGAGCAGAGATTGGCCCAGAGCAAGACCTCTCTGCCCCTCAAGGCAACGTGGATCACCTCCCCTGGGGTGGTTCTGACCTGTGGCCAAGAGCTGTCTCTCCCCAGAAGACGCTTGATGCAAAACTCTAGTGCTTGGATGATGCACCTTATTCCCCCAACTGCTTGATCCTCTTTGTTGAATAAAATTAAGTTTGCCTTTCCTTCGGCTCCTGGCTGTGGTGATTTCTCTTAAATGAGCAGAAGGATCCCTGACTCTTCACCGGTTGATGGTTTCCGGTCATCTTTCTCAACTCATCCATGCCGTAATATTGGTAGCAGTAAAAATAACTATTATTATTATTAATTATATTACTTGTACCTCATCCATCTAACTGGGTATCCCCAGCCACTCTGGCTGGCTCCCAACAGATTAAAAACAGAATAAAACATCAAACATTTAAAAATTCCCTAAACAGGGCTGGCTTCAGATGTCTTCTAAAAGTCATAGTTTTCATTTCTTTGACATCTGATGGGAGGGCATTCCACAGGGTGGGCGCCACCACCAAGAGGGCCCTCTGCCTGGTTCCCTGTAACCTCACTTCTCAAAATGAGGGAACCGCCAGAAGGCCCTCAGAGTTGGGCCTCAGTGTCTGGGCTGGACGATGGGGGTGGAGATGCTCCTTCAGGTATACTGGACTGAGGCTGTTTATGGCTTGAAAGGTCAGCACCAACACTATGAATTGTGCCCAGAAACATACTGGGAGCCAATGTAGGTCTTTCAGGACCAGTGGTCTTGGCTGCTCCCAGTCATCAGTCCAGCAGTGTAAATTTAAAGCGCTGCAGTGCCACCGAACAGTCATGGCTTCTTCCCCCAAAGTATTCTGTGTTGTTTGTTAATGGGTACTGAGATTTGCAAGACGGTCCTTTATATTGTCCTCCCAGAGTGGTTTTAACAAATTCCTCTTTCCAGGGGGACTGGGAATTCCAGCCCAGGAAGCCTGTGTGAGTTTGTCAAGCAATATGCATGCGACAAGGCGCTATTCACACCATAAAGTGCTATGATACCACTTTAAACTGTCACGGCTTTCCCTAAACAATTCTGGGAGCTGTAGTTTGTTAAGGGTGCTGGGAGTTAGGAAGCGCTAGAGCCCCTCACAGAGCTACAGCTCTCAGACTTTCCTGGGAAAGGTGATTTACTGTTAAACCTCTCTGGGAATTGTAGCTCTGCGAAGGGGTCTCTGGTCAACTCGGCACCCTACAACTCCCAGGGTTCTTGGCGGATGCCAGGATTGGGAACTGTAGCATGTTGAGGGTGCCAAGAGTTGTTCGGAGGCCCACATTCCCCTCACAGAGGTACAATTTGCAGGAGGTCTCGACAGTCAGTCCCTGTGAAGGGAATGGGGGCAGGGCTCTCCTCTAACAACACCCTGATCCTACCTCCCATTGGTATCTTAAGCTCATATTTCTGCGGCTCAAAACAGTTTTATGGGTGTAAGGGACACGGTCATTGCCAGAATATCTCCTGCATGGTCCCCTTAGTGGTGGCACTTGGGAGACCCTGAGAAAGAAAACTGCCTGGGTGTCTCAGCGAATGCGGGAGGAGGATGTGTCAAATGTTGCCAGAGGAAGAAAAACACGTAGCAGAGTCCCCCAAAATATAGACCAGAGGCAGTATTTCATCCAGAAGAGCTTTACTGTTGCTGAAGGCATAATGGTCACAAATCCCAATACATTCAGGACTGGCAGAGTCCATAAAAATCCAGTTGCAGCAGACTTAACTTAAACTAAGAACTTAAAATAAGCATAAACTCTTAACACTATATACAGAACAGAACACATCAGAACAAAGCGATGGAGAAAGTCAGAAGTGAAGCCCAGGCTCTTCCTGGCCTGACCATTGCAGTCAGCATGACCTTGCAGAAGAGATAACAAGCAGAGGAAACTAGCTGCTTCCCAGAAGGTTTAACCAAAACATCAACTCTCTGGCAGGCTCTTCACACACACAGAAAAGATCTGCATCACTTTTTAAGTTTTTACTCCGCAGATTGACAGGATGGTGGTAACAGAGAGAAGGTAAATAAAGGGAAGATAAGGCAAGCAGGACGGACAGAGGGGTCTATCCTGTTAAGCTACAAGTCCATCCATTATGGGATATGGCTGTAAGTCCAGCATTCCATTCTCACAATGGGCAACCAATCGCCTTAAGCCAGTGGTTTTCAGCCAGTGTGTGGTGGCACCTTGGGGTGCCTTGAAGGATGGCCAGGGGTGCCGCTGGCAACACTGACCTCTGTCCCTCCTTCCTTCCTCTTCTATTGCCCTCTTGCTTCTCTGCCTCCCAAAGACTGTTTGTTGCAGCAGCCCTGGCCATAAGCTCTCCAGGTGAATGGTGTCTCTGGGACTGGCCAGGCAGTGCTGGGTGCCAGGAGTTGAGGCGGCTTCGGAGTAAGCAAGCAAGTGGGAGAGGGAGCCCTGCCAGCCAGTCCACCAGCCCTTGCTGTTGGGAATAGACAGACAAGTCCCAGGCCTCTGTGGGGCAGAGTGAAGAGGCACCTCTCTTTGGGGCACAGGGGCAGCTCAGAGACCAGTGACTACATAGAGCACTCCCTCCCAAGGAGAGGAGGCTGAGGGCACACTCCGCAAGGGAGGGTGTTTGAAAAAGGGTGAGGGGCTTCTGGCTCTGCAGGCGAGGGGGGGCATGACTGGGCTCCTGAGCCCCACAGGGGGGGCCACAGAAAGAAGGTTGGTCAAGGGAGCTGTGGACTCAAAAAGGTTGAAACCTTCTGGCCTGTAGGAAACCAGCAAGCAGGATCTGATTTCTATCCTGTGGCTTCCAGCAGCTAGGATTCAGATTATAGGTAGGTAGCCCTGTTGGTCTCCCATAGTTGAAACAAAATTAAAAAATTCCTTCCAGTAGCACCTTAGAGAGCAACTAAGTTTGTTATTGGTATGAGCTTTTGTGTGCATGCACACTTCTTCAGGATTCAGAGTCATTGCTGCTCCCAGTTATTGAGGCAAAGTCCATGCTCTTTGTGGGCTTCATTCGGGCGCATCTGGTCAATCATTGTGGGGAGAGACTGCTGGACTGCTCCCTTGGGCCTGATCCTGCAGAGCTCTTCTTAAGGTTCTTAGCAGGGGAGGCATGAAGAGAAGAAGGACCTCCTTAGATGACCTTGGATGACCTTATCCATGCCTTTGACCCCCAATTTCCTAAAGGTAAACGCCAGTGCTTTGAAAAGGGTTCAGATTTGGATAGGTACTCAGTGATGCTCTTTCCAAGTGAGCTGCGCGAAGTGAAAACCTTGGCCGCTGTGTTCTGCATTTATTGGCGCATCTGAAATGTCACCAGTCACCAGTCTGGCAGCCGCATTCTGGATTAGTTGTTGTTTCTGAGTCACCTTCAAAGGTAGCTCCACACAGAGCGCACTAGTCCAAGCGGGAGAAAACCAGAGTATGTTCTTTATGCATTTGCCTCAGCAACTTTGTCCAACTTTGTCATCTTAGGATCGCCTTGATTTTTCTCTGCCATCTCCTCAATCATGGAGAGCAATTCCTCAGCTTGGGCTGCAAGCTGGTCTCCTGTTTCATTGTTGTTGAAACTGCAAAACCGTCCACCACACTGATCCCTCAGTTCCTGAAAGTTTTTGTTGTCACTGGAAGATATGTAATCTTCCAATCTTTCATTCTGCAACCTTTCTTTGTGGCTGAAGACAACCACCATGCGCTCCTGGTCGTCGCTACTGTTGAATGTCTCCCTCACCCGCTGCACCACTTGGTGGTCTTCCTCTGTGAATCGGCCCACTGGGACGACCAGAACCAGAGCATGCAGGCGGGGCTTGGAGAGACGTCGGCAGTGCTCAATCTCAGTAGAATTTCTGGCTCCATCAGAGTCAAAAATCGCAGGCGTGTCAATGACAACTACCTGCTTCCCCCTCCACTCTCTTATTCCTAACCAGCAAGACTTTGTAACTGGGGTCATTTGAAGCCTGGAGTCAAACCTCTTTTTCCCAAGGATGGTGTTTCCAGTCGCACTTTTGCCAACCCCGGACTTTCCGACAATGACGATGCAAAGTTCCTTTTGCTCTGCTGAAACGGGATCAGCTGCATCTGTTAATGTTGCTGAAAAGAGAAGAACAGAGCTGAGGAATCCTAAAGCTTCTCCTGGGGATCAACACTTTGTACTGATTAGAGCCCTTGTCAGGCGTCACTTTTGCAATCTGAATTTCCTGAACTGCCCAAGCAGTTAACTACAGAATGGGATGCAGAAAGCTCAGCCTATCTCTTTATTACAGCATGATACAGTTGCTAGTAATTTTAATGTTAAAGTTCTCTCTTTTGTTCTGTTTGGTACTATTTTATATATTTGGGCAAAGATTCTATTTGACTATTGGTCACGGACAGTAATAAAGAGACTGATTGACTGAACACAGGAATCGGATTCTGAACCATGCAATTAATTCTTGCTGTTTTGAATTTCATTGCGTTATTCTCTTCCTTAGTAGGTGGTGCAAATCACTATTCTGAATTATGTTTTTAGTGGGTTGGGAAAGGCGGCACTGGGAATAAGTTTACAGAACCAAGAGAGTAGTGGCCCAAAAAGCCTCAGAACCACTGGCTTTGGGTTTAATGCCTAAATCCAGGAATTTAAACTGTGCCTGGAAGCAAACCTGAAGCAGGTGTCAGTTGCTCTGTCCAGCCTCTGCCTTTAATGTCTAATGTTTTACAGTTGTTTATGTGCTATAAGCTGCTGAGATTGGCTGGGGAAACCCTGCCAGATGGGTGGGGTATAAATAATTACCGTATTTTTCGCTCTATAACACGCACCCGACCATAACACGCACGTAGTTTTTAGAGGAGGAAAATCCGTAGGCATGCCACCGTAGGCATTCCCTCCATAACACGCACAGACATTTCCCCTTATTTTCTAGGAGGAAAAAAGTGAGTGTTATGGTGCAAAAAATACGGTAATTACTACTACTACTAATTTCCAACAGTGCTCAATCTCATTCCTTGCCATTCCCTCCAGAGCTGCTAGATGTCACTCTGAGGCAGAACATGTTTATCACAGACTCTTCCCTTCCACTCCCTTGTAGTCCTGTTTCCAAGGGTTCAAAAGTATTTTGCACATTGAATGTGTGCTTACATATTGCCAAAAAGGAGCGAAACAAGGAAGTGGGCTGGCTTAAGAGGTAGATTTGGAAAGCTTCTATTATATGGGAAGTAAATTTGCTATTTTATTTTGTTTTTCTTAAAAAAACTTTACACACATAGAGCAGGGCTCATTGCAAACCAGGGGGAATCTGCTAAAGCTGGAAGGAAACCTTGCCAGGAGTGCTTACTTTGAACAGGGGGGCTCTCTCCTCCTCCCACTCCGGACCCCTCAGTTCCTGGAATCTCCACGGCCTCCTGCGGCTTCTCTTCCTCTGGTGGGTGCCCAGAAAGGTCCTTTTCATTTGGGATCGACGTAGGACTCCCAACCCTTTCAGGCCTGCAGAAGGGCTTCCCCTTGTTCTTCTCCACCATGACCTTCACCAAGGAGAGCAGTTCCTCAGCCTGCGTCTCCCTCTCGTTTTGGTTGTGGTTGTTGACCGAGAACCACTGCAAATCGCAGTGACCAGCCATGTTCTGAAGGCGTTGGTATTCTGGGAGAGATTGATGTTCCTCCAAAGTTGCGTCGTCCAGTTTTTCCCTAGTGAGCACGACAATCATGTACTTCATGGCTTCGCAGCCAAATATCTCCTGAATCCATTCTACTGCCTTATAGTCTGCATCGCCACAGTGGTGGGTGACCAGTAACAAAGCGTGTGGTCCTGGTCTGGATAGACGGAGGCAGTGCTGGGAGTCAGGGGAATCCTTGGCTGTGCCACTCCCCAGGTCAAAATCAGCAGGTGTGTCAATGAGGACTAGCCGCTTTCCCTTCCATTCCCTGATTCCTAACTGGCAGGATCTCGTCACGGTGCCAACCTCAAATGCCTCCCGCCCGAGAATGGTGTTTCCTGTGGCACTTTTTCCTGCTCCTGGTTTCCCCACGAGGACAATCCGCACTTCATTGCCCTCTGTCGGAATCTGGTGCTCAGGATTTGGTGCTGTTGAGGAAAGTTCAGGTATTAGAGGGTGCAACGAAGGTTGTGTAGGAAACCAGTGCATTTTATTGATTTTGGGGGGTTTGCACGGGGTGTTTTGCCTGTAGTTTTGAAGGAGGGGCCCTAGGCTGGGGACCCCCTAAGTTATATCTTGTAAGCAGAGATGGAAGGAGTCCATCTGTTTTGCAAAAAATAAATACCATACGTTTTGCTCTATAGGACGCACCAGACAATAGGATGCACCTTGTTTTAGAGGGGGGAGAACAAGAAAAAAAAATTTCTCCCCCTCTCTGCCCAGTGCCCCTTCAGCGAAGCGGCAGGAGGTGCTGCACAGAGAGGGGGAGAATTTCCCCCCTCTTGTTTCCCCCCTCTAAAACAAGGTGCCGTTTAAGGTGCGTTCAGTCGCCTGCAGGCGGCTACCTTGGAAGCCTGGAGAGCGATAGGGGTCGGTGCGCACCAACCCCTCTCGCTCTCCAGGCTTCAGGTTCCTTTCGACCTGCTCTTTGGGGCTGGCGGAGGGAAGCCCACCATCAGCCCCAAAGAGCAGGTCGGGGAGCAGCAGAAAGCTTCTATGGCTTCTTTAGCCCCCCGCGAGCTCTCCCGGCTGGAGAGGTGGCGCGCGGCTAAAGAGGCTCCTGCCATAGCTGCGTGTCACCTCTCCAGCCAGGAGAGGGTCACTGGGCTATGGCGTCTTCGCTCCATAGGACGTACACACATTTCCCCTTCATTTTTGAAGGGGAAAAAGTGCGTCCTATAGAGGGAAAAATACGGTAAATGCATAGCTGAGAGGTGATGTGATGGCACCATAAGAGTATATCCCAGGGTGGCCTGTTGCAACTAGGAGTCTAAATGTGTGGGCGTTGTTAATAGGAACATTGCAGGGGGTTGGACTAGAGCAGCGGTTCTCAACCTGTGGGTCCCCAGATGTTGTTGGACTACAACTCCCATCATCCCTGAGCTCTGGCCTTGCTAGCTAATGGTGATGGGAGTTGTAGTTCAACAACATCTGGGGACCCACGGGCTGAGAAAGGTTGGACTAGAGGATCTTTGGGGGAACCTTCCATGGTTCTGTGATTTCAACTGCCTTAACTGTAAGGCAGTTAATGCGCTCCAAATCTGTTCCTACAAAAGATGCACAACTGGAATGATGGATGTCTCTAACCCTCTGCAGTGATTTATCCGAAGCTTAGAAACTTCATTATGTCGTTTCCCTTGACCAGAGTAAAGGGACAAGTTGCTGGCTGTGTGTATTCGAGATCTGTCTCGTTTCTGTCTTAGTTTCTCATCAGTGCTAGATGAGATTGGCACAGAGATCATTCCAGCCTTTGCTCTGCTCCTTCCCTCGCAGCCTGTCTGTGGCCTGAAAAAAGTGTTTTAGCTGACCCCAGGAAGATCACTAGCCTAGTCCTGCTGATGACCTACGGGACCGCCTCTCCTGGTATGCCCCACGGAGGACCTTAGGGTCTTCAAATAAAAACATCTTGGAGGTCCCAGGCCACAGGGACGTTAGGCTGGCCTCAACCAGAGCCAGGGCTTTTTCAGCCATGGCCCCAATCTGGTGGAACGCTCTGTCACAAGAGACTAGGGCCCTGCGGGACTTGACATCTTTCCGCAGGGCCTGCAAGACAGAGCTGTTCCACCAGGCCTTTGGCCAGGGCACAGCCTGACCCCCTCCTTTGGTAATTCTTCACAGAACTCAAGCCCAATGGTTGCCATCAATTTGATTCTGAATTGATTAGAATGTATTTCCAGTAATTGACTATGATTTTATGTACACTGTGCTATTTTTACTGTTGTTAGCCGCTCTGAGCCCTGCTTTGGCTGGGGAGGGCAGGATATAAGTAACATTATATTATTATTATTATTATTATTATTATTATTATTATTATTATTAGAATTCTCTGTCTAATGCAATAGATCAGTGGCTCCCAAACTTTTTCTGGCCATCGCCTCTTTAGGCCCACAAACTCATTCCCAGTGCTCCCTACTCTACCCTATCAAAAGCATTATTCAGAATAGCGGTTTGCGTGGCACACATAGGAAGATAATAACACAACGAAATTCAAAATGGTAATAATCAATTGCACATTTGCACATAATCCAATTAAAACTATTTAATTAATTCAATGAAACGGATGAACTTGATCCAGCAATTCCAACTTTTCAGAGTCCGATAGTCATTTGCTCTTCTAGCGCCCGGCTGCTGCCCCCTGCCTCGTAGGGACCCCTCCCTAGGGAACCCCACATTTTGCATATGACCTTCGGGAACTCTTGAGGAAACTCTTGAGGAAAAACTTACCAGGCTTGCTCCAAATGGAAGAGAAGAATCCTGTAAGCCTAGAACTAGAGAAGAGAAGAAAGAATGAGGAGGGGGCCTTGCCTTTCACCCAGCAAGATGTTAGGCCATTTAACGTTTCACCGGGGAAATAAGCAGTTGTGTCCAGAACCAGTTTGTGGGCCAAGTATATCCTTTTGTATCTTATAGGGAAATGTCATGTCATGTTATGTTTCATAATCCTCTTACAATATTCATCCAAAGAGATTGTGGTATATTTAGCAATTCCCAACATGGTTTCTTCCTGTGATGACAGTTGTAGCTCAGTCGGTAGAGTGTGAGCTTCTTTATCTCTGGGTTGTGGGTTTGAGCCCCACATTGGACAAAATATCCCTTCATGTAGGGGGCTGGACTAGATGACCCTCGGGGTCCCTTCCAACTCTACCATTCTATGTTTTTTTCCTGAAGGGCTTCAGGCCTGAGAAGGCTTGAGAGGGCTCTTGGGCTCGAATCCTGCTTCTGGGCTTCACTTTGGGGCACCCAGCTGGCACTCTGAGAACAGAACGTGGGACTAGCTGTGCCCCTGGCCTGATCCTGCAGGCTCTTCTTACGTTCTTAAGGCTGCAGGTGTGGGGTCTCAGAACAGGTCCCATTAGCAGAACCCAACACAGGGTGGGCCCCCCCTTGCCCTGTCCTTTTACATCTATAATGGTTTGGGGCCACCCTCCACTTGGTTCTGTAAACCCATCCTCTGTGCCCTATTCTGCCCAAAGCATAATTCATAATATTGGCTTGCATGACCCACTAAGGAAGGAAACAACACAATGAAATTCAAAAGAGTAAGAATTAATTGCACATTTGTTTGAAATCCAATTAAAACTACTTAGTTTAACGAATTCAGTAAAATGGGTGTCCAGTGATTTCAGAGTCAGTCATTTGCACCTCCCCCCTGCTTCCCCCCTTTTCCTCTTAGTGCCCCCTAAATAACCCCACCCATTTTGGGAACTACTGATCTACAAAAAGCCCCCAGAAGAGAGATTTGGAGTTCAGCCTCCCCTTCTGTTTTGAGAAGAATACTAAACTGGCCTTGGATCTGGAGGAGGAGGTCAGCAGGGAGCAGAAGGTTGCTATGGCTTCAAACCACTCAGTCCGGCTCCAGAAGTGCAGGTCTGCTCATTGTAATTCCATCTGTATATTTTTAGTTATTTTAGTCGGGTATTTTCCGCATCCCCTGTACAAATCTACCCTCCCATAGCAAAGTTTATGAAAAGGAATTAAACACCTTCTTACAATTCGCCCATCTCTGCTAAGGGAATCTTTCTCCAGCGCCTCTCTCTCTCTGGGCTGCGAACTCCGCGGAGATAAATGCTTTCTAGCTTCACTTTCAAGTGCAGCCTTGAATCTAGCGCCCTTCCTGTCAGAGCTGCAGGCAGCTGTCTCTACGCCTTTGCGGGCTGCTGTAATCCAGCCACCCAGTTGAAGGCCATCCCAGATTCTCTGTTGTTCTGAAAACCAAGAACGGCCCAGGACAAGCTGGAAGCTGGCCATGTTCTCCCCAGCAGTTTGGGTGCCCTTGGACCCAAAAGCGCAGGGTTCACTGGCTAGGAGGTTTATTTGTTTTGGTGCATCCCAGGTCCCTCTGCATCTGAGCTGAAAGCAGCAATCCCCAGAGAATAAGACCCACGGGCAGCACTGCAGGGCTGTTGTGTTGCAGCTGGGCAAGGAAGGGGGTGGGAGATCCTCTCTCAGCCCCCCCCCCTCCATCACTCATGCAAAATCATGCTGCAAGTCCGCTACCTGCTTTCCACCTCTAGAGGTGCAAACCTTTCCAGAAATCATGTTCAGCCTATTCACCATGCACGGGGAGCATTCAGTGTTTTGGGCAGTGTGATTCAAAGACTATTAGCTGAAATATTGTTTTGTGCATCCCCGTCTCTGAGAGGGAAGAGACTCCAGGAATGTCTGCACTTACCCAGGAATGAAGGTCAATGGAGACCATGGTGTCTTGGGGGGCTCACAGCAATAGCCTGCCCGCCCCCAACAGATCCTGCTTCCCCATTAGCTTTCCAGGAAAGCCCTAAGTCAGTTCTGGGTCCAGCACAGAGCAAGACAGATCTCTGTGTCTCTTGCTTCCAGCACCAGCTGAGCTCTGACACCTGACTCTCCCATACACAGACCCCCTCACCTGTTGTTGTTCTTCATCCTAGGATGACTTGGGGTTGAGCCAGGTAAGGGGGGAAAAGTCCATCCATTTGTCTCTATGGCAACAGGGCCACCTCTTCTCAGGTGAAAAGAGCAGTAAATTTGGGGGGGGGGTTAATATAATTTTTAAAATTTTAAACATTTTCACAATATTCTGCATATCCAACAGTTACATTGTCTCATATATTGACTTCCCACCCCGCCTTCCACTGTGTTTCCCCACAAAGCTTTTCTACTGCATTATATCTTAAAAAATAAATAAATCCCTGAATTTCAAAAGTTTACCAGAGGATACATAATTTGCAGGTACACATCCATTTCACATTTGACTCCCCCCCTCCATGGTTCCCCCCATAGTTTCTGCTTATTTGCTGCATATTATAATATATATAATATTATAATATGCTCTGTGGTTCAACCCACAGTGCTGGTGGCGTTGTGGGTTAAACCACAGAGCCTAGGACTTGCTGATCAGAAGGTCGGCAGTTCAAATCCCCGCGACGGGGTGAGCTCCTGTTGCTCGGTCCCTGCTCCTGCCAACCTAGCAGTTCGAAAGCATGTCAAAGTGCAAGTAGATAAATAGGTACTGCTCCGGCGGGAAGGTAAACAGTGTTTCCATGCGCTGCTCTGGTTCGCCAGAAGTGGCTTAGTCCTGCTGGCCACATGACCCGGAAGCTGTACACCGGCTCCCTCGGCCCATAGAGCGAGATGAGCGCCACAACCCCAGAGTCGGCCACGACTGGACCTAATGGTCAGGGGTCCCTTTACCTTTACCTATAAATACTCCACACTTCAACTTTTCTACACTGCACTCCAACTGTGCTTCATCCAAATCCTACCTGCGTTTTTACATGTTTGCAATAATTCTTTAAATATTCAACAAAAGGTTTCCACTCCTTGAAATTAGCCTCTTTTTTATCTCCAATTTCCATAGTTACATTTGCCAATTTGGCATATTCCATCAGTTGTAACTGCCACTCTTCTTTAGTAGGAATCTCCTGATTTTGTTGTTTTTGAGCATAAAGTACCTTGCTGCTGTCGTAGCATAAAAATATAGGCCCGTCTTTCCTCTTGAAACATCTGACCCAGTTATCCTTAAAAGAAACACTTCAGGGGTTTTTTGTAGGGGGGAAGCATCACCTTAAGTAATTTAAGTAAACCTGCATTATATCTTTATTACACAAAGTTTCTCTATTGCAATTATTTTATCATTCTTCTTCCGGGGCTTTTATCTTGAATTTCGAATCCTGCCTGCGATTTTGTCAGAGCGGTAAATCTTCAGGCAGCTAACATGTTCCTTAAAGTGCAAATTTTAACCCCCTCCCCAAAGTCCTGGCCACTGCCATATTCACAACATGCCAGTTACTGAAAAGTGAAAGAATAAAAGAGTACTGTGGTGGCATTATGGGTTTGTTAGAGCGGAACTGAGGAACCCCATGGCTTCTCCTGGGGACGATCTATTCAGGGAGGCCTGGCTCTCTGCTCTCAGAGAAGAAGTTGGTCTGCCTACCTGGCCCTCCTCCCCAGCTGCTGGCCCTCCTGCTCTTGAGGAAGCTAGTCTTTCCCCTCCTTTGGCTGGCAGAGAGAAGCCTGCCCTGCCCACCCCATGAGGACTGGCAGCTTGAGAGCCCACCTGGCCTCAATGCACCGGGGGGGGGGGGGGCTAGATTAAATCCTGGGCCAACACGGGTGACAGAGCCCCCAGAAAGGACAGAACCAAAGGAGTTGCTCCCTTTGGGAAGATCTGCTTTGGGGGAGAGCAAGGGCAAGAAGCACCTCCTCAACTTCTTCTATGGGGATGGCCTTGACCGCACCAGTTTTAACTGGTTTTTAACTGGTTTTTTTAAATGTGTGTGTGGTTTGTTGGTTTTGGGAGGAGGGAAAGCGAAAGTGATCTGCCATGGGCCATTTCTGAGAATTCAGATGGTTAGAAAGAACACCCTGCCTAGGTCCAGAAGCCAATAGATTGGGAGGGTGTGTTGTTTTTCTTGCTGGCCATTTCTTTCTTTCGTTTGAGGGACCTTTCAACAGTGGCATAGCGTGGGTTGTCAGCACCCGGGGCAAGGCAAGTAATTTGCGCCCCCTAACAGAGAGGGGCAGAGAGCTGCGAGTGCGAGCGCGCCCCCCAGATATTGCGCCCGGTGCGGCCGGCCCCCCCTGCACCCCCCACGCTAAGCCACTGCCTTTCAATTCAAAACAGGATACTAACAGGATCTCTGCTCTTAGCAAAACAGCTCAGCAAAGATTTTCATGTTTTATGTTTCATTTATGCTGCAAGAACATATGAACGTATGAAGAGCCCTCTGGGATCAGGCCAGGGGCCCATCAAGTTACAGACTCATAGAACTGAAGAGTTGGAAGGGACCCCAAGGATCATCTAGTCCAACCCCCTGAAATGCAGCTGTCCCACACGGGGATTGAACCTGCAACCTTGGCGTTTTCAGCACCACGCTCTAAGCAATGCAGCTCTCCAGTCCAGTCTCCTGTTCTCACAGTGACCAGATGCCCCCAAGGGAAGCCTGTAAGCAGGAGCTGAGTTCAAGAACAACTCTCCCCTTCTGAATTTTCCAGCAACTGCAATTCAGAGGCATCGCTGCCTCCAGCTGTGGCTAATTCCAGCTGTGCACAAACATCATTTCATGTGCCTAGATCTACAGTGAAACATATGCGCTGTGAAGGCAACAAGTGTGTGTTTGTGAATGTATCTGGCATACAGGTATATTCGTCAGGGTGGCATTCATGATGATGATGAAATACTTAATATAATTAAGAAGAAAAACCAGTAATCCCCCTTGCACAACACATATAAAAGCACTTTGGATGTCAATTCACCAAAGGCCTTGTTGGAGAGGAGCGTTTGATGCATAATGAAGGTGCCAGGCGAGCCTCCCTGGGGAGAGTATTCCACAGACAGGGAGCCACAGCAGAAAAGGCCCTGTTCTCATGTTGCCACCCTCTGGACCCCTTGAGGAGGAGACACACGAAGAAGGCTATCTCACGTACAGGTGGGGTTGGCCACAGATCCTTTTCCAGGACACACTCAGTGGCAAAATTGAGTTTGCACAACCAGCACAAACATCCAGAGAAAGGTGGGGGAGAAGATCCTGCAGGTAGCAGTTGGGCAGCAGGACCCGGTTGAAGTTTTCCAAGTCAGTGCAAGATCTCAACTCCTCTGTTTGTTTGCTCTGCAAACTGCATGGGTGTCCCCACAAGCAGTGGAAGGGGGGATGAGCCCTTCTGGAGATTTTTGTCCAGGAGCAACCAGCCCATGTTCCCAGAGTGGAGAGAGCTTGCTCTTTGGGATCTGCAGCCTGGGAATCAGCACAGTATGTTTCCAAGCACAATTCAAAGTGTTGGTCTGAGCTTTAAAGCCCTAAACGGCCTCGGCCCAGTAGACCTGAAGGAGCGTCTCCACCCCCATCGTCCAGCCCGGACACTGAGGTCCTGCTCCAAGGGTCTTCTGCCAGTTCCCTCCCTGCGAGAAGTGAGGTTACAGGGAACGAGGAAGAGGGCCTTCTCAGTAGTGGCACCCTCCCTGTGGAACATCCTCCCATCAGATGTCAAAGAGATAAACAGCTACCTGACATTCAGAAGACATCTGAAGGCAGGCCTGTTCAGGGAAGTTTTTAATGTGTGACATTTTAATGTATTTTTAATCTTTGTTGGAAGCTGCCCAGAGTGGCTGGGGAAACACGGCCAGATGGGCAGGGTACAAATAATATATTATTATTATTATTATTATTATTATTATTATTATTATTATTTGTGATGCAGGAGTGAGGAGTTTATCTGCCTCCTTTTTACAGTACACACAGAATGCTAGAATCCTAGAATGGTAGAGTCGGAAGGGACACCCCAAAGGTCATCTAGCCCAACCCCCTGCTATGCAAGAATCTCATCTAAAGCATCCATGACAGTTGACCATCCAACCTCTACTTATAAATCTCCAAGGCAGGAAAGTCCACCACCTCCTGAGGGCGACCATTCCTCTGCCAAACTGCTTTTACTGTCTGAAATCTTTTCCTGATATTTAGCCAGAATCTCCTTTCTTGTAACATGATGCCATTGGTTCGAGTCCTACCCTCTGGGGACGGAGAATACAAGCTTGGCGCATCTTCCATGGGACAGCCCTTTCGATATTTGAAGATGGCTCTCCTATCTCCTCTCAGTCTCCTCTTTTCCAGGCTAAACATCCCCAACCTCATCAACTGTTCCTCCTAAGACTTGGTCTCCAGACTCTTGATCCCCTTGGTCACCCTCCTCTGCCCGCCTTCCAGCTTGTCAACCTCCTTCTTAAACTGTGGTGCCCAGGACTGGACACAGTATTCCAGGTGTGCTCTGGCATCTGGAAAGGAATGGCATCCCGGTAGCAACTGGCTTTCTTCTGTTGAGACGGTCAATCTATTTCTTCCTCAGCAGACCACAAGCTTCACATGAGCCCACAGTGTGATGCAGCAACAAAAAAGGCTAAGGCTATTCCAGGCTGCCTCCACTGGTCTAGTGTCCCAATCAAGGGCAGTAATGAGTCTATGGCACATGGTCTGACTCTGTATAAGGCTGCCTCCTGTGCCTCTGAATACCCCAAGTGTGGGAAAAGCCATTGAGCTTACGTCTTGCTTGTGAGTTTCCTGTCATGGCATCTGGTTTGCAGAGCCATCAGGCTGCTGGACTATGATAGACCCCTTTTGCCTGACCCGTCAGCCGGACTCTTTTGATGCTATTGTGTTTTCCTTTTATGGATGTGTAATTGGATGAATCAACTGAGAAGAAAACACTTTCACTTTGCACTGCTGAGCATATGTCAAACTTTTGGCTATTACTGTGCACTCAAAACCTGCGTCAGACTCAGAACTCTGAGAGGGACGGGGAGAGTCAGAGGTGCCAGAAGTTGCAGAGAGAAACAGCCAGACCAGGAACACCTCCAGGCTGAGAAAACTGCCCAGCAGAAGTCAAGGTAGTGAAAACACCCCTCTGTTCTGGTGGAATTAAGCAGAGGTGGGGATTCCTCCTGCAGGAGGAAACTGGGAGGGGGATTGGGGGGTGGGAAAATATTTTGCAAATGCCACAATGCGCCTTCTGCACTTGGTTTTTAAGGGGCGGTTGGTGGTTGGAGGCAAAGTCTGCCCTCCTGGGTGATGCTCTAAAAGGGAGGGGGAAAGGGGGGGCACAATCCATGCCATGGACTCACCCCTTTCTGTTTTTATATAATTTTTATAAAATTTTCTGTTTTACAATTTAAAATACTCATTTTACATCCTTAAAATACCAGTGGCTTCCCTTCTTTTCTTTCCAAGGTTCCTTCATAAATCCCTGCATATTTTACAAAAACTACACCAATTAGTATTCCATTATTACATCCCTCAAAACTTATTAACACTGTTGAATTTATCTTAATGCTGCCAGTGTTTTTGGCTGTACACAATTATTTTCCATATATTCAATAAACATTTTCCAATCTTCTTTAAACACATTTTCTTCTTGTTCTCTTATTCTATATCTTGAGTCTGCAAGCTGTGCATATTCAGTCAACTTCAGTTGCCGTTCTCCTTTGGTTGGGACCTCACTCGTTTTCCCTTTTGGGGCTAACAAAGCACGGGCCGCAGTGGTGGCACACATAAATAAACTTTTCTGACACCTGGGAATTTCCGTCTGAATTATCCCCAACAGAAAGGGCTCATCTTTTGTTTCCCAGTCTAATAACAGATAATACATTTTAAACAAAAGTTTCTCTTTGTTTCATAGAAGTTCTTTTTTGAATTGTCAGCCTTGGTCCGAAAAACCATTCTTCCTATCTACTTTAAACATTTCATGTGACAGATGGTATTGCAACCAATCCGTAATATGGCTCCTTACATTTTCCATTGATTTCAGTTTAGGTTCCGCCCCTGTAAAATACAGCAATTCCCTGTAAGTCACTTACTGTCTGTCCATATTAACTCTCTTAATTGTAATAGCCTCAACAGGAGATAGCCATAAAGGTGTTTTCCTTTCCAGCATATTTTTATATTTCTCCCAAACTCTATACGGATTCTTCCTAAGAATATGGTCCATAAAACTTTTTTACATTTTCGCCTTTCCATACCAAAGTCATGCATGCCAGCCAAATTTTAAGTCATGACTTTCTGAGTCCAGGATTTACAAAAAGCATTCACCCCTTTTTGGAGGCATGTGAAGGAGAGGTCAGGTGGTAGAAGTTTCCACAAACACCCTAACTCCAAAAAAGCACAGCCACCGGTTAGGTCCTTTCTCCTTCTTCCTGCGAGATGCAATGCTGCCCCCCCCCCCCAGATTCCCAGACCATTAAAAAACCTACAAGGAAGGAGATTGCACCACCTTCTGAGGGAGTCTGTTCCACCAAACGGTTCTTGCCTCCAGAAAGTTCCTCCTAAGGCTTAGTCAGAATCTTCTTTTTTGTAAATCAAATCCACTGGTTCGGGTCCTGCCCTCTGGAGCAATAGAAAACAAGCTTGCTCCCTCTCCGGTGTGACATTAAAGTACAGGTTTGGGGGTTCTGGCCGCAAACCTGTGAGGTTGTAAGTCCTCTGGCTCTGATTTGAGGGCACATCCTCTGTACATTGTTTTGTTGTTGTAAAATAGCACAATTAAGAAATGCTGAAAATCAGCCTGCCAAGTTTACTGACCCCACAGTAAAAGTGACTAGATTGGGTTGACTGATTTGATCTTCTTGTGAAACTGACTAGAATGTAGAAGGGGCGTTCTCAGGTGAAATCATTCGGTTTAGAGTTTGATATGTAACCCTGTTTACCCAGAACTGAGCTTATCTGCCTTTATTCCCTTATGGAGTCCTTTGTAGGTTCTCCATCGGTAGGAAAAAATAACAGAGGCCAACCAGAGAATATTGAGAAGCAAAGCAGCTAGTAAGCCTGATCTTTATTGAACTGTTGCAACAGGGGGCTCCCCTCACATGCAGGAAAGGAGGAGGACCCAGAACCTAGGTGTGCCCGCCCTTATATAGACATTTTAAATTCTCTGCCCTGTAACCCAAGACCACCCCCCACAAACATCATACCTACACCACAGAAAAGGTGGTCTACAACAGAAATTTGAGTGTTGTTGTTTTTCCTGTCTGCCAGGTTATCTGATAATGCCTTATCTGATTGCCTTTCCTGGTAGTCTGGCCATTCCTTTGAGATGGTAATCACTTAATTCCTGAGACAATGGGGAGGTTCCCTCACCCCCTCCCTCCTGGCAGAGAAACATTTGGTCAGTCTGGGAGTCAAAATGGTTTCAGGACTGTGCTGCTCCAGACATGTGGTTTATATTTTTATGTATGTGTTTGCTTGGTACATTTATGAACATTTATTATATATATGTGTGTGTGTGTGTGTGTGTGTGTGTGTGTGACCTTGAATTTTTTTATTACACTGCAAATGTTCTTGCCTTGTACAACAAGTAAGAATGGGAAGACCTCTAAGTTTTGGTTCTTCCAGTTTCTATGATTCCCTTTTGGACTTGGACCCCTCACAAGGAGTTCATTTTTCCCCACTGGAGCCAAGGTAGAGGGCCAGCAACCTTTATCTCATTGAATGTTGCTTCCTTAGTGACCAGTCTTAGGTATCAGAGAGGACCGATTTACGTATTCCCCAAACTTTGTTTTTGACTAAGGACTCCAGTAGCAGGAAAGTCCCTGGAGTGAAACTGAGTTCTGCAACACTGAGAGTCCCCCAGGAGTTCTGCAAATGACTTTTGGTGTTTTTAATGCAGGATTTCTGGACTGCTGTGAACCTTGATGGCAGCTTGTCTTTCTGCAACAGGCAGCATGGCCGAAGGTGAGTCTTTTCCTGATATTGACCGTCCTGAGGTAGCACCGCAAATTTCTGGAGTGCTGCATGGTTTGCTTATGACTTCAAGATGGCAGAGACTGGCAGAGAAGGATGAGCCCAGGGGAAACACATGTAATAAACGAAAATCTGCCCTTCTTCCCTTATGGGGGACACAAGAGCCCTTATAGAGTCCTTTGTAGGTTCTCCATCGGTCAGAGAAAAGAACAGAGGCCAACCAGAGAATATTGAGAAGCAAAGCAGCTAGTAAGCCTGATCTTTATTGAACTGTTGCAACAGGGTGCTCCCCTCACATGCAGGAAAGGAGGAGGACCCAGAACCTAGGTGTGCCCGCCCTTATATAGACATTTTAAATTCTCTGCCCTGTAACCCAAGACCACCCCCCACAAACATCATACCTACACCACAGAAAAGGTGGTCTACAACAGAAATTTGAACGTTGTTGTTTTTCCTGTCTGCCAGGTTATCTGATAATGCCTTATCTGATTGCCTTTCCTGGTAGTCTGGCCATTCCTTTGAGATGGTAATCACTTAATTCCTGAGACAATGGGGAGGTTCCCTCACCCCCTCCCTCCTGGCAGAGAAACATTTGGTCAGTCTGGGAGTCAAAATGGTTTCAGGACTGTGCTGCTCCAGACATGTGGTTTATATTTTTATGTATGTGTTTGCTTGGTACATTTATGAACATTTATTATATATGTGTGTGTGTGTGTGTGTGTGTGTGTGTGACCTTGAATTTTTTTTTAATAAATTTTTTAATTAATTTTCCAACATAAATTAAAACACATGACAATACATAGACAAACAAACATATAAACATGTATAATTTCATAACCTCTTTTTCTTAAGCCTTATTTCAACGACTTCCCCATACCTCCCTTTTCTGCATCCCTATTTTAAATTTTTTCAGCAACCCCTAATTTCAATTACTTATAATTCACTTTCTTTAAATCCTTTTTCTCTTACCCAATCATTTGTCACTGCAGTTCTATTTTACATTACCCATGACATTTTAGCACTCATTAATTTTACAACAATTCTTAAGATAAACTTTAAATTTCTTCCAATCTTCTTCCACCGTCTCTTTCCCTTGGTCGCGGATTCTGCCAGTCATCTCAGCCAGTCCCATATAGTCTATCACCTTCGTCTGCCACTCTTCCAGCGTGGGTAGTTCTTGTGTCTTCCAATACTTTGCTAAAAGAACTCTTGCTGCTGTTGTAGCATACATAAAAAACGTCCTATCTTTCCTTGACACCAATTGGCCTACCATGCCCAGGAGAAAGGCCTCTGGTTTCTTGTGAAAGGTACACTTAAGAACCTTCTTAATTTCATTATAGATCATTTCCCAGAAGACCTTAATCCTGGGGCACGTCCACCAAAGATGGTAGAAAGTACCTTCAGTTTCATTACATTTCCAGCATTTATTATTGGGCAAATGATAGATTTTTGCAAGCTTGACTGGGGTCATGTACCACCTATAAATCATTTTCATAATATTCTCTCTTAAGGCATTACATGCCGTAAACTTTATACCGGTGGTCCATAACTGTTCCCAGTCAGCAAACATGATGTCATGACCAATATCTTGTGCCCATTTAATCATAGCTGATTTAACCGTCTCATCCTGTGTATTCCATTTCAACAGCAAGTTGTACATTCTTGACAAATTCTTAGTATTGGGTTCTAACAATTCTGTTTCTAATTTTGATCTCTCCACCTGAAAGCCAATTTTCCTGTCCTGTTTGACCTTGAATTTTTTTATTACACTGCAAACGTTCTTGCCTTGTACAACAAGTAAGAATGGGAAGACCTCTAAGTTTTGGTTCTTCCAGTTTCTATGATTCCCTTTTGGACTTGGACCCCTCACAAGGAGTTCATTTTTCCCCACTGGAGCCAAGGTAGAGGGCCAGCAACCTTTATCTCATTGAATGTTGCTTCCTTAGCGACCAGTCTTAGGTATCAGAGAGGACCGATTTACGTATTCCCCAAACTTTGTTTTTGGCTAAGGACTCCAGTAGCAGGAAAGTCCCTGGAGTGAAACTGAGTTTCCAACACTGAGAGTCCCCCAGGAGTTCTGCAAATGACTTTTGGTGTTTTTAATGCAGGATTTCTGGACTGCTGTGAACCTTGATGGCAGCTTGTCTTTCTGCAACAGGCAGCATGGCCGAAGGTGAGTCTTTTCCAGATATTGACCATCCTGAGGTAGCACTGCAAATTTCTGGAGTGCTGCATGGTTTGCTTATGACTTCAAGATGGCAGAGACTGGCAGAGAAGGATGAGCCCAGGGGAAACACATGTAATAAACGAAAATCTGCCCTTCTTCCCTTATGGGGGACACAAGAGCCCTTATAGAGTCCTTTGTAGGTTCTCCATCGGTCAGAG
Source organism: Podarcis raffonei (assembly GCF_027172205.1). NCBI lineage: Eukaryota > Metazoa > Chordata > Lepidosauria > Squamata > Lacertidae > Podarcis > Podarcis raffonei. The sequence goes on along the minus strand of NC_070613.1, from coordinate 1,790,070 downwards.
AAAAGAACAGAGGCCAACCAGAGAATATTGAGAAGCAAAGCAGCTAGTAAGCCTGATCTTTATTGAACTGTTGCAACAGGGTGCTCCCCTCACATGCAGGAAAGGAGGAGGACCCAGAACCTAGGTGTGCCCGCCCTTATATAGACATTTTAAATTGCCCGCCCTGGAGTTCAAGACCACCCCCAGACACATCATACCTACATCACAGAAAGGGTGGTCTATGGCAGAAATCTGAGAGCGTTGTTTGCCTCCCGTCTGGCAAGTTACCTGTTAATGCTCACTTGATTGGATACCCTGGAGAGCCTGGCCAGTCTTTTGTAATGATAAATACTTAGTTCCTGAGCCAGGTCACAGGCTCACCCTATTCATACACAGACATACCCTTAAGACAGGATTTGTGAAGGAAAAGACAATGGGGAGACTTTTCCATTTTCCTTTTACTTTGCAGAGAAAACATTTGGTCAGTTTGGGAACCAAAATGGCTTCATGGCTGTTTTCCTGTGCTGCTTCAGACATGTGGTTTATATATTTATGTACGTGTTTGCTTGGTACATTTATGAACATTTATTATACAGAGGTACCTCTGGTTGTGAACAGGATCCATTCCGGAGCCCCGTTCGCAACCTGAGCAGAACGCAACCCATGTCTGCCCGTCTGCGCAGGTCATGATTCATGCGCATGAGCATGATGTAATTTTGAGCATCTGCACATGTGCGAGCGGCAAAACCCGGAAGTAACCCTTTCCGGTACTTCCGGGTCGCCACGGTACACAACCTGAAAAGATTTAACCCAAAGCTTCTTTAACCTGAGGTATGACTGTATATATAAGACCTTAATTTTTTTATTTCAATCACCCCTTTGGGATTTTAATTTTTTCTTAAAAAATTCTTTGCCCCACAAAATGTTAACCTGGTATGTTTGCAAGTGTAGCAGTGCACATAGCTGGATATAGGATATCTCATAAAAATAACACATGTTGCATTTTGTTACTAAATTACTTGTGGCATTATAGCACTTTGGGAGAAACATTTTCTCAATAGTGGTCTATGCTTTACATTTAGCAGGAAGGTCCACCAATAACAGAAAATGCAGTTTGTTTTGTTTCTGCCTTTTTGTGTGTTCCCAGGTGTCAAAGTTAGTTCTCTGGTCTCACACCTCTAACATACCCACAGCAGCACCACCTGGTGAATCCCCTTAGGGCTTTCATCTTGACCATGTCGCCTTGTCCCTGGCATAGGTTTGGACATTTCATGAGAGAGATGTCTTTGCCTTTGCCTTTCTATGGGATTGCATTATTATTATTATTATTATTATTATTATTATTATTATTATTATTGGTGTTGGTCTTGCACTCTAGGAAAGTTGCTCAGTTGTTCAATGTTTGCCATGTTTTTGGGTTGATCAGGCCCTTACATAAAAATTATTTAAGCAAGCTTGCATTTGAAAAAACAACAACTTCACATTTATGATAAACAGCTGCTCAATGTTGCCTTTAAGGCCTATTTAAACACTGGAAAAACATTTCCTAACCTTCTTAAATCTTGGAGGTGCCACTCGCATCCCCTTGATCAAGAAGGAGTGAGAAACGCAGACAGCAGAGGGGTCAACACCTAGGAAGGAGCAGTGAGCGCCCGAGAGAATGCACCTTGTCTATATGCATTGTCTGAAATGCCAAAGCTGTCTCTCAATAAAAGTTAATGGGAAACTTCCAGCAAGTCTTGGCTCAGTTCCAGGAGGGCAGGACATGCATTGCCACCACAAATCTCTGGAGTGCCGCTTATGGCTTCAAGGTGGCCACAAACAGGTCTTCTCCTTGGATCATGCTGAGGGTAGAAACTGTGGTCAGGGTGCCCACTGGAATGAAACACCACAACACATTTTCTGTGCACCCTCTAATGGCAAGAGAAATAGGGGTAGGAAATTTCCCTTGTACTGTGGAACCTCGGTTTTCAAACGTAATCTGTTCCAGAAGAGTGTTCAAGTTCCGAAATGTTTGAAAACTGAAAATTCAATACAGAAGCCTCAACACAATAGGGAAACTCAAAACGGAAGCCTTGCAGCGTGCTTGACTTCCGAAAAGTGTTTGGAAACCAAAGCATTTATTTCTGGGTTTACGGCATTCGAGTTCTGAAATGTTTGTCAACAGAGACATTCCAAAACAGAGGTTCCACTGTAGCCTCAATAGAATCACAGCACTGCAAAGTTGGAAGGGACCCCAAGGGTCATCTAATAATAATAATAATAATAATAATACTTTAATATTAATTTATTACTTATACTCCACCCATTTGGCCGGGGGCCCCCAGCCACTCTGGGTGGCTTCCAACAGAACATTAAAAACATGATGAGTTTGTAATTTTTGTTGTAATTTTGCACTGAAAATAAATAAATTATTAAAAATAAATAAATGATAAAACATCAAACTTTAAAAACTTCCCTAAAGAGGGCTGCCTTCAGATGTCTTCTAAAAGTCAGGTAGTTGTTTATTAATCTAGTCTGATCCCCTGCAATGCAGGAATCGCAACTACCGCACCCGTGGTGCATGGCTAGCCAACCTCTGCTTATAAACCTCTTGACTTTTGATAGCCCAGGACTTAACGTTCCAAGGACGTCCATGTCACTGTTGAGCAGCTCTTGGCATCAGAACGTTCTTGACGTTTAGTCAGAATCGCCTTTCTTGTAAAACAAATTAGGTAACTAATAAGTAGCACACCTATGAAATATTTGTAAGCCTTTTTGTGTGTGTGTGTGTGTGTGTGTGTGTGTGTGTGTGTTAGTCTCAGGAACTTTGCTGACATGGTATTTTTTATCTCTTATTTAGCCAGACCAGACAAAGAATTGAGAATTCTGCTCATTGGCAAAACCGGATCTGGGAAGAGCGCAACAGGAAACACCATCCTGGGGGCTGAGAAATTTAAAAGCACATCCAATCTTGATTCAACAACCAAGGCCTGCGAAAGAAGAGACGCCACTGTAGGTGGCAGGGCAATTGTTGTTGTTGACACACCTGGGTTCTTTGATACAGCATATAAGAAACGCTTCACACGAGAGGAGCTGAAGAAGTGCATTTATATGGTCTATCCTGGAGCTCACGCCATCCTCATCGTGATAAAAGCAGGGAAGGTCACAAAGGAGGACCAGGAAATATTTCAGGAAGTGAAAAGCTTCTTCAAGGATGAAGGAAAGAACTATCTGATTCTTTTATTCACCTATAAAGATGAGTTAGATAAGAATCATTTAACTATAAATGAGTTCATACGAGGCGCTGAGGGGAACCTGAAGGATCTGATTGAGATGTCCGAAGGACGATTGATTGCTTTTAACAATGTGGCTGATAAAAAAGAAAAGGAGAGTCAGGTGAAGGAGCTCATTGAGATGATTGATCACTTGGTGGCACTCAATGGCAGAACACCAATGTACACCGAAGAACAATTCGAAAAGGATATGCCTCAATGGAGTTGGTGTTCTTTAATTTAAGTCTGCTGCAACTGGAATTCTGATGGACAGGGCCAATCCTGAATGTATTGGATTTGTGACCATGATGCTCATTTGCCTTCAGTAGCAGTAAAGAGCTGCTGGATGAAATACAATTGTCTCTGGTCTGTTTTGGGGGGAATCCTGCAACATGTTTAAGTTTTTACTCTCCTAACTATACACTGGAGTTCTGCCATAACAATAACCTATTTGTGTTGATACATTAAATGATTTATAAAACTACAAGTGAGGAACTCAAACTATATCCTTGTTCTTGCTGTGTGTGGCAATTATTCTGTCTCTGGTGTTTCTTCCTGTCCTCATAAGATGTTATGTCTTTCTTTCCCTGGTTGTTGCTGTTATCCATCATATCAGATTGTTGTTTCTGAAATTTCTCCATCGCTGCATCCCGTGCTTCATTGTTTTGCAACTTTTAACAACAGCTGAAAAATCACTCTGTCCCAATAAATGACCTGTTTTCACCATTGTGCATTTATTTGGAATGCAAATGTTTCATTTCTCCTGTTCCGTTTAATTTTCTCTTTAATCTTTTCATTAGGCTTTTCAGTATTGATATACCGGTACTGAAGCAAAAGCAAAAACAAATTGTGGAAATATTCAAATAAAAATGACATTATAAATACCACCCCAGCCACTTCACATATGGTTCTTGGGCTTAATAGATTATTCAATTTAAAGAAATAATATTAATCTTATTTGTTTTTCTTTTTAAAAATTCTTACAACATAATACAATATCATGTAAACATTGAGTCAAACATCCCACTCTAGCCCAGAAGGCAGAGTTTAGGAAATGCATAAAAAATAACTCCCAAACAACACAGGTGAGTTCCTACCACAGACAACCGTTTGCACAGAAGGCAAGACACAATTTATGCTAACCCTGGCTGTTTTTTAAAGTCAAGGAAGTCTTGCTTTCATTTTTAGCTGTGCAAATAAGAAAGTTGTACAGATCGGTTGCAAAGAGTCTTTATGCTCCAAACCTTCTGCCAATTTTATTTTGTTAGCCCCTCCCCCCACGTGTGATTTGTCATACTTCATTGTACCACAAAGGCTCACACCTTTCCGGTGTATCTGAAGAAGTGTGCATGCACACGAAAGCTCATACCAAGAACTAACTTAGTTGGTCTTTAAGGTGCTACTGGAAGAAAAAAAAAATTTTTTTTTTGTTTTGACTATGGCAGACCAACATGGCTACCTATCTGTAACTGAACCTTTCCTTGAGTTTGTATACATACTTACGGCACATTCCACAAGTGTCCTGGGAAAACTGGGACATCCTGTTTTTCTCTGGTGAGGGAACAGCGGCCATTTCGGTTGTTGTGATCTCACACAATTTCACAGCACAATTCCCCTCCCCCAATAAAGTGCTTTTTTCAGGGCTGCGATCTTGCCTTAAAATGCACATTTTGGGGTGCCGTGCCCCCAAAAGTGCTTTAATGAGGGGGCCACGGTGTGAAATCATACGAGATCACAGCGACCAAAATAGCCAACATGCTCTCTCGATAAAAAACAGGAAGATGGCGTCCCAGATTTTGGCTTTGAAGTGTTGGAGGGTATCCTTAAGATACATATGTAAGAGGCTTGCTGTCTGTAATTATATTTTGGGAATAATTCATATTCTTGTGTAGCTGCATTGTTTTATACATGATCATATTATAAATCAAGCACTGCTAGTCGTTGCCCCTTTTCCTTTTTCAAGTATTTCTTTTCTGATCTCGCGGGGGGACCCCAAGGGCCTCAAAAGACAGCTCTATCGCTTTATGAAACTGCTGAGAAAGCCTTTACTCTCAGCGCAAGAACACAAGTCGCTATACACGCAGGTTCACAGCACATGCAATACAAAGCACAATAGCTGTTGCAACAAAAAAGTGGGATGCAAGTAAAGCTTTCATAAGAGGCTTTTACATACAACAAAGTGCAATAAGGAAAAGAAACAGAGAGCAAAAACTAGAACAAATAAGGAAAGAAATAGTAATAAATGAAAAATTATTAGCAAAACAACCAAAAAATGAATTAATAAACCAAAAACTAAAAATATTACAAACCCAGGCTTCAGCAATATTAAATAGTGAAATTGAGGACAATATTAAATGGATGAAACAAAGGTCGTTCGAATTTGCAAATAAACCCGGAAAGATGCTAGCCTGGCAACTGAAAAAGAGACAAAAGGAAAAACTGATTGATAAAATAGTGGAAGAGGGGAGAACTTTAGATAACCCTGAGGAAATTAAAAAGTGTTTTACAAAATATTATAATAAGCTATATAAAGCAGGAAATGAGACAGAGGTTGAAATAAAAGAGTATTTATGTGGAAAGGATATACCTAAAATTAAGAAAGAAAAGATTCAAGAGCTAAACTCCCCAATAACCACAACAGAGGTTCATCAAGCGATAATTAAGATGAAATTGGGAAAATCCCCAGGCCCAGATGGTCTAACCGCAATACATTACAAAAAATTAGAGGAACCACTATTATCACCTATGAAGACACTCTTAAATAGAATATTAGAAGACGGGAAGATTCCCAACACCTGGAAACAGGCGCACATAGTAGTAATCCCAAAACAAGGACGAAATAAAGAGTTTATAACCAATTATAGACCAATATCATTACTAAATAATGATTACAAGATATATGCACAAATATTGGCAACAAGATTAAAGACAGTTTTGCAGGATTGTATAAATAAAGAGCAGGCAGGGTTCTTGCCGGGCAGGAAAATGAGTGACAATATAAGAACAGTGATTGATATGATCGAGTATTTAGACATGAAACCAAGCAAGAAGGTAGCCTTTGTTTTTGTGGACGCGGAAAAGGCGTTTGACAAAGTATCATGGAAATTTCTAAAAATATTATTTGACCAGATGGACATGGGCGACCAAATTACAAGAGGGTTAAAAGCAATTTACGAACAACAAGAAGCAAATATAATAATAAATAATGACACGACTGATTATTTTAAAATACAGAAGGGCACCAGACAAGGGTGCCCACTTTCACCTTTATTATTCATTTTGGTTTTGGAAATATTAAATCAAGAAATCAGATTGGATCAAGAAATAAATGGAATATCCCTAGGAGAGAAAATATACAAAATAAGGGCATTTGCAGATGATTTAGTTTTAATGGTGGAAAATCCAAAGGAAAGCATAGCAAAGGCTCTAGAAAAAATGGAAAACTTTGGAAGGGTATCAGGTTTTGCTTTGAATAAAGAAAAAACGAAACTAATGGTAAAAAACATGGGAGATCAAGAGAAAAAGGAACTGGTAGAAAAATTCGGATTACAAATTGTAAAAAAAGTGAAATATTTAGGTATACAAATAACAATGAAAAATATAAATTTGTTTGAAGATAATTATAAAAAAAATTGGGAAGAAACAAAAAGAGAAATGGAAACTTGGACAAGATTGAAATTAACACTCTGGGGTAGAATTTCGGCTATTAAAATGAATATCTTACCAAAACTTCTGTTCCTTTTTCAAATGATTCCCATAATAGGTAAAGATGATTGTTTTAAAAAATGGAAAACGGACCTAACAAAGTTTATATGGCAAGGCAAAAAGCCACGGATCAAACATAAATTATTAACCGACATAAAAGAGCGGGGAGGTTTTGGACTCCCAGACCTGAGACTATATTACGATGCAGCATGCTTTACTTGGATCAAGGATTGGATCAAATTGGATAACAGTGACATTTTGGATTTGGAGGGATGGAACAACAGATATGGTTGGCATGCCTATCTAATTTATAACAAAGTAGCAGTCCATAAAGAATTTCTAAGCCACGTAATTAGAAATGCATTATACAAGGTCTGGGTGAGACATAGAAGGTTGTTAGAACCAAAAACCCCATGGTGGGTCTCACCGCTAGAAGTAATATCGGTTAAAAAGATAAATACTATAGGAAGAATGGCAACATACCAGCAGCTCCTAAAGGAAGAACAGGGCCAATTAAAACTAAGACCATACGATGAGGTGACCCAATACTGTACCACATGGTTACAATATCACCAAATTGCACAAATATTCAACCAGGATAAAGTAATAGGATTTGAAAAAGAAGAATCAAAATTACAAAAAGTATTATTACAAAACTCAAAAAAATATATATCCAAAATGTATAATTTATTATTAGAATGGGAATTAAAGGATGAAGAAATAAAAGAAGTTATGATTAAATGGGCAGGTGATATAGGATATGTAATTCAGCTGGACCAATGGGAGAAATTATGGAAATATGATATTAAATTCACGGCATGTTATACAATAAGAGAAAATTTTATGAAAATGGTGTACCAATGGTACTTAACTCCGGTAAAAATGGCAAAAATTTACAAATTAAAATCGAATACCTGTTGGAGATGTAAAAAAGAAATAGGAACAATGTTTCACATGTGGTGGGAATGCCGACCTATTAAACAATTCTGGAATGAAATCTATGAAGAACTCAAAAAGATGTTTAAAATATCTTTCAGAAAAAAACTGGAGGCATTCCTTTTAGGTTTAATTACAAATGATATCCCCGAAAATCAAAGGAAAGTATTCCTTTATGCAACAACAGCTGCCAGGATGCTTATAGCTAAAAACTGGAAAGGCAGAAAAATTCCATCAGTGAAAGATTGGCAAATTAAATTTTGTGAATACATAAATCTGGCAAGACTCACAGCTTACATAAGGGGACAATCGGACCAGAAATTATTAAAAGAATGGGGTTGTGCTAAAGAGTATATGAAAAAACATTGTTCTGGAGTTAGTATATTGGTATGTAATGAATGATGCTTTACAGGGCTAAAGGAAAAGAAAAATGGTGTAAAAAAAAAAAAGTACCAAGGTGGAAGTAATCTAATTAGACACAACAACACAGTAAGAGTAAATTTTTTGAGGTCTTAGAACAAAGAAAGGAAGTCAATTTGTGTTTATGTACGTAATGATATGGTTTTTTTTCTGTAGATGTGTGTTTTTTCATTTTTGTTTAGTTTAGTCTTGTTTCCTTTGCTTTTTTTCCCTCTCGTTTTCTGTTTTTTTTCCTATATGTTCCGGGGATTTTTGTTTGTATAGTATTATTTTGGATTCAATGTTTGTAATTTTTGTTATGATTCTGCATTGAAAATAAAAAAAATTCAAAAAAAAAAGTGTTACTCATTTATACTGCACTTTTCAGACAATGCTTTTAAAAGATAAGTGTTTAGGGATGTTTTTAATGTCTGATGCTGTATTGTTTTTAATATTCAGTTGGAAGCCAGCCAGATGGGTGTTGTATAAATAATAACTTCTTCTTCTTCTTCTTCTTCTTCTTCTTCTTCTTCTTCTTCTTCTTCTTCGAAGGCCACGCAGGCACGGTAAATTAAAGCTATGTCAGCGAATGCTTATGCTTGAATCGCAGGCACGCTAAAGTGAAATGTATCTAAATGAGTTTTGGTTAATAACAGCTAGTTTGCTTCCTTGAATGAGGTAATGAGAAATCTTTCTATGCATATGATTGCAGGAAAGTTTAATGCTTTGTGTAAGAAACCTATAGGTAACCACCCTACCCCCCCCCGGTGTTTGGGGGGTGGGGTTCAGTCTTTGTGGAAGTGATCCCGCTGAACCTACTGCTTGGAAAGTAATAAAATCGTTGGACTCTGATATCCTCCTGGTTCCTGAGTTTTATTGGCAAGACCCAGGAACTACAGGCTGTTTGCCTGCAACAATGTGAACAAATTTTTCTTCTGAAAGTCTAGCCCAGAGTAAAAAGTCTTGATAGCACAAGGATGGAAGAATGAGGAAATCCCAAAGAAAGAGCAGTGGCAAGAAAAACTGATAAGCTATGCGGAACTGGCCAAACTGAGATACAAACTGCATGAAAAGGACAATTGTGACTTCAAGGAAGAATGGGAACTTTTTACAAATTACCTAAAAAGACAACAAAATGATCTGAACTCCTTGGCAGGTTTTGAATAAGCATCCAAATATTTATTAGTTGAACACACGATAGATAAGGCAAGGATATGTACAATTTTATAACATGCAGAGAACAATATGTGGAGGAAATCAGAGAGGGGAGCTGAGGGAAGTTCCTGGTGGGGGGGGGGAAGTGAGGGGGGAAATGGGGAAATAATGTAATTGATTATGTGGATTGATGATTCTTCTTCTGCTGCCCTTCAGGGATTCCTCCAGCATTCATTTCATCTTCCACTGGTTCCCCTGCTGCTGTTTGTTTTGAAGTCTCTCCAGGATTCCTTCCATCTGACCTCAGTGACATCTCCATCAGACAAGGCTTGAGATACGGCTGGTCCCCGTTCTCCTGAACCACCATCTCAATCAGAGACAGCAGCTCTTCCGCCTGGCTGGCCCTTTCCTCTCCCGTCCCTTTGTTGTTGAAAGCGCAGCAACGGCCCTTGCATTTTCTCACCAAATCCTGAAGAGGTCGGTTTCCAGATAGCTCTATGTACTCCTCTAGGCTTTCTGTCTCTAGGTCTTCTTTGCGGGTGAACAAGACGATCATGTACTTTGTGGCCCCTGGGCCAAAGACCTTCTCCACCCTCTTGGCGGCCACAGCATCTTCCTTGGTGAAACGACCGGCCTGCGTCACAAATACCAGGGCGTGGGGACCTTGCTCACAGAGAGAGAGGCACTTCTGGACTTCCAGAATATCATGCTCTGTTTGAGGATGAGCATCAAAAATGTCCGGAGTGTCAATGACGACCACTTGTTTCCCCTTCCACCTCTCTGCTCGGACCTCTCTGCTGTAAGTCTTGGTCACTGGCTTCGGGGAGAGTTTGGACTCAAAGGTCTTCTTCTCCCCCAGAAGGGTGTTTCCTGTGGCACTTCTGCCTCCTCCCGTCTTCCCAACGAGAACAACCCGCAGTTCGGAATCCTTGTGGGAGAGACTCAGGTTCCCAGGCTCTGTTGGGAAGGAATAAGGAATGTTCATATTAACCACACTTCCCTTTCCTCCATGCTTCCCAGGCACAGTCCTCAGGTTGCAGCTCTGTGTCCAATGACCTGGTCTTGGTTTCCCCAAGAAAACCTGCTCTTTAAAGCTGAATCAGAGCAAATGTCAATCCTTGGGAAACCTGAATTGATATTACATGTTACAAGGAAGGAGTTTCCAACTAAATAGCAGGAAGAACTTTCTGAGGGCAAGAGATGCTTGACAGTGGAACGGTCTCCCTTGGGAGGTGAGGGGCTCTCCATCCTTGGAGGTTTTTAAGCAGAGGTTGGATGGCCGTCTGTCATGGATGCTTGAGCTGAGATTCCTGCATTGCAGGGGTTGGACTAGATGGCGATGGGGCTCCCTTCCAATTCTATAATTCTATGGCATTTGCTTTGATTCAGCTTTAGACAGTCAGTTGTCGTGGGGAAACCTCACCACAAAAACCAGCCAACCAACCAACCAAACAAACATTCTCGAACACAGGTCTCATGTGCTGAATTCCATAAAGCAAGCAAACTCTTGCACCCATCTCCATAATTTGCAAAATGTTAGCAGGTTACAGAGCCACCCCCTTCTAGGTGCAGGATTCTGCTCTCCTTTGAGCTCTTACTTGAACAAAGAAGAAACGCAGGTATTTGGTGGGTTTCTTTAAGGAAGGGCTACCTTGGGAAACTCAACCCAGGGAGATCTATAACTGCTTCAGAATCATAATTTGACTCTACCTTCAGGGAATTCATTTGGTCCTCCTTCGTCTGTGTCCATTGCATCTTCCTCTGGTTTCATTTCAGCTGCGCTCCTTGTCGATCCTCTTGGAAACAGCTCAAGGAAAAGCTTGTTCTGGTTGTCTATCATCATCTGCTCGATTTTCACCAGCAGCTCTTCCGCCTGGCTGGCCCTTTCCTCTCCCGTCCCTTTGTTTTTGAAAGCGCAGCAACGGCCCTGGCATTTCCTCACCAAATCCTGCAGGGCTCTGTTTCCAGACAGCCCTATGTACTCCTCTAGGCTTTCTGTCTCTAGGTCTTCTTTGCGGGTGAACAAGACAATCATGTACTTTGTGGCCCCTAGGCCAAAGACCTCCTCCACCCTCTTCACGGCCACAGTGTCTTCCTCGGTGAAACGGCTGGCCTGCGTCACAAACACCAGGGCATAGGGACCTGGCTTACAAAGAGAGACGCACTTCTGGACTTCCAGAATATCATGATGTGTTTGAAGACGAGCATCAAAAATGTCCGGAGTGTCAATGACGACCACTTGTTTCCCCTTCCACCTCTCTGCTCGGACCTCTATGCTGTAAGTCTCGGTCACTGGCTTCAGGGAGAGTTTGGACTCAAACTTCTCTTCACCCAAAATGGTGTTTCCTGCGGCACTTCTCCCTCCTCCCGTCTTCCCAACAAGAACAATCCATAGATCTTCATTGAGGTTTCTGCTCTCCTGTGCTTTGGTGGTCTCTGGAAAGGAATTAGGAAGATGTCTGGGCATCCAGGACCAAACTTGTGGGATGTAACATCACAAAAGCAGTCAAACACAACATTTCCTGGTTGCCTAGAGTGGACACACAGAGGATGTTGCTCCAGCCAGGAGGACTTCCTGTCACACCTGATCTGGAGCATCCTCCCCTTGCATGTGACCAGGTAGATGGGCGTGACCCTGGGAGACCCCATAAAAGGGCTGGTCATGCCGCCATCTTCCCTTTTCTCTTTTCGCTTTTTCACCTTGTTCCATCTTGATGCCCTTTTGCTGTGTGCTGGCCCTCAGTCAGCAGCACATGGGCTCATCCCTCACTAGAGGATGAACCCTCACCTTTCCCTGTAGCTAAAAGCAAAAGCCTGCCTTCAGGATCATACTGTGAACTGAATGTGAGTAAATCTTATCATTACCTTCTAAAAGAAGACTGTTGTGTCATTATTGTTCTTAAGAGGGAACAAAGGGTGTTTACCAGGAACAATCCAATCTGGACAAGCCAGACTCGATTGCATAACTCAAATGGTTCTGACAAATCCATCAACTCACTTCCTGCAATGTGCAAGGGAATATGCTCTGCTACTAGCTCACTAGCATGAGTGAGGAAGGATAATATTTAATCACTATATCCTCTCCTAGTATCCACAACATTCCCACAGAATTGTTGCCTGGGAATTCGCCCCCAAATTGCCACCATGCAGGGTCCATACACTGCAACAATTCCCCTAAGCACCTGGGGCCACCTCACCCTTCCAACTGTGGCCCACGAATGGTCCAACCTTCACCATTCCCTTCACGTAGTTCTTTCAGAGGAGGGTCAGGAGAAGGGAGAGACTTACCTCTAACTTCCTCTCTCCATCCATCCATTGTCCGGGCAGAATGCTGAGCTGGAAGAGAACCAGAAAAAGAAGTTCATTAGCTCCTGCTTTGCCCAAACTCCTCTCCATCACCAGAGGAAGCTTATGATGGAAACACAACCCTGAAAGAACCTCAAAGCACCATATTCTGCCCCTGCAGATTTGGGATTCAATTACTAGGGAGGCAGTTGATGACTTTTTTTTACATGCATTGGTCCTTAATTAGGTTTGCTCATTTTTCCTCTTGATAATTTCATTGTTCTATCTTTTTGGGAACGGCTTTGAAGGTGTGTGGTTTTTACCACCAACAGGTGTATAAGCATTAATAAATAAACATGCCTAACACTTTGTCCTTCACAATCTCTTGCCAGAATCTTCCCACCCTCTACATCTGCGGGTGTACTTGCTTCGCCCTCCCCACTCCTCGAACGGTTGGGGGGAAAAGCACCCGGATATTCCCTCCCTCCAGCCAGAGCTGCATCTCGCCCCCCCCACCTTACCTGCTGCTGCCTTGGGGGGTCCCTGGGAGCCTGGCCTGGGGTATCCTCCCTTCTGCAGCTCCCAGGCAGGTGGGCTGGTTTGGGGAGGGCCCTGAATTTGGTGAAATTGACTTGCAGCTTTGCTTGCCCCCGGAGCCCACACGCTTCCTCTGCGTGCCTCTGTTCCCTCTGGGCAGCCTCCAGCTGTCTCTTCCTTTAGCAGAGTAAAATACAGCGGTAGAAGCAAAGGCAGTGTTGCCGTGTGTACGTAGTAAATCAGTCCGACGCACGCTTTCTTCCTTATCTTACAAAGAGCTTTATTTTCGTGCAAAAACAACAGATCGTAACTTTCCCGGAGACAGAGCACTCATCTCCGCTGCTCTCCTGGACCGGGCTTGACACACTCTGTGTGACAGACGAACACTCCCCTCAGTGTTCTAACGCCACGCCTCAAAGAATGTGAGACGTCACTCAGAACTTCTTAACCCTGTAAGTTCTGACTCTCTCCATACCCCCTCTCGTATCACATTCTGAGAGGACTTGTGAACACACATTTACAGACCTCTGTGTGTTCCACACCTTCTCACCTGCCTGTTGAGCCTCCCCACAAATCTCAGGTTCGCACTGTGCGAGACCAACCCACGCATTTGTGACTCGAAACCTCTCAGGTGGAATTCCCTTTGTTGCCCGAGATGACCGCCTGGGCACAAACTGGGGTGCTTCTTCTGACCCACTGGGGCCAGCAAGTGCGTCTTCTTCATCAGACGACTCCCCCTCTGACTTGACCCGTCTGTGAGCTTTCTCCATTATGCTAACAGGAGATGAGGGCTCACTCTTGGACACTCCTTTAACAACCTGTGGAGACGCCCTTCCCTGGGGCTGACCCTGATCAGTGATCTGGTCCCCATCACCTGGCTCTCCCTCCTCCTCAGATTCAGACAGACAATCTGAGAGAACATCATGGCTCACTTTGCGCCTTGCCCTACTTTCCTGCTGCTCATAGAACTCAGCATGTTTACTGATCAGAAGCTTGGACTGATCACCTTCTGGATAAGCAAATCTCCATCCCTTTGTAGCAGGTTCATACCCACAGAAGATCATTTCCTGGTACCTTGGACCACCCTCTTGCTGCAGACACTTTGGTACAGGCACCAAGGCTCTGCAACCAAACGAACGGAAGAAATGCACCTGCGGCCTCTGTCCGTTGAGCAAGAAATACGGGTGTCACCTACCACTGAGTTGTAGCACCTGTTCATCGTGAAATTGGCCGTTTTTACTGCCTCCCCCCAGAAACTTTGAGGCAAACCAGAGTCACACAGTAGAACCTCTGATGCTTGAACCAGAGCCTTACTCCTCAGCTCTGCCACGCCACTCTCCTGGGGCGAAGTCACCTTGTGACGTATCCCCCTCTGGCGAAAGAAACTCTTTAGAGCAGACCCAGTGACCTCTGAACCTCGGTCACACTTGAATCCCTGCACCTTGGTGGAGAACCTCAGTTCCACCTCTGCAACCCAATCCTTGATCAGTTGCGTTGCGTCCTCTTGCGTTTTCAGCGAAAAAGCCCAAGAGTTCTGAGTGAAATCATCTGTCAATGTCAGCAGAAACCTGGCTTTGTCCAGACTTGGCTGTGGCATGGGGCCAAACAGGTCTGCGTGCACAAGCTCAAAAGGCTTTGTGGTTACTCTCTCCACCCTGGGATAACTGTATCCCTTGTTCTTGGTTTTCCTGCAAGCCCTGCAATTTAGAGGTTCACCACATTCTCTTACCTTGCACCCTTTGGTGAACTCTGATAACATCTGAACATCTTCACAAGAAACATGTGCAAGCCTCTTGTGCCACACGCACGCACATGAAACATGAGTGTGAATGGTAGCTTTCCCAGCATTCCCCACTCCCACTTCCTCCAGAGGTGTTTCCAGAACAAAGAGGTTGTTCTGATTTTTCTCAACACGTACCAGCTGCTTCCCCCCTCTGGAAATTGTACAGACATTCTTCTCAAAACAAACCATATACCCCTCCTGTAAGAGACATGGTACAGATAAAAGACAACATTTCATCCCTGGTGACACGAAGACTTCCAGCTGCGCCTGCAAAAAAGAAACAAACACATTTCCCACATTGGTTACACGTCTCTGTGACCCATCAGCAAAACACACTGATTTCCCAGCTGAAACAGCTCTGCAGTTCTTTATCTGGACACCAGGTGTCTCAGTCACGAGGTGTCTATTTGCAGCAGAGTCAACTACCCAACGCAGCACTCTGTCCTTCTTTGCCTTAGCAACAGAGTTCCTGCTGCCCCCTTCCTTGGGGCCTTTGCTGTCTTGCAAAACAGCCATTGAAGCAGATAGCTGATAAGCACCTCCTTCCCCCTCTGGCCGTCTCTGCGTCTTCCCACGCTGGCCTCTCCTGCCGGGCTGGTTGCCATGGAAACCTGGCTGGTTCCCATGGGAAATGTCCTTGGCAGCATCCTGCCCTGTCTCTCTCTGTGGGCAGCAGCGGCGCAGATGGTCAGGGGAATTACAAACATAACAACGACGAGTGGAAAACTTTACAAACTGGCCTTTGGACTTCTGTGCCCCCCCAACCTTGCCAGCAGCTCTCCTTGAGGCTCTGCATCTGGGGACGTGGCTTTTGGCTTCCAGCTTGGTGGTTTCTCTGCAAACCTTCTCCAGCTCCTGCCAAACAGCCTGGGCACTCTCAAGACCCTTGGAATGGCCTTTCTGGCCTGCACCACCAAACTTAGGTGCACAGCTTCCAGAGGAACGGACTGCTCCTGCCTTCCTCTTCTCAGCTCTCAGCTGCTCTCCAGCACACGGCCCATCACACTGGCGTGTCGAAGCATTGCATCGGCTTCCAAACACAGCTCCAGCCCCCATTGGGCTCCCTGGGCGTCCCACAGCCCCTCCTGGACTTGGTGCTCTTTCTGTGCAGCGTCTGGCCCCCTCTGGTCTGGCTCCCACTGCAACCTTCAGTGCCTGCCACGCGACCCAGGGCTCCTTCCCGTCCACCTCTTCAAAGGGGACTGCACACGATTCATGGCTGTCTGCCATCTTCTCCCCCGGGGCCCAGCGTACTTACGAACAGTAGTAGCTTCTCCGGCACCCGGTCCAAGCACAGCTCCTCCCAGCGAGCTGCCTCAAACGTTAGGCACAGCTCCCAGCTGGTTTCAGCTTCTCTCACCGCCCTTCCTGGCAGGAGATCACAGCACACACCGGCACGGACCTGGCTTGCTTCACGGCGTCAGCTGACCACCCATAACCTTTGGTGAAATTGACTTGCAGCTTTGCTTGCCCCCGGAGCCCACACGCTTCCTCTGCGTGCCTCTGTTCCCTCTGGGCAGCCTCCAGCTGTCTCTTCCTTTAGCAGAGTAAAATACAGCGGTAGAAGCAAAGGCAGTGTTGCCGTGTGTACGTAGTAAATCAGTCCGACGCACGCTTTCTTCCTTATCTTACAAAGAGCTTTATTTTCGTGCAAAAACAACAGATCGTAACTTTCCCGGAGACAGAGCACTCATCTCCGCTGCTCTCCAGGACCGGGCTTGACACACTCTGTGTGACAGACGAACACTCCCCTCAGTGTTCTAACGCCACGCCTCAAAGAATGTGAGACGTCACTCAGAACTTCTTAACCCTGTAAGTTCTGACTCTCTCCATACTGAACAGCTGCAGCCACTCAGGATGATGGTCTGTAGGCTCCTTGGGGCCTAGTCCTGATGAAAATACCCTCCAGAGATGACCACCTCTTGAAGGCAGCTGCTTTTCAGTGGGGAGGGGGCTGATGCCAACCAGTTCCAGCGCCTCCCCCCCGGTACCTTCTTTGTGACGCCTCTGGAGCTTGAAGAAAACATAGAAAAAACATAAAGAAGAAAAACAAAAAAAGGAAAAAAAACAAGAAAATCAAAAATCTCTCTTTTCAATTTCTCACCATTTTTCACTTTTTAACTTATTTTCCTGACTCCCTCCCACCTCCCTCTTTGTATTCCAATTCACAATATGTTCAGCAAATTCATACCTCTTATCTTACCCTTGATTATATATCCCCATATAATATCCTCATAATTTCATTTATAATCAAACCGTTCTTACCAATTCTTATTTCACCTTATTACTCAAACCACTTCTTTTTTACAATAATTTCATTAATTTCATTAATTTTATCTTGTCCTCAAATCATTAAACTTTCAAAATTTAAACTAAATTTTGCTAAAGCCAATCACATCCTTTCCAACATCTTTTAATATTTCATTAGTATTGAACTAATTCCATAAATATAGGTTAATTACACAAGACATTTCTCATTTTAGGTTAGTCCAGCGCCCCTTTTCCTGGTTCACGGCAATGTCAGTCCATATATCATTATATCCTTATCAGTCAGGTGTCCTAATGTCCGAGGCTCTCAAATCATTTCCAAGCCCCTTCTGCGAGTTTTCTTGTTCCTGTTTGTAGTTACCTACATCCTTGATCCCTGTTGAGTTCTTTCGCCTTTCCTTCTCTTTCTCCTTGGGGGTCCAAACACCGGGTAATTCCGTACAATAACATTCTTCATTTCCTTTTCTCCAATTGTCCAATTCCCCGGTGTTGCACTCCCCAGTGTTTAGTTTGTAATCCAAAAAGTAATTGTTCCAAAAAAATTCTTCCACTCGTTTCACAGTCCCACCAAAGATAAAAATTTTCTTGACTCCAAAGTTTGGCCAGTGTCCTCCAAGTTCCATCCTCCAGTATTGCGTTCTCTGTGTCTTTTGGAATACATTCACAATCCCATCCATCTTTCTCTGACCTTGCAGTTGCCCTGTTGAATCTGTCTCCTGCGTAGATTGTTGTACAGTTTCTGTAGCTGCATTTTCCGTTGGCACCTCTTTACTGACTTTAGCTGCTGTATTGTCCCTCTTTTGATTCAACAAAATCATTTTCTCCTCCAGCTGTCGCAGCCCATCATATATTTTGTTCAGAGCAGATAAGACTTCCTCTCTATTCATTTCTGTCAAGGTCAGGGAGCTGGTCCCACGGTCTAGTTTTCCCTGATACAATGTTCTCTTTATAACTAAAAAACAGACACACTGGCAGGCCTCCTCTAGGGGGTGTAGTTACTTTTTGGCATCCATCTTTAAATTGTATCCAACAAGGAAAAATTCCTTTCGGTTTCCAGATACTTTATTTCCTTTCAATATAAAACAAACAGGCAGAAAGCGGCTTTGGAATTATTTTTCCCTTTTCCAGTTCTATATATCAATTTTTCTATTTTCAAATTGTAAATATCACCGACCGTTTCTTTCCTTCATTCCGTCCCCAGGTTAGGGACAGTGGAAACTTATTTTCTTAACTCTCTCTCTGCAGGCCTAAAAAGTCAAATTTCCCCCCCTTTCCTCCTGCTGTCAAGAGGGGTTTTGATGGTTAAAAGTGCAGGAACCTTCAGGCTATCTGTTTTCCCGGCTTTTAGCTTGTAAAATCTTTGCTTTGATCTTTATACAAAGGACGGGAGGTGGACTTCCTTTTTACACCTTCCCGTTTCAGGTCAAATTCCAGGCTGTATTTTAATGCAAATTTTTCAATTGTCCTACTCACGGGTTGTTGTTTAGAATCCGAATTGTCATAGGAAGAAGGACAGCGCTCTCCGACAACAGCTGTGCAGCTTCGTTCCGCAGAGATAGCGATTGACTCTCAGCACCACACCAACCCCCGTCTCCCTCCGGAGCCCTTTATAGGGTTCCTTTGCCAAACGGGGGGGCGCCAACGGTGCCCGCCGAGTCCCAGGTCCGCAGGCTTCTTCCGCCTGCGGTTTTTAAAGGGTCCCCGCTTTGCTGCAGCGGTAGGACCCAATTTCCGCGGAGCTGTCTCCCTCTAAGTTAGAGGGAATCCGCCATTGTCAGAGGCGCCGCCTCCGGAAGTGGGAGGATGATGGTCTGTAGGCTCCTTGGGCCTAGTCCTGATGAAAATACCCTCCAGAGATGACCACCTCTTGAAGGCAGCTGCTTTTGAGTGGGGAGGGGGCTGATGCCAACCAGTTCCAGCGCCTCCCCCTCCCCCCAGTGGACTCTCTCCCACTTGCTTCCTTCTGCTGCTGCTGAATGTCGCCATTTCAGCCCCCCCCGGAACCTCCCCACTCAGAAGCCCTCGAGAAGCCACTGTCTGTCAGTGTGGACAATACTAATCTAAATGCACCAGTCAGTCTGGTTCAGTACAAAACAGCTTCCTTTTTTCTCCATGTGAATTGGGGCAGGGGGCACAGCTCAGCAGCTGAGCATCTGGTTTGCATAGAGATGGTCTTCGGTTTCACCGCTGCATCTCCAGGTGGGGCATGGCTGAGCCAGGTGACATCTCCTTGCAAAGGGAGCTTCAGACAAGGAAGCCAACGGTACCTTCTTTGTGACGCCTCTGGAGCTTGAAGAAGACTCTCGTGTTCAATGGTCTCTCTGCTCTGCAGTTTCTTCTCTCCCTCTCTGTCGATGGCCGACTCTGTTCTAAGCTAAATAAAATGGAGAAGGCAAGCATGAGCTCCACACCCCCCCAAAAGCATTCATGGCTAGCAGCCAGATCATGTTCTGAGAAGCCAAAACAGCTTCCCGGAATTGCATTTCTGTTTCTATTGGCTACAGGAGAGGACAAAACTGCTCTCTGGGAGGATAATTTCAGAGGAGCTGCATTTGGTCTCCTGCAGTTCTTGGAGAAGCACACAAGAGCAGCAGCAGGAAACCCACACAGTGGCGTAGCGTGGGGGGTGCAGGGGGGGCCGGCCGCACCAGGCGCAACATCTGGGGGTTAGGGTTAGGGGGCGCAAATCCATGGGTTAGGGGGCACAAATCCACGGGTTAGGGGGCGCAAATTACTTGCCTTGCCCCGGGTGCTGACAACCCACGCTACGCCACTGGACCCACACGGAGGGAGACCCACACAGAGGGAGACCCACACCTCAGACGGACCACAGGTTGGTATTTGGGAAAGGGAGCAGCAGCCACAAGGTCTGACTTTAAGTCTTCTGTATCTCAACCTGCCTCAGAGATGCTCAAGGTCTGCTTTGTTTGACCTGTTGCTTGAGACTGAGTTAGAGCTCTTGGGTCATTCCACGCCAAATAACCTGATTTTAATACTCGATTGTGCTCCCACGACTCACATTTTCTTCCAAAAAAATTATGTGTAGATACCTATGAGATAACCTCAATTTATTTTCTAAAGTTTTTTTGGTCCAAAATTGGACAAGGGAGAATTTTTTGAAAATTTCAATTTTCATGCGACTTAGGCTAATGCAATTTCTTGCAGAAGTGTTTTACACAATAAAATGAACAAGGGGTCTGAGACGCATTTTGTTTTTATTATATAATCAATAAAACTTAATTTTTAAAATATATCAGATGACACTGTAACATAAGAGATTACAATTTTAACTATTCTCGTGAATGTGAGAGTTATTTCAGGCTAGAGACATTACACCTGTCCAAAGAAGTAATTTGCTTTGTAAAAAATTTACTTCAAAATCAATTTATTTTATAACCACAAAAAAACACCCTCCTTATTTTTATAACATAACAAGTACATGGTTAGCCCATTCTACAACAAAAGTATGATACACGTGTTAGTTGTGGTTTGCGCACTATGGCTTATTGAACCTACCGGGAATAAAATGACAAAAATTCACTTTGAATAGTCGGTGACCCTCTTCTGCGGCACTTAATACCATTTTTATACCTTATTTTGAAAGAGACCACAATTACCTTTATTTTGATACCAATATAAGCCCAATCGGTTGAAAAATAAGCAAAACAGGAGGTTTTCCCTATACTGAAGCAGAAATTGCATTAGCCTAAATCGCCTGAAAATCAAAAATTTCAAAAAATCTCCTGCACCCAATTTTGGACCAAAAACCTTTAAAAATTAATTTGAGGTTATCTCAACATAAAACACATAAAAACTTTTTGAAGAAAATCTGAGTCTTGGAAGCAAAACTTTGGCTTGCCTGTATAATAATGAATCTTTTCCTTTTGATTAAATTTGCAGTTAAAGGAGCCCCTCCATGGTGGATTGAGCCTGACAATCTGCAGGAACATCTTTTTAGGGGTTTTAAAGTTTATTTTTAAAAGAACATTTCCCTTTCCCTTTATTCCCCTGCCAGAATTGCCCGAAATTTCCAGACATAGAGACTGACAAATCCCAGAATTAGAGCTGTCGTGTTTCCTTTGCCATGGGGGGGGGGGAGGAATGGAAATGACTTCTTCTGCCCCACACCAGGGATTTTTCAGAACACAGCTTCTCCCTGCAAGAAAGAAATCTCTCCATTGAACTGGATAGAGAAAGGAGAGGCAGAGGAAAGAGAAAGGGTCTCTCAGAAAAATCAATCCTTCGGTGGCATCTCTTCCCAAATCACTGAATTCAGGGATCAAGACCTCGGTTCGCCGGTCAAAGTGGAATCTCCCCCTTCCCTCCTCTGTTCTCTCCAGCCCATCTGCACTCAAACTCAGAGCAAGGGAATCTTTCACCATGAGGGAGAATCAGCTCAGCTGCACTGCATGCAGAAGGTCCGAGGTTTGACCCCCGGCCTCTCCAGGTGGGGCGGGGGAGAGTCTTGGGCCTGGGAAGCGTCTGCCAGTCAGTGCAGGAGACATTGCGCGAGACAGAGCAAGGGCCCCTGAAATATACTCAGAGTCGCAAAGTGATTTCATGCTCTTTATTCAGCTCATAGTGGTGAGGAGGAATGAATGAAAGTCCCCTCAAAGTATCTGCTTTATATACATTATTTACACAATGGGCTGCACATGATTGGCTAATTCCGGAATTCTACTGTAAGCCAATCAGGTTGTGGATTCACTTCTATCTGGAGCATGATTGGGTGGTTCCTGCCAACCAATCATACTGCTGCATTGTTCTAGGACCAATCAGACTGCTGCTTCTGAATCCTATTGTTCTAGGACCAATCAGACTGCTGCCTTTTGGATCCTATTGTTCTAGGAGCAATCAGACTGCTGCAGTTTGGATCCTATTGTTCTAGGACCAATCAGACTGCTGCCTTTTGGATCCTATTGTTCTAGGACCAATCAGACTGCTGCAGTTTGGATCCTATTCAACTCAGTACATAACACCCCTCCCCTCTAAGTTCCAGTCCTGCCCGGGAGGTCGCATTCATAGTCCTCAAGGTACGCCGGCGGCCTACGTGTGCGTTGTGGCCTGGGGTGTTCCCTGGTCCGGGGTTCCGGTTCTGGCTCGTGTTCCAAGGATGCTGGCTGTGAAGGGGCTGTTTGGTCTGGCGCAACCGGCTCGCTCAGTCGTGGTTCTGGTTCCGGTGTCCTTTCGGCCTCATGGGTCCTCTCTGTATTTACTGATTCTGCCTCTCCTGCTTGCCCCTGCTGCTCTATGGGCCTCACTGCCCCACTGTTCCCTTGGGACTCCTCTGACCTGTCCTCCTCCTCCTGGTTTTCTCCTGGGAATCGTCGCCGTATCTGGTCGCAGTGGCGGCGCCAGCATTGCCCCCCATCTGTTAGCACCTTGTACGACACGGGGCCAGTGACCCTGATGACTCTAGCGGGTACCCATGCAGGGCCTGCCCCAAAATTCTTTGCGTACACTGGGTCCTGGGCCTCGAAGGTCCGGGGGTTCCTGCCTTCCCCCACCACTACCTCATCCTGAGCTCTATCGGGGTGAAGGTGGTCCAATCTGATTGCAAGGCGCCGACCCATTAGTAGTTCAGCGGGGCTCCGGCCAGTCGTTGAGCTGGGGGTGCTGTGCTGTGCTAGGAGGAATGTGGCAAGGCGGTACTCCCAATCCCCTTGCGTCATGCGGCGAAGGGTGTCCTTGGTGGTCCGCACCATGCGTTCTGCCTGGCCATTGGTGGCAGGGTGGAATGGCGCCGAACGGATGTGGCGGATGGCGTTCTGCGCTGGGAAGGTTTGGAAGTCTCCTGACGTAAATGCAGTCCCGTTGTCTGAGACGAGAGTGTCAGGGAGCCCGTGGGTTGCAAACAGCCTGCGTAGTACCTGGATGGCTGCGGACATAGAAGTGGACGGTACCAGTGCGACTTCCAGCCATTTGGTGTAGGAGTCCACCACTATGAAGAATGTTTTCCCCTGAAAGGGGCCAGCGAAGTCCACATGCAGGCGTGACCATGGTGCTCGGGCGGACTCCCAGGACTGGACTGGGGCCCTTGGGGGATCTGGGCGGGATTCTTGGCAGGCCTGGCAGTGTTTGACCCAGGCCTCTATCTTTCCGTCGATCCCCGGCCACCACACATAACTCCTGGCAAGGGCCTTCATTCTTACTACCCCTGGGTGTGTCTCGTGTAGGGCTGTGAGGACCTTTTTGCGGAGGGGCTGGGGAACAACGACCCTGCTTCCCCATAACAGGCACCCCTTGTGAGCCGACAGTTCATGTTTGCGGGTTGTGTAGCCGGCGAATTCTGGCCCGGGGCTGCTGCTGGGCCATCCCCTCCACACCCAGTCCAGGACCCGGGAGATGACCCTATCTTTCTTGGAATGGTGTGCAACTTCTTGTGCCTGAATGGGGCGGTCGGGAAGCAGCTCCAGGCTCATAACCTCTTGTGCAGGTGCTGGGTCGGGGCCTGTTTCCGGTAGTGGTAGCCTGCTGAGGGCGTCCGCATGGCCCATCGCCTTCCCAGGGCGGTGAATCAGTGCATACTGGTAGCTGGCAAGGAAAATTGACCACCTGAGGACGCGAGGAGACAGCACTTGGGGGGTCTGCTTTTCGGGGGCAAACAAGCCAAGCAACGGCTTGTGGTCAGTCACCACGGTGAAGGGCCGCCCGTACAAGAAATCATGGAATTTTTTTACTCCCTTCACGATTGCCAGACCCTCCTTGTCGATTTGCGAGTAGTTCCACTCGGTTGCGTTGAGTGTCTGGGAAAAGTATGCCACCGGTACCTCTCTTCCATCCGGAAGTTGGTGTCCCAGGACAGCGCCAATGCCATAGGGTGAGGCGTCGCATGCTAGCACCACCGGCAGCCTCTCATCGAAGTGTGCCAAGACTGAGTTTGAGACAAGCAAGTCCTTGACTGCCTGGAATGCGGCCTCCTGGCGCTGGCCCCACACCCAAGGGGCCTGCTTGTCCAGGAGTCTGTGTAGGGGCTCCGCTACCGCCGCCTTGTGGGGAAGGAAGGAATGGTAAAAGTTCAATAGTCCCAAGAAGGCCTGAAGTTCAGTCTTGTTCTTGGGCGCTGGGGCATCACAAATGGCCCGTACCTTGTCCCCAGTCGGGTGGACCCCTTCTGCGTCCACCATAAATCCCAGAAAGTCCACCTGAGGCACTCCTAGTAGACATTTTTCCCGCTTCACCTTGAGACCCGCCGTCTGGAAACGGTGCAGAACGGTGCGGAGGCGGTCCTCAAACTCCTCTGGTGTGGGCCCGGCAATCAACACATCATCGAAGAAGTGGGTGACGCCAGGAATCCCTTTAAGGAGAGAGTCCATTAGATTCAGGAATATGCCTGGTGCCACGCTGACACCGAACTGCAGCCGCTTTACCCTGAACCCTCCTCTGTGCGTCACAATCGTCTGTGCCTCTGCTGTGGCCTCATCTACTGGCAGCTGTTGATATGCCTGGGCCAAGTCCAGCTTGCCAAAATTTTTTGACCCAGCCAGGGTGGCAAGGACATGGCTGACCACTGGCACTGGGTATGCATGGGCCGTGAGGGCCTTGTTTATGGTACATTTGTAGTCTGCGCAGATGCGGACCGAACCATTAGGCTTGACGGGTGTGACGATTGGGGTTTCCCAGGGGGCATTAGGCACCGGCTCCAGCACTCCTTGCTCCACGAGTCGGTCCAATTCCTCGTCTATACGGGGTTTCAGAGCGAACGGGACCCGGCGGGCCTTGAGCCTGACCGGTCGTACTGCGGGGTCAAGCTGTAGAGCAATGGGGGGGCCCGTATACTGTCCCAATTTCCCATCGAACCCCCCCCGGAAATTCCTTGCATATGGTGTCCACGTCCACTTGTAAGCTCGTGTGGTTCACCCCGGTGACGGCTAGCCCCAGTGGTCCAAACCATGCCAATCCCAGTAAGCTAATGTAGGGGCCCTTGACCACAAGCAAGTCCAGTTGCCGCGTCCGCCCTCGGTATTGCACCCTGAAGGTCCCCACCCCCATTGTGGGGACCTTACGTTTCTGGAAGTCCCGGAGGGTGAATGGGGCCGGCCTGAGTTTGGGACCCCCAGTAGGACACAGTTTCCTTAAGGTCCTTGCCGAGATTATGGATAGAGTTGAACCCGTGTCAAGCTCCATGCGGCATGGGGCCCCCTCTATCTGTACCTCTACATAAATTTTCTCTACGTTGGGGTGGGGCAACTGGTATACCTGGAAGTCCGTGAGCTCCGTTGAGTTGCCTTGG
The DNA here is from genome assembly GCF_027172205.1 of Podarcis raffonei. Lineage (NCBI taxonomy): Eukaryota > Metazoa > Chordata > Lepidosauria > Squamata > Lacertidae > Podarcis > Podarcis raffonei. The sequence goes on along the minus strand of NC_070613.1, from coordinate 1,764,536 downwards.
TGCGTTGGGCCCCGGGACCTGGGGCTCTTGGATTGGTCATCTGATGCCTGGCGTTGGGTGGGCCAAGCCCGACACACCCGGGCGATGTGTCCCAATTTTCTGCACTGCCTGCACTCTGCGTTGCGGAAACGGCAGGTCCTCCTCTCGTGACTTTCTCCACAGCTTGCGCAGTTCCCTCCTTCTCGTCGAGGCAGCTGTGGTATGTGGGCTGCTTGAGTGCGCTGCTGTACTCGGTGCACCTCCTCCCTGTTGGATCCTGAGTCGTCGGTGAGGTCTTCGTGGTGGACCCTCAGTTGGGACGGCTGGCTTGGCCGTGCCTCTTGCGTCGACCTCTCGGCAGCTTCCGTTGCTAGGGCCTCCTCCAGAGCAACCTGGAACGTTAGGTCCTTCTTAGCGTAGAGGCGTCGTTGCAGCTTCTCATCCTTCAGGCCACCGATGAGGCGGTCCCGAAGCATGTTCTCCAGCTCTGAGAAGTTGCAGAACCGGGCGGCTTGGCGGAGAGAGGTCACAAACCCAGTTATGGTTTCCCCAGGGGCTTGCCACTTTGCGTAGAAGGCATTTCGACGAGCCATCACTGAGGGCTGTGGCGAAAAGTGCCCCTTCAGCTGTTCCATTATTGTTTTGTATGGAACAGTAGCAACGTCTTCAGGTGCAAGGAGAGTCCGGGCGATTTCAAACGTCTCCTCTCCGCAGACGCTGAAGAATATTGCCCTCTTCTTGGCGTCTTCTTCCTCGGTGACTCCTTTGGCTTCTAGGAGGAAGGTGAAACGGGAGGCGTACGCTTCCCAGTCTCCAGATGCTGGGTTGAACGGCGAGAAGCTGCTGTCGGTTGCCATTCTGAGTTCCTTGTGTCCCGGAGCTGAAGCCTGGATACACGGTGCGAGGCAGCGGTGCGGCAGGTGGCGGTGCTGCGGTGCTGTGTGTGGCAGTCAGCTCAGCGGGATCCCACCTTCGTCGCCAGTGAAATATACTCAGAGTCACAAAGTGATTTCATGCTCTTTATTCAGCTCATAGTGGTGAGGAGGAATGAATGAATGTCCCCTCAAAGTATCTGCTTTATATACATTATTTACACAATGGGCTGCACATGATTGGCTAATTCCGGAATTCTACTGTAAGCCAATCAGGTTGTGGATTCACTTCTATCTGGAGCATGATTGGGTGGTTCCTGCCAACCAATCATACTGCTGCATTGTTCTAGGACCAATCAGACTGCTGCATTCTGAATCCTATTGTTCTAGGACCAATCAGACTGCTGCCTTTTGGATCCTATTGTTCTAGGACCAATCAGACTGCTGCAGTTTGGATCCTATTCAACTCAGTACATAACAGTCTCTAAGATCAGCCAGGGTTTCCTGGCTTCTTATTGGAAAATGCCTCCCCCACTTGTTTCAGTCTCTTTCAGGTCCCCCCCCCTCTTACTTCTGTGCCAAGTGAATTTACTCCTGAGTAAGCTTCCTTCAACAAGGGAGGGGGGCACATTCTTTGCTAAAAGTACCCGACATCTCACTTTCCTATGTATCGTTATTAAAAAAATAAAAATCTTAATTAGGCGTACTATTCCTATGCAAGTTCAGAAACATTATTAACTTTTGTATCCCTTTTAAATCAAATCCAGGACATAATTTCTCTAGGAACTTGCACTCTTAGTCTAAGGAAGTAAACTCTCACTCAAACTAGCTTCAAGATCTGCTAAAAGGGTTCTGTATAAAGCTGGGTACTTTTATTTTCCTCTTCCTTAGTACATGATAGGAGCATTGATTGTGCTCTCTTCCCCAGTAGTGCCTGTGTACATAAGTATGTGTGTGTCTCTTTGGTAGTACAAATCTTGCTGTGAAATCTTGCAGTGAACCCTATATTTTGGGGGGTTGGACTAGATGACCCCAGGGTCCCTTTCAACTCTCCCAATTTGTGGCTGTGTGGAAGGACATGTGTCCGCAAGCATTGGAGGGTAATTCTTAAATTCTGGTGTAGTGATGGAGTTGAAATTCAGCCTAGCTTTGCTCTTTAGTTTTAAAAGGTGAGAGGTGAAGCTGTGATGTTTTGAAGCACAACTGGTAATATCAAGCATTTGGGTGATTACAGTGTTTATCATTTTGTCTACTATTTAAAAATCAGACTTCAAAGTCAATTCAAAGTTTAAGTACATACAAATACATATGGGCCTTGACCAATCCTGTAAATAAAGGGCAGGAAAAATTTTTTGTCTGCAAATGGTAAGGCTGAAATGACTTAGAATGTTAAAAATCCTATGAATTCTGACTCTCTGGCCATTTTTTCCCATATATAAGGGCGTGGCATTGTTCCGCGAATGACCAGAGGGAAATCACACAAAATGATAGCCCTTTCCTGTAAATAAAGGAAGCACTGCTTGGGCTGCAGGAAACATGATCCCTTAGAAAATTTCTAGCTTTGGTAAATGCTTGAATTGCGGAGTTTCTTGTTTTGTTTTAAATCTAATCCTATTTTTAAAAATCTACTCCTTACCCTTCATTTCCTTTATTCAAATGGTAATTTAGCCAAAAGATTCAACATTTTCAATAGTATAAAAGGTTTGCTGAGACATGAACTCTGCACATGCACAGAGGCTAGATCAGCTAAGAAAAGAAAAAGGAAAAGAAAAAGAGAGCGAGAGGAAGGAGGGGGGAGAGGAGGTTTGGAAAGCTTGGGCTGCAGGGAGAAACTTATCCAAATTTCCTTATGTAAAACTTGGAACCATTGAGGGAAATCACCCTTAATGTGTCCTTTGCTCCAGGGGCCACTTTGAAAGACAAAAAGGGTTTTTGTTTTGTAAGACAAAAGGGTTAAGTACTGGACCATCAAAGTCAAGAGGTTGCCAAGTTTCAAATCTTAACATGCCAAATTCTTTTCACAGGTAAATATCAAAGCATTCCCCCCCTCAATGGGATTTAAATCACAGACTTTGTTTGTGTGCATTTTAGGAACAGCATTTCCTGACAGGCTTCTCACATGAAATAATTTCCCCTTTTAACAGGATATGTGAACCCCGATAACAAAGTGTTTGTCCCTTCTTTTCTCCCACAGCAACTTTCTTTCTGTTCTGTGAAACAAGTCTGAATCCCTGCTATATTAGTGACTTCCATCTCTTTGCGGCTTTGACACTTTTAAGTTACAAATAATCTGTTTTCATTTATTTATGTCTATGAAATTAATCGAAGCACAACCAAACATTGTTTGTGGAATGGTATTTGTTTACCTTTTGCCTGAGCATTTCTTATTAATTCTGTCATTTTGGCTAGTTCAAGGTACTTGCACAACTTTAAATTGCCATTCATTTTTCTTGGTATTAAGTCATTTCCCAGTATTTTGCTATTAACAGCCTAGCCGATATTGTCACATCAAGAAACACTCTTTTATTTTCATTGTTACTTCAGATTTCTTAAAATTGTGTGTCTTAGCATTTATTTATGGTTCCTCATAGGTCATTGTGTGTGTGTGTGTGTGTGTGTGTGTGTGTGTGTGTTTTATTATTATTTTAACCTTGTATTTTTTTTTACAGTTCTCTTTCTCTACATATGGAGTAATTTTTTATTTAATAATATGGGAGGGAGACGATAAAAACCAAAGTGAAGGAAAGCAAACAAACTTAGCAGATAATAACAGTAATTATATGGAAATGTGATAATAATATTGAAATGAATAAAATGCTTAATCCGCTAAGATTTTTATTATTTGCAGCTTCCCACGGAAACTGAAGGACATCCTTTTTGCCTTTCGCCCCTTCCCTTTTCTAACTCTGTCTTTTAAGTCCCCAAAACCCTGCCCCTTACAGGATATCACTTCTACAAATGTGTTACTACAGATCCAATGAAAAGCTTCGCCACCACAAGACCTGCAACAGCAACAGACACCAAAGTTTTCAAAGGGGCCACAGCTATCTCTTTCAAAGGATATAGACTGCCGGGGGAGTGGGCCTGACAAAGGGGGGAGGAGTTGAATTGCAAGGACATTTTCTCACTTTTGAACCTCAAGACTGTGCTCCGGCATTGAGAAGATACATGCGTAAAAATATCACAATTGTCTCAAGATATGCAACTGATACTTAATTAGTTTGTTTTGTATTATGTATTATTACGTAGGAATGTTGAAATGTGTCTGACAGTGTGTTATTTCCACAAATGGGGGGGGGGCTATTTTTGTGTGTAATTGTTTTTATGTTTAATGTCTTATTCCTTACACCCCAGTGGAGGATTCTCATACATTTTATGCCTTTTAACAGATCAGGCTATTATGTAGTCCAATGTTTAGAATTAGATAAATTTATAGCCACATTTCGTTGTTTCACCTGGCACTCTGCCAACTTCCCTACCCATTTTAAAATGTGCTAAAACTCACTTTACCAAGGAGGAGCTTCAGGAAGGTGTATATGCTTTGGTTTAGCAGGAATAATCCCTTATAGAGTTAAATTGACTTTTTTGGACAAGTGCCCCTTAAGAGTGGTTTTGCTTTAACAGATTGGTTTGAAAAGTTGAGAACCATGGGGCAAGATAAATTCAAATTGGACTCAGTTTGAATTGGGCAAGTGTATCCAGGCTGCAAGTAGCCTTTTGGTCCTTAAAGTGCAAGTGAGCAACTTCCCATGACTGCAAGACCAGAGCCTATAATAATAAAATCCCATAGAATGGCCAAGGCAAAGACATTACTCTCATGACGTGTCCAAACCTGTGCCAGCTGTGGTGAGTGCCATGCAACATGGTTAATATGAAAGCCCTAAGTGGATTCACCAGGGATTGCCACTACTGTGACACTATGCCGGTGTGAGACCACAGAAGAGCTACCTTCGCACCTGAGAACACAAAAACGGTGGAGCTAAAAAAAAAAAAAATCAAACTGCATTTTTTTTTTCCAGTCAGTAGTGGACCTTCCTGCTAAATGTAAAGCATAGACCACTATTGAACAAAATACAACAGGTGTTCTTTTATGTGATATCCTATATCCAGCTATCTGCACTACTATACTTGCAAATGACCTTAAGAGGCATGGTTTGCAAGTCCCCTTCAGGTTTGCACAAACCCACACATCTGGTACGGTGGATACCAAGTTATTATTTAGTGCATACCTATATAACATACACGTACATTGTATTGGTCCGTGTTGCTCCCTCCTTTGCTGCCCTGCTCAACCCACCTCCTTTTCCATTAGAGCCTATTCCCACTCACAGGGCACCCCTACCTTCACCGAGATTTAGGGTGCGGAGAAAAGATTTGCAAGTTCTTACAGAACTTTAATGCAAATCTATCTCCGAATGGGGGACTGATACGGAAGGGGGGGGGCATGTCTTCTTCACCTTCTTCTTCGCTACAATATATCAATTTCTTTCCAATTGTCAATGTCAAAAGGGACTAAAATCTATAAAATTCATAGAAAATCAACGTGCCAATTTGCTCAATTTCTCTAGGACTCCATCACACCTCCCCTGTCCTCCATAATCCCTCAAACAAGGTGTCAAGATCATAATCCTGTCAAATCACTCTGCCTCCAGGAAATGCCAGTACATGGACCATTGTCTTCTCATCAGGATGTGCTTATCTGCACATATCTCCAGCTCTGCATATTCCCCCCTCCCTCCTCCATATGTTAATCCTGTGTAACCCAACCTCTTCTTAATGTATTCATGATGTAATCTGTGTAACCCAACCTCTCTTTAATGTATTCATGATGTAACTGGGATGTATTTTGCACTGTATTCTGGGACATGGAGGGAAGTTTCAAAAGGTTATGTCAGCCCTTTCTCGCTGTTCAATCTCGCCTTGAACCTGTTGCGCAATAAACGTGGATCTTCTGCAGCTTGCTCCTGTCTCCGGCTGAGCTCATTTTCCTCCGCAGGGACCCGCGGACTTAGTCCGACGAGCTGGGTGGCTGAGCAGCCTCGCACCCAGATTTTTACCGTAACAGCTCAGACATCCAAAATGACACCCAGAGCTTTGGACAGTGAACCAAAGCAGTGGCCATTCAGGCTGGGCTGGTGGAAACCAGGGAGCCCAGGAGTAGGCAGAGGCAGAGCCAATTGCAGACGGACCAAACTCGCCCTTTCTCCTCCCTACTGATTTCTATAAAGGCAACTCTGTTCACAGCCACACCCTCCCTAGAGTAAGAAGTAGGGGAAGTTGGGAAGTTGGAAGGCTGCCTGAGCTTGGTGGGGCAGTGCCCCACTTGCCCCACTTGACCTGCACCCGCTGGACAGCCACAAGGGTCCAACTGGATTCTGCACTGAACGCAACACACTCATACTTTTTCTCTTTCATATTCAAGCATCATAAGATGCACCTGACCACAAGACACACCTAGTTTTTAGAGGAGGAAAGGGGGAAAGCCCCGTTTTTTGGGGGGATCAGCTCACAGTTGTGCAGCTTCTTTTGCAAAGGGGAAAAGCCAGCCAGCAACAGGACTGCCCTTCCTGACATTCCTGAATGCAGCATAGTTCCAAAGCATATTGAGAATGTATCTCATACTAAGGCAGCAAGCAGGGGCACCGACTTGCCCCCCACATTGAGGGGGCCCAGTGTCACGTGATGTTGGTGAGAGAGAAGGGTGAACATTGCCCTCCATGCCTCCCCCCCCTCGACGGGCCAGTGCTCACCCAGGGGCCAGGGGCGGAGGCGGGGGATGGTGGCCCCCTCAGTTTGGGGGGAGCTCAACCTCCTGCCTAGAAATATTGAGGGAACTGAAGCCCCTTCCGCCCCCTATAGTTGGCGCTCCTGGAAGCAAATTCTCCCGACTCCCTTCTCCATTCAGATGTCAGCTAGGAGTCTGAAGGGGCCATTAGTGGCTGCTGCCCAAGTCCATAACTCTCTTCCTCTGGAACCTCACCAAAGGTTGAGCTAAAGCATCTCTTGGAAGATTGCTACATAGATATGACATTTTAGTCAGTGAGAATCTGGGGGCCACAGGTTTTATTCTGGGCATGAGCCAGTGGGGTGGCATGGAATCACAAATCGTCTTAGGATGATCCCTCTCTAAATTGCAAAAAGAATTCTGTGAGGCAAGATTTTATTTTTTTTGGAGGGGGGCACATTTCTACCTCATAAACAAAGCTTCTTATTAGCTGATTCTACTTTTCATTTTGCTTCCACTCTAGAAAGCCTGAATATTGACTTGTGACTCTTTCTGCTTGTCTGAATATGGCTGAGAAAAGAAAAGGTAAGTCCTTTAACCTTTAAACTGCCTTGATCTCATTCTCCCAGATTCCTGGAGTGTGTTGGATGGAATCAATGTAGGCATGGGAGAGACATTAGCTTGATTCATGGTTTGTTTCCAGACCATATTCAAGGTGCTCACATTGGTGTTTAAAGCCCAAAATGACACAGGCCCTTATACCTGAAAGACCCCCGTCTTTCCCTGCAGACCCTCTTTGGTGCTACAATTGGTGGAAGGGGTCCTCTTGATTTTTCTACCACCCTCAACAGTTCAGGGACAGTGGAAGCACAGGGCCTTCTCTGTGGTGGCACCGAAGGTGCATCTGGAGCCTTCATTGTGCAGCTTCTGGGGAATGCTGAAGGTGGACCTCTTTACTCTGGCTTTTGAAGCTTGAGGTGTCTATAGGGCACACCCTGTTTCTGTAATTGTAAGTTGCTTGAAACTGCTTTTAAGATTGTGCTTTATTGTTGTAACCCACCCTGGAACCTTGGGTGAAGGGTAGGCAATTTAAAAACATATTATTATTATTATTATTATTATTATTTATTTATTATACAAAACTAACTAATTCACACTACCCAAACAAATCACAGCATTTGGATGCAGTTTTCCAATGAAAGATGTACAAAGAAAGCACACCTGCTTCAGTGTGTGTGTGTGTATATATATATATATATATAATAACCAAAGGGGTCAGCAGGAGCATTTCTCCCTCACCTGCTGCCAAGCCAAGGAGCTCAGGTGATGGGGGCTTGAGGCTGTCCAGTGGGTATCAGTACCTTGCAAAAGAGTTGCTCACCATCTCTTGCCTATTTCTTGTAGAACTGAGGATCGCCCTGGTCGGCAAAACTGGAGCTGGGAAAAGCGCAACCGGAAACACCATCCTGGGGGAGAAACTGTTTACGTCGGCCATCTCTCCTTCCTCAGTGACAGCAGAGTGTAAGAAAGAGGACACAGTCATTGGTGGTAGGAGAATTGTGGTGGTTGATACGCCTGGCTTTTTTGACACAAATGTTCCAGAAGATGTGGCTTCCGAGGAAATCAAGACCTGCGTGAAGTACATCTACCCGGGAGCCCATGCCATCATACAAGTCATTCAACTGACTCGTTTCAGCCCAGAAGAGAAAGCTGTTGCTCAGTTGATCCAGAAGATCTTCAGCTGCAAAGCCAAGGACTACATGATCATCTTGTTCACCCGCAAGGAAGACCTGGAAGGTATGCCTTTGAAAGAGTTCTTAAAGGCGGGAGACCAGGATCTGCAGAACCAGATTGCTCAGTGTAGTGGGAGATGCCTGGCTTTCAACAACCGGGCGGAAGGGCAGGAAAGAGAGGAGCAGGTGGCTGAATTGCTTGGGATGATTGACGACCTGGTCGAAAGGAACAAGGCAGCCCCCTGCTACATGGAAGACATGCTAGAGAAGGACAAAAAAGAGGTTAAGAAGAATCCTGATTTTAGATTACTGTGTAACATACTGTAATAGAGTATGCCATGGCACATGGGGTGCTTTAACCCTCTTCCCCCCGCCTCCATCTATTGTCCTCTGCAAATCTGTCTCTCTCAGAGCAGTTCTTAGTCTCAAAGGAAAAAAACAGGTGATATATCATTCCCCTGATATATTTCAAACACGTGGTTTGAAAGCGGTAGTAAGATGCTGGAATCCACCAATTTAACCTTGGACCCAAAGTGGGGACTGCCTCCTCCGGCCTTCTGGAGGAGGGAGGGACCTTTCTGTCAACACCCCAAGCAAACCGCCCAGCCCACTGAGAGAGGCAAGGGTAGGCATTGTACACTTCCTGAGGAAATATATTTCTTCATCTCAAATCGCTTTACATCATTTGGTGTTTGCCCTCAGAATAATCTTGTTAGAGACACCATTTACCCATGATTCCCATTTTACAAAACGGAGACTGAGGCGGGAGTGTTACTTGCCCCAGTCGCCTCCCCGATTGAGTTTGTTTTAATCCATAAGAAGACCAGCTTTTGTTGAGAGGAGTGGACTGCCTGACTCTGGGTTCCCATCTAAGTCTATTACTTCCCCATGCTCAGTTGTGCAAATTTATAAGAAAATGGCATTACAGTGGTACCTCGGGTTAAGTACTTAATTCGTTCCGGAGATCCGTTCTTAACCTGAAGCATCACTTTAGCTAATGGGGCCTCCTGCTGCCGCCGCGCTGCCAGAGCACAATTTCTGTTCTCATCCTGAAGCAAAGTTCTTAACCCGAGGTACTATTTCTGGGTTAGCGGAGTCTGTAACCTGAAGCGTGTGTAACCTAAAGCGTATGTAACCCGAGGTACCACTGTATTGTCTTGTTTGCTGTGGGTTTGTAATTTTTCTTGTTGTCCATTGCTTTGACACGTCCTAATATTTATTTTTTTTGCAAATAAATACTTGCCAATAAATAATCTTTAACTCTGCAAATAAACAATCAGTGACACTGTGTGTGTGCAAACCAGATGTGGGAAATCTTTGGCTCTCCAGATGTTGCTGAATACCATCATCCCTGGCCACTGCCCATGACTGCCTGGGCTGATGGAAGTTGTGGTTCCACAACTTCTGGGGGCCCAATGTTCCCCACCCCTTATTTCTCTGCCCCCCTGTGAAATGTAGACCCCTTTTCCAAAGATGGGGAGCTTTCACCAGCAGCTCGTTTCTCCAGCCTATCGGTAAGGCAAGTGCTGGTGTTGTGTTCTGGCCACCTCACCTCAAAGAGGATCTTGTGGAGTTGGAGAAGGTTCAGAAAAGGGCAAGCCAAATGTTCAAGGAGGATGGAGCCACTTCCCTATGAAGAAAGGTTGCAGCATTTGGGACTTTTTCGTTTAGAGATAAGCCGAGCAAGAACACTCACTCTGCTATGCCTATACTATGCAGAATTCTATAAGCATCTATTATGTTGCCTCTTGCTCGGCTTATCTCTTCAACACTTAAGCTCACGGACATCCAAGAAGCTGGATGTTGGAGGATTCAGATAAGAGAAAGCCATTCTTAATGCAGCACAGAATTAAACTATGGAACTCACTCCCACAGGAGGCAGGGATGGCGGTAAACTTGGAGGGCTTGAAAAGAGGACTAGGCAAATTCATGGAGGAGAGGGCCATCGGTGGCACTTAGCTCTGCTCAGCCTTCACAGTCAAAGGCAGTGGTGCTTCTGAATGCCAGATTCTGGAAACCACAGGAGGGAAGAGGACTGCTCTTGTGCATGGATCCTTGCTTGCAGGTTTCCTACAGGCATCAGGCTGACCACTGTGAGAACAGGATTAGAAGGGCCATTGGCCTGATCCAGCACACTGCCAGAGGTTCTCTCTCTCTCTCTCTCTCTCTCTCTCTCTCTCTCTCTCTCTCTCTCCCCTTCTCAGACCCTCTTTCATAATGTCCCAAGTGGAGTCAGTGAAAGCCAGGACATAGGCAGTTGGCCATCTGTGGTCTTTCTCCTGGCTACGGATGGGAGAATCTCTTAAGTTTTCCCAGTTATAAAGTGCAGCACTCCACATTTCAACATATACCTTAGGATATGAATTTCTGTACACGTTGCTTGGCTGGAAAACTGCACCACATTTCAGAGAAATGTGGATTTCAATGGATGGTTGTTTGGGTTTGAATATGGTTTCAGAAAGTGTGAATCGGATAGGGTCGTCTAGTCCAACCTCCTGCAATGCAGGAATCTCAGCTGAAGCATCCAGGACAGAGTCCCCCACCTCCTAAGGAAGACCATTCTACTGTCAAACAACTCTTATTGTCAGAAAGTTCTTCCTGAGGTTTAGTCGGAATGTTCTTTCTTGTAACTTCATAGAACCATAGAATAGAATCATAGAATCATAGAGTTGGAAGAGACCACAAGGGCCATCGAGTCCAACCCCCTGCCAAGCAGGAAACACCATCAGAGCACTCCTGACATATGGTTGTCAAGCCTCTGCTTAAAGACCTCCAAAGAAGGAGACTCCACCACACTCCTTGGCAGCAAATTCCACTGTCAAACAGCTCTTACTGTCAGGAAGTTCTTCCTAATGTTTAGGTGGAATCTTCTTTCTTGTAGTTTGGATCCATTGCTCCGTGTCCGCTTCTCTGGAGCAGCAGAAAACAACCTTTTCCCCTCCTCTATGTGACATCCTTTTATATATTTGAACATGGCTATCATATCACCCCTTAACCTCCTCTTCTCCAGGCTAAACATGCCCAGCTCCCTTAGCCGTTCCTCATAAGGCATCGTTTCCAGGCCTTTGACCATTTTGGTTGCCCTCCTCTGGACACGTTCCAGTTTGTCAGTGTCCTTCTTGAACTGTGGTGCCCAGAACTGGACACAGTACTCCAGGTGAGGTCTGACCAGAGCAGAATACAGTGGCACTATTACTTCCCTTGATCTAGATGCTATACTCCTATTGATGCAGCCCAGAATTGCATTGGCTCTTTTAGCTGCCGCGTCACACTGTTGGCTCATGTCAAGTTTGTTTTTTTTAAAAAAATAAATTTTTATTAAGGTTTTACAAAAGAGAAAAATAGAAACTTACAAAATAAAAAAGAAAAACCACAGATAAAAATAGACAATACAAAAAAATAAAACGCACAAAACACACAAAAAACAACTAATTAAGAAAAAAAAGAAAGATTAAAAAAATAAAACAACTCCATTTTTCTCAATATCCTCGAAGTCATATGCTTGTATCCTTGACCTCCTCACACCTCCCCCCTTTTGTGTTCCCATTTCCACACTTAATTCAGCAAGTTCTTACCCTTTTTCAAATATCTTAACTTTGTGTCATAACATCTCGTACCCCAAAATTTTCAACCCTCTGTCCATACATTTTTTACATAATCTTATTGCTTTTGTCACTAATTACCACTTGTTACCCATCCAAGCATTATTTTAACATTCATTAATTTTACAGTATTTCCAAAGATAGTCTTTAAATTTCTTCCAGTCTTCTTCCACCAACTCTTCTCCCAGGTCTCGGATTCTGCCAGTCATTTCCGCCAATTCCATATAGTCCATCAACTTCATCTGCCACTCTTCCAGGGTGGGTAGCTCTTGTGTCTTCCAATACTTCGCGATGAGAATTCTTGCTGCTGTTGTTGCATACATAAAAAAAGTTCTATCCTTCTTTGACACCAATTGGCCGACCATGCCCAAGAGAAAAGCTTCTGGCTTCTTCAGGAAGGTATATTTAAATATTTTTTTCATTTCATTATATATCATGTCCCAGAAGGCCTTAATCTTTGGGCACGTCCACCAAAGGTGAAAGAATGTTCCTTCATTTTCTTTACACTTCCAACATTTGTTATCGGGCAAATGATAGATTTTTGCAAGCTTGACTGGTGTCATGTACCGCCTGTATATCATTTTCATAACATTCTCTCTTAAGGCATTACATGCCGTGAATTTCATACCTGTGGTCCACAACTGTTCCCAGTCAGCAAACATAATGTTATGACCAACATCTTGTGCCCATTTAATCATAGCAGATTTAACTGTTTCATCCTGCGTGTTCCATTTTAGCAGCAAGTTATACATTCTTGAAAGTGTTTTAGTTTTGGGTTCTAACAATTCAGTTTCCAGTTTTGATTTTTCCACCTGGAAACCTATTTTTTTGTCCGAGTTTGAAAATAATGCAGCCAATCTTATTTGAAAATAATGCAGCCAATCTCGCACCTTATCTTTTAGTTTCTCAAAACTCTGCAATTTCAATTTATCTCCTTCTTGTTCCAATATTTCCCAATATTTCGGCCATTTGGCCTCCATATTGGACTTTTTCAGTGCCTTTGCTTCCATTGGTGACAACCACCTTGGGGTTTTATTCTCCAGTAAGTCTTTATATCTTAACCAAACATTAAACAGTGCTTTCCTGACAATATGGTTTTTAAATGCTTTATGAGCTTTAACCTTGTCGTACCACAAATAAGCATGCCATCCAAAAACGGCTCATGTCAAGTTTGTGGTCAACTTGAAGCCATTGGTTTGAGTCCTCTCCTCCAGAGTAGGAGAAAACACTGTCCATAGGACAGCCCTTGGGATATTGGAAGATATTTTGTTTTTAAACAGCAGGGGATATGAAATCTAGAAGTAACGCACTGAAAAGCCAACTCCCTTCCACACTCACTCTCAGAGTAGAAGCACCTTCCTGTTTCTCAACATGGAAGTAATAATTTCAGTTACTGTGTGGAGTATTCTTTCTAACTGCATGAATTCACAGAAACATCCCACAGCAAGAAGCCTTTGCCTTTCGCTGCACTATGTCACCTGCAGTTGATTTCCCTTCTCACATGGGGGCAACTTTCAGAAATCCAAATTCCAGGCAGAACAATGAGGGATTGTCCCACCATGAGATAGGAGCCTAAAATGAGTTGTACAGCTGGAACAGGCAATGGTGCGTCTAGCTGAGCATCCTGTTCTCACAGTGGTCAACCAGATGTCCCTTAGGGATGACACCCACAAGCAGGACCCGAGTGCAACATCAGCACTCCCCCCCCCCGGCCCCCAGTAATGGGTGCCCTGCACCCTGGTCCCTCACAGTGGAAGTGGAGGATATGGCTAGTAGCCATTGTCCTCCAGGAGTTCATCTCATCTTATCTTAAAGCCAACCTGTGGCTGCCGGTTATCCCCACCTCTTATGACATTTCTGCACTGAGAGGGAGCAGGCTTTCCAAATGGACACCTTCCACCTGAACCTAGGGAAAGATGGTGCCTGTGGCTTCAGCCCCATCCACCTTTCCTTTGCTGTGGTTTAGCCCCCATTATCCCCAGTCCCCACCAAAACTCATTGCACTTTGTAAGTAAAGATATATTGAGGTGTTTGGTGCTTCCCCACCTGGACTCAAATGGCTGTTTAACTACTGTATTTTTTGCTCTATAAAACTCACTTTTTCCCTCCTAAAAAGTAAGGGGAAATGTGTGTGCGTTTTATGGAGCGAATGCAGGCTGTGCGGCTATCCCAGAAGCCAGAACAGCAAGAGGGATTGCTGCTTTCGCTGCGCAGTGATCCCTCTTGCTGTTCTGGCTTCTGGGATTCATAATATTTTTTTTCTTGTTTTCCTCCTCCAAAAACGAGGTGCGTCTTATGGTCTGGTGCGTCTTATGGAGCGAAAAATACAGTACTTGTTTAGTCACTGGTTTTCTACCCAGTGGTCATCCTTGGTTAAAAACAAAAACAAAAAAACCCCTCCTTGACCCCCATTTTTCCTTCTGAAGAACACGTGGGGGCTTTATACAGCCCCCGTTTGAAGCAGTCAAAACCACTGCAACAAAACTTAACAGTATTTTAGAAACTTGGGAGGTGGGTGATTCATTTTTAGTCAGTTTTATTCTGTCAAGACTGTGTGCTCCTGAAATGAAGCCTGAATCTCCCCGTCTTTGTTGTGTAATGGATAGAATAGAATAGGGTTTGGATATAAATGCAATAAGGGACGCGGGTGGCGCTGTGGATTAAACCACAGAGCCCAGGACTTGCCGATCAGAAGGTTGGCTGTTCGAATCCCCACAACCGGGTGAACTCCCATTGCTCAGTCCCTGCTCCTGCCAACCTAGCAGTTCGAAAGCACGTCAAAGTGCAAGTAGATAAATAGATACTGCTCCAGCAGGAAGGTAAATGGTTGTTTCTGTGTGCTGCTCTGGTTCGCCAGAAGCGGCTTAGTCATGCTGGCCACATGACCTGGAAGCTGTACACTGGTTCCCTCGGCCAATAAAGCAAGATGAGCACCGCAACCCCAGAGTCGGCCACAACTGGACTTAACTGTCAGGGGTCCCTTTACCATTATAAATGCTATAAGAAAATGAAATGAATACTAAGCATTGTGGATCAAAGCCTGTTTGCTGCTCTGCTTGTTCTCTGTGTGTGGAAGGGACCTTCTTGGCACAGGAAGGTGGGAAACTGCAAGGGAGAGGGCGTTCCTTGGGGGAATTTATTGTCCCAAATTCATGGTGGAAATTCACACATACTTTTTTGTGAAAATTCAGAATAACTTGTTGAATTGGGATCCTTCTTGGCTTCTCAATTTTTATTCACCTCACTTCCAGGAAGTGAGTTGAAAGAAATGACCACAAGCAATCATTCTCTGGAGTTCAAAATCAGCAGAGAGAGGACTCAACTTGCACTTCTCACAACGCCTTCCTTTTTGCTATTTTATACCATATATTCTCATAATGTAATTAAGCACAGGTGGTTCTGGATGTAAGTGATGCGGAAGCCACTCTTTCCCTCTTCCTCAGATGCAGAACGTTGCACAAAATGCCCAGATGATCATCATCCAAACAATGTGTCCCCAAGATTATCACCTTCCTGGCTTATGGAAAACATTTGGGGATCATCTTAGCTCCCATTGTCCTCTTTTTGTCTTTAACAGCAGCGAGTGTGTTGGATGTCAACGTGGTATGTGTCCAACCAGATTTGGTGTTCACCTTTGAATAGGCTAGGATTTTGTGCTGCTGCACATCCCCAAGGCAGCCGTTTTGTGACTGGCAGGGGCACCAGCTCCTGGAGGCTGAGACCTTTTGTTCCCCTGCCTCATAGTTTGGGTGGTATGGACAGCCCGCTAACATTCAAAAATCATGGAGGTTGAGTGTGGAGCCAACGGTGGCCCAGCTCCGGCCTCTGGCTCTTCCTCTTCCTGCTGTGGAAGGGAAGGAGGTTCAAAGCACCCTCCTGTCAGTGGTGGCCCTGGGAGGAGGAGAGGCAGAGCCACTGACCTCTGAAGCCACACAGCTGCTGTCTTCAGCTCTGCCCCCAGCTCCTCCTGACGTTGTGCACACACGACGTTGGCCCCTCCAGTCGTTTTCACAAGCTGGTGCCTCTGGTGACCAGCACCCACAGCACCTTCTCAGAATTCGAAGTGTTCCCACTGGTCCAAAACGTTGGGTGACCCCTGGTCCACAGCATCGTCCTCATAGTTCCCACCTATAACAAGAACCACAACATTGGTCATTCATGTATTATTATCCTTCATGCTCCAAAAGGGGTCATCCACCCCCACCCTGTCTCTCTCTCGGCATTATTTCACCCCACAAACACATTCCACACCGCGAAAAGTATGTGAGGAGGCTGCAGAGCTGAGCCAGTGAGGAGTGGAGCCCAGGAGGCAAAGGGCTGTGGCCAAGAGAGAGTCCTGAGGCATCTTCCTTCAGCTCCTGGGCCTGAGGTTCCCCATCCCAGATATAGAGTACCGTTAGCTTTCTTTTGCTTTCTTTGCCTCTGCTTTGTAACTATAATTTTAATTCTGCTATTTGATGCTGCTTTTACTTCATTATATTAGGGGATGACATCCAACATCAGACATATACAGAGTGGGAGCAATGAAATAAATTGACTTAAATCTACTGACATCAATAGGTCTACTCTATGGCTAATGACAGTTATCCCTCTTCCATTCTAGGAAGGAAGGAAGGAAGGAAGGAAGGAAGGAAGGAAGGAAGGAAGGAAGGAAGGAAGGAAACTTGGCTATTCTCTGATCCCAGGAGTAATTGCTTGGGTTCTTACCACTTGCACAGTTGTATTTGCTGAATTTCCCAGCAGAGCGGAGCTGTATGCGGGTTGTACCATCCACATCCTTTCCGGAACTTACAACCCTGAACTGCTCATAGGGTGGGATCAGAACCTCCTCCTCACTGGGGAGGGAAGAAAATTCTCTGATGAGAACCCCATGACAAGTGTAAATCTCAAAGATGGTTTTGGCCACAGGCTGTCCAACTCCCGATTCAGGATCTGCAGTGAAACATTGGGCAATCCCCTCTTGCAGTGATGAGGACACGAATTGCCCGAAACGGACCGTATCCTTAACAGTAGCACTGAAGTTGATATTTCTGACCCCTCGAAACACCTTGTAGCAGGGGGGGCTGGGGGTGTTGGAGATCCTCAGATCCTGAAGGGCTCTGGTCAGGAGAAATTGACAAATGCTCCTGAGTTACCTATTCAAGGACCCTGGAAGAACAGGGGGGTGGGGTGGGTGTTTACACTGATCTCCTCACTCCTCTGACTGAGTCCCGGTTTCGTCATGGCAGCATATCGAAAGGTGTATTGAGTGTTGGGGCACAGCCCTGCTATGGTGTATTTCTCCTGGTTTCCTTCTGTTCTCACCGTTCTCTTTTCCTGCTATTCTGTATTCCACCTGCTAGCCAGATATTGCAGCCTCGCCATAGGCCAGTGATGGCGAACCTTTTAGAGACCGAGTGCCCAAACTGCAACCCAAAACCCACTTATTTATCGCAAAGTGCCAACACGACAATTTAACCTGTATATCTCATTTTTTTCCTGTGTGTTTCACGTTTCTTCTTTACGACTGCTGCTGTAATAAATAATCCTGCATAAAAGTTATTACATTACATTCTTCATTAAATTAACTTTCCATTGATATATAATTTTATGGTATAACTCAGTGCTTTTTTTCTTCAAAAAATGTTTAGGGTTACTCTCATTTTGACTCAAGAAAATCATCACGGGGGGAAATGAATACAGTTCAAATTGGGAAAAATAAATACAAAGGTGCCTCATTTTTTGAACAGCTTAGTTATCAAACTACTTGGAACCTGAACACTTCAAAACCGGAATTGAGTGTTCCAGTTTTGGAACTTTTTCCAGAAGCCAAACGTGCTCTGTTCTAACTTCTGTTTTGAGTGCCACACTTCCATTTTCCTAGTGAGGGAAAGTGGGCCAGGGCAGCAAGCGATCAGATAATAATAATAATAATAATAATAATAATAATAATAATAATAATAATTTTATTATTTGTACCCCACCTATCTGGCTGGGTTTCCCCTGCCACTCTGGGCGGCATCCAACAAAGATTAAAAATACATTAAAATATCACACATTAAAAACTTCCCTAAACAGGGCTGCCTTCAGATGTCTTCTAAAAGTCAGGTAGTTGTTTATTTTCTTGACATCTGACGGGAGGGCGTTCCACAGGGCGGGTGCCACCACCGAGAAGGCCCTCCGCCTGGTTCCCTGTCAACCCCCCCAGCCTGCTCCACTTCTGAGAGATCCCTGCCTCCACTCCTGCTTGCATGCAAGTAGGAGCAGGATCGGGCAACTCAGCTGTGGAGCGCTTGACTGCCTTCAGGTGGTGCAGGGGCTCTCAGATGCAGCTTCTGGGCTGCCTCCAACTTCTCCAAGGAATCGACCTCATGCACTTCCATGTGTGATGTGTTTTTATCAGTCCCATTTTTCTAGAAAAAGAGGTGCCAGAAGTTCTCCCCATAAACACCTCCCTCATTCTCTTAGAATAGCAACGGTGCTCACCTGAGAGGTGCCAGAACTGAGTCCCAGTGAGTTCTCACTGAAAAAATGTCCCAGTGTTTATTATTTTGTTTATGGAAATGTATAGGTCACTAAGACCAGAAGTGGTGTGAAAAGTTTAGTAGCAAACCAAACAAAAATTACAATAAATTAAAAAGTATAGAACTTATGTCTGGCTCCTCTTTTTAAAATATACCAGAACCCACAAATAATATGGAAGTTGAGCCTGGCCTGTTTCTGAACGGAGTGCTGCTTGAAGCAACTTGGAACAGCTTCCTGAGCAGCACCTGACGGTGACTTCTCCTCCTCAGATATTTGCCTATTTCTGGATTGCTTTAGATTAGGAGGCCAGCACTGGGATTAGGAGACCAGCATTTGATCTGCCTTGAAAACGAAAGCAGGTTTCTGCCAGCACAGAAATAGCTGGACCAAGGCATTCTGCCACTGACTATAACAGCACCTGGTTTACGGGAAAAGCCTTGGGGTGGGCAGAGAGAAAGGAGGTTTGCTGGTGCTGCAGAAATAGTGCAGAGGCTCACAATTTCTACCCTCCAATGACAGAAGAGAATTGAGGCCTTTCGGGTTGCCACCCCCACCCTCAGCCAATCAGCACCCCAAGGTCCCTCTCCCATGCCCCAGCCCCCTCAACTCACCTCCCTTCATATCTGACCATATTAACTTATTTCTCCAAAAATATTATTATTATTATTGCTATTATTATTATTATTATTATTATCTGTTGAAGCCACATACCATTTATTTTATGTTTTATGTTACAAACCCATACAATTGCTGAATGTTTGCCATTGGAAAGAAAGAAAGAAAGAAAGAAAGAAAGAAAGAAAGAAAGAAAGAAAGAAAAAGAGAGAGAGGGAGAGCAGACCAGGCAGGGCCCAAGATGGTGCCAACCCTGATTACTTTCATTAGTTCTCTCCTGGACTCCTTCGGCAGGTAAAAGGCATAAAAGTAAAGGGACCCCTGACCAGTCGTCAGGTCCAGTCGTGACCGACTCTGGGCTTGCAGCGCTTATCTCGCTTTATTGGCCGAGAGAGCCGGCATGCAGCTTCCGGGTCCTGTGACCAGCATGACCAAGCCGCTTCTGGCGACCAGAGCAGCGCAGGGAAACACTGTTTACCTTCGCGCCGGAGCGGTACCTATTTATCTACTTGCACTTTGATGTGCTTTCGAACTGCTAGGTTGGCAGGAGCAGGGACCAAGCAACGGGAGCTCACCCCGTCATGGGGATTCGAACCACCGACCTTCTGATCGGCAACTCCTAGGCTCTGTGGTTTCACCCACAGCACCACCCGCGTCCCTCCTTCGGCAGGTGGTGGCCCCTAATTCATTGCAGGGTTGATGTTTTAACATGGAGTGAACAGAGGGCAGAGTCCCCTTCATCTTGCATATCTGCAGACATGCAGGGGTTCAATAGAGCTGGACCAAATCTTAAACAAAAACCAGTAATGGTCCGATCAAAATAGCTTCCTTTGAGAAACACCATGATATGTTGTACTTTATTGGGGGGGGGCCAAAAAAAGTTACTTCTCTTGAAATCAGGGAGGTCTTGTTCTGGTGACATTCGGTTAGGTCTGGGGTTTTTTAAATTTTCTCTGTGGTATGTGACATAGCTTAATTGGTGGAGCCATACAGACTGCTATAGCAGATAGAATAACTGAGGAACAAATTTTGAAGGCGAAATTGTGCTCTGTCCTGCTTTCGGCTTCTGGCCTGCTGGTATTCAGAAATGAAAGCCAGAGTGGCTGGGGCAACCCAGGCAGGTGGGCGGGGTACAAATAATAAGAGTGTTGTTGTTATATATAAATTATTATCTTTCTAAAAGTAAATCCATAGTACGGGAGGTTTTTCAAGAGAGCTTGGATGGCCCTCTGTCTGGGATGCCTTAGCGGGTGGACTAGATTTCTTCCAGCCGTACATTTCCATGATTCTATCACCCCTTGAACTGAGCAAGAGAAAGTGAATGATAAAAGTATTTAAAATAAATACATAGTAATTTATTTTAATTTTGTTAATTCCTTCTTTGGGCGCTTGGGCATTGTTGTTGGATGTCAGTATTCCTGAAGGAGCGTCTCCACCCCCGTCGTTCTGCCCAGACACTGAGGTCCAGCTCCGAGGGCCTTCTGGCGGTTCCCTCACTGCGAGAAGTGAAGCTATAGGGAACCAGGCAGAGGGCCTTCTCGGTGGTAGCGCCCTCCCAGCAGATGTCAAGGAAATAAACAACTATATGACTTTTAGAAGACATCTGAAGGCAGCCTTGTTTAGGGAAGTTTTTAATGTTTGATGTTTTATCGCTTTATTATTATTAATAATAATATTATGTGGGGTAGGGTAATAATTATTATTATTATTAAATATATATAATTATAATAGTAAATAATAAACCAAAAGTAATAATAGTTGGTGATTATGATGAGTCTTCTAACAGTGCTTCTGTTGACCTATGACTGGAAGAATTGCAATAAAGCACATCAAGCACTCTGGTTCCCAAGATTGACAAGATTTCTGCTCCCCCCCCCCATTTATTCCCAATGCTTCCCTTCACAAAAGTAGGGGAAAATGTGTGTGCGTCTTATGGAGCGAATGCAGGCTGCGCAGCTATCCCAGAAGCCAGAACAGCAAGAGCGATTGCTGCTTTCACTGCGCAGCAATCCCTCTTGCTGTTCTGGCTTCTGAGTTTCATAATATTTTTTTTCTTGTTTTCCTCCTCCAAAAAACTAGGTGCGTCTTGTGGTCTGGTGTGTCTTATAGAGCGAAAAATACGGTAAAAGGCAACTGGTCCAAGCGTTTTTGCAAATTCTCCAAGGCACCTTCTTCCTTATCCCCACCATGGAAAGAAGGCAAGATTTGTACTAGTTGTTTCTGGAAAACCTGTCTCTGTTGCTGACAAAGACATTGGAGTGTCTTGATTTTCTTCTTCATCTCTGGGAAGGTGGTGGCTGCGGGACTCTTAATCAGATCATTGCACCTTGCATCCATTTCAGTCAACTTCTCCAAAGTATCTTCCATGCAAAGCAGCAGTGGTCAGCTAATCTCATGCACCAGCTGAGCTGTTTTTTGTTTTTTGTTTTTTTTAATAAAATTTTTATTGGTTTTTTAATAAATATTAATAAACAATACAAAACAATACAAAGACAAACAAACATATAAACACGTATAATTTCTTCACATTATTTCTTAAACCTTCTTTCATCGACTTCCCCATACCTCCCTTTCCTGCATCCTTGTTTTACATTTTTCCAGCAACCCCCAATTTCAACTTAAAACACTTTTTTTCTTTTCCCTTTAAATCCTTTTTCTCATATCTAATTGTTTGTCCCTGCAATTCTATTTTACCTGACCCAAAACATTTTAGCACTCATTAATTTTGCAACAGTTCTTGAGGTAAACTTTAAATTTCTTCCAATCTTCTTCCACCGTCTCTCTCCCTTGGTCACGGATTCTGCCAGTCATCTCCGCCAGTCCCATGTAGTCAATCACCTTGGTCTGCCATTCTTCCAGTGTGGGTAGTTCTTGTGTCTTCCAGTACTTTGCTAAAAGTACTCTTGCTGCTGTTGTAGCATACATAAAAAACGTCCTATCTTTCTTTGAGACCAATTGGCCCACCATGCCCAGGAGAAAGGCCTCTGGTTTCTTCACAAATGTGCATTTAAGCACCTTCTTCATTTCATTATAAATCATTTCCCAGAAGACCTTAATCCTTGGGCACGTCCACCAAAGGTGGTAAAAGGTACCTTCAGTTTCCTTACATTTCCAACATTTATTATTGGGCGTGTGGTAAATTTTTGCAAGCTTGACTGGGGTCATGTACCACCTATAGATCATTTTCATAATGTTTTCTCTTAAGGCATTACATGCCGTAAACTTTATACCGGTGGTCCATAACTGTTCCCAGTCAGCAAACATAATGTCATGACCAATATCTTGTGCCCATTTAATCATAGCTGATTTAACCGTCTCGTCCTGTGTATTCCATTTCAACAGCAAGTTATACATTCTTGACAAATTTTTAGTACTGGGTTCCAAAAGCTCTGTTTCCAATTTTGACCTCTCCACCTGGAAGCCAATTTTCCTGTCCTGTTTAAAAACTTCATTTATCTGGTAGTAATGTAGCCAGTCTCTTACTTTTGACTTCAGTTTCTCATAACTCTGCAATTTCACTTTTCCCTCCTCATACTCTATAATTTCCCAATATTTTGGCCATTTTGATTCCATATTAAGTTTTTTCACTTCCTTAGCTTCCATTGGTGACAACCACCTAGGGGTTTTGTTTTCTAACAAATCTTTATACCGAGTCCACACATTATATAATGCTTTCCTAACAATATGGTTTTTAAAACCTTGATGAACTTTAACCTTGTCATACCATATATATGCGTGCCAGCCGAATCTATTATTAAACCCTTCCAGATCCAAAATGTCTGTATTTTCAAGAAGCAGCCAGTTTTTCAGCCAGCAGAAGGCCGCTGATTCATAATAAAGCTTTAAGTCCGGCAGGGCAAACCCCCCTCTTTCTTTTGCATCAGTTAATATCTTAAATTTTATTCTGGGCTTTTTGCCCTGCCAGACAAATTTAGATATATCTTTTTGCCACCTCTTGAAACATTCCATTTTGTCCAAGATCTGCAATGTTTGAAACAAAAACAGCATTCTCGGCAAGACATTCATTTTGATAACTGCAATTCTACCCAACAAGGACAGTCTCAAATTTGACCATATTTCAAGATCTTTCTTAACTTCTGGCCAACATTTCTCATAATTGTCTTTAACTAAGTTCACATTCTTAGATGTCAAGTTAATCCCTAGGTATTTCACCTTCTTTGCTACTGTCAAACCAGTTTCACTCTGAAACTTCTCCCTTTCAACAGCTGTTAAGTTTTTATCCAGTACTTTCATTTTCTGTTTGTTCAGCTTAAAACCTGCTACTTGACCAAATATTTGTATTAATTCTAAGACTCTTTTCGTACTAGTGTCTGGCTCTTGCAAAGTTAAAACTAGATCATCTGCAAATGCTCTCAATTTATACTGTTTAGCTCCGACCTGAATCCCTTTAACCAGCTGGTCCTCTCTAATCATGTTTAATAGAACCTCCAGGACCGATATAAAAAGTAGTGGGGATATTGGGCATCCCTGTCGTGTCCCTTTCTCAATAGCAAACTCTTCTGTAACCACATTATTTACAATCAATTTTGCCTTTTGTTCAGAATAAATTGCACTTATACCATTTTCAAAACCTTGGCCTACCCCCATCCCTTGGAGGTTCTTTTTCATGAAATTCCAAGAAATGTTGTCAAAGGCCTTCTCCGCATCCACGAATATTAAAACTGCCTTAGTGTTAATATTAACTTCCAGTAACTCCAAAATGTCTATTATGTTTCTCACATTGTCTGACAAATGTCTTCCTGGAAGAAAGCCCGCTTGGTCCTTATGAATCTCCCCCACCAAAACTCTTTTCAGTCTTTTTGCCAAAATGTCTGCAAAAATTTTGTAATCCACATTGAGTAATGATATAGGGCGGTAGTTCTTAACCTAGTTCTTTTCAGTCTCTGTCTTTGGTATAAGTGTAATATAAGCGTCTTTCCACGATTCAGGTGCCTTCTTCCCCTCTAAAATTTCGTTACAGACCTCCTTCAACGGTTGCATAAGCCATTCTTTCAAAACTTTGTAATATCTGGAGGTCAGTCCATCAGGTCCTGGAGATTTTCCCAATTGCATATTTTGAATGGCTCCCTCAATTTCTTGATCAGTTATCTTCTGGTTCAAAATCACTCTACTTTGTTCAGAAATTTTTTGTAATCCATATTTTTTAAGAAATTCTTCTATTTCTTTTTCATTCACCGGCCCTTGTGCATAAAGTCTCCTGAAATAGCTCTGAAAACAGTTTCTAATCTCATTTGGTTTATAAATGTTCTTTCCCTCCACTTCCAAATTGGTAACCGTATTCTGTTTTTGTCTCTTCTTCAATTGCCATGCCAAAAGTTTCCCACATTTATCTGCCGATTCAAATGTCTTTTGTCTCATTTGTTTTATTTTCCATTCTATCTCTTGGTTCATCAATTCCATATATTGTCTCTGATAAAACTTAATTTCTCTCAAAATTTCATGTGACTTTGGTTTAGATCTCAATCTTTTTTCTCCTTCTTTTATCTTTTCCAAGATCTTATCCTTTTGCTCATTCTGTCTCTTCCTTTTTATGGCATTCTGTTGTATTAAAAAACCTCGCATGACGGCTTTACTTGCGTCCCAAATTACTCTTTTTTCCACTTCAGTTCTCAGATTTATCTCGAAGTAATCCTTTATTGCTTTCTGGGCCTTTTTGTACACCTCTTCATCTCTAAACAGGGAGTCATTCATCCTCCATCTAAAGGAACCAGCTGTTGTTGGGTTCATCTCCATCTTTACGGCATTATGGTCGGAACAAGTCTTTGGGCAGATTTCTACTTTCTTAATCTTTGGTGCCATCCCACTAGATACCCATATTTGGTCAATTCTAGTCCAAGTCATTTTTGCCTCAGAGAAAAAGGTTCCCTCTCTCTCAAGAGGGTTCCTTGTTCTCCAAATGTCAATCAGGTTCATGTTGTCAGTCAATTCAAAAAAGGTCTTAGGTAGTCTCCCATCCTTGGAGACCACCTGTCTTTGTGCTTTGTCCATATTTGTGGAGACCACTCCATTCATGTCTCCCATTAAAATTACATTATAGTCCAAATAGTCCATTAATGTCTCATGCAATTTCTTAAAGAATTCTGACTTCCCTTCATTCGGTGCATAAACTCCTATTACCAGTAGTTTTTCTCCTTGAACTTGAATTTCAATTGCCAAATATCTTCCTTGTTCATCTTTAAATTTTAACTTAGGGGCCAACTTTTCCTTTGCATAGATTACCACTCCTCTTTTCTTCACTTTGTCAGATGAAATAAATTCTTGTCCTAATCTTTTATTAATAAGTAATTTCCGATGTGTTCTGGTCACGTGAGTTTCTTGTAGACAAATCAAGTCCAAATGTTCTTTTTTCAAAATATGAAACACCTCCCTCCTTTTTCTAGGAAGATTCAGTCCATTACAATTCCAGCTTAAAATTTGCAGAGACATCTTGTTGTTTACTTAGATACTCCTCCAACTGCTCCAAGCAAACCTTCTTCTGTTAATGTTTTAGCTCCAAAGGATAGGTTTGAAATATCTGGTATTTCTGCTGGGTCTGTAGTGTCCACCGTTTCCTTCTGAAGGTCCTCCTCGTTCCTTACCAGAAATTGCTCTTTGTCTAGCACTGTTTTTATCTTAATTTTCTTTCCTTTGTAATTAAAAGACAGGCCTTGCGGGAACTCCCATCTGAATGGTATATTGCTCTTTCTCAATAAAGTGACCAAATCCTTGTAGTAAGTCCTCACTTCCAAAATGTATTTAGGGATATCTTTAAAAATCTGCACACGGAAATCTCCAATCTCAAGAGCTCTTTGAAAATGTAAATTTAATATCTTGTCCCTCTCCTCCTGAGATCTCAGAGTTATTAAACAGTCTCTAGGGCTCTTTCTGTTTTGTTTCCTGCCCAGTCTGAAAGCAGTTATTATCTTAAATTCCTCTTCTTTCAAGCTGTCCTGCCAAAATTCCAGAAATTCTTTTGTAAGGTATTCTGTCAAATTATCCTTTTCATTTTCTGGAATCAATCTTAATCTTAAATTTCTATTTTTCCTCTGTAATTCCAATAAAGACAGGGCAGCATCATGTTCTTCTAGCTTTTTGCAGACTGGCACCAACTTTTCCTGTGTACTTTCTGCAGAAACTTTTGCTTCCTCTGCAGAAATTTTCGTTTCCTCTGCAATCTTTCTAGTTGCCTCACTTTCTTGGACTAATTTATTTATTGTCTCTGTATTTTTATCTAATTTTGTTGACAGTTCAATCAGCTGTTTAGAGTTTTCAGTGCTCTGTTTTGTAAGAGCTTCCAGAGATTCATTTATTCTAACTAATGCATTGGCCACTGCCGCAGTATCCATGGGAGAAGTCATAGCAGGTGCAACTGGATTTGTTACTGAGGCCCTTCTCTTTTGTTCAACTTTTCCTTTAGCTCTCGTTACTCTTGCTTCTATTGGGCCACTCATGTCCCAAGGTCATTCCCACGGGAATAGCTTTCAAATGGGAAATTCCACAAGCCTGTTTCTCACAATAAGAATTGTAACACTTGTAACAATTTTCCTGCGGCCTCTAGATGGAGCCGCTCAAAGTTCCAAGTACCGAGAACAAAGAGTTCCCTTCAGAAATAACAAAAGTAACAGCCTATTCCAATATTTTCCAAATAATGTCAAATGTATCTCTCCAAGGTACCCAGTTTGTATCCAATGAAGTATTTACTTGTTGCAAAAATGTAAAAGACCAACTTTGTTGCCAGTCTCTAAATGACAGCTCTCCGTCCCGGTGACTCACTTTCCAGGCAGTCCTCCCCAAGGGTTCAAAACGGCAGAAATTTCCCCTTCTATGCTTCTTCCGTGCAGGTACCACAGTCCACAATTCTTCCCCCCCTGCCCCTGCCTGCTACGGGGGGGAATTAAGTCCAATGTCTGAGTCCGTTAAGTTTAAAGCTGCTTCCTGTCAAATTGCAGCTTCCTATTTCGTTGCTTTGTTTACGTGCAGTCCGAGGAAGGCAGACTTCCTTATTTTTTGCCTTCTCCGTTTTCAGCCAAATTCTTAAAAAAATTTTCTTTTAATATTGTCTTTCCGTCTTACTCACGGGTAATCCAATTCAGTCCAAATGACAGGAAGGAATCGGCGCTCTCCGTTAATGGCGATGCGGCTTCGCTCCACGGGCTGGGTAGCGACTCTCAGCTCCGCGCTCACCCGATGCCGCTCCGGAGCCTTTAAAAAGGCTCCTTTGCGGTAAAGGGGGGCGCTTAAGGTGCCCACCGAGTCTCCGTGTCCACAGGCTTTTGCGCCTGTGATTTTAGGGGTCCCCGCTTCGCCGTAGCGGTCAGACCCGAACTCGTGGAGCAGTCTCCCTGAGCGGAGCTCAGCGGGAGACCGCCATTAATCGCTGGCGCCGACCGGAAGTCTCCCAGCTGAGCTGTTTTTTGAGTCCAGCTTGGTGAGCGGGTAGAGCCATACCTTCATGGGCACAGCTTTCTCCCTATTCTCCCCCAGCAGCAGGGGGAGGCTGGCATGGATTCTCATGGCATCTCGAAAGGTTGTTGGATTGTGATCTAGAAAGAAATCACCATGGAAAATGCAGCTGAGCTTTTCCTCAATTTTTTTCTCAGTGCCATTCAATTTCAGAGACCCTCCTGCTTCTACTGAAACATTTGACACCTTCTTAATCATCCCCTTGAGATGCCTCTGTATGTCCCGCACACTCTCAGATTCAGAAACCTCACAATCAAAGACAAAAGAAGTCTGGGCCCCATAAAGCACAGCAGTGACCACGTGAGTGGCAGTTCTTTGCGCAAATTCTGGCTATGAGATATTTTTTCTCCCAAGGTGTTTCATGGTCAAACACTTAAACTCAGTTGTGGTTCAGTACCTGTTTAGGGAAGATTTTAATGTCTGACATTTTAATGTATTTTTAATCTTTTGTTGGAAGCCGCCCAGAGTGGCTGGGGAAACCCAGCCAGATGGGCAGGGTACAAATAAATTATTTTACTACTACTACTACTACTACTACTACTACTACTACTTTATTAGTAGTAGTATTACTGGTGTCATTCAAGAAGCTGCCAGATCCACCCACTTCAACACGCTCCCCCCCCCGACAAAACTGGCTTTAAGTGATGTTTCCAAGTTGAGGTATTTCCTTTTGTCTTCAAAAGACTCAGAGGTGATGGTATGAAATTCAGTTCTGCATTGTGGCTTTGTATCGACATCACTTTGCAGAGTCTCCTGGTCCCACAAGGTGATACCTTGAGAAACAGATTAACAGAATATATTTTTTCAGTTTTCTTATTTTGAACTATTTCAAAGAGGTAGGTATGAAAAATAAAAAGTGAGATGTACATTTTGTCACTTGGAAAGGAAATTGCAAAAGTGGATTTGCATATCTTTGAACATCCAACTTTATAATATCATTATACTTCTTTCAGCAATTTCCTGTTTCTGAATCCTCTTGCCCTTGTGCCTGCCAGCTTGGACATGTGGATTCCTGACCATTTGGGCTGAAGAGGAATCGACCTCATGCACTTCCATGTGTGATGTGTTTTTATCAGTCCCATTTTTCTAGAAAAAGAGGTGCCAGAAGTTCTCCCCATAAACACCTCCCTCATTCTCTTAGAATAGCAACGGTGCTCACCTGAGAGGTCCCAGTGAGTTCTCACTGAAAAAATGTCCCAGTGTTTATTATTTTGTTTATGGAAATGTATAGGTCACTAAGACCAGAAGTGGTGTGAAAAGTTTAGTAGCAAAGCAAACAAAAATTACAATAAATTAAAAAGTATAGAACTTATGTCTGGCTCCTCTTTTTAAAATATACCAGAACCCACAAATAATATGGAAGTTGAGCCTGGCCTGTATCTGAACGGAGTGTTGCTTGAAGCAACTTGGAACAGCTTCCTGAGCAGCACCTGACGGTGACTTCTCCTCCTCAGATATTTGCCTATTTCTGGATTGCTTTAGATTAGGAGGCCAGCACTGGGATTAGGAGACCAGCATTTGATCTGCCTTGAAAACGAAAGCAGGTTTCTGCCAGCACAGAAATAGCTGGACCAAGGCATTCTGCCACTGACTATAACAGCACCTGGTTTACGGGAAAAGCCTTGGGGTGGGCAGAGAGAAAGGAGGTTTGCTGGTGCTGCAGAAATAGTGCAGAGGCTCACAATTTCTACCCTCCAATGACAGAAGAGAATTGAGGCCTTTCGGGTTGCCACCCCCACCCTCAGCCAATCAGCACCCCAAGGTCCCTCTCCCATGCCCCAGCCCCCTCAACTCACCTCCCTTCATATCTGAACATATTTACCTTATTTCTCCAAAAATATTATTATTATTATTGCTATTATTATTATTATTATTATCTGTTGAAGCCACATACCATTTATTTTATGTTTTATGTTACAAACCCATACAATTGCTGAATGTTTGCCATTGGAAAGAAAGAAAGAAAGAAAGAAAGAAAGAAAGAAAGAAAGAAAAAGAGAGAGAGGGAGAGCAGACCAGGCAGGGCCCAAGATGGTGCCAACCCTGATTACTTTCATTAGTTCTCTCCTGGACTCCTTCGGCAGGTAAAAGGCAAAAAAGTAAAGGGACCCCTGACCAGTCGTCAGGTCCAGTCGTGACCGACTCTGGGGTTGCAGCGCTCATCTCGCTTTATTGGCCAAGGGAGCCGGCATGCAGCTTCCGGGTCCTGTGACCAGCATGACCAAGCCGCTTCTGGCGACCAGAGCAGCGCAGGGAAACACTGTTTACCTTCCCGCCGGAGCGGTACCTATTTATCTACTTGCACTTTGATGTGCTTTCGAACTGCTAGGTTGGCAGGAGCAGGGACCAAGCAACGGGAGCTCACCCCGTCATGGGGATTCGAACCACCGACCTTCTGATCGGCAACTCCTAGGCTCTGTGGTTTCACCCACAGCACCACCCGCGTCCCTCCTTCGGCAGGTGGTGGCCCCTAATTCATTGCAGGGTTGATGTTTTAACATGGAGTGAACAGAGGGCAGAGTCCCCTTCATCTTGCATATCTGCAGACATGCAGGGGTTCAATAGAGCTGGACCAAATCTTAAACAAAAACCAGTAATGGTCCGATCAAAATAGCTTCCTTTGAGAAACACCATGTTATGTTGTACTTCATTTGGGGGGCAAAACAAGTTACTTCTCTTGAAATCAGGTTTACAGGAAAAGCCTTGGGGTGGGCAGAGAGAAAGGAGGTTTGCTGGTGCTGCAGAAATAGTGGTGGTGCCTGCCCTCCCATCAGATGTCAAGGAAATAAACTTTTAGAAGACATCTGAAGGCAGCCCTGTTTAGGGAAGTTTTTAATGTTTGATGTTTTATCGCTTTATTATTAATAATAATATTCTGTTTGGTAGTGTAATTATTATTATTATTATTATTAAATACATATTATAATAATAATAGTAAATAATAAAACAAAAATAATAATAGTTGGTGATGGTGATGATTCTTCTAACAATACTTCTGTTGACCTATGACTGGAAGAATTGCAATAAAGCACATAAAGCACTCTGGTTCCCAAGATTGACAAGATTTCTGCTCCCCTCCCCCCCCCCCCATTTCTTCCCAATGCTTTTCCTGTAAACCAGCTTGTTTACCAGCACTGACAGACATTGGCAGCCGGTGTGTCTGACCATGCCAGAGGAAACCCAATCCATGGCAGAATTACTTTCGTTTTTCTACTCAGATCAAATGTTTGACTCCTAATAAGTTCAGGAAAACAGACAAGAGAAGCAGCGCATAAGGCCGTCCAGGACTGTATCCAAGTGAGGGCAGAGAGGGCAGCTGTGATTGCCAAAGAGGTGGTGTGTGGGCATGGGATTGTGAAGGGGGCGAGGGAATCTGAAACAATTCAGAGCTAGCTCACTTGCAAATAGGTTTAGGGTTGCAACTTACGAGTGACAGATTAACTGGAAAGTATTTTCTGCAAGAAAACACCACTGCATATGCCAAATTCTTACAATCTTTTAAGAGGATTGGTCCAATCAAAAATAGCTTCCTTTGAGAAGCACCATGATATGTTGTACTTTATTGGGGGGGGGGGCCAAAAAAAGTTACTTCTCTTGAAATCAGGGAGGTCTTGTTCTGGTGACATTCGGTTAGGTCTGGGGTTTTTTAAATTTTCTCTGTGGTATGTGACATAGCTTAATTGGTGGAGCCATACAGACTGCTATAGCAGATAGAATAACTGAGGAACAAATTTTGAAGGCGAAATTGTGCTCTGTCCTGCTTTCGGCTTCTGGCCTGCTGGTATTCAGAAATGAAAGCCAGAGTGGCTGGGGCAACCCAGGCAGGTGGGCGGGGTACAAATAATAAGAGTGTTGTTGTTATATATAAATTATTATCTTTCTAAAAGTAAATCCATAGTACGGGAGGTTTTTCAAGAGAGCTTGGATGGCCCTCTGTCTGGGATGCCTTAGCGGGTGGACTAGATTTCTTCCAGCCGTACATTTCCATGATTCTATCACCCCTTGAACTGAGCAAGAGAAAGTGAATGATAAAAGTATTTAAAATAAATACATAGTAATTTATTTTAATTTTGTTAATTCCTTCTTTGGGCGCTTGGGCATTGTTGTTGGATGTCAGTATTCCTGAAGGAGCGTCTCCACCCCCGTCGTTCTGCCCAGACACTGAGGTCCAGCTCCGAGGGCCTTCTGGCGGTTCCCTCACTGCGAGAAGTGAAGCTATAGGGAACCAGGCAGAGGGCCTTCTCGGTGGTAGCGCCCTCCCAGCAGATGTCAAGGAAATAAACAACTATATGACTTTTAGAAGACATCTGAAGGCAGCCTTGTTTAGGGAAGTTTTTAATGTTTGATGTTTTATCGCTTTATTATTATTAATAATAATATTATGTGGGGTAGGGTAATAATTATTATTATTATTAAATATATATAATTATAATAGTAAATAATAAACCAAAAGTAATAATAGTTGGTGATTATGATGAGTCTTCTAACAGTGCTTCTGTTGACCTATGACTGGAAGAATTGCAATAAAGCACATCAAGCACTCTGGTTCCCAAGATTGACAAGATTTCTGCTCCCCCCCCCCATTTATTCCCAATGCTTCCCTTCACAAAAGTAGGGGAAAATGTGTGTGCGTCTTATGGAGCGAATGCAGGCTGCGCAGCTATCCCAGAAGCCAGAACAGCAAGAGCGATTGCTGCTTTCACTGCGCAGCGATCCCTATTGCTGTTCTGGCTTCTGAGTTTCATAATATTTTTTTTCTTGTTTTCCTCCTCCAAAAAACTAGGTGCGTCTTGTGGTCTGGTGTGTCTTATAGAGCGAAAAATACGGTAAAAGGCAACTGGTCCAAGCGTTTTTGCAAATTCTCCAAGGCACCTTCTTCCTTATCCCCACCATGGAAAGAAGGCAAGATTTGTACTAGTTGTTTCTGGAAAACCTGTCTCTGTTGCTGACAAAGACATTGGAGTGTCTTGATTTTCTTCTTCATCTCTGGGAAGGTGGTGGCTGCGGGACTCTTAATCAGATCATTGCACCTTGCATCCATTTCAGTCAACTTCTCCAAAGTATCTTCCATGCAAAGCAGCAGTGGTCAGCTAATCTCATGCACCAGCTGAGCTGTTTTTTGAGTCCAGCTTGGTGAGCGGGTAGAGCCATACCTTCATGGGCACAGCTTTCTCCCTATTCTCCCCCAGCAGCAGGGGGAGGCTGGCATGGATTCTCATGGCATCTCGAAAGGTTGTTGGATTGTGATCTAGAAAGAAATCACCATGGAAAATGCAGCTGAGCTTTTCCTCAATTTTTTTCTCAGTGCCATTCAATTTCAGAGACCCTCCTGCTTCTACTGAAACATTTGACACCTTCTTAATCATCCCCTTGAGATGCCTCTGTATGTCCCGCACACTCTCAGATTCAGAAACCTCACAATCAAAGACAAAAGAAGTCTGGGCCCCATAAAGCACAGCAGTGACCACGTGAGTGGCAGTTCTTTGCGCAAATTCTGGCTATGAGATATTTTTTCTCCCAAGGTGTTTCATGGTCAAACACTTAAACTCAGTTGTGGTTCAGTACCTGTTTAGGGAAGATTTTAATGTCTGACATTTTAATGTATTTTTAATCTTTTGTTGGAAGCCGCCCAGAGTGGCTGGGGAAACCCAGCCAGATGGGCAGGGTACAAATAAATTATTTTACTACTACTACTACTACTACTACTACTACTACTACTTTATTAGTAGTAGTATTACTGGTGTCATTCAAGAAGCTGCCAGATCCACCCACTTCAACACGCTCCCCCCCCCCCGACAAAACTGGCTTTAAGTGATGTTTCCAAGTTGAGGTATTTCCTTTTGTCTTCAAAAGACTCAGAGGTGATGGTATGAAATTCAGTTCTGCATTGTGGCTTTGTATCGACATCACTTTGCAGAGTCTCCTGGTCCCACAAGGTGATACCTTGAGAAACAGATTAACAGAATATATTTTTTCAGTTTTCTTATTTTGAACTATTTCAAAGAGGTAGGTATGAAAAATAAAAAGTGAGATGTACATTTTGTCACTTGGAAAGGAAATTGCAAAAGTGGATTTGCATATCTTTGAACATCCAACTTTATAATATCATTATACTTCTTTCAGCAATTTCCTGTTTCTGAATCCTCTTGCCCTTGTGCCTGCCAGCTTGGACATGTGGATTCCTGACCATTTGGGCTGAAGAGGAATCGACCTCATGCACTTCCATGTGTGATGTGTTTTTATCAGTCCCATTTTTCTAGAAAAAGAGGTGCCAGAAGTTCTCCCCATAAACACCTCCCTCATTCTCTTAGAATAGCAACGGTGCTCACCTGAGAGGTCCCAGTGAGTTCTCACTGAAAAAATGTCCCAGTGTTTATTATTTTGTTTATGGAAATGTATAGGTCACTAAGACCAGAAGTGGTGTGAAAAGTTTAGTAGCAAAGCAAACAAAAATTACAATAAATTAAAAAGTATAGAACTTATGTCTGGCTCCTCTTTTTAAAATATACCAGAACCCACAAATAATATGGAAGTTGAGCCTGGCCTGTATCTGAACGGAGTGTTGCTTGAAGCAACTTGGAACAGCTTCCTGAGCAGCACCTGACGGTGACTTCTCCTCCTCAGATATTTGCCTATTTCTGGATTGCTTTAGATTAGGAGGCCAGCACTGGGATTAGGAGACCAGCATTTGATCTGCCTTGAAAACGAAAGCAGGTTTCTGCCAGCACAGAAATAGCTGGACCAAGGCATTCTGCCACTGACTATAACAGCACCTGGTTTACGGGAAAAGCCTTGGGGTGGGCAGAGAGAAAGGAGGTTTGCTGGTGCTGCAGAAATAGTGCAGAGGCTCACAATTTCTACCCTCCAATGACAGAAGAGAATTGAGGCCTTTCGGGTTGCCACCCCCACCCTCAGCCAATCAGCACCCCAAGGTCCCTCTCCCATGCCCCAGCCCCCTCAACTCACCTCCCTTCATATCTGAACATATTTACCTTATTTCTCCAAAAATATTATTATTATTATTGCTATTATTATTATTATTATTATCTGTTGAAGCCACATACCATTTATTTTATGTTTTATGTTACAAACCCATACAATTGCTGAATGTTTGCCATTGGAAAGAAAGAAAGAAAGAAAGAAAGAAAGAAAGAAAGAAAGAAAGAAAAAGAGAGAGAGGGAGAGCAGACCAGGCAGGGCCCAAGATGGTGCCAACCCTGATTACTTTCATTAGTTCTCTCCTGGACTCCTTCGGCAGGTAAAAGGCAAAAAAGTAAAGGGACCCCTGACCAGTCGTCAGGTCCAGTTGTGACCGACTCTGGGGTTGCAGCGCTCATCTCGCTTTATTGGCCAAGGGAGCCGGCATGCAGCTTCCGGGTCCTGTGACCAGCATGACCAAGCCGCTTCTGGCGACCAGAGCAGCGCAGGGAAACACTGTTTACCTTCCCGCCGGAGCGGTACCTATTTATCTACTTGCACTTTGATGTGCTTTCGAACTGCTAGGTTGGCAGGAGCAGGGACCAAGCAACGGGAGCTCACCCCGTCATGGGGATTCGAACCACCGACCTTCTGATCGGCAACTCCTAGGCTCTGTGGTTTCACCCACAGCACCACCCGCGTCCCTCCTTCGGCAGGTGGTGGCCCCTAATTCATTGCAGGGTTGATGTTTTAACATGGAGTGAACAGAGGGCAGAGTCCCCTTCATCTTGCATATCTGCAGACATGCAGGGGTTCAATAGAGCTGGACCAAATCTTAAACAAAAACCAGTAATGGTCCGATCAAAATAGCTTCCTTTGAGAAACACCATGTTATGTTGTACTTCATTTGGGGGGCAAAACAAGTTACTTCTCTTGAAATCAGGTTTACAGGAAAAGCCTTGGGGTGGGCAGAGAGAAAGGAGGTTTGCTGGTGCTGCAGAAATAGTGGTGGTGCCTGCCCTCCCATCAGATGTCAAGGAAATAAACTTTTAGAAGACATCTGAAGGCAGCCCTGTTTAGGGAAGTTTTTAATGTTTGATGTTTTATCGCTTTATTATTAATAATAATATTCTGTTTGGTAGTGTAATTATTATTATTATTATTATTATTATTAAATACATATTATAATAATAATAGTAAATAATAAAACAAAAATAATAATAGTTGGTGATGGTGATGATTCTTCTAACAATACTTCTGTTGACCTATGACTGGAAGAATTGCAATAAAGCACATAAAGCACTCTGGTTCCCAAGATTGACAAGATTTCTGCTCCCCTCCCCCCCCCCATTTCTTCCCAATGCTTTTCCTGTAAACCAGCTTGTTTACCAGCACTGACAGACATTGGCAGCCGGTGTGTCTGACCATGCCAGAGGAAACCCAATCCATGGCAGAATTACTTTCGTTTTTCTACTCAGATCAAATGTTTGACTCCTAATAAGTTCAGGAAAACAGACAAGAGAAGCAGCGCATAAGGCCGTCCAGGACTGTATCCAAGTGAGGGCAGAGAGGGCAGCTGTGATTGCCAAAGAGGTGGTGTGTGGGCATGGGATTGTGAAGGGGGCGAGGGAATCTGAAACAATTCAGAGCTAGCTCACTTGCAAATAGGTTTAGGGTTGCAACTTACGGGTGACAGATTAACTGGAAAGTATTTTCTGCAAGAAAACACCACTGCATATGCCAAATTCTTACAATCTTTTAAGAGGATTTACAAAATATTGTAGCTCTGTAGCTAGGCAGGCTTGTGCAGCTGCTGGTTGAAGCCCCCTGGGGGAGATGTCTCCAGATGTGAGCCAAGGGAATCCTCCTTAATGGGCTTGGGGTGGAGGATGCAGAATGGAAAGAAGCAGAAGTCCCAGCAAAGGAGGAAGGGATGCAAAAACACACGGAATATGCAGAAATGACGAAACTTACCGGAAGAATAAGAAATCAGGATAACAAACTGTTTATAAAAGAATGGAAATGGATTACTGAATTTTTACAGATAAAAACATTAGCAGGATTACTGTAATGATTACTGTAAAAACCTGCAGTTCTATAAGAGTATATATTTACAGCAGATAAATAAATGAGCAAGTTAAATGAATTTGGATATGCAGAATTTATTTTTGAAAAATAATAATTTAAGGAATCGCAGAAAGAGGGGGAAGGAAGTCAAAATTTGGAAATGTTAAATTGATTGTAAAACGAATGAAATGTATAAATTTGAAAAATACAAATAGAAGACTAAAAAAGAAAAAAGAAATGAGTGCCATGCGATGTGCCAGAACATCACCAGCGTTGGCTTGAGAGTCAACTCCCAATCTAGTCAGGTTTGATGCAGAGCATGGGAATTGCACCATCTTCTCCTTCGCCCCAGGCAGCAAAATGTCTTGGGCCGCTCCTGCCTTGAGGATGGGAGATGGTGGCTGCAGCTGAGGGCAGCAGGAGGAGGAAGGGATGCATGTGGCCCAAGGGAGCACAGAGCCGTGGACCGTCTCCCGGGCAAAGGAGGAGAGGACCTCGACCTTCAGCCGGTGGCTTTCCCAATGGGCACCTTTCGCCAGCAGGCCATTTGAACCTGGACAAAGATGGACCTGTGGGCTTGGGCCCCACTGACCTTTCCTTTCCTTGGGTCCAGCCCCCATTGCCCCCAGTCCACCCCCGATTCTCACTGCAGATTGACATCCTCATCATCTTTTAAAAAGTGATGGGGGGAGAGGCGTCAGCATGACTTAGCTTATGGGGTTCAGGAAAAGCTCCAAAGCCATTTACAAGAGTCAAATACAATCCTAAAAACGCGTAAGCATAATAAACATCTGCTTAAGGGGATCGAGGGGGCCCTGTGGGCGATGCTGAGCAACATCATGATGTCATGCGTGTGATGCTGTGTGATGCTGCATGACATCATGCGTGCGACATTGCTCAACACCTTGAATCTTCTGTCTTCTTTGGTGATCCCTCGTAGCCAAGTAAGATTGTCTTCCATAAACACGGTTTTAACAGTGACTGTGGAGGCCAATTCTGGATCCACACGTCCTTCCACAGTGGGGACATTGGATTCCGGGTTGGAGTTGATCCGGGTGAGGGTTTGCCAAGCGTGCCTTCCTCTTAGCTCGTTTCTCCCTTTTGTCCTGAGTTCGAGTGTCTTCAAAGCCCAGGACACCTTTGGTCAACGCTGTTCTCCAACTGGAGCGCTCGCAGGCCAGTGTTTCCCAGTTGTCAGTGTTTATACTACATTTTTAAAGATTTGCCTTGAGCCTTTGAACCTCTTTTGTTGACCACCAGCATTACACTTTGTGAGAACACCCTGAATATTAGGAGACTCGTCCCCCTCAGCCCCTGCCAGGTACCATTCTGTGCACTTCTCAGTATAGTATGGTGCTGATGATGTCAAGCTTGCAAGTTCGATGGGGCAGCTGCATATTCCTGCATTGCAGGGGGCTGGACTAGATGACCCTCGGGTCCCTTCCAACTCTAGAATTCTCTGATTCTGCGACCCTCTCGCCTTTTCTCTAAGCTGAAAAGCGCCCGACGCCGCCACCCACCGCCCAAACCAGCTGCTGGTTCTCCAGGCAGCCACTGGGGGGAATTCTTGTCCTGCTCGTTCCAAGCCGAAGAGGACCTAATTCAGCTGCTACTTTCATTTTCCTCTCTCGCTCCCGTTCGCTGCAGGAAAACTCAAACCGGCGTGGAAGACGACGCGGGACGAGGAAGGATCTGCAGAAGCAGCTGAGGAGGTGAGGTCTGCCATCTGGGAAGGGCAGAGTGGTGGAGAGAAGGAGGGAGAAAAGGATCTGGTTGCAAAGGGAGCCCCTGCTGCACGAGGACCCGGGAGGCGCCCCTTGTCTGGCTGGCAGCCCTGGGCAGCCTCTCCGCGCTCCTGGGCGCACCTTCCTCGCTCAGAAGCAGCTCCCTTCAATATGCCCAGACATACCAGGCTGGGTCCCCGCCAGCAAAATTCCTAGGGAGGCAGCAGCTGTGTTTAGCCTGTTGCAACAAAAGGCAAGGGAGGATCCCTGTGGAGGATCCTTAAAGGCTGATCGACCCACTGTGGCTTAAGAGTGCGCCCGAACTGGGGCTTCTCTTCCACAACAAACAGGAGCAGGGCAGTTGCAGGGTTGTGTTTGTCAGGGACACTGTCCTCCTTCTGGCGCTTGCTGAAATTATTCCTTACCCTCCCCAATGTTTTTCCGATGAAAATAGGGACCTCCTGTTCCATAATAATATTAATAATTTTATTATTTGTACCTATCTGACTAGGTGGCCCCAGACACTCTGGGAGGCTTCCAACATGTATATAAAAGCATAACCAAACATTAAACAGCTTCCCTATCCAGATGTCTTCTAAAGGTTGTCTAGTTACTTATCTCCTTGGCTCGTGGGTTCCGTGACTCCAGGCCCTCCAACATTTCTCTGATGATCATAGGGACATCCTAAACCTGGATGTCTCTGTTGGTTAGAGCCAAGGTTGCCGGTTTGATCCCCGTATGGGGCAGCTGGATATTCCTGCATTGCAGGGGGCTGGACTAGATGACTCTCGGGGTCCCTTCCAACTCTACAATTCTATGATTCTATTATTCTAAGGAAAAGCGGGACATTCTGGGGTCAAATGTGAAACCGGAGGGGCTTGTGTAAATCTGGGACTGTCCCTGGAACATAGGGACACTTGGAAGGCCTGTTAATCTTGTTTAGACAAGCCTATTCAGATGCTTAGAAAGCTGGCGAGACTTTTAATCTGTTTTTAGCTCTTGCCATTTTAACTTTTTAACTCAGCTTTTAAGTCATTGTTAATTCTTCTTAATGGCGATTTTATCTTTTAGCAAAATGCTTTGAGATTCTCTTTTTCCCTTTTTTTACAATCAAGGGGTGCATATTTTTATGAAATGAATAAATTAAGCAAACACTCCACCAGAATATAAATTTTATTATTTGAACCCCACACTTCTGACTGGGTTACCGCAGCTACTCTGGGCAGCTACCAACAGATCTAAACACATAGATAAAACAGCAAATGTTAAGAACTTCCTGATGCAGTCATATAAAGCCTTATATGTTTAGACTGATGTTTGCCAGGCGCTCTCTTCAGGGTGAGGGGGGTGTTCTTCTGCTTGCAGTACGTGAAAATAATATTTGAAATAAAAAATAATTATGTTTTTAATTGAATTCTGTTGAAGTGCCACCTGAGGAAAGAGCCACAGCGTTTGGGCACAGTTCAGTGGGCGTTTCCTTTCTCATTGCTTGCAAAATATTCTGAACATTTTTATGTCTGAAATGTGCTGTTTCTCATTTGAGATACCACATGTCTGAACTAGGGGTGGGGTGCTGGGTTTGCAGATGGAAGGCTGCCTGAGAATATCATCTTGATTTCTTGCCATTTTTTTCAGGGGAAGATGGACGGGACCAGAGGAGGTAAGGAAGGGTTCAAATAACTCAGAGGCAGATTGACTGCTTGGGGTGGGGTGGATTATTCCAGATCTATTTCGCAGGAGTTTTTCACGGCACCCCCAATGACATTTATTTTATTTATTTGCAGAAAAAATATTGTTCTACCAATGTGTAATATTTTGGCATTTGGGGAGGTGGGAGGTGCCTGGGTGGGATGCCATCCTGACACACATCTGCAGGAACCTAGAAGGATGCCCTCGGCTGCATCAGGTTCTCCCGGCTCATTCTTGCCTGCACTGACCAGAGCTTGGAGAGTTAATCTGGAAAAGGAACTAGCGCTTGTTCAAATTCAAGATGCCCCCAGAGGAACAGATTCAAATTCCCGGCTGTCCTGTTATGAAACGAACTGGTTTGGTTCATGCTCAGTTACAAGATGCTGTGCAGAAGTATGAAATATATTTGCATAGCTGTTTATACCAATGGTCCTCTGGAACTATTTATGGTTTCTTGGTTAGCCAGTCATTTGAATAATTATTATTTATATGTGCCCTAAGATCGGTGGATGAGGGACAGTATACAAATCATCATCATCATCATCATTATCATTATCATAGGTACTTTGTGTGATATTTTACATGAGTTGGTGCTATATAAAGAAACACACACACACACTTCTGTTTTACAATTTAAAATACTCATTTTAACATCCTTAAAATATCAGTGACTTCCCTTCTTCCCTTTCCATGGTTCATTTTGCATATCATAAATCCCTGCATATTTTACAAAAAAACTAAACCATTCAGTATTCCATTATTGCATCCATCAAAACTTATTTACACTGTTGAATTTATCAGGTGTACACAAATGTTTCCCAATCTGTTCTTCTTCTGCTTTTATTTATACATGTGTGTGCTTTACATATGCATTCAGTTTCTCTGAGGATCAGAAAACAATATAATTCTCAACAATCACATATTAAGAGGAATCCCACTAGAAGTGGTTGCTCTGATATTTTTGCTGACCAGCTCTTCGCTGTCTTTCAAAACCCGCAGGAAATAGGGGAGAACTGAGGATGGTCCTTGTGGGCAAGACTGGAGGCGGCAAAAGCGCCACAGGAAACAGCATCCTTGGCCAGAAGCGCTTTGATTCGAAACTTCAGGCCAGGACAACCACCTTGGTCTGCCAGAGGGCGTCTTGCACTTGGAGAGGCTACGCTGTGTCCGTGATTGACACAGCGGATATTTTGGGCACCGGAGATTGCGATGAAAGGCTGGACCAGGAGACCAAGCGCTGCCTTGACCTCTCTCAGCCTGGCCCTCATGCACTCGTGTTTGTGACCCAGGTGGGCCGCTTCACCGCGGAGGACGAGGAGGCAGCCCAGCGAGTCCGGGAGATGTTTGGGAGGGAGGCCATGAAGCACACCATCCTCTTGTTCACCCGCAAAGAAGCCTTAGAAGGCGACTCCTTGCGGGATTACGTGATGCAGTCAGATAACGAGGCTGTCCGGAAGCTGGTCCAAGAATGCGGGGGACGCTTCTGCGCTTTTAATAACAGGGCGGCATTAGGAGAACGGGAGGACCAGGTCTCTGAGCTGATGGAGATGGTCCTGGAGATGGTCCAGAGGAATGCAAAGCCATACCTGGAGACGCCCATCATGGAGGCAGCGCTTGGATCTTACATCTGCAGGAAAAGGGCCAAGGGAGAGGGGGAAGGGAAAGCTCACAAGGGTGTCAGCTACAGAAAAGTATTTATCGCCTTATGTGTGTGTGGTGCAGTGCTTTACCTGTTACATTACCATTGTAATCGTTTCTCTCAATATCTCCCCTTTAGCAAAGCTGGGGATTTTTAAAGCCAGCCCACCAACTTCTTATGAGGTGTCAGGAGAAAAACAAACTAATTTCCTAATAAACTAATGAACAAACCGGATTGTCTGGGTGCAATGTCCTAAGAATCACCTGCTTAGTATTTTATTTGCCATTGTATCAGTTGCAATGCCCCTGTGACTCTGGACAAACAGAAACAATAGAGCATGTGCTTCTCCACTTCCTATATTACAGAGACATTTGTATTAGCCTCCTCTCCCCATTACACCATAAGTTCCCCGGGCGCACAGGACAATTTTATGCCTCCCTGCTGCTGTCAGATCCCAACCCTGCTACAACATACAACGTTGCCAGGTTCTGCACAGCAGCGCTCAAGATCCATCGGATGATGACCTGCACCACAAACTAGATTTAATGAACACTCACATCATAGTGCTCTCTAAACTGATAGTTGTAGTCTTTTATATACTAATATTTTATGTTCCTCCACATCCGTTTAGTTTCTTTTAGATTCTTATAGTCTTTTAGATATACCTTCTGTTTTAATACTTTTTAGCTTTCCAAAACGTTTTACAGATTCTAAATGATTGCACCCCACCCTACTTATTCTGGTCTATGGCCGTAATCAAGATTTGATTGATTGATTGGTGATGGATTGCATCAGTTCATTCCATTTCTGAATTACATGTCAAACCAATTGAACAGGACAAACATAACAATAGAAGCACATATAAAACTGTTCCACACATGCAAACAAGGAAAACAACCTCACATGTATGAACCTTATCAAAGCCAGTACTATTGTGATATTGGTTTCATAATATTTGAGCAGGCAATATATTGCAAATCATGATGTGTGTGTGCTATGCAGAAATCACAATGTGGGGAAAACCCTGAAGCCAGTCAGTGCCTCTACACAGCTCCATCCATATTTCAGATGTTGTGCTATATCGGTATATTATGGTGTTTAGCTAGTGATATATGGCCATGTTGAAAACCAGGTATCTGTTCACCTCTATAGCTCCATCCTTAATTCAGACATTGTGGTATATAAATGTCATTGCAATGATGAAAACCAGATATTGCCATACCCTCGCAAGTACAGATCAAAATCCCCACTTGTTAATTGGAAGGATTCTGATCTGGGTGGCAAACTATAATTATTCCCACTTAACAAATAGGTGATTGGGGCTGACTGCACACTCTACATTTAAGCTGCATGATTTCCCACAGAATTCTGGGAACTGGAGTTTGCGAAGGGTGTCTGGGATTGTTGCTCTCTAGGAGGTGAACTACAGTTCCCAGGATTCCTGGAAGGAAGTCATGTACTTTTACTGTTCTTTCAACATGTGATGCCGACCACTGACTGAGTCTCAAACAAGCATGAATGAGTGTCCATAAGAAAATTTTGAAAAGACGAAGAAAAATGGTTTGGGGAGGGGGGTATTCAGAAGACAGAGAAGGCAGTGTTTAACCCTTTGCCTGCACACAATTTCCCCTCTCTAAAGTCTCCTGATGACAGACAAGCATGGTGCTCATAGCGCCAAAGTCACAAATTCAATACCCTTACGGCAACTTGCAGATTCCTGCATTGCAGAGCGTTAAACTAGATGATCCTTGGGATCATCTCAGGATCAATTCTATGATTCTAACCTTAAGCAATAAAATACAGAAATATTCCTTAAAAAACAACAACATTTCATTCTGCCTTGCTTTTAAAGTGACAGAGAAGAAAGAGCAGCTTTCTCCTGAGACAAATGGCTTATCAGTTATGAAGCAGCAAAGCAGTTACTCTCTGGAAAGTAGCTCAGCTCCGATCCGAACTGCAGTTTAGGGAGCATTTTGCAAATGTGAATGTCCACAAGCACTGCTGGATTTACGTATAAGCTGAAGAAGCTATAGCTTAGGGCCCCATTCGCTTGGGGTCCCCTAAAAATGTAAAGGGGAAAAAATGGTACATTTCCAAAATAAAGGTAAAGGTAAAGGGGCCCCTGACCATTAGGTCCAGTCGTGACCGACTCTGGGGTTGCGGCGCTCATCTCACTTTATGGGCCGAGGCAGCCGGCGTACAGCTTCCGGGTCATGTGGCCAGTATGACTAAGCCACTTCTGGCGAATCAGAGCAGCGCACGGAAACGCCGTTTACCTTCCCGCCAGAGAGGTACCTATTTATCTACTTGCACTTTGACGTGCTTTCGAACTGCTAGGTGGGCAGGAGCAGGGACCGAGCAACAGGAGCTCACCCTATCGCGGGGATTCGAACTGCCGACCTTCTGATTGGCAAGCCCTAAGCTCTGTGGTTTAGACCACAGCGCCACCCGTGTCCCTTCTCATTTCCAAAATAGAAGATAAAAAACAATTACTTTGATATAATGCATATTTTGTGATGTGCAAATGGCTTGAGATACCTATGATGTCCATAAACGACCATATAGCATATATTCAACACAAAAAAACCAGCGACAATTTGTTGCTGACAAAGGACAGCTGGACATCTAAAGGGCCCCATTACCTTCAGGAGCTGAGGGCCTCATCAAACCTCAATCTGGCCCT
The DNA here is from genome assembly GCF_027172205.1 of Podarcis raffonei. Taxonomy (NCBI): domain Eukaryota; kingdom Metazoa; phylum Chordata; class Lepidosauria; order Squamata; family Lacertidae; genus Podarcis; species Podarcis raffonei. Next base: position 1,720,323 of record NC_070613.1, on the reverse strand, counting down.
GGACACAAGTTCTAATGAGAGAGGGAAACTTTTCTGTCTCTTTTCTCTGTCCACGTGCCGTGAGTCGAGCCCCATGGACTCAGTGGGGTTGGCTTTCGAGAATGCATGTGCAGGATTGGGCTGCCTGCCGCTTGCAGTCTCCCTCTCCCCCCGGAGTTGCTTGCGAAGCCTTTTCCCTTCCAACATGCTGCTGTCTTGGGCAGCCAGGGGGCGTCCCCTGCTCTGCTTCAGGAAACTGAATTTATTCTGCCCTGTGAACTTTCATTTTCAGCTCCGAGCGAACCTTCGTCTCACAAGCTGAACGATTTCAGGGAGAGCGGAGGAAGGAGCAGCACACAGAGCAGAGCAGAAATAGGAAAAATCCACAGATGAAGAGAGAATTATTGTGATCTCCAAAAAGGTAGGGGGAAGAGAAGGAAGCCACAGGTGGGGGGGGGGGACAGGCAAAGGACTCCAAACCGATTAGTTTTTTCATGGTGCAATTTTGTACGTGTTGGCTCAGAACTGAGCCCAATGGTATGTTTAGGACTGCAGCTCAAGGGCAAAGCATTTCTGCATGAAGAAATCGAAATACGCATTCAGAATCTGCTGGTTGTAGCCATCCCAGGGGGCGTTTGTGTGACGACAGGATGAACCTGGCTCACGAAATGTTTGCCCATGAAAAGATGAGGGTTGATGATGCCTCGCTGAGGGGACTTTATGCGAGGATAGGGACAGGGGAGGAATTTAGTTCACAGTTAAAATTGAGCCTACATAATTTGCACTTTCTGAAATAAGATGGAAACTGAAACACAGCCAACCATCGCGATTCACACTTTCCTGAATTTTGTGATGCAGTTTTCCAGCCAAACAATGTATATGAAAATGCAAAAAGCAGGGGGAAGTGTGGAATAAAATACATATATTACTTTTTTTAAAAATAAAAAAATCCATGCATTATGTTGGGGGAAATTGCTTGCAAGAATGTGTACATACAAAAATGTTTTTTAGGAGAGATTTGCAGTAAATGCTGGTGAATTTGCATGAGGTTTGTTTTATTTTTAATGCAGATTGCTGCACAAATTTAGAGAGCTGCATTTGTCAAAATGAGAAACTGAGAGAACTGATTTGAGGCAGGGCTTAGCCTGAGAACCTGTTTTGAGTGCCAGAACTCTGCCCAGAAAAAAAAATTAAGTACCGGTAATTGCATATAGAATAAGGAAACAAAACCCAAGATTTGGGGTGGATTCATGGCCAAAATATTTTAAAATTATTTGAAGAATTTGTGGTAGGATCAGTTTTGCTCTAATTCCTGATGGCACCGAGTTTTACCCTCAGGCTCAGCTGACTAAGCACGAAAAGTGATTCCATCTCTTGACACATTTAAAAGCCTTTTTTGCCTGAGAATGATATCCCTGAAGTCTGACAGAGTCATGGCACACCAACTGCACAATTGTAGAAATGTCTGGACTGATATCCCTTTAATGGGTGTGTGGTCTTTTGAATTTGTAAAACATTTCCTCTTCATGTGTGTCATGCTGGTGGTTTTCGTTCTGTAAATCTGCACATCAGTGGAAATAAATAAATAAGTGGGATTTTACTGGGATTTAAAATAAAAATAAAAATGTATGGACTGCAAAAATAAAAGTCTGCCACAGAAAGTAGCTTGCAATTGTTCGTACAGCCGTAACTCTGTCATTTGCAGGGAGAAGAGACCGGGGCGGGTGAGTCAGTGGCAGCGAGATATGGCAAAGCAGTCAGGATCCACCAAGGTAAGTGGGAACCAAGGTGCCATTTAGGAAATATCCGGATCCTGGCCGGCTAAAGGAGTCCAGGTCTCCTCCCAGCTCTCCTGCAGGACAGAGGAAGTAGCTTTTGCAGTCCCAGTTTGGTCCTCGTGATGCTAATGGAGGAGGAGCTTTGGTCAGTTGTCACTGCAGCGATAAGGAAAAATCCTGGGGTGCGGATTTACTCCGCTGCCTGGCTCATTGGGGTGCCACTCCCCGCAGATCCCTCTGGTCAGCAGGAGAAGGAGTCTCCAGCCAAGTTAAAGAAGCAAAACAGCAGCCAGTAGACCTGATCTTTATTTGTTGCAACAAGGTTCAAACACACAAGGAATAGGAACCCCGAGCTTGGGGTTGCGTGAACTTTAAAGACCTTCCACCCCTTCCCATAATGCATTTCCAGATACATCACAAATATGTCACAAAGTAGGAGTGTTTGGCATGTAGAAACATGAGCCCATCACCCACTCCTGGCAATAACCCCAGTTCCTGACACCTTTTAACTACTCTCTCCCCCAAGGAACACAGGCCCCACAAATTTACAATAATCCTCTCTCAAGTTTGCACTTTTGAGGACCCGTGTCCCGGGGCGTTGGGTTTGCTGACCGAAGGCTGCTAGTAGCTAACATGTTATGTTGCAACAAACATTCCAGCGGCAGAAGTGGTGGCTCAGATTGCGTCGGAAAGAAGACAACGCACAAGATTCTGGTAAGTGTTCCCCCATTGAGTTTAACATCCTGCTGCACAGGATAGGGAATATCATAGAGGGCTGCCCTGTGTCCTCTTTTTCCAGTAAAGGGACCCCTGACCATTAGGTCCAGTCGCGGACGACTCTGGGGTTGCGGCGCTCATCTCACTTTATTGGTTGAGGAAGCCAGCGTACAGCTTCCGGGTCATGTGGCCAGCATGACTAAGCCGCTTCTGGCGAACCAGAGCAGCACATGGAAACGCCTTTTACCTTCCCGCCGGAGTGGTACCTGTTTATCTACTTGCACTTTGACGTGCTTTCGAACTGCCAGGTTGGCAGGAGCAGGGACTGAGCAACGGGAGCTCACCCCATCACGGGGATTCGAACCGCCGACCTTCTGATCGGCAAGTCCTAGGCTCAGTGGTTTAACCCACAGCGCCACCTTTTCCCCATCTTTTTCCAGTAGAAGTCGGCAAATGTGTCCTCTTTTTTGCTCCTCAAAATATGTTTGTGTGTGTGTGTTTATTCCATATACAGTGGTACCTTGGGTTAAGTACTTAATTCATTCCGGAGGTCCGTACTTAACCTGAAACTGTTCTTAACCTGAAGCACCACTTTAGCTAATGGGGCCTCCTGCCGCTGCCGCGCCGCGGGAGAACAATTTCTGTTCTCATCCTGAGGTACCACAGTACCTGAAAGAACACTGTAAACAATTAAAAACATTAGCCAGGACTACAATAACACTTGCAATGTGAAAAAGACTATGGTTAAAATTTGAGCTATATAGATAAATAGGGAATGGTATGAGATGCAGAAGAAGATGTTGTTTGTGGACTCCACGGAGGGGAGGAGGGAGGTCAGAGAATTCAGAGAATTCAGTATTTCATTATTGTATTATAAGTTTGAATGTCAAATCATAAATGTAAAATTAATTTAGAAATTATTTTTTTTAAAAAATAAGAGGGACGGGTAGGAAGGGGGGACTCCCCCCCTTACGTGTAATGGATCCCCCGGGGAACCAATGAAAGAATGTGGTTGGTCAAGGGAGCCGTGGGCTCGAAAAAGTTGAAGAGCACTGCTCTGACGTGATCTTTCTAATTCACAGGGGACAAGGATGAATCGGAACTGTGTATCATCCTTCTTGGCAAGGCCGGTGTGGGGAAAAGTGCCACAGGGAACACCCTCCTCGGAGGGGAGAAATTTCTCTCGGCTTTTTCAGCTAAGCCAACGACTCAGAACGTCCAGAAGGAGAGTGGGGAATTTAAGGGCCAGAAGTTTTCTGTGATTGACACGCCCGCTGTCTCTAGTTCAGAATCTCTCAAACAGCACAAGCGAGAGATAAAAAAACTCTGCAAGTCCAGTCCTTACGTTCTGGTCTTGGTGATCACTGTGGGCCGTTTCACTCCGGAAGACAAGAAAACTGCTAAAAAGGTCAAGAAAAGGTTTAGGAAGAAGTTTGGGAAGCGCATGCTTGTCTTGTTCACCCACAAAGAGGATTTGAAAGGTGAATCCTTGGAGGAATATGTGGAGAAATCCGAAAATGAGGCGCTCCTGAAACTGGTTAAGGATTGTGGGAATCGCTGCTTCGCTTTGAATAACACGGCAGCTGGAGAAGAGAAGGAGGAGGACTCCAAGCTGCTGATGGAAAAGCTCTGGGAGATCCTTCAAGGAGACGGATCAAGGCCCTGCACAGAAAAAGGGAAAGAGGAGGAAAGGGGAAAGAACTGAAGGATGCTCTTATATCCTCTAGTTCATAGTGTTTCGTTTCTTTCTAAAATATGTGGGGCTTCCCTTGTGCCTAATCTGGGAGTTGCAATGAGTGCAGGATGCCACCATTGTTGACAGCAGCAGGTGTTTGTCAGCCTAGGACGCCTGGGCTCAGAGACCTGCCCTGGCTCCCGATTTGCTGCCAGGCCAAGTTCAAGGAATTGCTCTCAGAATATTAAGTTCTTAACAGTTTGGGAGCAGTTTAGCCCTGAGATCGCCTGACCCCACATGTGGTCTCTGGATGCTTTGATTGGCAGAATGGGCACAGTTACAGGTGCCACATCATATCTGTTCTGCATTGATAAGAAATGGTTCTTTCGGTGTGGCAGCACCAACACTCCCTGCATATCGACATCAGGCAGGCAACTTTGCTAACTTTTTTTTGCTGCCTGCAAAAAACATTTTTGTTTAGACAAGGCTACTCACATATTTAGAATACTGATAAGTTTGTAGTTTGTTGCTGGTTTTAATTTGTGGATGTTTTCATTGTTATTCATCATAATCCTGTTGTTTTATTCATTTTGCAAATCGCTTTGAGGTTTTCTACAATCAAGAGGTAAAGGAATTTAATGAAAATAATAACATAATTGTCTGCTGTTTCCTAAACAGCACGTAGGAGTGGATACATCAATCCACTTCAGTTTTCTCAGTTTGTCATTTTTCCTGTCTTAAACTCTCTGGAAATGCATTATTTTTATTTTTGAACCATTATGAAAGTTTAGCCGTATTTTTGTGTCAATTTCTCCTAACAAAACCTTTGTACATTACGTACATACTTTTGCAAGACACTGTTCCTAATAAAATGCACCTTTGCATATCATTTTCACAGTTATATGCGTTCTTGTGAACTTCAGCTACAGAACTACGTCGCAAGATTCCACAAAGGGAGGATTTTAGATATTGGCTGTTTCATTTTGCTTTGGAAATTTATTATTTCCACCTTTCAAAGGAAGCTGGATCAAATTTGTCCTGCATCCCTCATTCCACTTCCTTGTTCCTCAGACCCTTTAATCTGTCTGGTATTTGTAGGGCAGCCCCATGGGAAATCCTATTGAACTCGGTGGGACTTACTTCTGAGTAAAAATGGTTCGGCTTGCAGTGTGAAGCTGCCTAGTCTTTACCCAGTTACCTGGGAGTAAGCACCCTTGAATACCGTGGGATTTACTTATGAGTAGACAGCGCAAGGCTCCATTTTCAATTAAGGAATAAACACTCCCAGTGTTTCCTGAGAAATGGCTGGCCGCTGAAGCATTGCAATTACGGAATGGAAAGGGGATTGGTGACCTTTTCCTTCAAAATTATAGGAGGGGCTTTGTGCGCCACCATCACCATTTCCTCCATTTGGTGCAGGAATTTTATTTTCAGGATAAGCAGGAGTCCATTTTTGCACCTACACACACCACTTTTAATTGTTCTCCGATACTTCAAGGGGAGGAAAAAGGAAAACCTGGGCATTCCAGGATCAAATCAGAAACTGGGATGGCTTATGCAATTCCTGGGCTGTCCCTGGAAAACAGGGGCTCTTTGAGAACATGCATTCTCCCACCTCTTGGTCGGACTATCCCTGATTGAGATTTCAGAAGGCTCTCCCGGCTCAGGAGGCCAAGGAAGGCAGAGAAAGCTGCAGGGAAACTATGGGAGTAAACAGCGAAAGCGAAAGCGAAATCTATGTGCTGTGGACCATTTCTGAGAATTTGCACCGTTACAAATAATACCCTGCCTTGTGTGGGAAACCCCGATAGGCAGGTAGAGCATTCTGTTTTTCATATCAGTCGTTTCTATCTTCTGCTCGACCTTAAATGCAAAACAATATAGCAGTTTCTCTCCTCTTTGCACAACAGCACAGCAGAGATCTCGCAGTTTCATTTCACATGCTATGTTTTGTTTATGCCGCACAAAAACCTTATTTCACATACATTTATCTGGAGTGTGTTACAGGAATTTATGTAAAGATTGGGGGCAGGCGGGGTGTTTGGCCTCCAGCAGACAACACACACACACACACACACACACACACACTACCAAACTCAACACAATCACTCCTGCAAATGTCCCCACAAAACACTTCATCACAGTTTTTTCGTATCTCTGTTAAAAGGGCCTCCGCTGCACATTAACGAATGCAACAATCCACTGATAAACATATCTACATACTGGCTCACTGGGAAAACTTTAGAAAGGCATATAAAATCTCTCCTGTCTGGATTTGTGCCATTCCAACTTTGTTCTGTTCAGGGAAGGAATAGCTATCAAGGGGGGAGTCTGGGATGTGAGCAACCATAATCCCTGAAACCTGGGATCACGTACTCAGCAGCGTCTTGCACAAGAGATACTCCCTGGCATCCTGGCAAATGGGTGCCAGGCAGGTAGTCATCTCACGCACAATAGCCAACCACCCAAGAATGGATTGTGCTCCTGGGTCAGGACAAAGAGGTGTCATTACCTGACCTGGAAACCCAGGAACTTGTCAATACTTCCTTTGTATCACTTGATGGGGGTAAGGTGGAGGGCAAGAGAGGGTTGGGGGCAGAACCTGATGGACGGGTTTCTGCCAGAGACCCCTCCCAATTTGTGACATATGTGTGATGTATCTAAGATGTGTGCATGATGCTTCACCAAAGGTGTTTATGGGGGAAAGTGTGGGATGTGAAACACAACTACAACATTCCTAGAGTGAACATGTTTACACATGGGGAGGAATGTTTGTCCAGCCAGCAGGTAAACTTCCTGTTTCCTTCTGGGCTGGGACAGACTTCCTCTGCATGTGACTAGAGGTGGGTGTGGCCTCACCTGTGCAGGTAATGACAAAAGCACAGGGCAGGGCAGCCATCTCTCTCTCTCTTTCACCACATGCATCGAAGACACAACATCTGCATAGCCAAGGATGCTCTCTTGGCCTCCAGCCAAACAGAGGACAAAGGGACTGTCTTCTTATGAGATAGTTTCCAGGTGTATGTTACTTTTCTAAGCTAAGTCTGCCTTCTGGGATTCTATTGTGAACAGAATGATGTGTGAGTAAACTCTTTTTATACTTTTATAGAAGGCTGTGTCGTGTCTTATCTTTTATGAGGGAATAAGGGGGAAATACCTGAACAGTTATTATAGAGGCTTCAGCGAGCCTGAGCAAACGCATCCGCTGCAAGTTTAAAAAGGGGAATGTTACTCTGCTAAATTGTGAACTTGTTTACACCAGTTGGAAAGGCTATAATCAGACAATATATCCTCTCCTGCATCCCTGAACATTCCCACAAAAAGAAAACTTATGAAAGAGGAAGCATCCCTTTGTTCGGGGCTTCTGCCATGTGGAAGTCCTGTTGCAGCAGTCTTTTGAATAAAAGATCAAGCTGACCAGCTGCTGTTTTGCTCCTCATTTTTTGGCTGGTGTCTTTGTTTGGCAATCCAAGTGAGCCCTGGAATTTTCCTATAGCAAGTGTAGCATGCACAGTGCGATTGCAGGAAAAGTGTGCAAAATCTGTAGAAGGACTTTAATTTTAATTGCTGTATTTTTCCGTCTATAAGACGCTCCCATGTATAAGATGACCCCTATTTTTTGAGCCCCAAATTAAGCAATAAATATTTTAAACGTTCCATGTATAAGACGATCCCCAATCTTAAACTTTAAAAAAATTGGGGGAAATATAGTCTTAAACAGAGAATAATACGGTAAGGTTATTCTCCCCAGTTGGGGGCAGTTTATTATATTCCACCATTCTAGCACAGGGGTCGGGAACTTGAGCTTGCAGCCACACAATCTGCAAAATGCCAGGAAAAAGAAAGAGGCTCTGAAGGCAAATCTTCTGATTCCATGATAATGGGGCCACAGTGGTCTCTGAGCTTGTGCAGAGTGCCTTGCCTCTCTGCTGGGCAGCTGCTGCCTGCACCCCTTTAAAACTTCAGGACAGGAATAAGGGACACAAAGACAGTGAGAGTCAAGGTCGTGGAGGGAAACGCCGGGACCAAAATAGCTGCAAAGACACACGAACAAAAATGTTGAAATGTCTGTAACTTCCTTTGCAGCAGAACTTAGCAGCATTAACCCTCATGATTGCTTTTGTGCGGGCAAAAACTTTTTCTTTAAGCCAACGGCTTTTTCTGGCAGGCTGTGGGTGGAGTTTTGGCCATTTCTCACTGGAGGAGAACGTAGTTTATTGCAGCCTATCTTTCCTTTTCAGCTTGGAGCCAACAGCAGCCGCCTCCTCTGCTCCTTCTGTCTGCACTTCAGGAAAAGAATGTCGTCCAAGAACGTCCAGAAGTAGGAAAGATCTGGAGGAGCCACACCTGTGATCTCCAAAGAGGTAGGTGGGAAGGGGTGAAGAGAACAGGGTCAAAACGGGAGACATTTTTCAACAAGGCTCTCTCCTAAGAAAGACCCAGGGTCTGTTGCAGCAAAAACAGGAAGGAATCTTCCAACAACTTCAAGATTCTCGGGTTTCTTCTTCTGCAACAACATCTGTGCAATTATAAAAATATTAAGAGCTTTTTCAAAAACGGTTTTATTTATCCTTTTGAAATTTATACATTTCATTAATTTCACAATCATTTTAGCATTTCAAAGTTTGGCTTCTTTCCCCCTATTTCTGCGGTTCCTTAAATTTATTTTTTAATATCTTCTGCATATCCAAATTCATTTAATTTGCTCATTTAATTATCTACTTTAAATATAAATTAAATATAAATTGTAGCTAAAAACATATAAATGGAGATATGATGTTATAAAAATGTTAAAAATGGAAAATCAATTTAAAATAATAATTCTATAAATAAATAAATAAATAAATAAGACTTAAATTTATAAGACAGTGAGCGCTGCAGTCCTAACCACACTTACCTGGGAAGAAGCCCCACTGAATTCAGTAGGACTTGCTCCTGAGCAGACTTGGTGGAGGTTGCACTTGGAATTGCAATTCAGCAATTCTGTTGACTTTAGCAAGCCCTGCACTGGGGTTGATGTATCACCATAGAGGTTGCACCCACGCCCTGCCTTCGGCTCATGGGGCAGGCTGGCTTTCAAACAAATGAGTAACTTGCATTGTTTGCAGGAACAAATCCTGGAAGACTGTCACCTTGAAGCAAGAAAATTGCCACGGGAGAAAACATGTCACGTGAACCATTGCTGAAAACCTCAGAGGTAATCCCCAAGAAAGGGTGGGCAATTTGCTCTTGGATCATTTAACAGAAAGGAGAGTAGAAAGGTAATTCATAGAATCATAGAACTGTAGACTTGGAAGGGGACCCAGGGGTCATCTAGTCCAACCCCCTGAAATTCAGGAAACACAGTAAAGAATCACTGACAGGTGGCCACCCAGCCTCTGCTTTAAAATCTCCAGGAAGGAGAGTCCACAACTGTTGAACTGCTCTTACTGTCAGAAAGGTTTTTCTGATGTTTAGTCAGAATCTCCTTTCTCATAACTTGAAGCCATGGGTTCGAGTCCCGCCCTCCAGAGCAGGAGAAAACTGGTGATTGGTGGTGGCAGCTGGCCGGAGACTGGCATTGGCGATTGGGGGTGTGATTGGTGTCTGCGCCAAGGCCTGCTTACGATCGGCTGCGGCAATTGGGCGATTGATTAGCAGCAGTGGCGATGCTTGCGTGCAATTGTGTGTGGTTTTGTGTAGTGTGCAGGAGGGCTTATGGCAGTGAGTGTGCAGACAATTGGTGGCTGTGGCAATCCCCCCCATTTTTTGTTGCAGTCCCCCCAAAAAGGGGTCAACTTATACAAGGGGGCGTGTTATACACAGAAAAATACGGCATCTCTGTTTCTCAGGGTCTGTGCACTTTGCAAAAAGTGAGGCCTCAGAGCACTGAGAAGATTCAGAGGGGTTGTTCTTAAAGAAGAGCAGTGGGTGATTTAATAATAATAATAATAGATTTAAAAGCATTTCTCAACGAGCATCAAATTAGTGTTCAAGTTTGCAAACCGAAGGCTGCTCTGGACTAACCTTAAACTATCACAAATATTTCAGGCAGATGAAGATTCCGTCGGAGAAGGTAAGAAAGAAGGCAAAACATCACATTTTTGGGGAGAAATCTACATTAGCTACTGTCTCACAAACATTATTTATCCCTTCCTCCATTTTTAATGGTTCCAGGTGAGTCCAAGCTATCTGAAAGACTGTATTCCCTCATATGAACCGGCTTGGATTTTGAACGATACCAACTGTACGAATGTCATGATCTACAGGAATAAACCATCTGAAAAATTCACCCCTGTTTGCAGATTGTCACCCCTGTTTGCAGCACTGGCAAATTCGTATGGGAGAGGACAGTCCTTCAGATAGCCTGGGTCTAAGCTGCACTTGGCACAATCAGCACAGTTTTCCTTCCACTGCAGTCCAGCTTCCAACAAAAACTATCTGATTCGTCTTGCTATCCACCATGGCCAAATTTAACATGCTAAATTTCCCCATATGAACTGGCCCGGTTCCTGCAATCATCCTTTGAAATCCTTCTTTGTGCGCCTCCTCCTCGAGAAGTCCGGAGGGCGGCAACACAAGAACAGGGCCTTTTCTACAGTGGCTTCCCATTTGTGGAATGCTCTCCCCGGGAGGCCTGCCTTGTGCCTTCATTGCAGATCATTTAGGTACCAAGAGAAAAAGTTTCTCTTCAGCCAGGCCTTGGGCTGATTAACTTTCTATGGCCTTTTAAATGTGTTTGTGGGAACGGGGTTATTGGTTTGTTTTTGTCCTTGTTTCATTATGTATTTTGTTTTCTCGTTTTGTATTTTTATGATGTGAGACGCCCTGTACTTTGTGGATGAAGGGTGACATACAAATTTAATAAATAATAATAACCAGGGCATTTTTTCAGCTGGAGCTCAGCTGCGGTACCTCTCAGGTGGGTTAGTGTTACAGAACAAGGGAGAAGTTTTTGGTGAGCTCCAGCATACTCTTTTTCTACAAAAATAGCATGGATCATAATGGATGTTGTGATTAATTACACAATACCACACCATTCATTTCAACACAAAGGCCACTAATTTTAATGGAAAGGAAATACAGTGGAACCTCGGTTGTCGAACACCTCTGTAGTCAAACATTTCGGGTTTTGAATGCCAAAAACCCAGAAGTAACTGCTCCAGTTTTTGAATGATTTTTGGAAGCTGAACATGCTACGCGGCTTCCTTTTTGAGTTTCCCTATTGTACTGAGGCTTCCATATTGAGTTTTCGGTTTTCAAATGTTTTGGAAACGTTCTTCCGGAACGGATTACATTCGAAAACCAAGGTACCACTGTATCATCAGACAAGCAGCAGAAGCGAATCCCCATCCTATTCTCCTGCCTGATTTCCATCCCAAACAACAAACAGGTGAGCTGCTGCCATTTTCACCCCTCTGCTTCGCTGGACGGCAGTGAGGTGTTGCCTTGAATATCAGAAAAGGGTTGAGGTTCATCTGGAGAGAACTCGAACCCTATGGTTGCTGATCTCCTGTTCCCTAACATCTCCTCCATTGCTCACAGGAGAAGACAGAGAACTGAGGATAATCCTCGTCGGTAAAACAGGCTGCGGGAAAAGTGCCACGGGAAACACCATCCTTGGCCGGAAAGAATTCGTGTCGGCGCTCAGGCCAGGAACAACAACTGTGACCTGCCAAAGAGGCCAGGGGACCTGGAATGGCAGGACTGTCTTGGTGGTGGACACAGCAGATATTTTGAGCTCAGGTGCCTTCAGTGATGAAGAATTAGCAGCCGAGATCATCCGTTGCATTGAGCTGTCCAGGCCTGGTCCCCACGCTCTGGTTTTCGTGACTCAGGTGGGCCGTTTCACAGCAGAAGATGAGGCGGCAGCGAAGCAAGTCCAGGATGTCTTTGGCTTGGAGGCCACCAAGCACATGGTGGTCTTGTTCACCCGCAAAGAAGATTTAGGTGGAGGCTCCTTGCGGGATTATGTGGGGTGGTCAGAGAACAAGGCTGTCAAGGAGCTGATGGAGAAATGTGGCCGCCGCTTCTGCGCTTTCATTAACAGGGCAGAAGGGGAAGAGAGGGAGGAGCAGGTCTCCGAGCTGATGGACATGATCCACGACATGGTTCAGGAGAACGGAGGAGGCTATTACATCAACGAGCTGTACTTGGAGCCCGACATAACCAATGCAGATCTCAGGAGTTACATGACAGAGAACAGATGGGCCAGGCAAAGAGCAGAGCAAGTTTCTGGCAGGAGGCAGAATGTACCACGTCTCGTGGCAGATTGGTTGTTGGTTGCTACGGGGATTGCAATTGGGTGCGCTTTGCTGGGGTACATTATTTGGTGTGTGTTTTCTTACTTTCAAGTTGGATCCTCTGCCTCCTAAAATAGCTCATATTGGTCTTCCATACCCTCTCCAGCTGCTTTTGGCCTACAACTCCCATCATCCCTAGCTAGCAGGACCGGTGGTCAGGGATGATGGGAATTGTAGTCCAAAAAACAGCTGGAGACCCGCATTTGGGAAACCCTGGGATAGAGTGTCAGACAAGGAAATCCCTGACTGCTCAGGGTTCAGATCCCCACCACTCAGCCATGAATCTCACTGGGTGACCTGGGGCCAGTCACTCACTCTCAGCTTAAACTACCTCACAGTTTTGTTGTGAGGATAAAATGGGGAGGGAGAGAATTATGAACTCCTTGGAGGAAAAGGTGGGATATAAACGTAATTAATAAAGAAATAAACTCTTGTGTGGCAAGACGAGCAACCTAACTTGGAAGGTTAGAGTTCAGTGAGCGGCAGTAGTGGTTTGAATGTCAGGCTCAGAGCTGGGAGAGCTGGGTTCGAATCCCTGCCACTCAGCCATGAAGCTCACTGGGTGCTCTGAGTGCCCACTCTGGCACAGTGCCATAGGTTCACCACCACTGCTCTAGAGCAATTGCCTTCAATGGCTTGAAATAAGAACCAAGAGTGCCCACTATTTAAATACGTGACCAGGAAATGGGGGTGGGGGGTTGTGCAGAGAGGGGGCTGCTATCCCTGAAAGGCTCTGGCTGCCTTTCTTGAAAATGCTCAACCTACATGGCTTAAAAGCCGTGCTCAGTTTTTCTCCCTCTTGCAGTGATACGGATTCACATGACTCTGCAACAAAGCTATTTCCCAAACCAAAGAAGCCTAGAAGAGTATAGAATGTGGCCTTGGGGGAAGGAAGACCCCTGTGTGCTTGTGTGTGAGTTCAAGACTATGCAAAAAGGGGGGTCAGATTTCCTAGAAGTGATGAACAGAATCTAGGAGCCACTATGTAAGACGAGCCCAATATTTGGATCTGGCCAGGGACCCACCTAGTCCTGCATCCTGTCACAGCCACACGCTGTGATTCCCAAACAGTGGCATTCAGAGGCAATTGGAGACTTTGCTGCTCTTAGGATATGTGGTTCCAGTGGCGTAGGAAGGGGGGTGGGTGAGTGCAGACAGCCCCGGGTGTCATCACTGAGGGGGGTGACAAAATTGCACACCGCGGCGGGCAGCACTTACCGCGGGGCCTGGCCGGCAGCGCCCCTGAGCCACGCATCTCTCCTGGGAGTGGCGTGGTGGCATGAGCACCTGCAGGCTCCACACTGCCCGAAACGGCAGCTTTGGGCTTGCGTCTGCCAGGCAGACTCCGCAGAGGCTCCACGCAGTGTGCTCTGCTCCGGGCGCCCAAGCAGCTAGCTACGCCACTGTGTGGTTCCAGCCACAAATACAACCTGAGCATAGGGTGGAGAGGCTTGCAGTATGAACACCCCAATAAATCTTGCTTCCAGTTCTCGCTATGCAGAACTGGCAAAACTGACATATAAGCTACGGGACAAGGATAACTGTGATTTGAAGATGAATGGGAACCCTTTACAAAGTATTTGAAGACGCAACAAAGTGAACTGGACTCCTTGGCTGGTTTTGAATAAACATTCACAAACTTTTTATTGATAACCATCAGCTAAATAGTTTGAGGATCTCTACAACTGTGTAACATGCAGAAAACAGCATTCTTAGAGAAACCAAAGACTGGAACTGAGGGAAGCCGGGGTGGGGTGGGGGTTGTGTGGGAGGGTAGGGGGGAGGAGGAAAAATGGGGGGGGGATAAGGATGATATGTTTCTGGATAATATGTTTTGTTTTAATTTTGAATAAAAAATTTAAAAATAAATGAATCTTGCTTCCCCAGTTTGGGTCCAGCACAGAGCAAGGCGAGGGCTTACTAGGATAGCTCAGTTCGTAGAGATCTCAGGGACGGTGGGTTCAAGCTCCACTTTGGGGGCAAGAGTCCTTCATTGCAGGGGTTGGACTAGATGGCCCTTGGGGTCCCTTCCAACTCTGCCATTCCATGATTCTTTGTTTTTCTGGGCCAGTCCCTGCAGGCAGGCATCCCGTGGTCAATGGGCTTTGGTCAAGTCAGGCAGAGACAGACCCAAATTGCCACAGGTTTGGGGGCGAGGGGACCAGAGGGGGCAGGGGCTGTCAGGAAGATAGAAGCAGGGCTATTGCAGTGGTTCTGAAACTGTTTACTCTGGGCTAGACTTTCAGAAGAAAAATTTGTTCACATTGTTGCAGGCAAACATGCTGTACAGTGGTACCTTGGGTTACATACGCTTCAGGTTACATTGGCTAAAGTGGTGCTTCAGGTTAAGAACAGTTTCAGGTTAAGAATGGACCTCTGGAATGAATTAAGTACTTAACCCGAGGTACCACTGTAGTTCCTGGGTCTTGCCAATAAAACTCAAACACGTTGCAGGATTCCCCCCAAAATAGACCAGAGACAATGAATACTTCATCCAGCAGAGCTTCACTGCTACTGAAGGCAAATGAGCATCATGGTCACAAATCCAACACATTGAGGTTTGGCACAGTCCATAAGAAATCCACTTGCAGACTTCAACTTACAATAACCTATAACAAGTCTAAACCTTCACACTAAGCATACTATGTACAGAACAGCACACTAGAAGGAAAAGAAAGAGAAACAGAAACCCAGGCTCCTTCTGGCCTCAACTTTTATAGAAAGAAAAGAAAACAGAACCAGTTTAAGGCAGCTGGACTCAGCTTCTCTGAAGGAATAACCCAAACATCAGGAACCTTCTGCTTGTTTCTTTCACACAGAGAAGCTTCCAGAACCTTCTTGAATTAAATAGAATAGGAAAGATCTTTCTGCACTAAGAAAATGCAAACTGACAGTTATTAATATTGCAGTTGTTGTATAAGGGATTATTATTATGACCGGAATGTAATGGAAATTAATAAGATTTTGGAATGCAGAAATAAAGAAAATAACCAAGCCATCGATTCTAGCATGCGGGGGCCACTATCTAAATTGTATGACCCAGTATTTGAACGATTGGTATTAATAATTGTATTATAAATTGGTATTGTTATAATGAGGCTATTATTGGATAGTAATTGAAAACTAATAAAAATTATTAGTAAGAAAAGAAAAGAAAGCGGTGGTGGGCAAACATATCTCCATCCTTGATTCTCGACTCCTCACTGCCGATATTACAAAATGTTACAGCAGGAGCTAGAGCTGTCCTTTCTGAATTGTTCTTCGGTGTACATTGGTGTTCTGCCATTGAGTGCCACCAAGCCATCAATCATCTCAATGAGCTCCTTCACCTGACTCTCCTTTTCTTCTTCTTCAGCCACATTGTTAAAAGCAATCAATCGCCCTTCGGACATCTCAATCAGATCCTTCAGGTGCCCCTCAGTGCCTCGTATGAACTCATTTATAGTTAAATGATTCCTATCTAACTCATCTTTATAGGTGAATAAAAGAATCAGATAGTTCTTTCCTTCATCCTTGAAGAGGCTTTTCACTTCCTGAAATATTTCCTGGTCCTCCTTTGTGATCTTTCCCGCTTTTATCACGACGAGGATGGCGTGAGCTCCAGGATAGACCATATAAATGCACTTCTTCAGCTCCTCTCGTGTGAAGCGTTTCTTATATGCTGTATCAAAGAACCCAGGTGTGTCAACAACAACAACTGCCCTGCCACCTACAGTGGCTTCTCTTCTTTCGCAGGCCTTGGTTGTTGAATCAAGATTGGATGTGCTTTTAAATTTCTCAGCCCCCAGGATGGTGTTTCCTGTTGCGCTCTTCCCAGATCCAGTTTTGCCAATGAGCAGAATTCTCAATTCTTTGTCTGGTCTGGCTAAATAAAAGATAAAAAATACCATGTCAGCAAAGTTCCTGAGACTAACATACACACACAAAAGTCTTACAAATGTTTCATAGGTGTGCTACTTATTAGTTACCTAATTTGTTTTACAAGAAAGGCGATTCTGACTAAACGTCAAGAAGAACTTTCTGATGCCAAGAGCATCAGACTTTCCTTCCGTGGAGGTTTTTAAGCAGAGGTTGGCTAGCCATGTGCCATGCGTGCAATAGTTGCGATTCCTGCATTGCAGGGGATCAGACTAGATTAATAAACAACTACCTGACTTTTAGGGACGCCGGTGGTGCTGTGGTCTAAACCACTGAGCCTAGGACTTGTCGATCAGAAGGTTGGCGGTTTGAATCCCCGCGACGGGGTGAGCTCCCGTTGCTCGGTCCCTGCTCCTGCCAACCTAGCAGTTCGAAAGCACGTCAAAGTGCAAGTAGAAAAATAGGTACCGCTCCAGCGGGAAGGTAAACGGCGTTTCCGTGCGCTGCTCTGGTTCGCCAGAAGCGGCTTAGTCATGCTGGCCACATGACCCGGAAGCTGTCTGCGTGTCTGCGGTGAAACGCTGGCTCCGTCAGCCTATAGAGTGAGATGTACATGCAACTCCAGAGTCGTCCACGACTGGACCTAATGGTCAGGAGTACCTTTACCTTTACCTGACTTTTAGAAGGTGGCTGGGGGGCCCCGGCCAAATGGGCAGGGTATAAGTAATATTATTATTATTATTATTATTATTATTATTATTATTAGACCCTTAGGGTCCCTTCCAACTTTGCAGTGCTGTGATTCTATTGAAGCTACAGTGGAACCTCTGTTTTTGAACGTCTCCGTTGACAAGCATTTCGGACCTCGGACGCCGTAAACCCGGAAGGAAATGCTTCGGTTTTCAAACACTTTTCGGAAATTGAACATGCTGCGCAGATTCCATTTTGAGTTTCCATATTGTGTTGAGGCTTCTGTATTGAGTTTTCAGTTTTCAAACATTTCAAGACTCAAACGGTCTTCTGGAACGGATTACGTTCGAAAACCGAGGTTCCACCGTACAAGGGAAATTTCCTACCCCTAGTTCTCTTGCCAGTTGAGGGTGCACAGAAAATGTGTTGTGGTGTTTCTTTCCAGTGGGCACCCTGACCACAGTTTCTACCCTCTGAATGATCCAAGGAGAAGACTTGTTTGTGGCCACCTTGAAGTCATAAGCAAACCATGCAGCATTTGTTTTGCTACCTCAGGACGGTCAATATCAGGAAAAGACTCACCTTTGGCCATGCTGCCTGTCGCAGAAAGATAAGCTGCCATCAAGGTTCACGGCAGTCCAGAAATCCTGCATTAAAGACACCAAAAGTCATTTGCAGAACTCCTGGGGGACTCTCAGTGTTGCAGAACTCAGTTTTTCTCCAAGGACTTTCCTGCTACTGGAGTCCTTAGTCAAAAACAAAGTTTGGGGAATACGTAAATCGGTCCTCTCTGATACCTAAGACTGCAAGCCAAGAAGCTTGGAGCAGGAAGCAACATTCAAAGAGATAAAAGTTGCTGGCCTTCTACCTTGGCTCCAGTGAAAAAATGAACTCCTTGTGAGGGGTCTAAATCCAAAAGGAAGAACCAAAACTTAGAGGTCCTTGCATTCCTACTTGTTGTACAAGGCAAGAGCGTTTGCAGATAGGCTCAGTACTGGGTAAACATGGTAAAAATCAAACTCTAAACCGAATGACTTCACCTGAGAATGCCCCTTCTACCTTCTAGCCACACCAAAGAGGGAGCAAGCTTGTTTTCTATTTCTCCGGAGGGCAGGACCCAAACCAGTGGATTTGATTTACAAAAAAGGAGATTCTGACTAAGCCTTAGGAGGAACTTTCTGAAGGCAAGAACCGTTTGATGGTGCAACAGACTCCCTCAGAAGGTGGTGCAATCTCCTTCCTTGTAGGTTTTTAAACAGGCTGGGTGGCCATCTGTCATGGATTCTTTAGATGTGATTCCTGCGTTGTGGGGGTTGGACTAGATGGTCTTGTGGGAATGTTCAGGGTGGCAGGAGAGAATATATTGTTTATTAATATCCTTCCTAACTTGTGCTAGCAAGTTTCTTCACTTAGCAGAGTGCAGTCCGCTTCTGACGCAGCTGGTTGCAAACTCGTGTGAGTTTCTTAAAACAATAAGCAATTCAATCTGGTTTGTCTAGATTGAGATATGTTCTAATATTCCTGGTAAGACCCTTTTGAATCCCTCCTAAAAGAATAAAGACACAACAGTCTTATTCATAAGTAACAAAATGTAGTTTTACTTATGATCTGGCCGAGCACAGTGTGATCCCTGAAGGCAGGCTTAAGGCTTAAAGTTACAAACATGTACAAACAGGTTTACTCCATATGGGAGATGACCTGGGGAACTGCTGTGGCAGCCAGCAGTCCAGTCCAGGTGAGGCAGGAAGCAGGCAGGACAAAAAGGGGAGGAAGGGGGAAGGTGGCAGGGTGACTTGGCCTTTTACCAGGTCTGGAAAGGTCACGCCCACCCACTAGTCACATGCAACAGGAAGTTTCAACTGGCTGGACCAAACATCCCCTTGCATGTCCACTCTAGCAAAACAAGGAATGTTGAAATCAATGGAAAATGTAAGGAGCCATATTACGGATTGTTTGCAATACTATCTGTCACATGAAATGTTTAAAGTAGATAGAAAGAATGGTTTTTCGGACCAAAGCTGACAATTCAAAAAAGAACTTCTACAAAACAAAGAGAAACTTTTGTTTAAAATGTATAATCTGTTATTAGACTGGGAAACAAAAGACGAGTCCTTTCTGTTGGGGATAATTCAGACAGAAATTCCCAGGTGTCAGGAAAGGTTATTTATGTGTGCCACTATTGCGGCCTGTGTTTTGTTAGCCCCAAAATGGAAAACAGGCGAGGTCCCAACCAAAGAATAATGGCAACTGAAGTTGACTGAATATGCACAGCTTGCAGACTTAACATACAGAGTAAGAGAACAAGAAGAACATATGTTTAGAGAAGATAGGAAAATGTTTATTGAATATATGGGAAATAATTGTGTACAGCTGATAATGCTGGCAGCATAAAGATAAATTCAGCAGTGTAAATAAGTCTGGATGGATGCAATAATGGAATACTGAATGGTTTAGTTTTTGTAAAATATGCAGGGATTTATGATATGTAAAATGAACCATGGAAAGAGAAGAAAGCAAGTCATTGCTATTTTAAGGATGTAAAATGAGTATTTTCAATTGTAAAACAGAAAAATTATATAAAAACAGAAAGGGGTGAGTCCATGGCCTGGATTGTGCCCCCCCTTTCCCCCTCCCTTCTAGAGCATCACCCAGGAGGGCAGACTTTGCCTCCAACCACCAACCGCCCCTTAAAAACCAAGTGCAGAAGGCGCATTGTGGCATTTGCAAAATATTTTCCCACCCCCCAATCCCCCTCCCAGTTTCCTCCTGCAGGAGGGATCCCCACCTCTGCTTAATTCCACCAGAACAGAGGGGTGTTTTCATTACCTTGACTTCTGCTGGGCAGTTTTCTCAGCCTGGAGGTGTTCCTGGTCTGGCTGTTTCTCTCTGCAACTTCTGGCACCTCTGACTCTCTCCGTCCCTCTCAGAGTTCTGAGTCTGACGCAGGTTTTGAGTGCACAGTAATAGCCAAAAGTTTGACATATGCTCAGCAGTGCAAAGTGAAAGTGTTTTCTTCTCAGTTGATTCATCCAGTTACCCATCCGTAAAAGGGGACCAAAAGAGCCCGGCTGATGGATCAGGCAAAAGACAGACGTGGAAACCAGGTGCCCCGACAGGGAGCTCACAAGCAAGACATAAACACAATGGCCTTCTCCACACTTGTGATTCTCAGCAGCTGGGGTATTCAGAGGTACACTGAGCACCGCCAGAATGCCAAGCAGACCAGAGTGACATGGGAACTATGTATAAGGCAGCCTTATACAGAGTCAGACCATGTGCCATAGACTCATTACTGCCCTTGATTGGGACACTAGACTTCAGTGGAGGCAGCCTGGAATAGCCTTAGCCTTTTTTGCTGCTGCATCACACTGTGGGCTCATGTGAAGCTTGTGGTCTGCTAAGGAAGGAACTGATTGACCGTCTCCTCACAACAGAAGAAAGCCAGTTGCTACCGGGATGCTATTCCGTTCCAGATGCCAGAGCACACCTGGAATCCTGTATCCCATTCTGGGCAATACAATTTAAGAAGGATGTTGACAAGCTGGAAGGTGTGCAGAGGAGGGTGACCAAGAGGATCAAGGGTCTGGAGACAAAGCCTTGGGAGGAACAGTTGATGAGGTTGGGGATGTTTAGCCTGGAAAAGAGGAGACTGAGAGGAGATAGGAGAGCCATCTTCAAATATCGGAAGGGCTGTGCCATGGAAGGGGGAACAAGCTTGTTTCCTCCTTCTCTGGAGGGTAGGACTCGAACCCATGGCTTCAGGTTATGAGAAAGGAGGTTCTGACTAAGCATCAGGAAGAACCTTCTGACAGTAAGAGCAGTTTGACCATGGAACGGTCTCCCTCGGGAGGTGGTCTCCTTCCCTGGAGGTTTTTAAGCAGAGGTCGGAGGGCCATCTGTCATGGATGCTTGAGCTGAGATTCCTGCATTGCAGGGGGTTGGGCTAGATGACCTTTGGGGTGTCTCTTCCAACTCCACGATTCTATGAATTAGCTTTCTACTCTCCTTTCTGTTAAATGACCCAAGAGCAAATTGCCCACCCTTTCTTGGGACTTACCTCTGCGGCTTTCAGCTAGTTACGCCTGTGCAGTATGGCCTGAGATCAGGACAATTTCCCCAGGCTAAGCTTGCCTGGTGCATGCTGGAAAATTCAAGAATTCCTGCCAAACCACACAGGAGAACCACTAGCCCCACGTGGGGCACCATCTGTTAAAGAAAATTATGGGTTGAGAGACTACTCAGCAGCCCAGCTCGTCGGGGTACCAGTCCCCCGTGGGTCCCTGCGGTCAGTAAAAGAAATAAATTCCAGCCAAGCAATTTGGAGCAAAACAGCAATCAGTAGACTTAGATCCTTTATTGTTGCACAACAGGTTCAACAGCAGCAGCAAGTGAAGCCTGAACAAAGGGCGACATTGACTTTTAAGAGTTCCCACCATATCCCAGAATACAGTTCAGACACCATCATCAATACATCATTGCTACATCACTAAAACACCAGAAAGGGGAGGGTTATACCCAGTTAACATAAACAGACAAGTCCCCGAGAACAAGATTAACATAGGCTAATACCTCTTAATTGCCCACCACCCAAAGTACAATTCCCTTGGTATCTAGATCCTGGGGCAAATTGGTGATGGGATTCAGCTTTCCTTGGCTAACAATAAGCTCTGGGCATTTCCTGGGAAGGGAGGAGTGTATGTGTCTGAGGGATTATGGTGGGAGGTGGGAGGGAAAAGAGTCCTTTTTCCAAGGGCAAAATGGCATTGGAATGGAGGAAATTGGCAAAGCGGTTGATTTTATATTATTTATAAAGCTAGGTATCTTCCCTAAGCTGTCAAGTCAAAAGGATACATTCAGGCATAATATTTGTAGCATTTAATAACTTTAAAGATGTGCCCCCCCTGTAATTTCTGTAACAACATAAATTCGTGTAACACACTCCAGATATATGCATGTGAAATAAGGTTTGCGTGCAGCATAAACCAAACATAACATGTGGGATGAAACTGTGAGGTCTCTGCTGCGCTGTTGTGCAAAGAGGAGAGAAACTGCTATGTTGTTTTGCATTTAAGGTCGAGCAGAAGATAGATACGACTGATATGAAAAATTCCTGCCTATTGGGGTGTACCACACTAGGCAGGGTGTTATTTCTAACAGTGCAAATTCTCAGAAATGGTCCACAGTACACAGCTTTTGCTTTTGCTTTTGCTGTTTACTCCAATAGTTTCCCTGCAGCTTTCTCTGCCTTCCTTGGCCTCCTGAGCCGGGAGAGCCTTCTGAAATCTCAATCAGGGATAGTCCGACCATGAGGTGGGAAAATGCATGTTCTCAAAGAGCCCCTGTTTTCCAGGGACAGCCCAGGAATTGCATAAGCCATCCCAGTTTCTGATTTGATCCTGGAATGCCCCGGTTTTCCCTTTTCCTCCCCTTGAAGTATGGGAGAACAATTAAAAGTGTGTAGGCACAAAAATGGACTCCTGTTTACCCTGAAAATAAAATTCCTGCACCAAACGGAGGAAATGTTGATGGTGGCGCACAAAGCCCCTCCTATAATTTTGAAGGAAAAGGTCACCAATCCCCTTTCCATTCCGTAATTGCAATGCTTCAGCGGCCAGCCATTTCTCAGGAAACACTGGGAGTGTTTATTCCTTAATTGAAAATGGAGCCTTGCGCTGTCTACTCATAAGTAAATCCCACGGTATTCAATGGTGCTTACTCCCAGGTAACTGGGTAATGACTAGGCAGCTTCACACTGCAAGCCAAACCATTTTTACTCAGAAGTAAGTCCCACCGAGTTCAATAGGATTTCCCATGGGGCTGCCCTACAAATACCAGACAGATTAAAGGGTCTGAGGAACAAGGAAGTGGAATGAGGGATGCAGGACAAATTTGATCCAGCTTCCATTGAAAAATGAAAAGCATTTGGTACAAAGTTGTAAGTGGGACAGGGGGAGGGGGTTAAATATGCTTTCTGTTCCTGTTTTCGAATATGATCTGGAGATGTGTGTTAAATAATTCCCTTCCCAAATGGTAAAATATCACAACTTTGGGAAGAGGTTCAAGCATGTCTCTTGCTGTGCAGGACCTGGTGTCCAGGCACTCATAAGAATGGACTGTACATTTATTTGACTGTAGGGCGGTAAATGTGAACAGGCCTCTTTTGGTTTCCTGGGGCTTATTCCCAGGAAGTGGATGCAGGTGGCACTGTATGCTTTGGTTTAGGATTGGTGTTTGGGGAAACAGGGTTTTTAAGCCTTTGAAAGCTGTCTGTCCACAATCAGGACCAGCAGGACACAGCAGGCATAAGATTGGGTGGTAGGGAGAGAGACTGAAGCAGCAATGACTGGACGCTCTCTAATTTTGCATTATGACATGCCCTCCCCATGGCAGCCACATAGTGCTCTGCCCCACACCCCTGCCAGCAGTTTTATGACTCCCACCTCCCACCACACTCTCTCCAAATTCAAAATGTACCCCTGATCCAAAACGGTTGGTGGCCGTTTGATCCAGCTTCCA
This sequence comes from Podarcis raffonei, assembly GCF_027172205.1. Lineage (NCBI taxonomy): Eukaryota > Metazoa > Chordata > Lepidosauria > Squamata > Lacertidae > Podarcis > Podarcis raffonei. The sequence continues at coordinate 1,696,828 of NC_070613.1, read as the reverse complement.
TTGAAAGGTGGAAATAATAAATTTCCACTTTCCAAAGCAAAATGAAACACAGCCAATCTCTGAAATCCTCGCTTTGTGGAATTTCGCGACGCAGTTCTCCAGCCAGAGTTCACAAGAATGCGTATAACTGTGAAAATGACATGCAAATATGCATTTTATTAGGAACAGTGTCTTGCAAAAGTATGTATGTAATTTACAAAGGTGTTTGTTAGGGGAAATTGACACAAAAATACAGCTAAACTTTCGTAATGGTTCAAAAAAAAACACACACACATTTCCAGAGAGTTTAAGATGGGGAAAATGAGAAACTGAGAGAACTGAAGTGGGTCGATGTATCCACTCCTACGTGCGGTTTAGGAAACTGTGGACAGTTATGTTATTATTTTCATAAAATTCCTTTACCTCTTGATTGTAGAAGACCTCAAAGCGCTCTGCAAAAAGAAAAAAACAACAGGATTATGATTAATAATAACGAAAACATCCACAAATTAGAACCATCAACAAACTACAGACATATCAGCATTCTAAATATATGAGTAGTCTGTTGGGATACTGCCAGGGAGATAAAGTCCATCTTGGCCCCCAAGCTCGGTGCCGGACGATCCATCGACCTCCCTTAGTCACGCAGTATCTAGCAATTGTAGCGACACGAAGCCTCAAGAAAAGATAGCCACATTCTTGGACTTGTGCACACTCTATCAGCAGAATCCACACAACAGAAGTTGCACAGCATGAGAGCAGAACTGCATATTTACAGTTTTATTCAGCGTAGGTCAGAACAAAGAAGGCATGACCGTCTGCTCCGACTGCTCAGGCAAAACAGCCAAAAAACGAAACAAACTTACAACATAAACATCCTGTGAGACAGGAACTTACGCAGGCTGTTATACAAACATCCTGCTCCCTTTTAAGGTGGAACGGAAATATCCTAACATCCTCCCCCTTTCCGTGTAACCTGTAGTACCTGTGGTTCAACCCAATTGCAACCTTTGTGCGTAAACCTTCAGTTGTTCTCTGTTAACAACCTTAGACAACAGATCAGCAGGAATTTCATTTCCTGGCATGTAGGACACCTGAATGAGTCCTTTCTGAATACACTCTCTTGCACGATGTAGCTTAATCTGCAAGTACTTGGTCCTTTGCTTGCAACTCTCAGAGTTCAGCAAAGCCAAACAAGATCTATTGTCTTGATACACTTGTATAGGACATTTCACAGAAACCCCAATGTCCTTAAACAGTTGCATCAACCATTCACAATCCAAGAGTGAAAATGACAGAGCATTGAGTTCTGCTTCACAGGAACTTAGGCTAACTGTCGTCTGCTTTTTGCACAACCAGTCAAACAGGCAGTGGTTGTACATGTAGCATACTCCAGAAGTGCTTGTACCATCCGTGGTATCACTTCCAAAACTTGCATCTGCAAAGATTTCAAGACCTCCAGTCTTCTGACTGGTGAACCTCAGCCTGTAGTGCATAGTCCCTTTCAAATACCGGGCTATGCGCTTCAGAGCTTTCCAATCCTGAACAGTAGGATTGTTAGCATGTCTGCTAAGCAGGTTAGTGCTTACAGCAATGTCAGGTCTTGAACATCTAGCAATGAAATTCAACTTGCCTAGAATGCATCTGTACAGCGTTGTGTCAGAAAACGCTTCAGCAGTACTGTCTACCTGGTAACCTGTCACCATCGGTGTGTCTGCTGGGTTTGCATCAACCAAATTCAACCTGGTTAATACATCAGTAATTTTCTGTGTTTGGTGTACCAGAAAATTACCTGCTTGGTCCCTCTCCACCTGCAGAGAAAGATAGTTGGATACCTCACCAAGATCCTTCATGTCAAAGTGCTCCTTCAGCTGAGCTAGGGTGCTTTGGTAAAAAGCCTGATTCTTCCAAAACATCAGAAGATCATCAACAAAACATAAACAATACAGTTTGTTTTGCCCCTCCTCCTTGACAAACACACAAGGATCAGCTTTGCCCTGGTGAAAACCTAGAGAAAGCAACGTTTCAGTGAGTTTTGTGTTCCAACACCTGGCACTCTGCTTGAGACCATATAAGGATTTCCGCAGTTTACAGACCATTCCCTTCTGTATCTGCATTCCATCAGGTGGAAGCATGTACAGCTCCTCCCCCAAAATTCCGTACAAAAAAGCTGTATTAATGTCATGATGGGAAACATGCAGTTTCTCCTCCGCAGCGATCTTGAGCATCAGCCGAATGCTCTCATATTTGACTGTGGGTGAGTAGGTCTCGTGGTAATCCTGCCCTGGTACCTGTGAAAAACCTCTGGCAACCAATCTGGCTTTGTGTCTGACAACCTTGCCATTCTGGTCTGTCTTGGCCTTGAAGACCCATTTGCTGCCAACCAGTCTCATCCCTGGGACTACCGGTACCAGCTCCCAAGTTTGGTTCCTATTCAAGGAATCAACTTCAGCCTTCATGGCATTAAGCCAAGGCTCAGCATCTTTAGAGGTTAACTCCTGGACCTCTTTGAAGCTTGAAGGTTCCCACACCTTCTCTGAGCTACTAAGAACAGCAGTTGCCATCTTAGCAAACTCATCAGCAAATCTCTTTGGAGGTTTGCCTTTGGTCGCCCTTTCAGACCTGCGAACCAGACGCAAGTCTTCTGGACTCATCTCCTCTTTCTTAGGAGAAAAGTGACCAATGGTGAACAGTGGTTCTTCCAGTTCATTGTCAGACTCATCAGATGGTCTGACTGAGGCCTTTGCGCTCTTGTAGTCTGCTGTGTCATCACTGTCACTGACAGCAGCAGCAGCGCCGCCCACTGAACTGGAATCCGAACTCTGATCATCATCATCATCATCATCCTCAGTTTCCTCAGCTTTCTCAGCATGATCTACTTTCTTCACATCACCTTCATCCTCCTCTGGGTAACTCTGGAAAATTCCCACATTTCCCCCCCACTTAGGATTGTACTCAACACTCCTTGTGAACTTTATGGATTTAGAGTTAGTCATCCATACTCTGTATGCACCTTTTTCGTACCCCATGAACAAACCATGTGCCCCACGCTTCCCAAGCTTGTTGCTTTGTGGGGTGTGTACCCACATGTCAGAACCAAAGATTCTCATGTGTTTGACATTTGGTTGCTTACCAAACATCTTCTCATAGGGAGTGCAGCCAATAGGTGATGACAGTCTCCTGTTAAAGGAATAAACAAAATTCGCCAAAGCCTCCCCCCAAAACTTCTCAGGGAGATTGGCATCATGCAACAAGGTTTTTATCCCTTGCAGCAACGTTTGATTTGCTCTCTCCACAAGCCCATTCATCCATGGCGATCTAGGCGTTGACAAGTCATGCTGGATTCCCTTCTCAGTCAGGAAAGCTTCAAACTGCTGAGAAGTGAATTCCCCGCCTCGATCAGTAAACAGACAACCAATACGTTTACCGTGAGCATTCTCCAACCAAGCACAGAATGCCTTGAACTTAGGAAATGCTTGCGATTTCTGCTCGAGCATAAACACATGAATGTACCTGGAAAAAGAATCAATTAGAACCATGAAGTACCTTGCTCCTCCCAAAGAGGGCGCTAGAGGACCTACCAGGTCTGCATGAACTAGCTGGTAGGGTTTGGAAGCCTGCCTGCTAGACTCCTTGCCTTTTGGAGCAACCTTCACCTTGTTCTCTGCACAAGATACACATTTCATGTGAAATTTGCAAGGTTTGATGTCCAAACCTTCAACCAACCCAGGCATCTTGGCTAGCGCTTGCCAAGAGAGGTGACAAAATCTGCGATGTGCATCGTGAATGCATCCTGCATGAAGAACCTTGTTAGTTTGTGCAACACAACAAGTATCAGCATTAGACACAGCAACATCATCATAAGTTAGACTGAACAAACCATCCACCAACTTTGCATGCAAAATGTCCTCTTTGCCTTTTCTGATGACACAGACAGTCCTCCTGAAGGAAACCTCAAAACCACGCCCAGTCAGCTGTGGTACACTAACCAAATTGTCCGCAGCTCCTGGAACAAAAAGTACATCTTTAATGGTAAGATGCAGACTTGCAAGTTTCACAGTCCCAACTCCTGCAGCTTGCAAAGTCCTTCCATCAGCCAGCTGGACCTCTCCATCTTGAGGTGTGAAGGAGATAAACAGATGGCGGTCTTTGGTGAGATGGTGCGAGCACCCAGAGTCAATAACAAACCTGGCCTTGGCCTTGTTTCCCACCGGCGTGGGCTTTTGCAGCTTGCCTTTAGCCTTTGGTGAAGCTGTGCCAGCAAACATAGCCTTGTTTTCCACTGGCGAGGGCTTTTGCAACTTGCCCCCCTGCTCCTGGCCATCAGACGTGCCTTTAGCCTTTGGTGGAGCTGTGCCAGCAAACATAGCCTTGTTTTCCACTGGCGTGGGCTTTTGCATCTTGCCCCCCCGCTCCTGGCCACCTGCAAGCATCTTGCTCTGTTTACATCTGGTCTTCCGGCCTCTGCAAAGGCTCTGACCTTGGTTCTCACGAGAAACAGAGCTCTCAGCTGCTGACTCTTTGGCTCCCCCTGGAGGCTGGAATGCTGCCTGGGATGACGTTGTAGTCTGCTCCCCCTGCAGCTTGCAACCGGTGCCCTCAGCATCCCTGCATTCACTAGCATTCTGGGAAACAGCCAGGATCTCCGATGCATTCAAACACTGGGCTGGGATGACTGGCAGATGGGCTATCTTCAAAGCATTCCACATCTGACGTGCAGTCGTGTTGCCAGCTAGCGTAGCAATTTCCTCCAGAGAGACGGACAAGACTATTACGTCTATGGCTCTCGAATTCTGAGCCTCCCATCTCCCTGTCAGAGGAACTGGAGGGGCTTCACAGACAGTATGCCAGACTCCAAACTGACGCAGCAAACTCTCACACCATTTTGCCCAGGTCTCATAATTGTCCCGATTTAATTTTGGGCACTCAGCAGCTTCAGAGGCTTGGAAAAACTCCATTCCACCTCTTAACTTTGGCCGTGAGTCTTCTTCACTTCAGAGACTCCTTATCTTGGCACCCATAAATCACGAAGCCTGCTTGGCTCGGCTCCCAGGCCAATTAGGCCAGCCGGACATCAAAGAGGCTGCCGCGGCAACAGAAAAGCCTCTGCTTTCGCTTTTCCCACACATACCTCAGCAGTCTGTCGCAGTCTTACTCTCCTGCAAGTGCCGTGAATCTGGGCCCGAAACCTGTTGTTGGGATACTGCCAGGGAGATAAAGTCCATCTTGGCCCCCAAGCTCGGTGCCGGACGATCCATCGACCTCCCTTAGTCACGCAGTATCTAGCAATTGTAGCGACACGAAGCCTCAAGAAAAGATAGCCACATTCTTGGACTTGTGCACACTCTATCAGCAGAATCCACACAACAGAAGTTGCACAGCATGAGAGCAGAACTGCATATTTACAGTTTTATTCAGCGTAGGTCAGAACAAAGAAGGCATGACCGTCTGCTCCGACTGCTCAGGCAAAACAGCCAAAAAACGAAACGAACTTACAACATAAACATCCTGTGAGACAGGAACTTACGCAGGCTGTTATACAAACATCCTGCTCCCTTTTAAGGTGGAACGGAAATATCCTAACATAGTCTTGTCTAAACAAAAATGTTTTTCGCAGGCGGCAAAAAAAAGTTAGCGAAGTTGCCTGCCTGATGTCGATATGCAGGGAGTGTTGGTGCTGCCACACCGAAGGAACCATTTCTTATCAATGCAGAACAGATATGATGTGGCACCTGTAACTGTGCCCATTCTGCCAATCGAAGCATCCAGAGACCACATGTGGGGTCAGGCGATCTCAGGGCTAAACTGCTCCCAAACTGTTAAGGACTTAATATTCTGAGAGCAACACCTTGAACTTGGCCTGGCAGCAAATCGGGAGCCAGGGCAGGTCTCTGAGCCCAGGCGTCCTAGGCTGACAAACACCTGCTGCTGTCAACAATGGTGGCATCCTGCACTCATTGCAACTCCCAGATTAGGCACAAGGGAAGCCCCACATATTTTAGAAAGAAACGAAACACTATGAACTAGAGGATATAAGAACATCCTTCAATTCTTTCCCCTTTCCTCCTCTTTCCCTTTTTCTGTGCAGGGCCTTGATCCGTCCCCGTGAAGGATCTGCCAGAGCTTTTCCATCAGCAGCTTGGAGTCCTCCTCCTTCTCTTCTCCAGCTGCTGTGATGGGATGATGAGCTGCTTGTGCGTGAAATTCCTAGTCCCTCAGAGTTAGGCTAAGTCCACAAACCTCTGTCTGTAACGGAGCTCCATAATCATGGCTCCGTCAGTCGCTGGCAGAATCCGACAGTGGGCGTTTACGGAACTTCTTCCAGCATAAAAGCTCCTTAACGGAAACGCGCCTTCTGGACTCTCGGCGCGACAGTTTCCGGCGAGGAGTGGGCGTCCCTATAGGAGGTCCTGAAACCTCCCCACTGTTATCGCTGGAAGTGTCTCTGAGCCATCCCTCCGACTCACTATCCCTTGGAGCTCCTTCTCTCCCCCTGCTGGTTCCCTCCTCAGCTGACAAGTCTCTCCCAACCTCTGTGAGCCCTTTCCTCTCCGGTTCTTCCGATGGCAGTTCCCTGACATCCACCTCCCCTCCAGGGCCCCCTTCACCCCCTCCTCTCCCCTCCTCTGCGGGAGGTGAGGGAGCAAAACCCCTGAAAGAACCTCCCTCATCTTCCGAAGTCTCAAACATTTCCCTCCACCGGTTGCTGTTTCTGGTTTCTAAGTACTCCTCCTCATCGGAGTCTATTCCTTCTTCCAACTCCGATTCTGCGAACCCTTCCAGTTCCTCCTCCTCGTCGGTGGTCCCAAAGTACTCCCTCCGGAACCTCGCTACTGACTGAGGTTTCCTGGGGAACCTTTGATGGAACGTTTCAATCAAGATCTCGTCATTGACCTCCTCTGCCGTCACCCAGGTGTTTTCTGACTCCGGTTCCCCTTCCCACGCTACCAAATACTCCACCTGATTACCCTTCCACCTGGAGTCGATGATTTCCGCCACATGGTTGCTGCTTTCCCTCTCATCTAAGACTGGTCCCCGTGTGGAAACCCCTTCACTTCCCCCCCTATATGGCGACAGTAATGACCTGTGGAATACTGGGTGCAGTTTCATGTGGTCCGGTAACCGGAGTCTGAAAGCCACTGGGTTGACCTGTTGAATGACCTCAAATGGTCCCAGTCTTTTGGGTCTCAATTTCTTGCAACCCCCCTTGAACGGCAACCCCTGGGTTGACAGCCACACCTGATCCCCCACCCTTATGGTTTCACCTTCCCTTCTGTTCTTGTCTGCCTGCCTCTTATATTCTTCTTTGGCCCTTTCTAAGTTGAATTGGAGTTGACGATGGATCGCTTCCATTTCTTCTACAAAATGTTCGGCGGCCGGGACACTCCATCTCTCCCCTCCCCCCCCTGGAAATGCCCTGGGGTGGCACCCATAATTAGCCAAAAAGGGGCTCATCCCGGTGGACACATTCTCCGCATTATTGTAGGCGAATTCCGCCAGCGCCAACTTTTCGACCCAATCGTTCTCTCTGTCATTGACATAACACCTCAGGTATTGTTGGAGGATACCGTTTGCTCTTTCCGCCTGCCCGTTGGTTTCCGGGTGCCTGGCAGTCGAAAAATTGACCTCTACGTGCAGTAAGCTCATGAGCTTCCTCCAGAACCTGGACGTGAATTGTTTGCCTCTGTCTGAGACCACCCTCAAGGGGGCGCCATGCAGCCTGAAAATATGTTCTACAAACAATTTGGCTGTCTCTTCCGCCGTGACTGCATGTGAGCAAGCTACAAAGTGGCACATCTTAGTTAACAGGTCTACTACGACCAGTATGGCGGTTTCCCCCTTGGATTTCGGCAGACCAGTCATAAAATCTATCGATACCGCCTCCCATGGTCGTTCTGGCGTGGGTAACGGTTCTAATAACCCCGCCGGCACCCGCCTTTCTCCCTTGGCTCGCTGGCATTGGTCACACCCTCTTACATACTCCCTTACATCTTCCCTCACCTTGGGCCACCAAAATTCCCTGGTAACCAACCACATGGTTTTGTGTTGCCCAAAATGCCCCGCTGTGGGGCTGTCGTGCAGCTGTTTGAGTACTCTCCCTCTCAATTCCCCTTCGGGTATATATAGTGCCCCTTTGTAATACAATGCCCCGTTTCTTTCTTCAAAACCTCCGGGGTTTTCTCCCTCCCTCCTTGGACATCTGAGCTTATTCTGGGTGTATTCATCATTCTCCGTCTCCTCTACCAGTTCCCTTTGCCCCACCAACGCCGCCCCACACACCCAGCGGTCCTCTGGGATGATATGTCTCTCTTCGGGTGCTCCCTCCCCCTCCAAATATTCAGGTTTGCGTGAGAGAGCGTCCGCCCTGACGTTTTCTGGACCTGGCACATAGCAAATTTCAAAATAAAATTTGGAGAACTCCTGGGCCCATCTCACTTGCCGTTGGTTGAGCACTCGTGCCGTTCTCCAGTACTCTAAATTCTTGTGGTCCATGCACACTTGCACCTTATGTTGTGCACCAATTAGTAAGTGTCTCCATCTCTGGAACGCTTCGTGAATGGCGAGTAGTTCTCGGTCATATACCGTGTAGTTCCTCTCGGATTTGTTTAACTTACACGAGAAGAAGGCACATGGTCTCCACTCCGACTTACTCTTCCCCGGCTGAAGAAGCACCGCCCCCAACGCCCGGTCTGATGCATCAGTTTCCACTCTCATGGGTTTTTGTAAATCCACATGCAGGAGTTGTTCTTCCAAAGCGAATGCCTTTTTCAATTCTTCGAATGCTTGCTCCGCTTCCGCCGTCCAAACAAATTTCTTCTTGCTGCTGAGACAGTCCGTAATGGGAGCCGTTAAATGGGCAAAGTTCTTGATGAACTTACGATAAAAGTTCCCAAACCCTAAGAATCTTTGCACATCCTTTTTCGTTTTCGGCGTCTTCCATTCCAGCACCGCCTGGACCTTGCCTGGATCCATGGCTAATCCCTTGTCTGACAAGCGGTACCCCAGGAATTCCACCTCCTTGGTGTGAAACTGACACTTCTCCAATTTCACCCATAGCTGGTTTGCTTGCAGTCGGCTCAACACTTCCCTGACGTCCTTTACATGCTGCTCCTCATTCTCTGAATAGACTAACACGTCATCTAGGAAGGCCACGCAATTCTTGTAGAGCAGAGGTCCCAGGACGTGGTTCATGAACGATTGAAAACATGCTGAGCCTGCTTGTAATCCGAAGGGCATAACGAGATATTCAAAAGCCCCTAAATGGGTGAACATGGTTGTCTTCCATTCATCCCCCTTCCTTATCCGTATCAGGTTGTATGCCCCCCTCAGGTCCATAGAATCATAGAATCATAGAATCATAGAGTTGGAAGAGACCACAAGGGCCATCGAGTCCAACCCCCTGCCAAGCAGGAAACACCATCAGAGCACTCCTGACATATGGTTGTCAAGCCTCTGCTTAAAGACCTCCAAAGAAGGAGACTCCACCACACTCCTTGGCAGCAAATTCCACTGTCGAACAGCTCTTACTGTCAGGAAGTTCTTCCTAATGTTTAGGTGGAATCTTCTTTCTTGTAGTTTGGATCCATTGCTCCGTGTCCGCTTCTCTGGAGCAGCAGAAAACAACCTTTCTCCCTCCTCTATGTGACATCCTTTTATATATTTGAACATGGCTATCATATCACCCCTTAACCTCCTCTTCTCCAGGCTAAACATGCCCAGCTCCCTTAGCCGTTCCTCATAAGGCATCATTTCCAGGCCTTTGACCATTTTGGTTGCCCTCCTCTGGACACGTTCCAGTTTGTCAATGTCCTTCTTGAACTGTGGTGCCCAGAACTGGACACAGTACTCCAGGTGAGGTCTGACCAGAGCAGAATACAGTGGCACTATTACTTCCCTTGATCTAGATGCTATACTCCTATTGATGCAGCCCAGAATTGCATTGGCTTTTTTAGCTGCCGCGTCACACTGTTGGCTCATGTCAAGTTTGTGGTCAACCAAGACTCCTAGATCCTTTTCACATGTACTGCTCTCAAGCCAGGTGTCACCCATCTTGTATTTGTGCCTCTCATTTTTTTTGCCCAAGTGCAATACTTTACATTTCTCCCTGTTAAAATTCATCTTGTTTCTTTTGGCCCAGTTCTCTAATCTGTCAAGGTCGTTTTGAAGTGTGATCCTGTCCTCTGGGGTGTTAGCCACCCCTCCCAGTTTGGTGTCATCTGCAAATTTGATCAGGATGCCCTTGAGTCCATCATCCAAGTCGTTGATAAAGATGTTGAATAAGACCGGGCCCAAGACAGAACCCTGTGGCACCCCACTAGTCACTCTTCTCCAGGATGAAGAGGAACCATTGATGAGCACCCTTTGGGTTCGGTCAGTCAGCCAGTTACAAATCCACTGAGTGGTAGCATAGTCAAGACCGCATTTTACCAGCTTCTTTACAAGAATATCATGGGGCACCTTGTCAAATGCCTTGCTGAAATCAAGGTAGGCTACATCCACTGCGTTCCCTTCATCTACCAGGCTTGTAATTCTGTCAAAAAACGAGATCAGGTTAGTCTGACATGACTTATTTTTCAGAAATCCATGCTGACTATTGGTGATCACAGCATTCCTTTCTAGGTGCTCACAGACTGTTTGCTTAATGATCTGCTCCAGAATCTTCCCTGGTATTGATGTCAGACTGACTGGGCGGTAATTATTTGGGTCCTCTCTTTTCCCCTTTTTGAAAATAGGGACAACATTTGCCCTCCTCCAGTCTGCCGGGACTTCGCCTGTTCTCCAGGAATTCTCAAAGATGACTGCCAGTGGTTCTGAAATCACATCTGCCAGTTCTTTTAATACTCTTGGATGCAGTTCATCTGGCCCTGGAGACTTGAATACATCTAAACTAGCCAAGTATTCTTGTACTATCTTCTTAGTTATTCTGGGCTGTGTTTCCTCTGCTGAATCATTTGCTCCAAATTCTTCAGGTCGGGCATTGTTTTCTTTATCGGAGAAGACTGAGGCAAAGAAGGCATTGAGGAGTTCAGCCCTTTCTGTGTCCCCTGTTTGCATTTCACCATCTTCTCCTCTGAGTGACCCCACTGTTTCTTTGTTCTTCCTTTTGCTACGAACATACCCATAAAAGCCTTTTTTGTTGCTTTTAACCTCTCTAGCAAGCCTGAGTTCATTCTGTGCTTTAGCTTTTCTGACTTTGTGTCTACACGTGCTGGCTATTTGTTTGAATTCCTCTTTGGTGGTTTCCCCCCTTTTCCATTTTTTGTACACATCCTTTTTTAATCTTAACTCAGTTAAAAGTTCTTTAGATAGCCACCCTGGCTTCTTTAGGCACCTTCCATGTTTCCGTCTCATTGGTATTGCCTGAAGTTGTGCTTTTACTATCTCCCTCTTAACAAACTCCCAGCCATCATGAACTTCCTTTCCTTTTAGTATTACTGTCCATGGGATCTCACCAAGCACTTCCCTAAGTTTTATGAAGTCGGCTTTCTTAAAGTCGAGAAATTGAGTCCTAGTATGCTTGGCTGCTCCTTTCCGCTGTATAGTAAACTTCAGAAGAGCATGATCACTCGCGCCTAATGATCCTTCCACTTCTACCCCACTAACCAGGTCATCAACATTGGTTAGGACCAGATCTAAAATGGCTGTTCCTCTTGTTGCTTCTCCCACTTTCTGGACAATGAAGTTGTCTGCAAGGCCAGTGAGGAATCTGTTTGACCTTATGCTCTTGGCTGAGTTTGACATCCAACAAATATCCGGGTAACTTAAGTCCCCCATTACTACTATCTCCCTTCCTTTTGCATGCTTGGCCATCTGTTCCAGGAAGGCATCATCTATGTCCTCCGTTTGGCTTGGGGATCTATAGTAAACTCCCACAATGAGGTCACTGTTATTCTTCTCTCCCTTAATTTTGACCCAAATGCTCTCACTTTGGCTTTGAGGTTCTAAATCTTGGATCTCTTCACAGGTATACACATCCCTGACATATAACGCCACTCCTCCTCCTTTCTTGTCTGGTCTGTTTCTCTGAAATAGATTGTATCCCTCCATTATTACATTCCAATTGTGGGACTTATCCCACCAGGTTTCAGTGATTCCTATTATGTCATATTTAGTTTGCTGTACCAAGAGCTCAAGCTCATCTTGTTTATTTCCCATACTTTGCGCATTAGTGTACAGACATTGAAGTCCATTAATCATTCCCCCGTGTCTCTTATTTAAGGATTTTTTCCTCCCACCACTAGGTCTGCGTGCTGTTTGCTCCATTCGGTCTATGACATTTGGATGATCATCTTCATCAATTGATAGACTCCTACCTTCAGGAGCACTGTCTCCCTCCCCCACATTAGTCAGTTTAAAGCCCTCCTGATGAGGTTTCTGAGATTTTTTGCAAAAACATTCCTCCCAACCGTTGTGAGGTGCAGCCCATCGCTTGCCAGAAGTCCATCTTCAAGAAACTGCAGTCCGTGATCTAAGAATCCAAACCGTTCCTGTTTACACCATTTGCGAAGCCAGTTGTTCACTTCCACTATTTTTCCCTCTCTCCCTGGGCCACGTCGTTCAACTGGGAGGACAGATGAGATGACAATTTGTGCATTTAATTGCTTCAATTTCCTGCCCAGAGCCTCGTAATCTCTTTTGATCTGGAGGCTATTGCTTGCAGTGTCATTGGTTCCCACATGAACCAAGAGGAAGGGGTATTTGTCAGTGGGTTTTATGATTCCTTGCAGTCGTTCAGTTACATCTTGGATCTTAGCCCCGGGGAGACAGCACACTTCCCGAGACATCTTGTCAGGCCCACAGATCACTGCTTCTGTTCCCCTCAGTAGGGAATCCCCTATCACCACTACACGCCTCCTCTTAGGTCTGGTTGGGGTTCTTCTGTGAGCTGTCCGTTCCAAGGTCGCCTGCACATTCCCTGAGGACTGCCTTTGCTGCTCGTCTTCATATACCTGATCGACTGTAATGAGGGAGAGATCCTCAAATGGAGTCTGCTCTTCGTCTTCCATGCTAGGGGAAAGGACCTCAAAGCGATTGCGTATTTCTAAACAATCAGAGCGAACCCTGGGCCTCCTACTTCTTTGAGTCACGTTTCTCCATATATCTGGCTCCTGTGTTGGTGAACTAGCCTCCTCAGGGGAGTCCCCTGTCACCTCCTCGGTGGAGACGGTGTGCTCTGTTGCTTCCAAGAAGAACTCCAGCTCTCTAATTCTTTGGAGCGTAGCTACACGTTCCTCCAGTTGCTGGACTTTGTCTTTTAAGAGGGCAATCAACATACAATTGCTGCAGGTAAAGCTGCCTGCAACCTTTGGCAAGATGGCAAACATTGCGCAGGAACCACAGGCGACTGCAGCTGTTCCCTCACCCTCCATCTTGGTTTAGTAAAAATCTAGTAAAACCATCCAGTTTAGTAAAAATCTTTCCCTTCCTCACCCTGGTCAAAATGTCATCAATCCTGGGCATGGGGAAAGCCACTGGTTCAGACACTGCATTTAGGGCCCGGAAGTCCACTACAAGTCTCGGTTTATCCGTGTTTTTTTTGTCCACAAAAAACACTGGGCTGCCCCCCACCGCTCTGGACTCTCTGATGAAACCTTGCTTCAGGTTTTTATCAATAAACTCCCTTAACTCCTGCATTTCCCTGTCTGACATGGCATACAGCTTGCCCACTGGGAGCTGGGCCCCAGGGACTAGATTGATCTGGCAGTCAAAGGGCCTATGCGGTGGTAGTTTGTCTGCTTCCCTTTCGCTGAAGACATTGCTCAGGTCAGCGTATTGTTTGGGCACCTTCCCTTTGTCCGTTACTTCCGCCCCTGCTAGAAAGGCCTTTGCCCCTTCCGGAGCCTTCCCCTCTTTGCAATGTTCTAGGCAATGTGCTGACCCAAAGGAGACCACTCTCTGATGCCAGCCCACTAGCGGATCATGCAACGCTAGCCAGCTCATTCCCAAAATAATGGGAGCCCCTCCCAAGGTGGCCACATTGAACGCTATTCTTTCGGTGTGCCTGGCCACCCTCATTACCATTGGGACGGTCTGTAGGCTGACTTCTCCTCCCAACAGCTCCCTCCCATCGATCGTGGTCACCTGCAAGGGGTTACTTAAAGGGATTGTCTGTATCTGGTGTTCAGCTTTAAACTCCTTACTCATAAAATTACAGGAGCTGCCTGAGTCCAATAGCGCCTTTATCTTTAAAGGATGTCCGTTTGGCAGCTCTAGCAACACCTCTATCACTAGGGCTGGTCTTGGAGGTTCCGGCGTGGGCACTTTTACTGCTCCTTGGCCTGGCTGCTGTGCCCTGACGGTGGCAGCCAGGCGTTGGCTTTTACTTGCTCCTGGACTTCCTCCTCCTTTCCCCCAACAGCTCCCGCCATCCCTTGCCATTCCTTTCTTTGTGGACAGACTCTGGCAAAGTGACCTGGCTGCTGGCAGAGATAACATTTCTTGGGGCTCTTCCCCTCCTTCTTCCGCCCTTCACTGGGATTTGAAACTGCGCGCGCGCGCGCTGTTCCAATTTCCATCGGCTCTCCCAGCGGGAAAGTTGGCTCCGGAATCTCTGGAATGCGGAAATCCCTCCAACGCTCCCCTTTCCCTTCCCGCTTCTCCAAGGCTCTCGCCTCCTGGCGCGCTCCAATGGTCAGCGCCGATTTGGTCAGCTGGTCCATAGACTCCGCCCTGGGCGCCCGGGAAAGTTCGTCTTTCACAGCCGAAGAAAGTCCCTCTTCGAAAAGCATTTGAATGGGTTCCGCTGATAGATCCCACCCCAATTTATGTATCAACATGGTAAACTCAGTCCAGTACTCACGGACAGATCAGCTCCCCTGTTTACAAGCCATCAACTGTCTGCGCACCACTCCCTGCTCAATGTCGCTGGAAAACATCAGGTCCATGGAGCGAAAAAACTTCCTTGCGTCCTTCAGGACTTCATTATTCCCTGCCATCAGGGGTCTAACCCAGTCTCTCGCCCCCCCCTTCGAGATGGCCAACCACAAACGCCACTCGCGATTCCTCGTCGGGAAAGTCATCAAACTGCAGATTGAGAGCATACTGCATCTCTGTCCTAAAGGCTTGATAGTTCCTGGGATCCCCCCCAAACTTCTGCACCAATCCTGGCATCTTTCTTGCCAGTGGGGAGCCTTTTGCCTTTTCTGCATCCTGCGCCCTCCTCTCCTCGAGCCTCGCCGTTTGCAGCGCTAGCTGGACCTCCAACACCCGGTACCTTTCTTCCAGGCTTGGACCCGCTCCAGCTCCTCCTGCTTCTCCGGTTCCGGCTGGGTTGCTCATGATGCCTCTCTGCACAAGCTGCTTTCAGGGACTGTCAGATTGCTGTGATGGGATGATGAGCTGCTTGTGCGTGAAATTCCTAGTCCCTCAGAGTTAGGCTAAGTCCACAAACCTCTGTCTGTAACGGAGCTCCATAATCATGGCTCCGTCAGTCGCTGGCAGAATCCGACAGTGGGCGTTTACGGAACTTCTTCCAGCATAAAAGCTCCTTAACGGAAACGCGCCTTCTGGACTCTCGGCACGACAGTTTCCGGCGAGGAGTGGGCGTCCCTATAGGAGGTCCTGAAACCTCCCCACTGTTATCGCTGGAAGTGTCTCTGAGCCATCCCTCCGACTCACTATCCCTTGGAGCTCCTTCTCTCCCCCTGCTGGTTCCCTCCTCAGCTGACAAGTCTCTCCCAACCTCTGTGAGCCCTTTCCTCTCCGGTTCTTCCGATGGCAGTTCCCTGACAGCTGCCTTGTTATTCAAAGCGAAGCAGCGATTCCCACATTTCTTAACCAGTTTCAGGAGCACCTTGTTTTTGGAATTCTCCACATATTCCTCCAAGGATTCACCTTTCAAATCCTCTTTGTGGGTGAACAAGACAAGCATGCGCTTCCCGAACTTCTTCCTAAACCTTTTCTTGACCTTTTTAGCAGTTTTCTTGTCTTCCGGAGTGAAACGGCCCACAGTGATCACCAAGACCAGAACATAAGGACTGGACTTGCAGAGGTTTTTGATCTCTCGCTTGTGCTGTTTGAGAGATTCTGAACTAGAGACAGCGGGCGTGTCAATCACAGAAAACCTCTGGCCCTTAAATTCTCCACTCTCCTTCTGGACGTTCTGAGTTGTTGGCTTAGCTGAAAAAGCCGAGAGAAATTTCTCCCGTCCAAGGAGGGTGTTCCCTGTGGCACTTTTCCCCACCCCGGCCTTGCCAAGAAGGACAATACACAGTTCCGATTCTTCCTTGACCAACCACATTCTTTCATTGGATCCCCGGGGGATCCGTTACACGTAAGGGGGGAGTCCTCCCTTCTTCCCTGTCCCTTTTCTTTCTTTTTAAAATATTTTTTCAAATTAATTTTACCTTTATGATTTGACATTCAAACTTAGAATACAATAATGAAATATTCTCTGAATTCTCCGACCTCCCTCCTCCCCTCTGTGGAGTCCACAAACATCTTCTTCTACATCTGAGACCATTCTCTATTTATCTATATACTCTTCAGAGAATAGCTGGAAGTGGGGAGGCAGAAAAATGTCCTACTTTCCTTCCACTCTGCAGTACTGCGCCCAGAGCTCAGAAACTGCTTGCGCCAATGAAATTCCCTGTCACAAAATGCGCCTAGAACGACGGGAGTTTCGAACACTGGTTAGGTAGCCACCTGTCATGGATGCTTTAGATGAGAGTCCTGCATAGCAGGGGGTTGGACTAGATCAGAGGTTCCCAAGCTTATTTGACCTAGTGCCCCCTTTTCAGAAAACCAACAACTCAGTGCCCCCTGGAAATCTACCTTCGTTAAGTGCACAAACAGAAAGATGTCGTGACAAATTTGCATTCTTTTTATGTATCTATATTTCTAGCTACGTCCTAAGTAGATAATCACTCCGACTTTAACTCTATGTTACATTGATAAGCATCATTATACAACAATTGAAACCATGCACTCAATGGTTTTTCAAAATTTCATTCTCTTCTTGTCTTTCTTCATGCTTTATTCTATTATTTAGACTATACTAACAGGGAGAAAATGCTTGATCTGAGAGCTGCTGCCATTCAATGGATGGAGCTGTAAGAAAATAAGGATGGGGGACAACCTGGCTTGCCAGTAGTACATGTGAGAAGAATCTAGGGGGTCTTGGTGGACTCCAAGCTTAACGTGACTCAATAGTGAGATGCAGCAGCAAAAAGAGGTTGGGTGGCCATCGGTTATGGATGCTTTAGTTGAGATTCCTGCCTTGAATGGGGTTGGACCAGCTGACCCTCAGGGTCCCTTCTAACTTTGCGATTTGACAATTCTATGATTCTGTGAGCAGGATGAGATGTTGCCCAGCTGGAGGGAGCATCTCTGAGCAGGTGCAGAGTGCAAAAGGCCTTCTCTAGCTGCAGCAATTCATTATGTGAAAGGCTGGGCTGGATGAATCCCTAGCTGGAAATTAAGATTGCCGGAAGAAATAACAGCAATGTCAGATATGCAGATGACACAACCTTGATGGCAGAAAGTGAGGAGGAATTAAAGAACTTTTTAATGAGGGTGAAAGAGGAGAGCGCAAAATATGGTCTGAAGCTCAACATCAAAAAAACGAAGAAGATGGCCACTGGGCCCATCACCTCCTGGCAAATAGAAGGGGAAGAAATGGAGGCAGTGAAAGATTTTACTTTCTTGGGCTCCATGATCACTGCAGATGGTGACAGCAGCCACGAAATTAAAAGACACCTGCTTCTTGGGAGAAAAGCAATGTCAAACCTAGACAGCATATTAAAAAGCAGAGACATCACCTTGCCAACAAAGGTCCATATAGTAAAAGCTATGGTTTTCCCAGTAGTGATGTATGGAAGTGAAAGCTGGACCATAAAGAAAGCTGATCGCCGAAGAATTGATGCTTTTCAATTCTGGTGCTGGAGGAGACTCTTGAGAGTCCCATGGACTGCAAGAAGATCAAACGTATCCATTCTTAAGGAAATCAGCCCTGAGTGCTCACTGGAAGGACAGATCGTGAAGCTGAGGCTCCAATACTTTGGCCACCTCATGAGAAGAGAAGACTCCCTGGAAAAGACCCTGATGCTGGGAAAGATGGAGGGCACAAGGAGAAGGGGGCGACAGAGGATGAGATGGTTGGACAGTGTTCTTGAAGCTACCAGCATGAGTTTGACCAAACTGTGGGAGGCAGTGGAAGACAGGAGTGCCTGGCCTGCTCTGGTCCAGGGGGTCACGAAGAGTCGGACACGACTAAACGACTAAACAAACAACAAAATTTTCTGCCATTGCAGGGCCTCTCCAGGCCCAACCATCCCCGCTTTGTCTCCCGGTCCTCGCGCATCACACGGGGAGACTCGCGCAAGAGGACAGCGCGGGCTGGGCGTGAGGACTCCTGCTGCCCTGAGCAGGCTTCGTGCTAGGAGGAGGGACCTCGGACGGATGGACTTGGCATCGCCCATGGGCCCCGATCCCCCTTCCCTCTTGCAAGCTGAACGGGGACAGCGCAAGGCGCTCCCCACGCCGGTCTCCCCGGGTCTCGCCTCTGGCCAAGGAATCAGGAGGGAGATGCGCGCCACGGCAGCGCGCTCAGCTGAGCTTCCAGGAACCCTCTGCTCTCCCCGCCCTCCTGAAGGGCGTTTTGGAACAAAAGGAGGCGCGATCGTGGGACGCTGAGCTCCGCATCCATTCACCTTCAAGGCTGAGAGATTCTGGCACAGTGCCGGATTGAGGTATAAGCTCAACAAGCCATAGCTCGGGGGGGGGGGGAATTAAAGGGAAAAAACCCCTGGATGTACATTTCCGAAATATAAGATAAAAAACAAAATAAAACCTACATACAGCAACCGCGTTTTGTGTTGTGTCGGCTCCTATGATGTAAGTCATGGGCCCCGCCTGCTAGCCTGCTCCCTCAATATCCCTGCTTTGCTCCTTTCTATATATAGGGTGCTTACATTCTGCTATTTATAATTATTAGTAGTTTGCATCATATATTTACACCTATTTTTATTTCATGTTATAGCAAGTTTCTGGAGACTTTATGATGAGTCTTTGTAAATTGTGTTTCTAAAGGAACTTTTGTTATTGCCAAATGCCAATGTGTTTGCATTATTAAGTTCGTTATGAATAAATCATTTTAAGTTAGAGCTTAATAATTATTTCAATATTAATATACTTCTTAATTGTATTTCAGTTCAACAATTACTTTTAAAAAACACATATTTTGTTATGTGCAAATGGCTTTAGATACCTATGAGGTCCATAAATTACCATATAGCATATATTAAACACAAAAACAGTGACAATTTGTTGTTGACAAAGGACAGCTGGACATATAAAGGGCCCCATTACCTTCAGGAGCTGAGGGCCTCATCAAACCTCAATCCAGCCCTGTTGTGGCACACACAAAATGCATTGTGGGTGGGCAGCTCATGCCTGGAAAGGGGCCGTTTCCCCAACCCCCCCCCAAAGTGAGCATGGACGTCTTACTGAAAGACCCGACTTCAGTTCACCCCTCAGCCCCTGGGGTAATTTCCAAGTGGTTGCAAAGTAGCACAAACCTTCCTTTTTACAATAAATAAAACATTGGAAGAGTTTGTTTTGTTTCCAAAGGGCAAGTCTTAGAAGCGGATGGTTCTGCTGACTCAAAAGGAGGGTGCAGAAGACACTCACTCCCCCCCGCCCCCGCTGTGTGTTTGTTACCAATGAGAGGAAGCAGGAGAAAGTAGGAGTCATGTCAACTTATTGAGAGGGGAGGGGGAAAGGAAATCTGCCCAAATGGAAATGAGAAGCATCAGGTGTGCAGCGGATACCAGGTGTCTGCTGCTGAGGTAGAAGGAGCTAAGTGATCTCAGAAAGGGAAGAAAAGGATGTTCCAGCTGCCTTGGAGCCTGGCCTCATAGACCAGCAGCTGCCAGTGTGTTTTCCAGGGGCACAATTGTGCCCTTGACACCTTCCCCTGTTGCACACACACAGCCACTGAACTCCCCATGCCCACTGCCGGGGCCTGAGAAGGTTTTAGAGGCTCCAAGCATTTAAAAGATGTTGGTGCCCCCATATATATCTAATTCAACACATGAACAATAAGCTTATAGTGATGGCCACCAACATGGATGACTTAAAAATAGGATTCTTGATTTATTTACCGCACACTGGCTTGTCCACCCTTCCTCAATCCCGTCCCTAGAAAACACCAGTCTGAGTGGTTTCCCCCCTTTTCACACTCCTCTCCAATGGAACACCCCCTCTTCTGCTCTAAATCAGAGCAAACATCAATTCCTGGGAAAGACGATTGACGTTTGCTCCAACTGAGTGCCAAGGAGAGGGTTTCCTGTGGAGAGGCAGCAAAACAAGGGGAAGTGTGGATAAGCCACAGAATTCCATGGATCCAAAATGTTAAACCCGGTTTAGGCTTAAGGAGGTTGTGAAGGGAAGGGGGAATGAAGGTCGTGAAATAGTGCCACACGGAGGATGTGCAATAATGATGGGAGAACGCAGATTATCCTGCTGTGTTTATTGATGATACTGCTTCCGTCTACATTGGAGGATGAGATCTTCCTGCTCCTCTTTTGCCTTCTTTGGAAGCTTCTCCGGATTCTGGAACAAACTACGAACAAAGGGAACTAAATGCCTGTTGGAAACAAACTGTAAGTGATTGGTGTGGAGTCAAGAGAAAGGGGGAAAGATGTCAAGGGGAGGAGGAGGGGGGAGTTCTTAAATAAGCAAGAATTTACCTTTCCCTCCTTAAGCTCATGGAAGGAACCTCAAACGTCATCTAGCCCAACACTTCTGCGGTCTCTCGATAGGGAGCCCTCCCCCCCGCCTCTGCTTAAAAACCTCTAATGAAATAGCATTTGGGGGGGTTAAATGAGGGGGGAGAACCACGTGTGCCACCTTGAACTTGGAAAAAAAGGTGGGATATAAATGCATTAAATTAATAAATTCTTCCCCAGGAACATAAAGTTCTTCCTAATGCTTTCATTTTTCATTTTACTTTTGAGCTGCTTGTTCAGCTCTTACCCTCTGGAGCAACTGAAAACCCCCCTGTTCCATCCTCCTTTTCCAAGTCTGAATTTGGCTACCATGTAAGTCATCAGCAAATGGAAAAGACAGGGGCCCCATTCTTATTCTCTGCACCCTACCTTCTTTGATTTCTTCTTCTGCTGCCCTTTGGGGATTTCTCCAGCATTCATTTCATCCTCCACTGGTCCCCTGCTGCTGTTTGTTTTGAAGTCTCCCCAGGTTTCCTTCCATCTGACCTCAGTGACGTCTCCATTGGACGCGGCTTGAGATACGGCTGGTCCCCGTTCTCCTGAACCACCTTCTCAATCACAGACAGCAGCTCTTCTGCCTGGCTGGCCCTTTCCTCTCCCGTCCCTTTGTTGTTGAAAGCGCAGCAACGGTTGTTGCACTTCCTCACCAAATCCTGTAGGGCTGTGTTTCCAGACTGTCCTATGTACGCCTGTAGGCTTTCTGACTCTAGGTCTTCTTTACGGGTGAACAAGACGATCATGTACTTTGTGGCCTCTGGGCCAAAGACCTCCTCCACCCTCTTGGCGGCCACAATGTCTTCCTCGGTGAAACGACCGGCCTGCGTCACAAACACCAGGGCGTGGGGACCTTGCTCACAGAGAGAGAGGCACTTCTGGACTTCCAGAATATCATGCTCTGTTTGAGGACGAGCATCAAAAATGTCTGGAGTGTCAATGACGACCACTTGTTTCCCCTTCCACCTCTCTGCTTGGACCTCTCTGCTGCATGTCTGGGTCACTGGCTTCAGAGAGAGTTTGGACTCAAAGGTCTTCTCCTCCCCCAGAAGGGTGTTTCCTGTGGCACTTCTCCCTCCACCAGGCTTCCCAACAAGGACTACCCGCAGTTCGGAATCCTTGTGGGAGAGACTCAGGTTCCCAGGCTCTGTTGGGAAGGAATAAGGAACGTTCATATCAATCACACTTCCCTTTCCTCCATGCTTCCCAGGCACAGTCCTCAGGTTGCAGCTCTGTGTCCAATGACCTGGTCTTGATTTTCCCAAGAAAACCTGCTCTTTAAAGCTGAATCAGAGCAAATGTCAATCCTTGGAAAACCTGAATTGACATTACATGTTACAAGGAAGGAGTTTCCAACTAAATAGCAGGAAGAACTTTCTGAGGGCAAGAGATGCTTGACAGTGGAACGGTCTCCCTTGGGAGGTGAGGGGCTCTCCATCCTTGGAGGTTTTTAAGCAGAGGTTGGATGGCCGTCTGTCATGGATGCTTGAGCTGAGATTCCTGCATTGCAGGGGGTTGGACTAGATGGCGATGGGGCTCCCTTCCAATTCTATAATTCTATGGCATTTGCTTTGATTCAGCTTTAGACAGTCAGTTGTTGTGGGGAAACCTCACAGCAAAACAAACAAACAAACAAACATTCTCGAACACAGAGTTTCAAATCATGGATGTGTGCCTGGAATGTGGTGGGTAAAATATCAGTGTAGATAATCTCTCAGTGTCAACTGAAACAACATTCAGGGCTTTCTGGTCCCCATTTAAGGTGTTATCCAGGGCTTTCAAGTCCACACTGACCTGGGTTCCTTGGAGCACTTCTCCCTCCATCGGTCGCCCCAGATCCTCCTGGGATTGGCAGAGGGTTCCTTTCTTCCTGTCCTGTTGGTTGGGGAGGCTCAGGGTGCCCCAGTGATGTGGTGTGGCCAGGCCTTCCCAGTGGTGTGGACATGGTTGTGGAGTCTCTTCCCCTGGTGATCCAATTCAAATTTTCTGAAACAATATTCAAAGCAAAACAACCATCCATTGAAATCCACATTTCTCTGAATTTATTAGTGCAGTTTTCCAGCCAAGTAAGGTGTACAAAAATGCATATACTAGAGTATATGTTGAAATGTGGAGAGCTTAAAAACCATATTGTCAGGAAAGCATTATACAATGTCTGGATTCGGTATAAAGATTTGTTAGAAAACAAAACCCCTAGGTGGTTGTCACCAATGGAAGCTAAGGAAGTGAAAAAACTTAATATGGAATCCAAATGGCCGAAGTATTGGGAAATTATAGAACATGAGGAGGGAAAAGTGAAATTGCAGAGTTATGAGAAGTTGAAATCTAAAGTAAGAGACTGGCTACATTACTACCAGATAAATGAAGTTTTTAAACAGGACAGGAAAATTGGCTTCCAGGTGGAGAGGTCAAAATTAGAAACAGAGCTTTTGGAACCCAGTACTAAAAATCTGTCAAGAATGTATAACTTGCTGCTGAAATGGAATACACAGGATGAGACGGTTAAATCAGCTATGATTAAATGGGCACAAGATATTGGCCATGACATTATGTTTGCTGACTGGGAACAGTTATGGACCACCGGTATAAAGTTTACGGCATGTAATGCCTTAAGAGAGAACATTATGAAAATGATCTATAGGTGGTACATGACCCCAGTCAAGCTTGCAAAAATTTACCACATGCCCAATAATAAATGTTGGAAATGTAAGGAAACTGAAGGTACCTTTTACCACCTTTGGTGGACGTGCCCAAGGATCAAGGTCTTCTGGGAAATGATTTATAATGAAATGAAAAAGGTGCTTAAATGCACATTCGTGAAGAAACCAGAGGCCTTTCTCCTGGGCATGGTGGGCCAATTGGTCTCAAAGAAAGATAGGACGTTTTTTATGTATGCTACAACAGCAGCAAGAGTACTTTTAGCAAAGTACTGGAAGACACAAGAACTACCCACACTGGAAGAATGGCAGACCAAGGTGATTGACTACATGGGACTGGCGGAGATGACTGGCAGAATCCGTGACCAAGGGAGAGAGACGGTGGAAGAAGATTGGAAGAAATTTAAAGTTTATCTTAAGAACTGATGCAAAATTAATGAGTGTTAAAATGTCTTGGGTCATGTAAAATAGAATTGCAGGGACAAACAATTGGATATGAGAAAAAGGATTTAAAGGAAAAAAAGTGTTATAAGTTGAAATTGGGGGTTGCTGGAAAGATTTAAAACAGGGATGCAGAAAAGGGAGGTATGGGGAAGTCGATGAAAGAAGGTTTAAGAAAAAATGTGAAGAAATTATACGTGTTTATATGTTTGTTTGTTTTTGTATTGTCTTGTATTGTCTATTAATATGTGTTAAAAAACCAATAAAAATTTTATAAAAAACAAAAAAAAAATGAAATGTGGAGAGCTGTGCTTAATTTGGGGGGAAAGTGAGAAGCAGAGAGAAGTCAAAATTTAAGAGATTCTCCCACATGTAGCCAGGAGAAAGAACACAGATGTCCACCTGCCTATGTCCTGGCTAGCACTGACTCCACTCTGGACATTATGAAACAGGGTCTGACGGGGATTCTAAGCACATTCAGGCAAACACAATTAGAAGCCACCCCACAACCAGGAGCCCCAATGACCCAGAATTTCCAACCATTGGGTTGCTGGGCACGTGGTTTGCATGTGTGAATCAAATGCCTGCATAGGTCTCATGTGCTGAATTGCATAAAGCAAGCAAACTCTTGTTAGCGGGGTACAGAGCCACCCCCTTCTAGGTGCAGAATTCTGCTCCCCTTTGAGCTCTTACTTGAACAAAGAAGAAACACAGGTATTTGTTGGATCTCTTTAAGGAAGGGCTACCTTGGGAAACTCAGCTCAGGGAAATCTATAACTGCTCCAGAATCATAATTTGATTCTACCTTCAGGGAATTCATTTAGTCCTCCTTCATCTGTGTCCATTGCCTCTTCCTCTGGTTTCATTTCAGCTGCGCTCCTTGTCGATCCTCTTGGAAACAGCTCAAGGAAAGGCTTGTTCTGGTTGTCTATCATCATCTGCTCGATTTTCACCAGCAGCTCTTCCGCCTGGCTGGCCCTTTCCTCTCCCGTCCCTTTGTTGTTGAAAGCGCAGCAACGGTTGTTGCACTTCCTCACCAAATCCTGTAGGGCTGTGTTTCCAGACTGTCCTATGTACGCCTGTAGGCTTTCTGACTCTAGGTCTTCTTTGCGGGTGAACAAGACGATCATGTACTTTGTGGCCTCTGGGCCAAAGACCTCCTCCACCCTCTTGGCGGCCACAATGTCTTCCTCGGTGAAACGACCGGCCTGCGTCACAAACACCAGGGCGTGGGGACCTTGCTCACAGAGAGAGAGGCACTTCTGGACTTCCAGAATATCATGCTCTGTTTGAGGACGAGCATCAAAAATGTCTGGAGTGTCAATGACGACCACTTGTTTCCCCTTCCACCTCTCTGCTTGGACCTCTCTGCTGCATGTCTGGGTCACTGGCTTCAGAGAGAGTTTGGACTCAAAGGTCTTCTCCTCCCCCAGAAGGGTGTTTCCTGTGGCACTTCTCCCTCCACCAGGCTTCCCAACAAGGACTACCCGCAGTTCGGAATCCTTGTGGGAGAGACTCAGGTTCCCAGGCTCTGTTGGGAAGGAATAAGGAACGTTCATATCAATCACACTTCCCTTTCCTCCATGCTTCCCAGGCACAGTCCTCAGGTTGCAGCTCTGTGTCCAATGACCTGGTCTTGGTTTTCCTAAGAAAACCTGCTCTTTAAAGCTGAATCAGAGCAAATGTCAATCCTTGGAAAACCTGAATTGACATTACATGTTACAAGGAAGGAGTTTCCAACTAAATAGCAGGAAGAACTTTCTGAGGGCAAGAGATGCTTGACAGTGGAACGGTCTCCCTTGGGAGGTGAGGGGCTCTCCATCCTTGGAGGTTTTTAAGCAGAGGTTGGATGGCCGTCTGTCATGGATGCTTGAGCAGAGATTCCTGCATTGCAGGGGGTTGGACTAGATGGCGATGGGGCTCCCTTCCAATTCTATAATTCTATGGCATTTGCTTTGATTCAGCTTTAGACAGTCAGTTGTTGTGGGGAAACCTCACAGCAAAAAAACAAACAAACAAACATTCTCGAACACAGAGTTTCAACACAGAGCCTACTCCTCTAGGCTTTCTTTCTCTAGGTCTTCTTTGCGGGTGAACAAGACGATCATGTACTTTGTAGCCTCTGAACCAAAGACCTCCTCCACCCTCTTCACGGCCACAGGGATGTCAGTTTCGTGGCACGTTGTAGTAGCCCAACTGAGAGATTACCTTGTAGAAACACCACCCAGGTTCTTATTCTCAAGAAAGACCCTAAGCTGGCAAGTCAGTCAGGAGTGAAAACAATATTGCCCTGGCCACACTCATACCTTGGAGACCCAAGTCAACAACTATTCCTGCAGTACCACTAAGTCTTGTTCCTTAAGGGAGAGTGGGCTGCTCATTTCCAGATTTGTGGACCTGCCTCTTGCCTGGGAATTCACCCCCCGAATTGCCACTTTCCAGGGTCCATACACTGCAACAATTCCCCTAAGCACCTGGGGTCACCTCACCCTTCCAACTGTGACCCACAAATGGTCCAACCTTCACCATTCCCATCACATGGTTCTTTCAGAGGAGGGTCAGGAGAAGGGAGAGACTTACCTCTAACTTCCTCTCTCGATTCATCCATTGTCCAGGCAGATTGCTGAGCCAGAAGAGAACCAGAAAATGAAGTTCATTAGCTCCTGCTTTGCCCAAACTCCTCTCCATCACCAGAGGAAGCTTATGATGGAAACACAACCCTGAAAGAACCTCAAAGCACCATATTCTGCCCCTGCAGATTTGGGATTCAATTACTAGGGAGGCAGTTGATGACATTTTTTACATGCATTGGTCCTAAATTAGGTTTGCTAATTTTTCCTGTTGATAATTTCATTGTTCTATCTTTTTGGAAACGGCTTTGAAGGTGTGTGGTTTTTACCACCAACAGGTGTATAAGCATTAATAAATAAACATGCCTAACACTTTGTCCTTCACAATCTCTTGCCAGAATCTTCCCACCCTCTACATCTGCGGGTGTACTTGCTTCGCCCTCCCCACTCCTCAGATGGTTGGTGGGAAAAGCACCCGGATATTCCCTCCCTCCACCCAGAGCTGCATCTCACCTCCCCCCACCTTACCTGCTGCTGCCTTGGGGGTCCCTGGCAGCCTGGCCTGGGGTATCCTCCCTTCTGCAGCTCCCAGGCAGGTGGGCTGGTTTGGGGAGGGCCCTGAACAGCTGCAGCCACTCAGGATGATGGTCTGTAGGCTCCTTGGGGCCTAGTCCTGATGAAAATACCCTCCAGAGATGACCACCTCTTGAAGGCAGCTGCTTTTCAGTGGGGAGGGGGCTGATGCCAACCACTTCCAGCGCCTCCCCCTTCACCCAGCGGACTCTCTCCCACTTGCTTCCTTCTGCTGCTGCTGAATGTCGCCATTTCAGGCCCCCCCTCCCCGGAACCTCCCCACTCAGAAGCCCTCGAGAAGCCACTGTCTGTCAGTGTGGACAATACTAATCTAAATGCACCAGTCAGTCTGGTTCAGGACAAAACAGCTTCCTTTTTTCTCCATGTGAACTGGGGCAGGGGGCACAGCTCAGCAGCTGAGCATCTGGTTTGCATAGAGATGGTCTTGGGTTCAACCGCTGGCAACTCCAGGTGGGGCATGGCTGAGCCAGGTGACATCTCCTTGCAAAAGGAGCTTTGGATGTTCCTAATAATAATAATAATAATTATACCCCGCCTTCCCCAGCCAAGACCGGGCTCAGGGTGGCTAACACCAAATATAAAAACAATTGATTGAAATACAGCTTAAAAAACAAGATTAAAACACAACATTAAAACATTAAAATGCAGCCGCATTTCAGTGGAAACTCAATCAAAAACTTTTTTGGGGATAAAAATGTCAAGTCTTCACCAAGTCTAACTATCCAGACTGGTCCTATATGGGCCAGGAAAAAGCCAGGGAAGTCCCCAAATAGGAGCCCCCTAAGACAAGAAAGCCAACGGTACCTTCTTTGTGACGCCTCTGGAGCTTGAAGAAGACTCTCGTGTTCAATGGTCCCTCTGCTCTGCAGTTTCTTCTCTCCCTCTCTGTCAATGGCCGACTCTGTTCTGAGCTGAATAAAATGGAGATGGCAGGCATGAGCTCCACACCCCCCCCCCAAAAAGCATTTCTTGGCTAGCAGCCAGATCATGTTCTGAGAAGCCAAAACAGCTTCCCAGAATTGCATTTCTGTTTCTATTGGCTACAGGAGAGGACAAAACTGCCCTCTGGGAGGATAATTTCAGAGGAGCTGCATTTGGTCTCCTGCAGTTCTTGGAGAAGCACCCAAGAGCAGCAGCAGCAGGAGGAGACCCACACGGAGGGAGATCCGCACGGAGAAAGACCCACACCTCAGAAGGACCACAGGTTGGTATTTGGGAGAGGGAGCAGCAGCCACAAGGTCTGACTTTAAGTCTCCTGTATTTCAACCTGCCTCAGAGATGCTCAAGGTCTGCTTTGTTTGACCTTTTGTTAGAGACTGAGTCAGAGCTCTCAGAAGCAAAACTTTGGCTTCTAGGGGTTTTAAAGTTTATTTTTAAAAGAACATGTCCTCCCCCGCCCCGCCCCCCCCCCGGCAGAATTGCCTGCAATTTGCAGACATGGAGACTGACAAATCCCAAAATTAGAGCTGTCGGGGGGGGGTTGGTACAAAAAGACAAAGAAAAAGTCCATCAATGTCCCTTTCATTCTGTGGCCCTTGTGCATATAGTTGCTTAAAATACTTCTGAAAACAATTTCTAATCTCATTTGGATTGCTTATGTCTTTTCCTTCTACTTCCAGGTTTGTAATTGTATTTAATTTTTGTCTTTTTTTCAGTTGCCAAGCCAGTAATTTCCCACATTTGTCCGCCGATTCAAATGTCTTCTGTCTCATTTGTTTAATTTTCCATTCTATTTCCTGATTCATCAATTCCATATATTGTGTTTGATAAATCTTTATTTCTCTCAGAATCTCTTGTGACTTCGGCTTGGCTCTCAATTTTTTCTCACCTTCTTTAATTTTCTCCAAAATTTTATCTTTTTTCTCATTTTGCCTTCTCTTTTTTAATGCATTCTGTTGTATCAAAAACCCTCTCATCACAGCTTTACTTGCGTCCCAGATTACTCTTTTTTCCACATTTGTTGGCAAATTTAATTCAAAATAGTCTTTTAAAGTCTTTTGGGCCTTGTTGTATACTTCTTCATCTCTAAATAAGGTGTCATTCATCCTCCATCTGAAGGTGCTGGTTGTTGTTAGCTTCATCTCCATCTTTACAGCATTATGGTCAGAGCAAGTTTTAGGGCAGATCTCCACTTTTTTTATCTTTGGTGCCATTCTTCTAGTAGTCCAAATTTGGTCAATTCTGGTCCATGTCATCTTGGCTTCAGAGAAAAATGTTCCCTCTCTCTCCAAAGGGTTCTTAGTTCTCCAAATATCGATCAAATCCATATTATCAGTCATTTCAAAGAAAGTTTTTGGTAGTCTACCATCTTTGGTGACTACCTGTTTTTGCGCCTTGTCCATATTAGTAGATACAACTCCATTCATGTCCCCCATCAAAATTATATTATAGTCCATAAAGTCCATCAAAGTCTCATGCAACTTCTTGAAAAATTCCGACTTCCCCTCATTTGGTGCATACACACCTACAATCAAAAATTTTTCTCCTTGAAACTGAATTTCAATAGCCAAATATCTTCCTTGTTCATCTTTAAGAATAAATTTCGGTGAAAGTTTCTCTTTTGCGTAGATCACCACTCCTCTCTTTTTAACTTTATCAGACGAGATAAATTCTTGCCCTAATCTTTTATTAGCAAGTATTTTCCTGTGTAGCCTCGTAACATGTGTTTCTTGTAAACAAATCAAGTCCAAATGTTCTTTCTTTAATATGTGAAAAATCTCCTTTCTCTTTCTAGGAGAGTTCAGTCCATTACAATTCCAACTTAGAAGTTGCAGAGACATGATTGGTTAATTAGTTTTCCCTCCTACTGCACCAAGTTGTTGTTCTTCTTCTGTCGGTGGCTTGTCTCTCCCTAAGCCGGAGCGTCCAGATATCAAATTTGCTATCTCCAAGAGTCCTTTTCCTGACACCAATAAGTCCTCACCAGATTCCACTTCCTTCTGTAGGTCCTCTTCGTGATCTTTCAAAAACTTGTCCTTATCGTTTACTGTCCTTATTCTTATTTTCTTTCCTCTATATTTAAAAGATAGGCCTTGGGGGAATTCCCACCTGAAGATTATTTTATTTTTTCTCAGCAAGGCAACTAGGTCTCTGTAGTAGGCCCTTACCTCCAGAATGTGTTTAGGTATGTCTTTGAAGATTTCCACAAAGGTATCCTCGATTTCCAAGGTTCTTTGATAATGTAGGTTCAATATTTTATCCCTTTCTTCCTTTGTTTTTAAGGTAATCAGACAATCTCTTGCTTTGTTCTTTCCTTGTCTTCTGCCGAGTCTGAATGCACTCACTATCTTAAATTCTTCCTCCCCCAGATCCTTCTGCCAAAATTGTGACAATTCTTTTGTGAGAAATTCTGCCAAGTTATCTTTCTCACTTTCTGGCACACCTCTTATTCTTAAATTTCTCGCCTTTCTTTCAAGTTCTATCATGGACAGTGTCAAATCATGCTCTTCTAACTTTTTATATACCGGTGGAATCTGTTCCTGAACAACAGTTGCAATTTCCTTGGCCTCTTCAGCCAGTTTTCTAGTTGAAGCCAATTCTTCCAGTAGTTTTTCAATAGACTGTGTATTAGAGTTCACCTTTTTCCCTAGTTCATTAATACTTGAGGTATTCAAATTAATACTTGAGGTGTTCACATCAATTTTTGCAGAAGCCTCAGCTACTTGTCTATTTGTCTCTTCCACCTTATTGGCCAACTTCTCCAAAGATGCATCAATCTTACCCAATGCTTGGGCCAAAAGTTCATCAGTTGACATAACCTTTAATTTTACCTGTGGGGCAACAGCTCCTGCTGTGCCCGCTACACCCCCTGTTGAAGGCCTTCTTGTAGTGTCAGCTTTGTAGTGTCTACCAGACCTGGTAGTTTTTTCCTGTGTCAACTCTGTTTTTTTATCATCTGCCATAACACTCACATACACTCCCAAGGTCAGTCACATACTTGGAGAATTTGTTTGGGGGAAAGGAGAAATTTTCCCACAGCAGTACTTGTTGTCTAGAATGTCATTGCAACATAGTCACCTCTAGGGGTCACAAGTCCAACTTCTTGTTGCAACTTTATAACAAATAAAGTTCTAATAAAGTCCCAGTATCTTAGTATCTTAGTATCAAGTTTTCAGTCCCAAAAGGTTACTTTCATTTCCAAAGTATTTTATCCACACTGTATCCTTTGCAGAGCTAAATCAAACTTTTTTTCCACTCTCCATTTGACAGTTCCCTCTAATCGGCTTCCCTGTCATAGGCAGTCCGTTCCCAGGTTTTAAATTCAGCAGATATATTTTAAAATTTCCTTTCCTTGCAGGGCAAATATCTTTCAAGTGTCTCCCCACTGTTCCTGCCAACAGTGGGGAAATTTTCCTTTTTAATGCTGGATTTTAATCCTTCCAAAAACTCGTCTTTCTTAGTCACAGCTTTACAGTCTCTTTGCTTTTGATCTGTTTACAGTCCGGGAAGGCAGACTTCCTGTTTTTACCTTTCCCGTTTCGGCCGAATTCTTTAATAATTTTCTTCCGAATATATGTCAAAATCCTACTCACGGGTAGTTGTTTTTCAAGTCCAATTATCCAGTAAAGAAATCAGCGCTCTCCGACCCTGGCTGTGCGGCTTCACTTCGCGGAGACGTAGACAGCTCTCAGCTCCGCACCCCTCACCCCCGGTCCGATCCGGAGCCTTTAAAAAGGCTCCTTTGCAGCGGAGGAGGGCGCAAATGGAGCCCGCCGAGCCTTCAGTTCACAGGCTTCCCTGCCTGTGATTTTTTTCGGGTCCACACCAGGGATTTTTCGGCACACAGCTTCTCCCTGCAAGAAAGAAATCTCTCCATTGAACTGGATAGAGAAAGGAGAGACAGAGGAAAGAGAAAGGGTCCCTCTGAAAAATCAATCCTTCGTTGGCATCTCTTCCCAAATCACTGAATTCAGGGATCAAGACCTCGGCTTGCCGGTCAAAGTGGAATCTCCCCCTTCCCTCCTCTGTTCTCTCCAGCCCATCCGCACTTAAACTCAGAGCAAGGGAATCTTTCGCCATGAGGGAGAATCAGCTCAGCTGCACTGCATGCAGAAGGTCCGAGGTTTGATCCCCGGCCTCTCCGGGTGGGGCTGGGGGAGAGACTTGGGCCTGGGAAGCGCCTGCCAGTCAGTGCAGGAGACATTGCGCGAGACGGAGCGATGGCCCAACTCTGCGCAAGGCGACGTCTGGGGTTCCCAAATGCAGAAAGAGAACTCTCTCTCTCTCTCTCTCTCTCTCTCTCTCTCTCTCTCTCTCTCGTGTGGACCAGGGACTCGGTTCAGAGGGGAATAAAACGGAGAGGGGCGAATCCAGCCCCCCTCTCACCCTGCAGTGCCACCAAATATTTCTGGCTAGCAGCCCATGAGCCCTTTCTGATAAGTCAGGGAGGTTTCTCTGACTTGTTTCTCATTCACCAAAAGAGAATTGCCAAGCGGAGACGACTCTACTCGCCCCATTGTGTCTTCCGCCGCGCTTGCAGAAGCACCCGAGAGGCAGAGGAACCCCACACTTCCCTCGGACCCACAGCTTGGTGCTGGGGAGGCGTGAGCGGCAGCTGCAAGAGTTGAAGGTCCGAGTCTGCAGGTTTGGGAAGCAGATCAGTCTGTTTTGGAGATGCTCTGTGTCTTTCCTGTTTGCCTTTTTGAAATATACTCAGAGTCGCAAAGTGATTTCATGCTCTTTATTCAGCTCATAGTGGTGAGGAGGAATGAATGAAAGTCCCCTCTAAGTATCTGCTTTCTATACATTATTTACACAATGGGCTGCACATGATTGGCTAATTCTGGAATTCTACTGTAAGCCAATCAGGTTGTGGATTCACTTCTATCTGGAGCATGATTGGGTGTTTCCTGCCAACCAATCATACTGCTGCATTGTTCTAGGACCAATCAGACTGCTGCATTCTGAATCCTATTGTTCTAGGACCAATCAGACTGCTGCCTTTTGGATCCTATTGTTCTAGGACCAATCAGACTGCTGCAGTTTGGATCCTATTCAACTCAGTACATAACACCCCTCCCCTCTAAGTTCCAGTCCTGCCCGGGAGGTCGCATTCATAGTCCTCAAGGTACGCCGGCGGCCTACGTGTGCGTTGCGGCCCGGGGTGTTCCCTGGTCCGGGGTTCAGGTTCTGGCTCGTGTTCCAAGGATGCTGGCTGTGATGGGGCTGTTTGGTCTGGCGCAACCGGCTCGCTCAGTCGTGGTTCTGGTTCCGGTGTCCTTTCGGCCTCACGGGTCCTCTCTGTATTTACTGATTCTGCCTCTCCTGCTGGCCCCTGCTGCTCTATGGGCCTCACTGCCCCACTGTTCCCTTGGGACTCCTCTGACCTGTCCTCCTCCTCCTGGTTTTCTCCCGGGAATCGTCGCCGTATCTGGTCGCAGTGGCGGCGCCAGCATTGCTCCCCATCTGTTAGCACCTCGTACGACACGGGGCCAGTGACCCTGGTGACTGTGGCGGGTACCCATGCAGGGCCTGCCCCAAAATTCTTTGCGTACACTGGGTCCTGGGCCTCGAAGGTCCGGGGGTTCCTGCCTTCCCCCACCACTACCTCATCCTGAGCTCTATCGGGGTGAAGGCGGTCCAATCTGATTGCAAGGCGCCGACCCATTAGTAGTTCAGCGGGGCTCCGGCCAGTCGTTGAACTGGGGGTGCTGTGCTGTGCTAGAAGGAATGTGGCAAGGCGGTACTCCCAATCCCCTTGCGTCATGCGACGAAGGGTGTCCTTGGTGGTCCGCACCATGCGTTCTGCTTGGCCATTGGTGGCCGGGTGGAATGGCACCGAATGGATGTGGCGGATAGCGTTCTGCGCTGTGAAGGTTTGGAATTCTCCTGACGTAAATGCAGTCCCGTTGTCTGAGACGAGAGTGTCAGGGAGCCCGTGGGTTGCAAACAGCCTGCGTAGTACCCGGATGGCTGCGGACGTAGAAGTGGACGGTACCAGTGCGACTTCCAGCCATTTGGTGTAGGAGTCCACCACTATGAAGAATGTTTTCCCCTGAAAGGGGCCAGCGAAGTCCACATGCAGGCGTGACCATGGTGCTCGGGCGGACTCCCAGGACTGGACTGGGGCCCTTGGGGGATCTGGGCGGGATTCTTGGCAGGCCTGGCAGTGTTTGACCCAGGCCTCTATCTCTCCGTCGATCCCCGGCCACCACACATAACTCCTGGCAAGGGCCTTCATTCTTACTACCCCTGGGTGTGTCTCATGTAGGGCTGTGAGGACCCTTTTGCGGAGGGGCTGGGGAACAACGACCCTGCTTCCCCATAACAGGCACCCCTTGTGGGCCGACAGTTCATGTTTGCGGGTTGCGTAGCCGGCGAATTCTGGCCCGGGGCTGCTGCTGGGCCATCCCCTCCACACCCAGTCCAGGACCCGGGAGATGACCCTATCTTTCTTGGAATGGTGTGCAACTTCTTGTGCCTGAATGGGGCGCTCGGGAAGCAGCTCCAGGCTCATAGCCTCTTGTGCACGTGCTGGGTCGGGGCCTGTTTCCGGTAGTGGTAGCCTGCTGAGGGCGTCTGCATGGCCCATCGCCTTCCCAGGGCGGTGAATCAGTGCATACTGGTAGCTGGCAAGGAAAATTGACCACCTGAGGACGCGAGGAGACAGCACTTGGGGGGTCTGCTTTTCGGGGGCAAACAAGCCAAGCAACGGCTTGTGGTCAGTCACCACGGTGAAGGGCCGCCCTTACAAGAAATCATGGAATTTTTTTACTCCCTTCACGATTGCCAGACCCTCCTTGTCGATTTGGGAGTAGTTCCGCTCGGTTGCGTTGAGTGTCTGGGAAAAGTATGCCACCGGTACCTCTCTTCCATCCGGGAGTTGGTGTCCCAGGACAGCGCCAATGCCATAGGGTGAGGCGTCGCATGCTAGCACCACCGGCAGCCTCTCGTCGAAGTGTGCCAAGACCGAGTTTGAGACAAGCAAGTCCTTGACTGCCTGGAATGCGGCCTTCTGGCGCTGGCCCCACACCCAAGGGGCCCGCTTGTCCAGGAGTCTGTGTAGGGGCTCCGCTACCGCTGCCTTGTGGGGAAGGAAGGAATGGTAAAAGTTCAATAGTCCCAAGAAGGCCTGAAGTTCAGTCTTGTTCTTGGGCGCTGGGGCATCACAAATGGCCCGTACCTTGTCCCCAGTCGGGTGGACCCCTTCTGCGTCCACCATAAATCCCAGAAAGTCCATCTGAGGCACTCCTAGTAGACATTTTTCCCGCTTCACCTTGAGACCTGCCGTCTGGAAATGGTGCAGAACGGTGCGGAGGCGGTCCTCAGACTCCTCTGGTGTGGGCCCGGCAATCAACACATCATCGAAGAAGGGGGTGACACCGGGAATCCCTTTAAGGAGAGAGTCCATTAGATTCTGGAATATGCCTGGTGCCACGCTGACACCGAATTGCAGCCGCTTTACCCTGAACGCTCCTCTGTGCATCACAATCGTCTGTGCCTCTGTTGTGGCCTCATCTACTGGCAGCTGTTGATATGCTTGGGCCAGGTCCAGCTTGCCAAAAATTTTCGACCCAGCCAGGGTAGCAAGGACATGGCTGACCACTGGCACTGGGTATGCATGGGCCGTGAGGGCCTTGTTTATGGTACATTTGTAGTCTGCACAGATGCGGACCGAACCATTAGGCTTGACGTGTGTAACGATTGGGGTTTCCCAGGGGGCATTAGGCACCGGCTCCAGCACTCCTTGCTCCACGAGTTGGTCCAATTCCTCGTCTATACGGGGTTTCAGGGTGAACGGGACCCGGCGGGCCTTGAGCCTGACCGGTCGTACTGCAGGGTCAAGCTGTAGAGCAATGGGGGGGCCCGTATACTGTCCCAATTTCCCATCGAAAACCCCCGGAAATTCCTTGCATATGGCATCCACGTCCACTTGTAAGGTAGTGTGGTTCACCCCGGTGACGGCTAGCCCCAGTGGTCCAAACCATGCCAATCCCAGTAAGCTAATGTAGGGGCCCTTGACCACAAGCAAGTCCAGTTGCCGCGTCCGCCCTCGGTACTGCACCCTGAAGGTCCCCACCCCCATTGTGGGGACCTTACGTTTCTGGAAGTCCCGGAGGGTGAATGGGGCCGGCCTGAGTTTGGGACCCCCAGTAGGACACAGTTTCCTTAAGGTCCTTGCCGAGATTATGGATAGAGTTGAACCCGTGTCAAGCTCCATGCGGCATGGGGCCCCCTCTATCTGTACCTCTACATAAATTTTCTCTACGTTGGGGTGGGGCAACTGGTATACCTGGAAGTCCGTGAGCTCCGTTGAGTTGCCTTGGTGCGTTGGGCCCCGGGACCTGGGGCTCTTGGATTGGTCATCTGATGCCTGGCATCGGGTGGGCCGAGCCCGACACACCCGGGCGATGTGTCCCAATTTTCTGCACTGCCTGCACTCTGCGTTGCGGAAACGGCAGGTCCTCCTCTCATGACTTTCTCCACAGCTTGCGCAGTTCCCTGCTTCTCGTCGAGGCAGCTGTGGTATGTGGGCTGCTTGAGTGCGCTGCTGTACTCGGTGCACCTCCTCCCTGTTGGATCCTGAGTCGTCGGTGAGGTCTTCGTGGTGGACCCTCGGTTGGGACGGCTGGCTCGGCCGTGCCTCTTGTGTCGACCTCTTGGCAGCTTCCGTTGCCAGGGCCTCCTCCAGAGCGACCTGGAACGTTAGGTTCTTCTTAGCGTAGAGGCGTCGTTGCAGCTTCTCATCCTTCAGGCCACCGACGAGGCGGTCACGAAGCATGTTCTCCAGCTCTGAGAAGTTGCAGAACCGGGCAGCTTGGCGGAGAGAGGTCACAAACCCAGTTATGGTTTCCCCAGGGGCTTGCCACTTTGCGTAGAAGGCATTTCGACGAGCCACCACTGAGGGCTGTGGCGAAAAGTGCCCCTTCAGCTGTTCCATTATTGTTTTGTATGGAACAGTAGCAACGTCTTCAGGCGCAAGGAGAGCCCGGGCGATTTCAAACGTCTCCTCTCCGCAGACGCTGAAGAATATTGCCCTCTTCTTGGAGTCTTCTTCCTAGGTGACTCCTTTGGCTTCTAGGAGGAAGGTGAAACGGGAGGCGTACGCTTCCCAGTCTCCAGATGCTGGGTTGAACGGCGAGAAGCTGCTGTCGGTTGCCATTCTGAGTTCCTTGTGTCCCGGAGCTGAAGCCTGGATACACGGTGCGAGGCAGCGGTGCGGCAGGTGGCGGTGCTGCGGTGCTGTGTGTGGCAGTCAGCTCAGCGGGATCCCACCTTCGTCGCCAGTGAAATATACTCAGAGTCGCAAAGTGATTTCATGCTCTTTATTCAGCTCATAGTGGTGAGGAGGAATGAATGAAAGTCCCCTCTAAGTATCTGCTTTCTATACATTATTTACACAATGGGCTGCACATGATTGGCTAATTCCGGAATTCTACTGTAAGCCAATCAGGTTGTGGATTCACTTCTATCTGGAGCATGATTGGGTGTTTCCTGCCAACCAATCATACTGCTGCATTGTTCTAGGACCAATCAGACTGCTGCATTCTGAATCCTATTGTTCTAGGACCAATCAGACTGCTGCCTTTTGGATCCTATTGTTCTAGGACCAATCAGACTGCTGCAGTTTGGATCCTATTCAACTTAGTACATAACACTTTTAATTTGGACTCTTGTTAGATATGTGGAAAACGCAGCTTTGTTTCCGCCCCCTCCTCCCACCCCCTACAATTGTGGCTCTCGAAATGGCTGTAACATTCTTTCCCCTTTCCGTCCTGTGAAACTTTTAGGCGAAGGAGCCTCTCCTCACAGAGTTAAGCCTGCCAACCTGCAGGCAGAGCCGGCCAGGCAGTGGCCCCCAAACTGGGAGGTACCACCCCGTGCTTGGGGGTTGGGGGGCGGTGGGATTGCCTAGGGGGCAGCAGGGGGCGCTGGAGGTCAAATGGCTTTGAAAAGCTGGTATCACTGAATCAAGTTCACCAGTATGGTTGAGTGAATTAAACGAAATAGTTCTGATTGATTGTGCAATGGTTGCTGTCCTGCAAAATGTTACTGGGTTACTACCTAGCTTAGTGGGCTGTGCAAAATGCTATTCTGAATAATACTTTTTTATACAGTAGATTAGGGGGCAATGGAGATGGGTTTATGGGACCAAGAGGGGGTGGCCCAGAAAAGTTTGGGTTTTCGCACAGGGAACCTTTCAAAGGGCATTTGTAAAGAACTCTGGAGTGGGGGGTTTTCTGTCAAAAATGGCTGCAATCTGCTGACATGGTCACCCTTTCTAAGGGTCTGGCAGTTTCCCACAATGAATTTCTTCAATGGTTGAACAAATTGGCTTCAAAAGTCTGTTCTC
Organism: Podarcis raffonei; assembly: GCF_027172205.1. Taxonomy (NCBI): domain Eukaryota; kingdom Metazoa; phylum Chordata; class Lepidosauria; order Squamata; family Lacertidae; genus Podarcis; species Podarcis raffonei. The sequence goes on along the minus strand of NC_070613.1, from coordinate 1,658,571 downwards.
GGGGGCAAAGTTAGCCTTTTTTTCCACCCGGGTCTGTGAGTAGTAGTGAGGATATTTACTCTGGTGGGAAACCCCATTAAGTTCTGTGGAACTTACTCCAGGAAAATGTGGGAAAGACCCCTGTACAGTGGTACCTCGGGTTACAAACTCTGCTAACTCCGAAGCAGAATCATAGAATCATAGAGTTGGAAGAGACCACAAGGGCCATCGAGTCCAACCCCCTGCCAAGCAGGAAACACCATCAGAGCACTCCTGACATATGGTTGTTAAGCCTCTGCTTAAAGACCTCCAAAGAAGGAGACTCCACCACACTCCTTGGCAGCAAATTCCACTGTCAAACAGCTCTTACTGTCAGGAAGTTCTTCCTAATGTTTAGGTGGAATCTTCTTTCTTGTAGTTTGGATCCATTGCTCCGTGTCCGCTTCTCTGGAGCAGCAGAAAACAACCTTTCTCCCTCCTCTATGGGACATCCTTTTATATATTTGAACATGGCTATCATATCACCCCTTAACCTCCTCTTCTCCAGGCTAAACATGCCCAGCTCCCTTAGCCGTTCCTCATAAGGCATCGTTTCCAGGCCTTTGACCATTTTGGTTGCCCTCCTCTGGACACGGTCCAGTTTGTCAGTGTCCTTCTTGAACTGTGGTGCCCAGAACTGGACACAGTACTCCAGATGAGGTCTGACCAGAGCAGAATACAGTGGCACTATTACTTCCCTTGATCTAGATGCTATACTCCTATTGATGCAGCCCAGAATTGCATTGGCTTTTTTAGCTGCCGCGTCACACTGTTGGCTCATGTCAAGTTTGTGGTCAACCAAGACTCCTAGATCCTTTTCACATGTACTGCTCTCAAGCCAGGTGTCACCCATCTTGTATTTGTGCCTCTCATTTTTTTTGCCCAAGTGCAATACTTTACATTTCTCCCTGTTAAAATTCATCTTGTTTGTTTTGTCGCTTCCTTTTGTAAATCTTCTTCAAAATCTCTCAGAAATTTTTCCTTATCTTCCACTGATCTGATTCTGAACTTTTTTCCTTTAAATGTAAAGGACAGTCCCTGGGGGAACTCCCATCTGAAAGCAATAGAATTCCTTCTCAGCAAGGCCACCAAGTCTCCGTAGTTAGTTCTCAAATCCAAAAGATGTTTCGGAATATCTTTAAAAATCTCCACTCTGGACTCATTAATCTCTAGGGTCTTCTGGAAGTGAGCACCCAATATTTTGTCTCGTTCCTCTTTCGAACGAAGGGTCACCAAACAGTCTCTCACCCTGTTTTTCCTCCCTCCTCTTCCAAGTCTGAAGGCGCTCACTATCTTAAAATCTTTATCCAGCTCCAAATTCCAAAATTTCTCAAATTCCTGTGAAAGATAGTCATTCAAATTATCTTTCTCAAGTTCTGGCACCGCCCTGATCCTCAGGTTTGTCTGCCTCTCTCTCAATTCGACCATGGACAATAAGGCCTGGTGGTCCCCAATCTGTTTACGTATTGGTTTAATTTCTTCCTCCACAGCCACAGCTTTTTCTTTTGCCTCCTCAGCTATTTTCCTAGTAGTCGCAGATTCCTCCAACAGTTTTTCTATAGCTTTAGTATTTGAGTTGATGCTAGCTGTGTTCCCTTTAATTTCAGCTGACTGATCTGAGACCTGTTTACTTAGGCCTTCCAATTTTTCATAGATTTTATTCAACACAGATGTAAATTCCCCTTCTGAGGCCATTCCTTTTGGCTCAATTTGCCCTGAGTCTTCCTCCTGAGTCACAGGGAGGCCAGGCACAGATGCCCTGCGTTGCTGGGAGACTGAGGTAGATTGTTGCACTTTGACCTTAGATCTTGTTGCTCTTTGGTCAGTCATTCCCCTTTATCTTCAGTCAAGGTCAGTTCCCACAGTCAAGCCTTGCAATGGAAAGTCCCCAAAGTTAGCAGTGGAAAATTCCCCCAGTCAGATACTGTCTTCAGTAGTCCTCTAGGGGGACACAGTAACCACCATTGGATTCTCAGTAACCAAATAACAAAGTCTTTTTATAACTTTCCGTGTCCCCTCTTTAATTGAAACTAAGTATTCAGTTCAAAGGAGACTCTGAATGTATCTCCTTGCAGAGTTAGATCTTAAATATTTACAGTATCCATAGTCAATGCGAGCTCAAATGTAGCAGTCCTCATTAGTCTGACAGTCCGTTCCCAGGGAGTCAAAAAAAAAAAGTCCATTAAATTCCCAGAAGATCCCCAGAAGAAATACAGTCACTTTCTTAGCTTCCCCCCTCTCCTCTAATGGGGGAATTCTTTCTTTTGATGCTTGGAATTAAAATTTTACAGTCCACTTTAAAGTAATAGCGTAAAAAGGTCTTTGCTTTGATCTTTTACAAAACGGAAAGGCGGACTTCCTGTTTACACCTTTCCGCTTTGGAGCCCAAATTCACTTATTTTTTGCTCTTCAAATCCGAGTTTCTTAAATTCCCCTACTCACGGATGTTCTCTTTACAGCCGAATTTCACAGGAAAAAGGTCAGCGCTCTCCGGCAACAGCTACGCGGCTTCGCTCCATAGACGCAGCAATCGACCCGTAGCACCGCGCCGCTCCCGCTGCACACCGGAACCCCTTACGGGGCTCCCTCGCTAATACGGGGGGCGCAAAAGGTGCCTGCTGGGTCCCACGCTCGCAGGCTCTTTCTGCCTGCGATTTCAGATCGGGTCCCCGCTTCGCCGTAGTGGAACAGACCCACTTTCTACGGAGCTTCTCCTCCTGCTCAGAAGGAGACCGCCATTGCCGTTGGCGCCGCCTCCGGAAGTCTCCATCTTGTTTGTTTTGGCCCAGTTCTCTAATCTGTCAAGGTCGTTTTGAAGTGTGATCCTGTCCTCTGTGGTGTTAGCCACCCCTCGCAGTTTGGTGTCATCTGAAAATTTGATCAGGATGCCCTTGAGTCCATCATCCAAGTCATTGATAAAGATGTTGAATAAGACCGGGCCCAAGACAGAACCCTGTGGCACCCCACTAGTCACTCTTCTCCAGGATGAAGAGGAACCATTGATTCCTCGGGTTAAGAACTTACCTCGGGTTAAGAACTTTGCTTCAGGATGAGAACGGAAATCTCCTGCCTGCGGCACAGCAGCCGCGGGAGACCCCATTAGCAAAAGCGCACCTCAGGTTAAGAACGATTTCGGGTTAAGAACGAACCTCCAGAACGAAGTTTATAATCCGAGGTACCACTGTGCTCTGACACCAGCATTAATTTTGCAGTAGAATTTTTAGGGTTTCTTATCAAGCAGGAGGCACACTGAGAGATGCACCTCAGATTCTTCTCTTATAATATTATCAGGCTGAGCAAGTCAACCATGCGGGTGGCAGGTTTATGGTGACTGATGCAGGCCTTTGCCCAGAGGCACAATGAAGGAGCGCAAGGAGGTCCCAAAGGGGGAGATGTGTCCGAAACAGGGATGCTGAGAAAACGAGTCCTTGAGCCAAAACCTGACTTTTGGAGAATATCATCCTCTTCTTCTTTCTCCATAAACAAAAGATGTTTCTATCCCACTTAGTGTAAACAGAGGCAGAGGTCTGCATTCCTTCTCTATTACTGATCTGTTTGCTACTTTCCACACGGACAAAACATTAATTGTATCTTGCGATGGCTCCATGTCTCTCTCCTTCCTCTTGGAATTTTCGATCCAGGCCTCCCCTGCATTCGTGTGCTTCTCTTGTGGAAATCTTGGACACCTTCTTTAGTTCAGCAGATTAGTATACAGTACTAGATTTTCTCTGAACTGCCCAGCCTGGGCTGTTGCTTGCGTCCAAACGAGTCACTTTAATCTCCTGAACTTTCTCAGTTACCTCGAGATGAGAAGCCCTCAACTTGTTTCATTTTTAAAAAAAATAATATTTATTAACAGTTTAGAGACTACAAAAGAAAGCAAAAGAATTAAACAAAACAATACAATACAATACAAAAATAAAAACACTACATGAGACTAACACTAAAACATTGAATTAACAAAACAAAACAAAAACAATTTAAAACACATCCAATAGTTTCAATATCTTATCTTTCATTCACTTGTTTCAGCAACCTCCTCACACCTCCCTTTTTGTGTTCCACTTCAATTAACTGTTTCAGCAATTCCTTTCCATCTTCCTCTGTTTTCTGTCCTGTAATTTTTCTTAACATGTTCTAACCTTCTTTTTTCCCTTTAATACATTAATAATCTATTTGTACTTAGTTCCTTATAACATTTCTACTAAAGCCATATAACTCCATTCCAACATTTTTCTAACATTCACTGATTTTACAGTATTTCTGTAAATAGTCTTTAAACTTTTTCCAGTCTTCTTCCACCGATTCTTCTCCCTGGTCTTGGATTCTGCCAGTCATTTCCGCCAGTTCCATATAGTCCATCAACTTCATCTGCCATTCTTCCCGGGTGGGTAAATCTTGTGTCTTCCAATACTTCGCGATGAGTATTCTTGCTGCTGTAGTTGCATACATAAAAAAAGTTCTGTCCTTCTTTGGCACCAGTTGGCCGACCATACCCAGGAGAAAGGCCTCTGGTTTCTTCAGGAAGGTATATTTAAATACCTTTTTCATTTCATTATAGATCATCTCCCAGAATGTCTTAATCCTTGGGCATGTCCACCAAAGGTGAAAGAATGTACCTTCTGTCTCATTACATTTCCAACATTTATTGTCAGGTAAATTATAAATTTTTGCAAGCTTGACTGGTGTCATGTACCACCTGTAAATCATTTTCATTAAATTCTCTCTTAGGGCATTACATGCCATAAATTTCATACCTGTGGTCCATAACTGTTCCCTCAACTTGTTTCAGTCTCTTCCTTGTTATATGGTCCAAGAGAAGCAGCATTTTGGAGGTGGGACGCAGACAATAACTAAGAAATGTAGACTTGCCCCAGTCCCCTGGGCATGGGGTGGTAGGGAGATGAATAGCATTCCCAAGGACAGAATGAGGAAGAATATCTTTCTCTGGACCAGGTCTTGTGCAAATTGCAAGATGCAAGCTTTAAACTCACACAGGGCTCTTCTGTATGTTAGCTGTTCAGACAAAAAACAAGGGAAAGTGAGCAATCCACAATAATACTTAGGACTCGACTTGTATGTATCTGTACTCTCTTCCGCTTCCACCTGCTGGAGAAAACTATGTTTACCACTAAATCCTTGGCATAGTTGCAGCTCTGGAAGTTATGATGTAGAGGATGCTCAGAGAGCTCAGCCCCGTCCCCGTGCATGAATTCAGTGACCTCATGGGGTGGAGGAATGGGATATTGTCTTCCAGCCCCAGTCCTAAGGCCGCTCAGCAGTGCCCTCTGGCAGACCCTCTCTGTTATGTAAGCAGAGTCACGCTATATTTTCCGCACTATTAAGACCACGGCGGGAAAGGGAGTTTCCTCAGACTGTCAAGGCTCTTTGAGCAATAACTCCTGCCCTTGTTTGCCTGAAACACGCAGGGCTTCTTCCCTTGAGAATGGTCTTTTCTGCCCTTCTCAGTTCAGCCAAGGAATTAGAAAGTGGTACACATTTTCCCACTCTGCTCAGACATCCAAAATGACACCCACAGCTTTGGACAGTGAACCAAAGCAGTGGCCATTCGGGCTGGGCTCGTGGAAGCCAGGGAGCCCAGGAGTAGGCAGAGGCAGAGCCAACTGCAGACAGACCAAACTCGCCCTTTCTCCTCCCTACTGATTTCTACAAAGGCAACTCTGAGGCGGCGGAGGAGGAAGAGGATGTTCACAGCCACACCCTCCCTAGAGTAAGAAGTAGGAGAAGTTGGAGGCTGCCTGAAGGATGGCTGAGCTTGGTGGGGCAGTGCCCCACTTGCCCCACTTGACCTGCACCTGCTGGACAGCCCCAAGGGTCCAACTGGATTCTGAACTGAATGCGACACACTCATACTTTCTCTCTCTTTCATATTCAAGCACCATAAGATGCACCTGACCACAAGACGCACCTAGTTTTTAGAGGAGGAAAAGGGGAAAGCCCCGTTTTTGGGGGGGATCAGCTCACAGTTGTGCAGCTTCTTTTGCAAAGGGGAAAAGCCAGCCAGCAACAGGACTGCCCTTCCTGACATTCCTGAACGCAACATAGTTCCAAAGCATATTGAGAATGTATCTCATACTAAGGCAGCAAACAGGGGCACCGACTTGCCCCCCACATTGAGGGGGCCCAGTGTCACGTGATGTTGCTGAGAGAGAAGGGTGAACATTGCCCTCCATGCCTCCCCCCCCCCCCGGCGAGCCAGTGCTCACTGGCGGAGGCGGGGGATGGCGGCCCCCTCAGTTTGGGGGGAGCTCAACCTCCTGCCTAGAAATATTGAGGGAACTGAAGCCCCTTCCGCCCCCTATAGTTGGCGCTCCTGGAAGCAAATTCTCCCGACTCCTTTCTCCATTCAGATGTCAGCTAGGAGTCTGAAGGGGCCATTAGTGGCTGCTGCCCAAGTCCATAACTCTCTTCCTCTGGAACCTCACCAAAGGTTGAGCTAAAGCATCTCTTGGAAGATTGCTACATAGATATGACATTTTAGTCAGTGAGAATCTGGGGGCCACAGGTTTTATTCTGGGCATGAGCCAGTGGGGTGGCATGGAATCACACATCGTCTTAGGATGATCCCTCTCTAAATTGCAAAAAGAATTCTGTGAGGCAAGATTTTATTTTTTTTGGAGGGGGGCACATTTCTACCTCATAAACAAAGCTTCTTATTAGCTGATTCTACTTTTCATTTTGCTTCCACTCTAGAAAGCCTGAATATTGACTTGTGACTCTTTCTGCTTGTCTGAATATGGCTGAGAAAAGAAAAGGTAAGTCCTTTAACCTTTAAACTGCCTTGATCTCATTCTCCCAGATTCCTGGACTGTGTTGGATGGAATCAGTGTAGGCATGGGAGAGACATTAGCTTGATTCATGGTTTGTTTCCAGACAATATTCAAGGTGCTCACATTGGTGTTTAAAGCCCAAAATGACACAGGCCCTTATACCTGAAAGACCCCCGTCTTTCCCTGCAGACCCTCTTTGGTGCTACAATTGGTGGAAGGGGTTCTCTTGGTTGTTCTACCACCCTCAACAGTTCAGGGACGGTGGAAGCCCAGGGCCTTCTCTGTGGTGGCACCGAAGGTGCATCTGGAGCCTTCATCGTGCAGCTTCTGGGGAATGCTGAAGGTGGACCTCTTTACTCTGGCTTTTGAAGCTTGAGGTGTCTATAGGGCACACCCTGTTTCTGTAATTGTAAGTTGCTTGAAACTGCTTTTAAGATTGTGCTTTATTGTTGTAACCCACCCTGGAACCTTGGGTGAGGGGTAGGCAATTTTTTTTAAAAAAAAATTATTATTATTATTTATTATACAAAACTAACTAATTCACACTACCCAAACAAATCACAGCATTTGGATGCAGTTCTCCAAAGAAAGATGTACAAAGAAAGCATACCTGCTTCAGTATATGTGTGTGTGTCAGGGGTTTGTGACTGTCCCATGGTATGGGGGCTTGCTCACCATCTCTTGCCTATTTCTTGTAGAACTGAGGATCGCCCTGGTCGGCAAAACTGGAGCTGGGAAAAGCGCAACCGGAAACACCATCCTGGGGGAGAAACTGTTTAAGTCGGCCATCTCTTCTTCCTCAGTGACAGCAGAGTGTCAGAGAGAGGAAACAATCATTGGTGGTAGGAAAGTTGTGGTGGTTGATACGCCTGGCTTTTTTGACACAAATGTTCCAGAAGATGTGGCTTCCAAGGAAATCAAGACCTGCGTGAAGTACATCTACCCGGGAGCCCATGCCATCATACAAGTCATTCAACTGACTCGTTTCAGCCCAGAAGAGAAAGCTGTTGCTCAATTAATCCAGAAGATCTTCAGCTGCAAAGCCAAGGACTACATGATCATCTTGTTCACCCGCAAGGAAGACCTGGAAGGTATGCCTTTGAAAGAGTTCTTAAAGGCGGGAGACCAGGATCTGCAGAACCACATCGCTCAGTGTGGCGGGAGATGCCTGGCTTTCAACAACCGAGCGAAAGGGCAGGAAAGAGAGGAGCAGGTGGCCGAATTGCTTGGGATGATTGACGACCTGGTCAAAACGAACAAGGCAGCCCCCTGCTACACGGAAGACATGCTAGAGGAGGACAAAAAAGAGCTTAAGAAGAATCCTGATTTTAGATTACTGTGTAACATACTGTAATAGAGTATGCCATGGCACATGGGGTGCTTTAACCCTCTTCCCCCCACCTCCATCTATTGTCTTCTGCAAATCTGTCTCTCTCAGAGCAGTTCTTAGTCTCAAAGGAAAAAAAACAGGTGATATATCATTCCCCTGATATATTTCAAACACGTGGTTTGAAAGCGGTAGTAAGATGCTGGAATCCACCAATTTAACCTTGGACCCAAAGTGGGGACTGCCTCCTCCGGCCTTCTGGAGGAGGGAGGGACCTTTCTGTCAACACCCCAAGCAAACCGCCCAGCCCAAGGGGCCAGCTTTACTGAGAGAGGCAAGGGTAGGCATTGTACACTTCTTGAGGAAAGATATTTCTTCATCTCAAATCGCTTTACATCATTTGGTGTTTGCCCTCAGAATAATCTTGTTAGAGACACCATTTACCCATGATTCCCATTTTACAAAATGGAGACTGAGGCAGGAGTGTTACTTGCCCCAGTCGCCTCCCCGATTGAGTTTGTTTTAATCCATAAGAAGACCAGCTTTTGTTGAGAGGAGTGGACTGCCTGACTCTGGGTTCCCATCTAAGTCTATTACTTCCCCATGCTCAGTTGTGCAAATTTATAAGAAAATGGCATTACAGTGGTACCTCGGGTTAAGTACTTAATTCGTTCCGGAGATCCGTTCTTAACCTGAAGCATCACTTTAGCTAATGGGGCCTCCTGCTGCCGCCGCGCTGCCAGAGCACAATTTCTGTTCTCATCCTGAAGCAAAGTTCTTAACCCGAGGTACTATTTCTGGGTTAGCGGAGTCTGTAACCTGAAGCGTGTGTAACCTAAAGCGTATGTAACCCGAGGTACCACTGTATTGTCTTGTTTGCTGTGGGTTTGTAATTTTTCTTGTTGTCCATTGCTTTGACACGTCCTAATATATATATATTTTTTTGCAAATAAATACTTGCCAATAAATAATCTTTAACTCTGCAAATAAACAATCAGTGACACTGTGTGTGTGCAAACCAGATGTGGGAAATCTTTGGCTCTCCAGATGTTGCTGAATACCATCATCCCTGGCCACTGCCCATGACTGCCTGGGCTGATGGAAGTTGTGGTTCCACAACTTCTGGGGGCCCAGTGTTCCCCACCCCTTATTTCTCTGCCCCCCTGTGAAATGTAGACCCCTTTTCCAAAGATGGGGAGCTTTCACCAGCAGCTCGTTTCTCCAGCCTATCGGTAAGGCAAGTGCTGGTGTTGTGTTCTGGCCACCTCACCTCAAAGAGGATCTTGTGGAGTTGGAGAAGGTTCAGAATAGGGCAAGCCAAATGTTCAAGGAGGATGGAGCCACTTCCCTATGAAGAAAGGTTGCAGCATTTGGGACTTTTTCGTTTAGAGATAAGCCGAGCAAGAACACTCACTCTGCTTTGCCTATACTATGCAGAATTCTATAAGCATCTATTATGTTGCCTCTTGCTCGGCTTATCTCTTCAACACTTAAGCTCACGGACATCCAAGAAGCTGGATGTTGGAGGATTCAGATAAGAGAAAGCCATTCTTAATGCAGCACAGAATTAAACTATGGAACTCACTCCCACAGGAGGCAGGGATGGCGGTAAACTTGGAGGGCTTGAAAAGAGGACTAGGCAAATTCATGGAGGAGAGGGCCATCGGTGGCACTTAGCTCTGCTCAGCCTTCACAGTCAAAGGCAGTGGTGCTTCTGAATGCCAGATTCTGGAAACCACAGGAGGGAAGAGGACTGCTCTTGTGCATGGATCCTTGCTTGCAGGTTTCCTACAGGCATCAGGCTGACCACTGTGAGAACAGGATTAGAAGGGCCATTGGCCTGATCCAGCACACTGCCAGAGGTTCTCTCTCTCTCTCTCTCTCTCTCTCTCTCTCTCTCTCTCTCTCTCTCTCTCTCTCCCCTTCTCAGACCCTCTTTCATAATGTCCCAAGTGGAGTCAGTGAAAGCCAGGACATAGGCAGTTGGCCATCTGTGGTCTTTCTCCTGGCTACGGATGGGAGAATCTCTTAAGTTTTCCCAGTTATAAAGTGCAGCACTCCACATTTCAACATATACCTTAGGATATGAATTTCTGTACACGTTGCTTGGCTGGAAAACTGCACCACATTTGTCAGAAAGTTCTTCCTGAGGTTTAGTCGGAATGTTCTTTCTTGTAACTTCATAGAATCATAGAATAGAATCATAGAATCATAGAGTTGGAAGAGACCACAAGGGCCATCGAGTCCAACCCCCTGCCAAGCAGGAAACACCATCAGAGCACTCCTGACATATGGTTGTCAAGCCTCTGCTTAAAGACCTCCAAAGAAGGAGACTCCACCACACTCCTTGGCAGCAAATTCCACTGTCAAACAGCTCTTACTGTCAGGAAGTTCTTCCTAATGTTTAGGTGGAATCTTCTTTCTTGTAGTTTGGATCCATTGCTCCGTGTCCGCTTCTCTGGAGCAGCAGAAAACAACCTTTTCCCCTCCTCTATGTGACATCCTTTTATATATTTGAACATGGCTATCATATCACCCCTTAACCTCCTCTTCTCCAGGCTAAACATGCCCAGCTCCCTTAGCCGTTCCTCATAAGGCATCGTTTCCAGGCCTTTGACCATTTTGGTTGCCCTCCTCTGGACACGGTCCAGTTTGTCAGTGTCCTTCTTGAACTGTGGTGCCCAGAACTGGACACAGTACTCCAGATGAGGTCTGACCAGAGCAGAATACAGTGGCACTATTACTTCCCTTGATCTAGATGCTATACTCCTATTGATGCAGCCCAGAATTGCATTGGCTCTTTTAGCTGCCGCGTCACACTGTTGGCTCATGTCAAGTTTGTGGTCAACTTGAAGCCATTGGTTTGAGTCCTCTCCTCCAGAGTAGGAGAAAACACTGTCCATAGGACAGCCCTTGGGATATTGGAAGATATTTTGTTTTTAAACAGCAGGGGATATGAAATCTAGAAGTAACGCACTGAAAAGCCAACTCCCTTCCACACTCACTCTCAGAGTAGAAGCACCTTCCTGTTTCTCAACATGGAAGTAATAATTTCAGTTACTGTGTGGAGTATTCTTTCTAACTGCATGAATTCACAGAAACATCCCACAGCAAGAAGCCTTTGCCTTTCGCTGCACTATGTCACCTGCAGTTGATTTCCCTTCTCACATGGGGGCAACTTTCAGAAATCCAAATTCCAGGCAGAACAATGAGGGATTGTCCCACCATGAGATAGGAGCCTAAAATGAGTTGTACAGCTGGAACAGGCAATGGTGCGTCTAGCTGAGCATCCTGTTCTCACAGTGGTCAACCAGATGTCCCTTAGGGATGACACCCACAAGCAGGACCCGAGTGCAACATCAGCACTCCCCCCCCGGCCCCCAGTAATGGGTGCCCTGCACCCTGGTCCCTCACAGTGGAAGTGGAGGATATGGCTAGTAGCCATTGTCCTCCAGGAGTTCATCTCATCTTATCTTAAAGCCAACCTGTGGCTGCCGGTTATCCCCACCTCTTACGACATTTCTGCACTGAGAGGGAGCAGGCTTTCCAAATGGACACCTTCCACCTGAACCTAGGGAAAGATGGTGCCTGTGGCTTCAGCCCCATCCACCTTTCCTTTGCTGTGGTTTAGCCCCCATTATCCCCAGTCCCCACCAAAACTCATTGCACTTTGACGTCACCACATTTCAACATATACCTTAGTATATGCATTTTTGTACACCTTACTTACGGTTTCCCATTGGGGCATCTGCTTAGTCACTGTGAGAAGAAGATGCTAGACCTGATGGACCATTGGTCTCATCCAGCAGGCTCTTCTTAACATTCTTCTGTTCAATCAAGTTGGGTATTTTATTGCTTCTTCATGACAGTATTACTTATTGCATATTCTGGATTCTGGATTGATGGACCTGCTCTGAGACCTTTGGGAAGACTACAAAAATATTACAAATAACTATTTATTATTTATTTATATCCCAATTCCCCCCCTTTACTCCACTGAGCTCAATGCAGTGCACATGGTCCTCCCCTTCCTCATTTGATCCCCACAACGACCCTGTCAGGTAGGTCAGGCAGAGAGGCAGTGACCGGCCCCTAAGGCCACACCCAGTGAGCTTCAGGGATTTGAACCCTGGTCTTAGACCAATGCTCTAACCACTACACCACACAAGCATTTGCAGGATTAAGAATGTGGGGAAGGAAGGAGACTTTCACCCACCTGCAAGCACCCCCCGCTACATCTAGTCTCGCACCCCCAATAGCCAGAAGCCAAGTCCAAAGGAAAGGAATCCTAGAATCTTAGAGTCAGAAGGGACCCCGAGGGTCATCTAGTCCAACCCCCTGCAATGCAGGAATCCCTCCTAAAAGCATCCCTGACAGATGCCCACCCAACCTCTGCTTAGAAACCTCCAAGGAAGGAGAGAAGGAAATCATGTCTTTCTTTCTCACGGGTCCCACAAATTTACAACGAACCTCTCTCAAGTTTGCACTTTTGAGGACCCATGTCCCAGGGGTGTTGGGTTTGCTGATCAAAGGCTGTTTGTATCTAATGTGTTATGTTGCAACAAACGTCCCAGGGGCAGAAGTGGTGGCTCAGATCCCGTTGGAAAGAAGACAGCACACCAGATTCTGGTAAGTGTTCCCCCACTGAGTTTGACACCCTGCTGCATTGGATGGCGAATATCATATACAGGGTTGCCATGTGTCCTCTTTTTCCAGTAGAAGTCGGCAAATGTGTCCTCTTTTTTGCTCCTCAAAATGTGTGTGTGTGTGTGTGTGTGTGTGTGTTCCATATAGAAAGCTACATTTGTTACTCAACAATCATATTCCAATTTAGCAACACTAATGATTCTCCACTTACCCAACATCGATGTTTATAACCCAGATGATATACAATTGTGTTTTAAGGTCCCATCTTATCAAATTTCATCCTCTCAAACATGTTTATTAATATATTCTGCTATTTTCGGTCTTCCGGTCTTCTGCCGCTCAGAATATGGCAGTGCGGAACGAATCACTCTGATCAAAGCAAAGCTGGCAGGAGCAAGAGAGGAGAGTGCCAGGACTATACACACCCGCAGAAAGCCTCACAAAGGTCTGTGAGGTGTCGAGAAGTCTGGCAGAAGAGCCATTCTCCTGCTTTCCCCCCAAAACCCAGAGCTGAAAGGTGGTGTGCTGGTCCCAGCGGTAACCCATGAAACGCGGTCCAGAATCTGAAGGTTCCTCTAGGAGTCAGTTCAACAGGACCAGGGCAGGACACGAGGCAGGCAACCAGGCAAGCACAAGTGCAGGATCTCAGGCAGGATCTAGCATACAGCAATGTTGCTCCCGCAACCTGGGGCGGGGTCTGACAGCCTTTTATCTTTGTCAGGGTAGGGGGCCGGTCCTGATCACTCAGCGACTCACCTCTCTGTTTCGCCCGAAGGCGAGCACTTCTCCTGCGAGTACTCAGGTCTCTCCTTCTCTCAAATCTTAGTCTCTGCAGATTGGGAGACGTCGGTGGGTGACTAGACCCAGAGGCCGCCTCAGCCTCCCCTGACCCAACTGGTAGTGGAGCAGGTGTAAGTGATGGCCCAGCTGGAGGCAACGAGGTAATCCCTGCATCTGGAACCAGGGCAGGCTTGGGCCCCTGACTCGGCCCAGCTGGTGTTTGTTGCAGGGGAACCTGTGCAGACTGGGACTCTTCAGGATCAGGCCCCAGACTTGGTTCAGATGATGCCTGAGGCAGAGGATCTGGTGCAGACTGAGTCTCCTCTGGTTCCGAGTCCAAGCCTGAGTCCCAGGCCATCACAGGTGGAGGGGGAGCAGTTGAGAGTGCTGCCAGCTAAACCGTGGCTTCACCAGCCGAAGTCACAGGCTTGGATGGTTGGGAAAAGGCTTCTGCCCATGGTGGTGCTTGTGACAGAGTCTGGAAATGGGGATGGGACCTCTCCTTTCTCCTTTCTCCTGACCCTCCTCTGAAAGAATCATGTGATGGGAATGGTGAAGGTTGGACCATTCGTGAGCCACAGTTGGCAGTGGCATGGCATGGAGCAGGGGGACCATGGCCCCGGGTGCAAAATTCTGAGGGAGTGCAACCAGGTGCCCCCATGCAAGGACAGGCTTCCACGGGGATCCCTGCCCTGCCCTGGCAAAGGTGGCAAAACAGCTCAGGACCACAATGAGCAGGTGCAGACGGAGGGAGGATTCGCCTGCCTAGGCCTACATCAGCTGGTTGGGCTCCCCTCTGCACGGGCAGGTAGGCAGCGCAGGGCTGCCCCACTTGGCTCCAGTGAGTGGGGGGCGCTCTGGTGGTGTCAAAATGAGGGATCCTTCCAGAGCACCCTAGCAGGTGCATTTCAGGGACCAACCCTTCTTCTAATAGGAAATGCTTAGGGGGAGGACGAAACGGGGGGTTTGAGGAAGGTCAGTTGGCGGAGAGTGAGAAATGTCACTATTTTCAGCTGAGGGATGTTGGATGGTATGGTATGAGTCTGGCCCAGTGGCGTAGCGTGGGGGGTGCGGGGTGGGGCCGGCCGCACCGGGCGCAACATCTGGGGCTTAGGGTTAGGGGGCGCAAATCCATGGGTTAGGGGGCGCAAATCCACAGGTTAGGGGGCGCAAATTACTTGCCTTGCCCCGGGTGCTGACAACACACGCTACGCCACCGGTCTGGCCAACCAAGGGTTTTCCATAATAAGGACTGGGTTTGCATTGTCATCTCTCAGTTGGGCTACTGCAAAGGGCTATAAACTGAGAGTCCCTTGAAAGCTGTTCATTCCTGGATTCCCAGACATCTTCCTAATTCCTATCCAGAGAATGGTAAGATTTACTCACATTCAGTTCACAGTATGATCCTGAAGGCAGGCTTTTGGTTTTAGTTACAGGGAAAGGTGAGGGTTCATCCTCTAGTGAGGGATGAGCCCATGTGCTGCTGACTGAGGGACAAAACGCTGTTGCTGTATGTAGATTTTATTTATTTTTTGTTTTATATCTTATATTTTGGAAATGTACATCCAGGGTTTTTTTTCCCTTTAAATTTTTTGGAGGCCCCCAAGAGAGTGGGGCTCTAAACTATGGCTTGTTTAGCTTATACGTAAATCTGGCACTGTGCCACAATCTCTCAGCCTTGAAGGTGTATGGATGCGGAGCTCAGCGTCCCACGATCGCGCCTCCTTTTGTTCCAAAACGCCCTTCAGGAGGGCGGGGAGAGCAGAGGGTTCCTGGAAGCTCAGCTGAGCGCGCTGCCGTGGCGCGCATCTCCTTCCAGATCCTTGGCCAGAGGTGAGACCCGGGGAGACCGGGCGTGAGGAGCACCTTGCGCTGTCCCAGTTCAACGCCAGAGCCAGCTTGCAAGAGGGAAGGGGGATCGGGGCCCATGCGCGTAGCCAAGTCCATCCGTCCGAGGTCCTCCCTCCTAGCACGAAGCCTGCTCAGGGCAGCAGGAGTCCTCATGCCCAGCCCGCGCTGTCCTCTTGCGCAAGTCTCCCCGCGTGATGCGCGAGGACCGGGAGACAAAGCGGGGATTGTGGGGCCTGGAGAGCCGCTGCCGAGCCCCCCTCCGCCCCTCCCCGTCCGCCATCGCTGTTGCGCCGCGCATTTGCGTCTGCCTCCCGCGGCCCCGAAAGGAACTGTGTGTTGCTCACTTTCTCCTTCATTTCTTTTTTTGGGCTCCAAAACTTTGGGGGTAAGATTCCGGGGACGCTGCTCCCGGGGAAGCCCATAGAGGTTGCTCTGCTCCCATATTTGGGAGTTTAGATCTACGGATGGTTCATTCTTCTTGCTGTGCAATGCCAGAAGATTAGTGTGCATAAATCAAGTTGGTTTATGTCGCTGGAGCGCCCTGGAGAAGAAGGGGATCCCTTTTCCAGAGCTATGCTTGGAGGACGCTTGGAGATCCGGGGGCTGCAGATAGCCCAGAGCTCTCTCCCAACAAAAGATTCCCTACATGCCTCTTCTGTTTCCTCATTTCCTGGGCCTCCCTGGGTCTTATTCCTGCTGCTGTGTGTTTTTTGAAGGTGGTGACTGTCACGGCTAAAATGGCCGCTGTTTCTTTAATGCGAATAAAGCTGGGTCAGCATGACTCAGCGGTCTGCACCAAGTTGTATATATAAAGTGAGAAATGTTAGTTTGTGCTGAGGCTGGTGTTTGGGTTGGTTGGTTGGTTGGTGCTGGTGTGTATAGTTATTCAGTCGTGTTTTGCACAAAGACTTTTAAGAATAAAACTCTGCAAGGATATTCTCATTGACTCTTTTATGCAGACAAGGGTCCGAGGACCAGGCTGAAGAGACAAAGGGAGGTCAGAACCCTTTCCTTCTTCTTTTTTTTGCTTTTTACAAACACTGACAGGTTATGGGCCCAGTGTTTCTGAGCATGTGCAGAGTGCAAAACGACTGACAGCATCTCAGCAGGGAGCTGGTGAGTCCTGGTGGTGTATGGAGCCAGTGGCTGTGCGTTGGAGCAGTTGGTGGCAAGCTGTAACTGTCTGCAGCAACGCTGGAGTGGCTAGGATCTGAGGATCAGGAAAGCACTCAGCGTCGGCTACTGGAACAGTTTGAACTGCTAGAGGACCACAGTAGGCGACTCACAGGGCAGCTACACCAGTTGCAGAGCCAGGTGGGACCTGAGGGTCAACAGAGGCAGCAGCTCGAAGCCGGTGAGTGCCAGCCAGGACCATCCAGTTGGACTCTAAGAGTCAGGAGAGATTGCTGGAGGCCCCACAGAAGGGGCTCAGCAAGCACCAGCAGAGATGGCAGATTTCCAGTCTTCCCAAGTTGTAAATATTGGGGGAGGCATCCCTTTTGAACTTCTCTCAGAAAACAACTGGCTGAGTTGGTCAATTAAAATGCAGCAGTTGTTAAGGAGAGATGGACTATGGGACTGTGTTGAAACTGAGGTTTTGAGACGGGACTCTGCTGAGAAAAAACGGCTGGATGAAAGGGCCCGTGCCCAAATTATGCTGTGTTTGAGCAACTCTCAGTTATTGCATGTAGCAAATGCCAGCACAGCGTTTGAGTGCTGGAATTTATTAAGGGCAACGCATGTCAGAGAAACTGCTGGAACTATAATTTCTCTGACCAGAAGGCTGTTCAGGACTGTTATGAAAGAAGGTGAGAGTTTGGCAACTCATCTTCAAACGCTGACATCTCTGTTTCTTCAACTACAGCAGAGAGGTAAGCGTTATGATGAGACTGACCAAACCTACATTATCCTTTCAAGTTTGCCTGAAAGCTGGTTGCCCATAATTAACAGCATGGAGAGTATGCGTCCCCAAGATCTGACCCTTGAGTATGTGGTTGGAAGATTGACCGAAGAAGCACAAAGAAGGTCAGATAGACAGGCTGAACTCCAAGAGCGGAGGAGTTACAGCAAAGGGGGCCAGCAGCAGAATCTGCCAATGGAGCAACGCCAAGGTTTGGACTTGGCCATGGCGGTGAGGAGGTGCTATAGATGCAACCAACCCGGGCATCTCCAACGTCAATGCAGGGCTAGGCTTCCAGGAGACGACATGGAGCAGAGACAGCAATCAACGCAGAAACGTAAGCAGAAGGGGTTCTCTTCAGGGAAGAACACGCGTTCTGCTCAGTTTGTGTCTGCATTTTCTCGAGAGGAGAGGAAAATACCTCGAGGAACATGGTTGCTGGACTCTGGGAGTAGCAGGATTATCTGCAACAGTCGGGAGGACTTTAAGACCCTGGAGAAGCCAGCTGATGGAAAAGACTCAATCTATCTTGCTGATAGTCGTAGAAGCAAGATTGATGGCCAGGGAACATGTTTCCTGCAGTGCTTGAACAGTACTCTACCAGAGACTCTGTTTGTCAGCAGTTTGGACTATTGTTTACTGTCTGTAAGCTGTTTGATTAATGCAGGGTATAGTGTTAACTTCACACAGGATGGCTGTCTGATAAAGAATGGAACTCAGGTATGTGGCCATGCAAAGTTGGAAAATGGGTTATATGTAATGCAGGACAAGCCTGTTAAAGCAGCCCAGGTGGTTCAGGATAATTTGCCAGTTCATAAGGGGTGTGTACATGAACTGCACAGGAAACTGGGTCACGCCAATTTCCGTGTGCTTTCAGAGATGCAAAAGGTGTGCAAGAACCTAAAAGTAGCTGTAACTGTTTCCTAGATTGCAATGTATGTAAAATGACCAAATCTAAGAGGTTTTAGAACTTGTCCATTGTGACATGATAGGCCCTTTTCCACAGAAGACTGAAGGGGGCGCCAGATATGCTTTTCTGGTAATAGATGATAAATCACATTTTAGTTGGCTGTTTTTGTTAAAGCAGAAATCTGAGTGTTTCCCCACATTCAGAGAATGGGTTGCCCAAGCTGAAAAGCTCTTCGCTCACCCTGTTGTGCAGTTGCAAACAGATAGGGGCGGAGAATTTCTGAACAAACAATTTGGGGCATGGTTGCAACGTAAGGGGATCACTCACCGTTTGACTAACCCTGATAGCCCTGCTGAAAATGGTCTGTGTGAAAGACGTGGGGCTGTAATACAGTCAGTAAAGGACTGCCTGCTAGTGGATGCAGGATTGGGCCACAACCATAGGCTGTGGGGCGAGGCTTTTCTGACAGCGAACTTTTTGATTAATAGAACCTGGTCTAGCTCTATAAAAGATATTCCATATCATGTGTTGTTTGGGAAAGAACCAGAGTGGACAATGCTCCATAACTGGGGTTCTTGGGCACATGTAAATATCCCCAAAGCTCAGCGCCAGAAAGGGGGCGCGAGAGCGCAGAAACTGCGGTTTGTGGGATATCAGTCCTATGGCAAAGGGTGGCGTTTCAATTTACGCGCAGGATGCGTGGTTCTGTCACGAAGTGCAGACTTTGCTGACCAGGACAGATGGACTGCGATCCATGCCAACCCAGATTGCCTACTGCCCCTGCAAGTAAGAAAAGAGGCTTCTTCTCAGCCATTCTTCTCAACACAGGAGCAGGATGAGGAGGAGGCACAGATTTCCCCAAAAGATGTGGCAATAGATAATACTTCTCTAGAGGAGTGGAAGAAGAGCCAGAGATAAGGGGGGAAGAAGAAGTAGTTGTGCCTAGGCGCTCCCAGCGTTCAAACAAGGGTGTACCTCCTCAGCGTTTGACCCTAGGAGGAGTGAGAGTATGCAATGTGAGTTGTGTGGAACCACAAAGTTATAATGAAGTCTTAGACTTACCCCCTGGGGAACGTGCTTTGTGGGAACAAGCTATGAAAGAAGAAATGGACTCTTTTAAACGTAACAAAGTGTTTGAGGTCACAATGCCGCCACCTGGTGGCAGAGTGGTGTCATGCAAGTGGGTTTACGAAAGGAAAACCCTTGCATCTGGGGAACCACGTTTTCGAGCCAGATTAGTAGCCAGAGGGTTCACTCAGATTAAAAGGGAGAGTTATGATGAAGTGTTTTCTCCCACTGTAAAGAGTGAAACTTTTCGTTTAATGCTTTCCAGTGCTGCTGTAAGACAGCTAGCAGTGCGCCATTTTGATGTTGATGCTGCATATCTGCATGCAAATTTAGACCATGAAGTGTTAATGAGACAACCCCCTGGGTTTGAAGAGGGGAATGGTGCAGTCTGGCGTTTGAAAAAGGCTGCTCTGGTTCGCCAGAAGCGGCTTAGTCATGCTGGCCACATGACCCGGAAGCTGTACGCCGGCTCCCTCGGCCAATAAAGTGAGATGAGCGCCACAACCCCAGAGTTGGCCACGACTGGACCTAATGGTCGGGGTCCCTTTACCTTTATAAATGCAATAAGACAATGAAATGAATACTAAGCATTGTGGATCAAAGCCTGTTTGCTGCTCTGCTTGTTCTCTGTGTGCGGAAGGGACCTTCTCGGCACAGGAAGGTGAGAAACTCAACGGAGAGTGCGTTCCTTGGGGGAATTTATTGTCCCAAATTCATGGTGGAAATTCACTCGTACTTTTTTGTGAGAATTCAGAATAAATTGTTGAATTTGGATGATTCTTGGCTTCTCAATTTTTATTCACCTCAATTCCAGGAAGTGAGTTGAAAGAAATGACCACAAGGAAGCCATCTCTGGAGTGCAAAATCAGCAGAGAGAGGACTCAGCTTGCACTTCTCACAACGCCTTCCTTTTTGCTATTTTATACCAAGCCACATGAAAAAGGCAATGATTTAGAAAATTATGAAGAATAACTGGCAAATGGTGAAAAGTGGCAAATTTTTAACATAGTAAAAGCACAGCGCTAACAATACCTTATATGGAAATGTTTGCAATACAACTACTAGGAGCATTGTATGGAAGCAATAGGAAACTGTTTGCATTAGCAGAGCAAAGGGAAAGAGGTATGTCTTCAGGATTAGGCAGGAATCATTTAACGCAGCTGATTTGGAGAGGTCATTGCTTCTCAATCATAGAACACAATGTTTCTTTGCTGATCAAAATGAGAAAAACCTTCTGCACCACCTCTGTCTCCTTGAGGGAAAGGCAGTAACAAGGGTAAACTTTTTTTAAAAAAAAAATGGAACTAAATATTTTTTTGCCTCTCTCTACCTATTGACAAATTCTTATTTCCTCACCTCCCCCACAGCAGCATATATTCTCATAATGTAATTGAGCACAGGTGGTTCTGGAGGTAAGTGATGCGGAAGCCGCTCTTTCCCTCTTCCTCACGTGCAGAACGTTGCACAAAATGCTCAGATGATCATCATCCAAACAAGATCAATGTGTCCCCAAGATTATCACCTTCCTGGCTTATGGAAAACATTTGGGGATCATCTTAGCTCCCATTGTCCTCTTTTTGTCTTTAACAGCAGGGAGTGTGTTGGATGTCAACGCGGTATGTGTCCAACCAGATTTGGTGTCCACCTTTTAATAGGCTAGGCTAGGATTTTGTGCTGTTCCACATCCCCAATGCAGCCATTTTGTGACTGGCAGGGGCACCAGCTCCTGGGGGCTGAGACCTTTTGTCCCCCTCCCCCATATTTTGGGTGGTATGGACACCCTGCCAACGTTCAAAAATCATGGAGGTTGAGTGTGGAGCCAACGGTGGCCCAGCTCCGGCATCTGGCTCCTCCTCTTCCTGCTGTGGAAGGGAAGGAGGTTCAAAGCAGCCTCCTGTCAGTGGTGGCCCTGGGAGGAGGAGAGGCAGAGCCACTGAAGCCACACAGCTGCTGTATTCAGCTCTGCCCCCAGCTCCTCCTGGTGTCGTGCCGTCGCACACACGACGTTGGCCCCTCCAGTCGTTTTCACAAGCTGGTGCCTCTGGTGACCAGCACCCACAGCACCTTCTCAGAATTCAAAGTGTTCCCACTGGTCCAAAACGTTGGGTGACCCCTGGTCCACAGCATCGTCCTCATAGTTCCCACCTATAACAAGAACCACAACATTGGTCATTCATGTATTATTATCCTTCATGCTCCAAAAGGGGTCATCCACCCCCACCCTGTCTCTCTCTCGGCATTATTTCACCCCACAAACACATTCCACACCGCGAAAAGTATGTGAGGAGGCTGCAGAGCTGAGCCAGTGAGGAGTGGAGCCCAGGAGGCAAAGGGCTGTGGCCAAGGGAGAGTCCTGAGGCATCTTCCTTCAGCTCCTGGGCCTGAGGTTCCTCATCCCAGATAGAGGATGGGGCACTGTTAGCCCTCTAAAAACAACCTTTCTAGAGCAAAATAAAGGACACATCTGCCAACTTCCAGTTTTAACTCTGGATCGCTCTCTACCCATGAAAAAGAGGACGTGCCCTGGAAAACGAGGACATATGGCAACCCTGCAATGCCTATCTCATTCTATATTTGGGAGAAGTAATAAATCCAAGAACCCTTTTCCTGTTGGTGACAAACAAATGCCCTTTTCACTCTCCTTTGTTGATTTTTAATATCGTATTAATTTGCAATAAAAAGGAGAGTAACTACCAAATACAAAAGAAAATTCGAAGTTGAAATACAATAAAGGAGAAAGTGGATGAACCATTTCAGAAAAGTGTGTCTGGGTAGGAAGTTAACTTGTAGTGAATAAATAAGGAGACAAATGATCTGTTATTTTACAATTCCAATATTGGGTAAACGGGGTTCATCTTTCAATAAATTTGTTTTAACAACTACAGTACTGTATATAATTTTCCTGTTAGAAGTTTGCTTTCTTTGCCTCTGCTTTGTAACTATAATTTTAACTCTGCTATTTGATGCTGTTTTTACTTCGTTATATTAGGGGTTGGCATCCAACATTAGACATATCCAGAGTGGGAGCAATGAAATAAATTGACTTAAATCTACTGATATCAATAGGTCTACTCTATGACTAATGACAGTTATCCCTCTTCCATTCTAGGAAGGAAGGAAGGAAGGAAGGAAACTTGGCTATTCTCTGATCCCAGGAGTAATTGCTTGGGTTCTTACCACTTGCACAGTTGTATTTGCTGAATTTCCCAGCAGAGCGGAGCTGTATGCGGGTTGTACCATTCTCATCCTTTCTGGAACTTACAACCCTGAACTGCTCATAAGGTGGGATCAGAACCTCGTCCTCAATGGGCATGTCAGAAAATTCTCTGATGAGAACCCCATGACAAGTGTAAATCTCAAAGATGGTTTTGGCCACAGGCTGTCCAACTTTAGTGAAACATTGGGCAATCCCCTCTTGCCGTGATGAGGATGCGAATTGCCCGAAACGGACTGTATCATCAACAGTAGCGCTGAAGTTGATATTTCTGACCCCTCGAAACACCTTGTAGCAGGGGGGGCTGGGGGTGTTGGAGATCCTCAGAGCCTGAAGGGCTCTGGTCAGGAGAAAGTGGAAGGTCTTGAAGTTGAAATTATTCCGGTAATGTTCCTTGGATTTCCCAGCTTCTCTTACAGCTGCGTTGAAATCAGGATACAACTTGGGGTCTTCAAAGGTATAAGCCATGATTGCTGCAGCGTACTCTGGCTTGAGGTTTCTGGGCCATTTACTATCATCCCTCAAGTTGGCTGCTAATTTCCAGGCGTTGGCATAAATTTTGTTTTTGAGGAGCTCGGTTTGGTTTAGCTGTGCAATCTTCTTCTCCATCATCTGTTCACAGCCCTCGTATTGGTCATCGAAGGAATTCAGGGCCATGTCAAGCTTTAACTCGTTGCCTAAAAAACGGTCTTGTCTTGGGCTGGAGCTATGGGAGACCTCAAGCAGAAAAGAATAATATGGGTAAGCAGCTCAGTGTATGAAGAGGCTGGGAAGGTGAGACTTTGCGATAGAGGCTCCTATCACAGGTCATGTTATGCAGCATCGCTGACAAGTGGCCATCCACCTTCTGCTATAAAACCTCCCAAAAAGGAGTGTGTCCTTCAATCTGTTTCTACTCTACATCCCTAGGAACTATCGCCCCATCAGTTTATTATCTATCCCGGGGAAAATATTTGCCACTGTTTTACTGGAAGAACATCTTTCATGGGTCCAGGAGAGGAACATTCTACCGTTAGAACAGATTGGCTTCCGAAAGTCAGCATCAACCATGGACCACTGTCTAACTCTTTATCACCTTGCCAGTAAATACTCCGCACCAAGGCAAGGCCACCTATTCGCCGCTTTCATGGACCTGGAGGCCGCCTTTGATTCCATTCCTAGGCAGAGATTATGGTCCAAACTTGCCCATCTGGGAATTGATCCGCACCTCCTCTCCCTAATTATTTCCCTTTATTCAAACACCACAGCTTGCGTCCGAAGTGGTCCCAACGGCTCCCTCACCACTCCATTCCCAACGGCCAAGGGCGTCCGACAAGGTTGTCTCTTGGCCCCTTTACTGTTTAATCTCTATCTTCATGATGCAATTTCCCCTTTGAAGCTAGCAACTAAGTATCCTCCTCACTTAGCAGGTCACCCCGTTGCCTCCCTTTTCTATGCAGATGATGCCGTCATCTTATCCAGAACAGCTGCGGACCTAGCAAATGCAGTTAATGCATTTATCGCCTATTGTAAGGCGGAAGCTCTTAATATTAATTATAAAAAATCGAAAGTCCTTCACTTCACTCGTTCCCGCAAACTCAAGCTGGAGCCGCTTAAGATCACAGGTGGCTACTTAGAAAAGGTAAAAGCCTTTAAATATCTAGGCTTAATATTCACTTATAATCTCTCCTGGACCACCCATCTACAATCTGCCTTTCTCGCCGCAACCACGACTTCCAATGCCATTGTCCGATTTTACCACCAGAAGGGTGGCAAACACCTTCCAGCAGCAATTCAAATATTCAATGCCAAAGTTGTTCCTAAATTATTATATGGCTGTGAAGTATGGACTACAGCAATATCAGGTAACTTGGATCGCCCACTTCATATGTTTCTGAGATCTCTTTCCGGTGTCCCGAGATGCGTCTCAGGTGCAGCCCTACGACTTGAGTTCGCCCAGCCCTCAATTGTAAAACGAGCATGGTGTCGAGCCATTTCCTATAGCTCCCATCTTCTAGCATCGGATGCTCGAATTAGAGGTGGTTTTTCCAATCTGATCCTAAGAGATATTCATAATTCCCCTTGGAAAACTACAATTAACCTCAAACTCCGCTCTCTTTCCAATCTGAATTGCAAAACTGTTCTTAAATTAGAGTGTATCAGTCCGGCGGCCCTACCTTCAATTAAAAAGAAGCTACAGCAACTTGACTTCTCTAACACAGCTGCCGATGCAAGAGGGCCGTGTTCAGGCCTAGCCCTAGCTATTTCTCCCCCTGAAGGGATCCCTCTATACTGCTTCACAATTTCTTCGGAGGCTAAGCGAAGGGCCTTTACGTGTGCCCGTCTCAACTGTTTTCCTACAGCAGTTCTGTCGGGTCGTTATTCCAGAGTCCCCATCGCAAACAGAACATGCACCTGTAATGACACGGCTCTGGAGACTATGGAACATGTAATGCTCTTCTGTCCCAACTGGACAGATGAAAGATCTTGGTTTTTAACTCCTCTCATGAACAAGCTTCATCTCCCAATCCAGCCTTGGATAGTGTCCCTTCTTTTGCAGGATTCTGATTGTTGGATTACCGAGATGACAGCTAACTTCCTGCTCAGTGTGATGAAGAGGAAAGTGGCACCCTCGACCCTGGAGGTTAGCAGTCAGTGACTGACCTCCTTGGAGAATGCCTGAACCAAGTCTGAGGAATGGCCAAAGCCCTGTGTTAGAGCAGAAGGTCCCAGGTGGGCATCTCTAGAAAGGACTGGGAAAATCCCTTGCCTGAAACCCTGCAGACAACACTGGTGGCTTCTCATCTTCCAGATCTGGCCTTCCTGGCCACAGCTGCTGGTTCCTCCAGTCCTGTTAACAGGAGGCTGGTGAAACCCAAACTCCAGATTTAAGATTGAATTCTGGACTGAAGCCCACCTTTGCCCCCTCCTCCACCCTCCAAGGTGCCTTTTCATACCTGATTGTCTCCTGTGAAGATTCCCATCAGATGCAACACCAGGACTCTGTGGAGAGGGGACTTCATTGTCCACGCCCGTTCGTTTTTGCAGTGAAGCAAGTTAGGTGCAGGCAGAGCGGATATCTCTATCTGCACGCTTGCTTCCATTTGAAACTTACTTGCAGCTTTATGTGTTTTTTCTCACAGAAACAGGAAACAGGCGGATTTGAGGTTTCGGAGGCAGAGGAAGCTCCTTTCCTCAATGTTCAACTAAGTTCATTCTAGCAAAAACATACCCAATGACAGGTCTCGTTTTCACAGAGATTCCTCCAGTAACAGGAAGAGGGAGAGGCTTGTTTCTCTACATCCTTCAACACCATCAAAGAGCATTTCAATCTGCACTTCTGGTTTGTTACTCAGCCACATTAGAGGGGCGACTATTAGTATACAAAGCCCTCACTAGCTTGGGATCAGTTTACTTGAAGGATTGGCCTGCCCGACTCCCATCTCTGGAACTGGGACTTTTCACAAGTGCAGAGCCGTCTTTCCCATTGGTCTTAGTGGCGTGTTGCGCCAGGGCGCTGGCCTCTCAGGGGCGCCCCAGCGAGTGGGGGAGCTGCGTGGCTTTGCCTCCCCTTTCCCTGCACGCCCGCCAGCTGTGCCCCCTCAACCATAGGGCTGGTGGACGTGCAGCTTCCTTCCCAAGCCTCCTCGGGAGGAGAGCGATCCCTGCAGAGGATTGGGAAAAGGGCGACAACTCTGGGAAACGGGGGGGGGAGGGATCTTTGCACCACAGCGCTTGATATGCTTAAGACGGCCCTGCACAAGGGCCACATAATCTCCGTCTCTCATTGGGCAGGCTTCTTTTAAAGGTTGCTTAAACTTCCTTTCCACAGGCAAGCCTACAGAGACATGGAATTTCATTGGGTACATTGCTTTTAAAAAGCTATTGGTTTGTAGATATATCTTGATAATTCAGATATGTTTAATGTTTTTAAAGTCTGTTTTCATCAGTATTTTAAATTATATATGTGTGTGCGTATCTTGCTAAATAAGAATAAATAAATACATGACACCCCACTGCACTGTACTGTATTCCATAGCTTAGGTTGGGGTTAGGGGTGGGCAAATTTTGGTTTATCTTCATTTCTCATTTTTCGATTCTCAAGTCCAGCCCTCCACATTTCCAAATCAATTTGTGAGTATATATTTGTTTCAAGTCCTGCTGAAAATTCACCCCATCTTAGTTCAACTTACTCCTAATGTACATAGATTTATATGAAAGTTTGTCTAACACGTACAAGCTTGCAAAGCAATTTCTCCTAAAATAATGCATTTCTCTATTCCATTTTTGACAATACAGTGGTACCTTGGTTCTCAAACTTAATCCGTTCCGGAAATCCGTTCCAAAACCAAAGCGTTCCAAAACCAAGACATTCTTTCCCATAGGAAGTAATGCAAAAAGGATTAATTCATTCCAGACTTTTAAAAACAACCCCTAAAACAGCAATTTAACATGAATTTTACTCTCTAACAAGACCATTGATCCATAAAATGAAAGCAATAATCAATGTATTGTACTATTAAAATGTATAAGACAGTATTGTAGATGATAAAAAAAAATTAAAACATTTCTTACCTGCACTGATGATAGTCATTGTTTGAATGGAGGGCTTTTATCCATTTCCGCAGTCACACAATAAATCAATCAATCAGTAGTTGAACTGGGTTCCACACAGTCACAAAAACAAATTAACTGAAAAAGACTCAAAAACAAAAACGCAAAATAAATAGCCAAAACAAAAGTGCCAAATACAGTGGTACCTTGGTTCTTGAACTTAATCTGTTCTGGAAGTCCATTTGACTTCTGAAATGTTCAAAAACCAGGATGTGGCTTTTGGTTGGTGCAGGTGCCCCGGAAACAATAGCCAACAGCTGCATCAGACATTTGGCTTCCAAAAAAACACTTCCAGGTTTTTGGTGTTTGGGAACCAAGGCATTTGAAAACCAAGTTCCCACTGTATAAACTTTTATATGCACTATTTGCCCTGTCATGTGCATTTTTACGCACATTATTTGGCTAGAGGACTGGGTTACAAAATTCAAAGAAGTGAGAATTCCAAAGATGGCTGTCTTTTGGTTTTCGCGCTGTTTGAGAAAGTGTGAATTAGGTTAGTTCACCTTTAAATGTGAACTGGAGCACATTTCCATGCTTAGTTGAGAGGGCCTGCCCAGGTGATGCACAAGCTCACTTGGGGTGGAAAGTACTTGCGGGGTTGCCAGTGATGAAACAACTTCTGGTCCAAGAGACGGCTGCCTAGGATTTTCCAAGGCTTGGGCACAATCCACTTCCAAAGCAGATTTGGGCCTGGGCACAGCAGATTTTGAAGAGACCCCTTGATTTGACTGGAGGAGACAACAGACAGAACAATCTCCCTTGATCCTTAAAAGAATTGAGGGGGAGTTATTAAAAGTGTGTTTTATCAACACTGCTGAGCAAACTGGCTTGTGGTCCTTCACTCTCCACAGGGAGTCCTGCGAAGGGTATTTCATTGGAGGAGGCGGAATATTGGGGACAGTAGCATAGCAAGGTCAGGTGGTACCCGGTGCAGATAGGATTGGCTGCGGGTTGAGTGATGATGAGTCACCGGCTGTTTACGTCTTGCTCGAGTACAAACTGCAGAGACAGACTTAGGCAGAATGAAACACCCCCTGCCCTTCCTTGTCCATTTGCTCTCCGCTACACAGCGTCAAGTTCAGCCGTGTTTTGTTGCGTTTGTTGACTGAACTAAAAAGTTTCAATATGTATTGTGTTGACTTGCTGAGGTTAATTAATTGTCAGGCGAAGTTATCAAACTCATTTTAAATAATATTATTTTTTCCCAAAAAAAGTGTCGTGAGCCTAATTTTTTAATTTTTTAAAATTTATTTTAAAAACACGTATTTTTGCCATTTTGTCACACACACACCCCGCCAGTGGTGACACCTGGGGCGGACCGCACCCACCGCACCCCCCTTCCTACGCCACTGGTTGGGGAGAATCTGTACGGTCTAAAATAAACGTATACAGTGGTACTTAATTCATTCCGGAGGTCTGTACTTAACCTGAAACTGTTCTTAACCTGAAGCACCACTTTAGCTAATGGGGCCTCCCGCTGCTGCCGCGCCGCCGGAGCACGATTTCTGTTCTCATCCTGAAGCAAAGTTCTTAAGCTGAAGCACCATTTCTGGGTTAGCGGAGTCTGTAACCTGAAGCGTATGTAACCTGAAGCGTATGTAACCCGAGGTACCACTGTACTGAGCTCTCAAGAAGATTGTCCTGCATTGAGGCAAACTTCCCTCAATGGTCCCTAGATGTCAGTATAGGCCCAGGAACGTTCCATTTCTTCGCTTTCCCTTATTCTGTTAAGGAGAACTCTCCTCTGGAAAACTCATCCCATGCCAACACTGTCCCTGTTAGTTTTTTTTTTTTTATAAAATATTTATTGAAGTTTTCAAAAAATTTAAAGAAAAACAAAACACACACAAAAAAAGAAAAAAACCAAAAACAAACATATACCTTTCAATAACATTTTTCCTTGACTTCCCCACATCTCCCCTTCTTGTATTCCAATTCAATTTTTAATTCAACAAGTTCCTATCCCCAAATTTTACCTTATTATATTTAAGTCCTTTTTGTTTAACCAATTTTAACATAAATCTCAATCTTGATACATCAAATCTTATTCTTAATACCTTTTTCTAAAGTCGACCCCAATTCCATTTCACGATTTCCCCATTTTAATCTAGAATAGCAAAACAGATTATTTACAAGAAAGAAAAAAAATATATATATTTGTACCGCCTTTGGATACCCAAAACCCCACTCCCCACTTTTCCCGGTTTCAATCTCCAACCAATGTCCATCAATCCATCTGGTATCAGCCTGGTGATCTCACATCCGAGGCCCTTAAGTCTCTCTCTTTTCCTCTCTGCCGGTTTTTGTGATAGTCCTTTATGTTAAACGCCAAATCTCGGAGAAGCTCTGTCCCCATAAGGTCCATACTTCTTCCTGCCAGGCCTCCATATTTAAAATTGTAATCATAACTATGGAGACCTGGCAGGCCAAAGGCCTGTAAAGATGGATTTAAAGGAAAAGACAAATCTAATCAAAGTGGAAGCAGGAGTTTCTGGGACATTTGGACTTAAAAGAAGTAAAAAACAAGATTTGGATTACAACACTGTCCCTGTTAGGTGCCAAGGGACTGGGATTCTGAATTCCTGTGCTTTTGTGTTCTCCTTCATTATGGTCTCATTCTAGCCCTGTTTTGCGGAGCGCCAAAGCCTTCAGGAAACACACCCTGAGGCAACGCCCTCCCTTGCCCTGGGTCTGCAGCATATCTTTGATTACAAGGCAGACAGACCCCAGGACCCCAGGACCCCAGGACTGGCTCCACTTCACTTGTAAGTCACGATATCTTGCAACTTAGAAACAAATACCTCATAACACATCCATTAACCGCTGCAAGAACAACCACGGCCAAGACATGGAAATAATTACAAATAACGGTTGATTATGGACCAATAGTCGAATGCAATCTGGCAAACAACAGGATTGGAAAAACTGCCACAAAAATTAAAAGTAGCAAGAGGGCAAAAGAATCATGATGATTTTTATGCAATCTGATGTGACTTTATTGATTACACAAATAAAGAGGCATATGGAAGAACCGTACCCAAAGTTTACAGCACAGTCTAGCGTGCATGAAGGACATATTTTAACTTTCCCCCTACCCCTTTCCTATAAATTCCTATAAATTCTAATTGTTATTGATACAAAATTCCTCTTACTTATTGTCACTGTTACTTTGCACCATTTCATATCTGTAGTAATTGTCATATTTTTGCTATATACACTTTGACACAACCTTGTCAGAAACATTTGTCTGTGTGTTTATTGTTTTAATTTTATGTAATTGTTGCATGTCATATGCTCTAATGTAAACAAAGATATATCTCAATGCAACCATGATAAACAGCTTAAAGATGCAAAGGAATAAGAGCTATGTTACCCTCCCCAAAAAAAGAACTGAACTGCATTGAATGAGGACACCAAAACATTTCTCCCATAGTCCATCCAAGCAGCAGTTAAACACTTCTAAAAAGTATAAACACACACGCAGCGAGATAGAGTTGCATTACTTGTGCCTTCCTTTTGTTTCCATTTCTGGGCAGGTTCTGGACCATCAAGGACTGACCACTCCTGCCTTGTCCTTAAGGACCTTCATCTCTGCACCATGTCCCAGTCCCCCCACCCCCACCCCCTGCACCACTGCTGGTTTGGTTGGTCTTCCAGATCTATGGGTGGTGTTGGTGCTGGGGAGATGGCAGGAAGTGACGTTGCTTGCAAGACATATCCATGCTACTAAGGCAGGGCAGGAGCCCAGCTGATGTAAGGACCATGCTGTGTGACTGGGAAATGTCCTCCTCAAGGATCCTCTGTTGGACCATGCTGGCTAAGTATTGGTGGGATTGTGGGTTAGATGGCAATGGAGGCGGTGGCAGCACACTGTGCTACGGAGCTAGAAAACTGGGTCCCACTGACTCTCCCACCTCCTTGCTGGGGTGAAGGAGCAGCAACACAGGTCTAGGGTAGAAACTCTGGTGCCTCCAGTAGGCAGGGGCACCTTAAAATCCCTGGGGCACTTTGAGAAACACGCCCCACCCTTAAATGCCGTGCTCCGGTGGTGGAGGTACTGGAGGAAGAAGTGGGAGTAAGCTTTGCTTTGGGCCTTCTCATGCCATGCACAGCTCGACAACTTTCTTGGCCAGCACTGGGAAACTTGTGTCCAGGAAACACGAAGGGCGTGGGGGAGAGAGAGGTCAACATCCCAATGCTTTGCAAGGTGAACGCCAGACAGAATGCAGCTCCCAAGGTCCTTGTGACTTGGCTTCCGAGTCCTGGTAAGAGCTCAGGGCGTGGCTTGGTGGACTTCCTCTGAGCGAAGCACTTTGTAGACCACCCAGTAGAAGATGTTGAAGACCAGGAAGGTGAAGGGGAAGACTGCCCGAGAGATGGTGTCGATGCGCTTGGCCCTGTCCAGGTAGCGCCTCCGGAGCATCTCGTCCTCCCTCAGGAGCGAGGTGGGAGGGGGTGGCCTGTAGATGTCAAGACTTTCCATTGCCCCACCGTCCTTCATGTGCTGCAGGCAGTGGCCCAGGCCGTAGCCTCGGAAGTAGAAGCGGCTCTCGCGGACAACCTCCTCCTCCTGGGGAAAGAGAAAGGGAGGGAGCAGCCCAGGGAGCTGGGGTCATTGCTTTGGAGGGGTAGTCACGGCTTAAAGGTTCTCCGTCTTGTCTACAGGACAGGGGGGCCCTCGATGCTGCTGCATCATGGCTCAAGCCCAAAATCCTTCCTCCAAGGATGGTGGCTTGAACCAGGGAACTGAAACTAATGGGACGCAATGGCTTTCGAAGTAACACCGGAGACATGCCACAGCAGAGCAGGTGGGATGTCTACAAGGCAGTCAAACCAACAAGGTGTGTTTGCTAGAAAGGCAAACACGGGGGAAGTTGGATCTCTACAGGAACTCCTCCCTGGGAGAGCCACTCCCACTGTCTCTAGCCAGGTAAAGGTGAGCAGCCTATATAAGCTGGTCACGTCCCCGGCCTGCTCCCTCTCTTGATTCCTGATCTCTGATCTCTCTCATCTCTTCTCTTCAGTGACTAGGGATGTAGGACATGTGTTGAGTATGAGAAACAGCTCAAACTCCACTTTAATCTAAACTACCATATATGTCTGTAACTACCTTTTAAGCCTGGTGCAGGACTGCTGCTGTGAAACCAGGTGAGTACCTAAATCTATCTTTACTAATAAGAATACTGTGTGTTTATTGTTTTGGGGGGGGGAGGGGAATACCAGGAAATCCAGTCTGTGATAAACCATCCTGGATTGCTTAAATTAAAGGGCTAACACTAGTTTATCAACAGCTTCCTTATTATTATTATTTTCAGCAAAGGGGATGTACTCTGCTGATCTTGCAAATGTGAGTAAGGAAGGATAATATCTAACAAATATAGTATCTCCTTATTTCTATACGTATCCCATGAGAGCATGTGAATAGGGGCTGCAGCCTTCTCTATTTCCAGCTTCCATAGTGTGTGACTGACGAAGAGCTCTGTGCCATTCAGAACGCATGCATGCCCTGATAACAGCTGCCCTTCGGTCCTCCTAAGCTCGCTTCCAGCACATCCAGCCCTCTCTCCTCCTGGGCTCCTTTGGCTTCCAAGGCCTGTGTGCTGACCCCACTGCCAGCAAAAACCCTTTGCTCCCACACATACAGGGGGTGCTGTGCATTTGTGGGCAACACTGCAGGGTGGGTTTCTCACAGGCAATGGGGAAGGTGGTGCAAGGGAGGGAGGGGAAAAACACGAGGGTTGGCGTGGCGAAGGGTGACAGGCGGAGAGCAGGAGACCTGCGGGGTGGGGTCAGGGGGTGGAAAGGGGTGTGTGCTTGCTTTTTACCCTGGAGTCGGTGCTGCCGAATTGAGAGAGGGTCTCGCAGGTGGACTCGCTGCTGGGCGTGACCTCCAGCTGCCGTAGGGACTCCAAGCTGGGCGTCTGGCTGTTCAGACCCTTTTACAATCCAGCAGGGAGTGCAGATCAAACAGAAACAGGAGAGTGGATGACCGAGGGTTCGGCTGGCGCACAGCGACTCTGGGCGGGAGCCCGTGCAAAGGGTCTGTCCATTGATGCCCATAGGCGTGGCTCGCTCTGGCTCAACAGGTCTCCTCTTAGAGAGCTTGGTTGACTACAGTCCTCTGGGTGGACTCACACATGCACAGAACAGAGAGGGGAGACCCACCAGGTGCCTGGCAGGCCTGCCCTCTCCTCTTTGGAGGAAGGCAGCAAAAGGGCAGTGGGGCTTAGAGGCCCTGGTGGGTGGCCTGGAATCACAGAACCGTAGTGTTGTGGAGCTGGAAGGGACCTGCCCAACCTTCTGCAATGCAGGAATCTCAACTCAAGCAGATGGCCATCCAAGCTCTGCTTCAAAACCTCCAACGAGAGAGAGAGTTCACCACTTTCCAAGGGAGTCCGTTCCACCCAAGGACAACCCTCATTCCCACAAACACACACACACACACACACACAATGCCTCCAACGAAGGGCTCAAAATGGCGTGTGGGCTTTGAGGGCACATTCACACAAATCAGCCATTCAGGAGCTCCCAGTTTAGGCAGGGAGGAGGAGGGGAATGAAGGAGGATGAAAGGCAAGGTTTTGTGGGAGCTTGTGGGATGGCAGCATCATTACAGGCACACACACACACACACACACACACACACACACACACACACACACCTTGATAGGACCTGAACCAATGGATTCAAATGAGAAGGAAGGAGATTCCATCTCAACATCAGAAGAGCCATTGAACCATGGAATGGAGTCCTTTGGGAGGTGGTGGACTCTGCTTCCTGGGAGGTTTTGAAGCAGAGGTTGGATGGCCATCTGTCAGGGATGCTTGAGCTGAGATTCCTGCATCCCTGGGGGTCTCTTCCAACTCTACAATTCTATGATTCCGTCTCGGCTTGCCAAGTGGCCAGCCTTTAAGGCTGCAGATATAGAACTGGGAGGGTTTAGTCAAGGCTTGGTGACGTCTCAAAAGATGGGCATGGGGTGAGGTGGCTGAGGAGAAAGGGGCTGAGCAGGAATGCCCAGGGTCCTTCAGCATTCCTGGCCCTTCCTTGCAACTCCCAGAAATGGATGGATGCCAAATAAGCCAGTCTATGCAAATGTGCTTTCAACCTTTTCTTTTCCTGACGATTTCGTTTATTAAAGTGTGGGCCTCTGCAAATGAGATGTTTACAGTGGGAGTGGGCACTGGGGCGCATGACTCAGGAAAAGGGGGCTGAGGAGAAGGGGAGAGGGGTGGAAGGAGGAAGCAGCAGCAGCCACACAGTCTCACAGACACCCTCGAAGACCAGTAGCTTTATCTCTGGGGGTACAAACCCAGCTGGGAACCCTGCCGCCATGCCCAGGAAGGTGCTTTCTCTGAATTCTAGGTCTGTGCCTGGCTTTGCTGCAGCTAGAGAAGGCCATTTGCACTCTGCACCTGCTCAGAGATGCTCCCTCCAGCTGGGCAACATCTCATCCTGCTCACAGAATCATAGAATCGTCGAATCACAGAGTTAGAAGGGACCCTGAGGGTCAGCTGGTCCAACCCTATTCAAGGCAGGAATCTCAACTAAAGGATCCATAACAGACGGCCACCCAACCTCTTTTTGCTGCTGCATCTCACTATTGAGTCACATTAAGCTTGGGAGTCCACCAAGACCCCCTAGATTCTTCTCACATGTACTACTGGCAAGCCAGGTTGTCCCCCATTCTTATGTTCTTATAACTCCATCCATTGAATGGCAGCAGCTCTCAGATCAAGCATCTTCTCCCTGTTAGTGTAGTCTAAAAACAGGCTTGAAACGATCCTTGCATAGTTTTGCCCCTAGCAACAAGTTTTATCCCAGCAACAGGTCTTCCCCAGCAACAGGGTTTCCTTAGCAACAGACTTCTCTATTAGACAGGCTCTGAATGAGAGAATTTTGGCTGTTACTCTGGCCAGACAGCTAAAGAGCAGAGAGGAGGAAGGATTCTCTGTGCATAGTTTTACTTTATTTTCCTTAGACCAGTAGTTGTAATGTCAATTTTTCAATAAATACTTTAAGCAGGACTAGAATGGGCGAGGTGTTTGTTCCCCACGTGGGAATTCACCAACAGATGAACTGGACTGAGAAAGAAGATTCTGGAAGATTTTCTGGGTGATTTGGCTGACTGAAAAGGAGCCCCAAAAGGAACAAATTGCATTGATACACCTGGCCCTCCCTGGAGAAGCCGTTGGGAGTTGTACCTGTGGCCTTGTGCAGGCACTGAGCTACAGCCCTTCCCCTCAAAATAAAGATTTGTCCTCATGGTTCAGAATGAAAGACTCCAGCTAGACCTTGAGAGCTCTTGGGAGTTGGTGGCAACGGCCAATGATAATGTTGTCAAATCAGATTCAAAACCTGTTTTGTTTTGTTTTCCTTTTGCTACAGAGACTCGGGGCAGATTTGGTGAACCTGATGAAAGAAAAACACCTGCAAAACAGGTGGGAGGCCTTGAAATATCTTCTGGGTGCCATCTGTTTCTCAACATGCTAGTCTGAGCTACAGCCCCCTCCAAAGCCCCTGCCTCCCCACCACATCCTGGGCGACTTTCAACAAAAATTCAGGGTCAGCTGGGCCAGGAATCTGGGAGGGAGGGCAAGTGGGGGCAATCCTGCTCCATTAGGAAGGGGTTGAGCAACCCAGCAGACAGGGATGGCTCAGCTATTGCCACTTGAGAAGGGAAGCCCTGATCCTGCCCACCCCTCTCTTTCCCCAACCCAGGATCATGGCCATTGTGTCTGGGCTGAGAAGAGCAGCTGGGAATACAGCCAGCGAATCGCCCCCTTCCATCAAGAAGACAGCCAAGGTGGGGGGCGGGGCAGGTGGGTTTGGGGGTGTCAATCTGCCTACTCACCATCTGCTGCCGCCGCTGCCTTCGGCGCAGGCGCATGAACTCCTTGTGCTGGCGGGAGACGAAGTTGACGGCGGCATACTCCAGCAAGGCGGCGAAGACGAAGAGGAGGCAGACAGCCATCCAGATGTCAATGGCTTTGACGTAGGAGACCTGCAAAGGAGGAAGGGAGAACGGGGTGGCTCCTCAGAAGTGGATGGCTAGGCAGGGCCTGACTTGAAAGACTCCATCCCCCTTGGGGATCTTGTCCCCTACTCAGCAGGAGCACCCTAATGTCCCACAGGGTCTTAGAATAAAATTATCCTAGAATTGGAAGGGATCCCATGGGGCAATCTAGTCCAACCCCCTGAGAAGCAGGAATCTCAGCTCAAGCATCCATGGCAGATGACCACCCAACCTCTGCTTAGAAACCTCCAGGGAAGGAGAGCCCACCACCTTCCAAGGGAGACTGTTCCACTGTTGAACTGCTCTTACTGCTAGAAAGTTCTTCCTGAGGTTTAGTCAGTACCTCCTTTCTCATAACTTGAAGCCATTGGTTCGAGTCCTACCCTCCAGAGAAGGAGGAAACAAGCTTGTTCCCTCTTCCATGGGACAGCCCTTGAGATATTTGAAGACAGCTATCCAATCTCTTCTCACTCTCCTCTTTCCAGGCAAAACAGCTCCTTCAACCGTTCCTCATAAGGCTTGGTTTCCAGACCCTTGATCATCTTGGTTGCCCTCCTCTGCACACCTTCCATCATCCTTCTTAAATTTCAAGGGGTTAGACTAGATTGCCCTCAGGGTCTCTTCCAACTCTACATTTCTATGGTTCTATGATGAATTCTATACTGAAGCATTGGAAGACTAAAGATCTGATCCTCTTCATCAATGGACTGACAACATGACAACACTCTCAACATATGAACGGATTGCTGGTAGACATAGACTTTGAGTTTATACAGAATATAGTAGGTTTTTAATAAGCATATACGTATTAGGGTAATGATACCACTTATATCTATACAATAATGTATGGAAATGTAACTGGTTATAATAATGGTATTGTCTTTTCTGCAAAAATAAAAAATTCTATGATTCTAGGAACTATGTACACTACCTTGAGAAAAGGTGGGTGGTGGATATGATGAATAAATAATAAACCTCTCCTTTTTTCTGTCCCTGACAAAGTGTCTTTGGTTATGCAATCTTGTCTTAATAGCTTCCAGAGATAAGCTGCACAGGATGGTGAAATAGAGATTTGCATTCTCAGAGAAGTGAGAAAGAGGAAGGAGCGTGGCTAAATAGAACATCCTCTCCTACTCCTCAAAATCCACGTATGAGGCTTTGAGCTCCTTGGAGGGAAAGGTGCAATAATGAAACAAATATTTGCAAGACGCCATCTTGGGGACTGGAGAGGCTCACTTGCCTCCCTCCTTGGGAGAGCGCTATTTCTCCCCTTCCCCCTCAAACCACCTGGCAGCACCAACCTTTGGCAGAGACGCCCGGGAGCCCGCGCTCTGCGTGGTCATGGTTAGCACCGTGGTGATGCCAAGGCCCACCCGGGCAGGGGCAGCATCCATGTTGATCCAAAAGGAGACCCAGGAAAGGATGACGATGAGCAGGCTGGGGATGTACATCTGGATCAGGTAGTAGCCCATCTGCCTCTCCAGGTGGAACTTCACCTCGATGCAGGTGAACTTCCCTGCAAGGGAAAAGGCAGAGCAGGCCCAGTGCCAGATTGACGTATAAGCTAAACAAGCTATAGCTTACGGCCCCACTCTCTTGGGGGCCCCAAAAAAAATTAAAGGGGGAAAAACTGGATGTACATTTCCAAAATATAAGATAAAAACATAAAACCTACAATTATTATTTCATGTTATAGCAAGTTTCTAGAGACGAGATTATGAGTCTTTGTACATTGTGTTTCTAAAGGAACTTTTGTTCTTGCCAAATGCCAATGTGTTTGCATTATTAAGTTTGTTATGAATAAAAAATCATTTTAAGTTAGAGATTAATAATTATTTCACTATTAATATACTTTTCACTATTTCACTATTAATATGCTTCTTCTTAATTGCATTTCAGTTCAATGACTTTGATAAAATACATAGTTGGTTATGTGCAAATGGCTTGAGATGCCTATGAGGTCCATAAATGACCATATAGCATACATTCAACACAAAAAACAGCAACAATTTGTTGTTGACAAAGGACAGCTGGACATTGAAAGGGCCCCATTACCTTCTGGAGCACCTCAGGGCCTCATCAAACCTAAATCCGGTCCTGAGCGTGCCCATGAGACACTGCTGATTGGGAAAGATTACAGAAGGAGTATTTGAAATTTACAGCATGCTGTACATTGAAAGAAAACTATGTGAAAATGATGTGCTGATGGTATTTGACTCCCACGAGATTAGCAAAAATGTAGAAAAATACTACCAACCTATGTTGGAAGTGTAAAGAGAATGAAGGCACGTTCTAACACATGTAGTCGACGTGCAAAAAGGCTAGAGCATTCTGGGAAATGATATATAATGAATTGAAAATAATGTTTAAGATAACTTTTGTTAATAAAAAAAGGAAGCTTTTTTAAATCGGCATTACAGGAGAAGAAATACCAAAGGACTTAAAAAGACTGTTTATGTATGCAAAGACAGCTGCAAGAATGCTTTTTGCCCAGAGATGGAAGTAAGAGGAAACGCCAACCAAGAAAGAGTAGATAGAGAAAATGATGGACTACGCAGAAATGGGAAGATCAGGCACCAAGATGACAGCAAATTTAAAAAAGAATGGCATAAATTTATAGAGGATATTAAGGAACCATGTAAAAATTTAAAGACATTAGCAAGATTGATGTAGCACTTGTAATTTTTAACTGGTAAGGGATTTAATTAGTTAAATTTAATTAAAGTTGGATATATGCAATTAGATGCAGTCAAAATTCAAAAAATATATTTGAGGAAAACCAGAAGGGGGAGGAGGGAAAGTCCACGGCTTCAGGGAATCCTGCAAAGGTATAAATATTGCTGAATTTAAGTTTGAATGATGTTAATGATGAAAAACTGAAGAGAGGAGAGAGAGAGAGAGAGAGAGAGAGAGAGAGAGAGAGAGAGGGAGAGGGAGCGCCAATGAGACAACGCTGAGGTTACAAAGGTTGTTTGGGGGGCCCTCCATGTGTCCTCCTCATAAAGAGGCTGTTCCCCTCTTTATTTCATTTATTTGTGGCGTTCCTAGACTGCCCATGGACTAAGTCCCCCTGGAAGGTTTGCAAAAACCAGTCAAATATGCAGATGTGATACCATCAGTTAAAAAGACTCTGTACAAGATTGGGATCCTTAAAATTAAAAGAAGGGGGGGAAGCAGAGTCAGGAAATCAAGAAGAAAGAGGAGGAAACACCTGGGAGATGAGATGCGCACCATTGGCACATGCCCCGTGGCAAAGGAGTGGGCAGCCTTGTGGGTGGGAAGGTGCTCATTCTGTGCTGGGACGATGGAAGCATCTGACGGAGGGAGGCTGGTTACCTGTGTTGTAAGACTTTGTGCAATAGCCCAGGTCCTTCTCATCCCGCAAAATGAACTGAGGGAGCGTCAAGCCTTCGGCCACCTGCACAGCTTCCTGCTCCTTCACCCACTCAAAGATCAGGTCGTTCATGGTGTAGCCAACTAGAAGGCAAAGGCAGCAGGTGAGGAAGGAAGGGTGAGAGGGACAAGGTCAACCCAGAGTCTTCCAGCGATCTATACAAAGCCACAAATGCTGTCGGGAATCCTCCCCCCTCCCCCAAACCACAAGGCATTCATAGAATGGTAGAGTTGGAAGGGACCCCTGGCTCCCTGGGTGCAATGTGTGTAACGGTAAAGGGGTAAAGGTAAAGGGACCCCTGACCATTAGGTCCAGTCGTGACCAATTCTAGGTTTGCGGCACTCATCTCGCTTTACTGGCTGAGGGAGCCGGCGTCCAGCTTCCGGGTCATGTGGCCAGCATGGCTAAGCCGCTTCTGGTGAACCAGAGCAGTGCACGGAAACACCGTTTACCTTCCCACCGGAGCGGTACCTATTTATCTAATTGCGCTTTGATGTGCTTTCAAACTGCTAGGTTGGCAGGAGCAGGGACCGAGCAACAGGAGCTCACCCCGTCGAAGGGATTCAAACTGCCGACCTTCTGATTGGCAAACCCAAGAGGCTCAGTGGTTTAGACGACAGCGCCACCCGCGTCCCTTGTCGTCTACCTTAGTGTTTCCCAAAGTGGGTGATACCACCCCCTGGGAGGCGCTGGGACAATCCAGGGAGCGGTAGTAGCCTCGGGTGCAAGGGGGTGGGCGTTGAATAAAGCATGAAGAAAGACAAGAAGAGAATGAAATTTTGAAAAACCATTTGTACATGTTTCATTTGTTGTATAATGATGCTTATCAATGTAACATAGAGTTAAAGTCAGAGTGATTATCTGCTTAGGACGTAGCTAGAAATATAGATACATAAAAAGAATGCAAATTTGTCACGACATCTTTCTGTTTGTGCACTTCACAGAGGTAGGTTTCCAGGGGGCAACTGAGTATTTTTTTTCTGAAAAGGGGGCACTAGGCCAAATAAGCTTGGGAACCTCTGATCTAGTCCAACCCCCTGCTATGCAGGAATCTCATCTAAAGCATCCATGACAAGTGGCTACCTAACCAGTGTTCAAAACTCCCGTTCTAGGAGCATTTTGAGCCATGGAATTTCATTGGCGCCAGCAGTTTCTGAGCTCTGGGTGCAGCAAGTCCTGATTTCAGATTAAAATTGCAGAGCGGAAGGAAAGGAGGACCTTTTTCCGCCTCCCCACTTCCAGCTACTCTCTGAAGAAGGGGCCTTCTTACGAATATTAGGGGGGTGGGCAGGGGAAGTACTAGACCATGTGAAAAATGAAGATAATATTTTAGTTGCAGTTCATTCGTTTTCAGCTTTGTATTCTTGTTATTAAAAA
The DNA here is from genome assembly GCF_027172205.1 of Podarcis raffonei. NCBI lineage: Eukaryota > Metazoa > Chordata > Lepidosauria > Squamata > Lacertidae > Podarcis > Podarcis raffonei. Next base: position 1,617,685 of record NC_070613.1, on the reverse strand, counting down.
AGTGCACCTAGACATTCTGTTGTTGCTTCCACAACCTCGGTTGAAGGTGCCATTGAGCTCCTAGCTTCCATGTCTCCGTTTCTAACACTGTACCCAACCTCTGCTTAGAAATCTCCAATGAACCAAAGTCCACCACCTTCTGAGAGAGTCCATTCCACTGTCAAACAACTCTCACTCTCAGAAAGCTCTTCCTGGTGTCTTTAGTTGGAGTCTCCTTTCTTGTAACTTGAAGCCACTGGTTCAAATCCTACCTTCCAGAGCAGGAGGAAACAAGCTTGCTCCATCTTCCATGGGACAGCCCTTTGCTCACTGCCTCTTCCTCTGCTCAGCACCAGTCACTTTCCCACCCCATAGCAAAGGGAACACAGACCAGATCATGCTCAACTACAAGTTCCACTTGTGGGATGTGAAACACAAGAGCAGTCAAGTACAACATTCCTAGAGTGAACATGTTTACACATGGGGAGGAATGTTTGTCCAGCCAGCAGGTAAACTTCCTGTTTCCTTCTGGGTTGGGACAGACTTCCTCTGCATGTGACTAGAGGTGGGTGTGGCCTCACCTGTGCAGGTAACGACAAAAGCACAGGGCAGGGCAGACATCTCTCTCTTTTTGACTACATGCATCGAAGAAACAACATCTGCTTAGCCAAAGATGCTCTCTTGGCCTCCAGCCAAGAGAGGACAAAGGGACTGTCTCCTTATGAGATAGTTTCCAGGTGTATGTTACTTTTCTAAGCAAAGTCTGCCTTCTGGGATCTGATTGTGAACTGAATGATGTGTGAGTAAAGCTTTTTATACTTTTATAGAAGACTGTGACATGTTTTATCTTTTATGAGGGAATAAGGGGAAAATACCAGAACAGTTATTATAGAGGCTTTAGCAAGCCTGAGCAAACGCATCCACTGCGAGTTTTAAAAAGGGGGAATGTTATTCTGCTAAATTGTGAACAGACAATATATCCTCTCCTGCATCCCTGAACATTCCCACACCACTGTCCTCCCTTGCTGGTTGGGAGACATGTTGCCTGCCCCAGGGGCTATTGCTTTTCCCCTTGACCTGCTCCTCCAACTCCACCACTCAAGGCATCATTGCTTTCTGAGAAGCACCAGAGCTGCTTTGAAATGGACTCTTCCACTGCCAGAGTCTGCTGGGCCTTCCAGAACCTCAACAATGACTTTGGGGAGCCACCCTGGACTCAGCTGGCAGTCCTTCCACTGCCCATCTGCTGGCCACTCCGTGCAGCTCACTGGCAACAATTTGGGGCAGCATCCTTCCTCCTTGCCTCCAAACATAGATTGCAGGTGCGGCGACTGTCCTGCACCTGGCACCGCAAAAAGGTTTTGCCCTGGTACTCACAACTCTCCAGTTGCATCGTACAGGTCTGGATGTCCATTGGGAAGTTCTTGAGGTCCATGGGGCAGGACAGGATTAGTGTCAGCCTAGGAGGGAAGGGGAGAGAAAGGAGGGGGTCAGGGGGGAAAGGGGTCTGTGTCGGGCCCTGCCCTGCTTCCGAGTGGCAGCAGGGAGAGCCCATGCCAGGCGCCGCTGGGCCCACCTGATGCTGTAGAGCACGTTGCCATTCTTGAAGATGCGCAGGAGCTTGTTGTCGGTGGTGACCTCGTGGAAGTTGGCACCCTTCTCATTGGCAAAGAACAAATCCGGCTTCCAGATGGAGTCCAGCATGGATGGGTCGAGGTCCAGGGAGTCGTCAGGGTATTCCCGGTAGGCCAGGCGGGGGTCGTTCCACTGCTGCCTCAGGAAGACGTTGACGCGGTAGTCCTTGAGAGCAGAGAGGAGCCGTCACACGCGGGGGCAAGCCACATGACACAGGCATGCACCTGCACACACACACACACACACACACACACACGCATCCATGTGCAGTGTTGGTTCAGGGCCTCTGGTATCCTGGCCCGGGAGTGAGCAAGGCAGGTGGGAGGTGGGACTAAGGAAGCAAGCGAGCAAGCAAGCTGGGAAGAGATTTGGAGAAAGGCTCTGGAACTCCTGCACATCAATGGCTATTGATGTAGGCTACGCTCTCCCTGCATAGTTGGGGGCAGGAATAATAATAATAATAATAATAATAATAATAATAATAATAATACCAAGTGAAACATCGCTTCCTTGTTCTCAGTGCTAACTGGACACAATCCTACTAATGACTTTGGATACCAGTTACTGGAAACCACAGGAGGGGAGAATCAATGCTGTAGAGTTGGAAGGGACCTGGGGGTCATCCAGTCCACCCCCTGGGAGAGAGTTCTTATGATCGTAGTATCCTACTTGCAGGTTTCCCACAGGTTTCTTGTTAGCCACTGTGCCCATCGTAGCTCAGTTGGTAGGGCCTGAGACTCAGAATCTCAGGGTTGTGGGTTCAAGACCCGCACTGGGCAAAAGATTCATGCACTGCAGAGGGTTGGACTAGATGACCCTCGTGGTCCCTTCCAACTCTGTAATTCTATGATAGACTAAGACCCGAGTACGTGAGGGTGCCGGACTAGGAGGGCCATGGGCTTGATCCAACTACAGGGTTATTTGTGTGTTCTTATGCACAAGCCACAAGGCTCTTCTCTGCCTTCTTCCCAACTGTCCTCATCACCTGAACCTCCACCTTTCCCACCACTTTCCTCTCCCTGCCCCCCATCAACCTCCAAGGGAACAGCAGCCACTCAGAGGCAAGCACAACCCCCAGGGATCGCTGCCCAGCCAGCCCCAGGGCAGAGGAGGACCCTTGTGCTTGGGGCGAGGCAAGCAGTCAGAGTCTCACCATGGTTGTTTCAGTGACCGAACCAAAACTGTTGATGAAGATGTTGCATGTCACGTTGACGGGCGGGCCTGTAAGCCAATGGGAAAGCACAGGTGAGTTGACAAGGTGCCAGGGCGCAACTCAAAGCCGCCTTCGACCAAGTCAAAGCATTGGTCCACCTGGAGGAGACACCTGCCTTATACAGGTCACTTGTTTTTCCAGTGATCCCAGGACACGTGTGAGAGGATGTGCAGCCAAATCACAAATGCATGATTCCTAGATAGTCACAAGCAGGGGACATGATGATGTCATAGCCTCTAAACTTTTGTGGCAGGAAGAACAATAGAAACTTAATATTTACTTCTTCCTGTCTCTGCACACTTTTCTCCTGCCTGCAATGGGGTAGGTTGTCTGTAAGCTCTCCTCCAGAAAGCACACTCCATTTTGAACTAGACTATGGGTGTTTGTAATATTTAAGGATTACTGCCTGTCTGATTTTCATCACCATACTTGTTGAATCCTGGCAAGACTTTTGATGTGAGTAAACCTTATATTTTCTTGTTTTACTAAATAGCCTAAGAGTGATTTCTTTGTTAAGAGGGAAATATGAACAGGAGCAGATAATCCAAGTCTGCCTAGAGCATCCTTGGATATCATAATTGCTCTAGAAGGTCGTGCAACCTTATCCTAACAGCTTCTAGAGATAAGCTGTGCACAGATGGTGATTTTAACTCTGCTAAAAAATAAGTATTTACATTCTCACAGAAGTGAGAAAGAGAAAGGATAATGACTAAATAAAATAACCTCTCCTACTCATCTAAATCTATCCAACACCAGGAGTCTTGCAATATAATTCCCAGGGACGACACTCCCCCATTTCCACCCAGGAAAGGGCTCTCTTGTCTTCTAGTGTCTCTCTTTTTGTGTGGGGAGGGGCTTTGCATCCCTGGCTATCTTTCAAACTTCCAGCCTCCAATATTCTTGCACACAGAGTGACCTTCAGCGCTGGAGGGATGTGTATGATGTCCTGGATTTGGCAGCCCTGATGGGGAAACGTTGCGAAAGGATGGGAAGCCTGTGAGCAAAGTCCTCCTTTACCTTTGAAATTGGGTCTGATGCGGGCATCGTACCCCGACGTCCGGCCCATGAGCTTGTCCAGGAAATCAGAGGGAGACATTGGTTGCGGGAGGCTCCGTGAGGCAGATTTTGCTTCTCCTTTCCCTGACACCAGTCTGGGAGGAAGAGAGGGGGATGTCAGTGTGGGAATGTTCTGGGGCGCAGGAGAGGATATATTGTGAGATTATATCCTAATCCAACTTGTGCTAACAAGTTCCCAAAATAGCAGCAGTTCCCCTTTAACATTCCCCTTTAAGTTCGCAACGGTAACGTCTGCACAGGTTCGCTAGAACCTCTATAATAATTACTCTGGTAATTTCCCCTTTGTTCCCTCTTAAAATACAAGACACGACACAGTCTTCATAAAGGTATAAAAGAGTTTACTCATGTTCTGTATCACAATATGATCCCAGAAGGCAGACAGGCTTAATAAGGTAATATACATTTAGAATCTATCTTATAGGAAGATAGTCCTTTCCTCCTCTCTTGGCTGAGAGCCAAGAGGGCATTCTTAGATGTTGCTTCCTCGAAGGAAGATGGCAGAGAGAGAGAGATGGCTGCCTGCCCTGTGCTTTTATCATTACCTGCACAGGTGAGGCCACACCCACCTCTGGTCACATGCGGAGGAAGTCTGTTCCAGGAAGTTTACCTGCTTGCTGGACAGACATCCCTCCCCATGTTCTAACATGTACACTCTAGGAATGTTGTCATTGACTGCTCCTGTGTTTTACATTCCGGTCAGCAGGCTGAACCCCACTTTTCTACACACACACACACACACACACACACACACACCACTGCTGGAAATAGGAGCTGACATCATCTGGGCTGCCTGTCGCCATTCAGCCCTGCTGGGTTTAGGTGCCTCAACATGCAGAGGTAGAAGGCAGCAGTGTGGTACAGTGGGTAGCGCATCAGACTAGGACCTGAGAGAGAGTTCGAATCCCCATTCAGCCATGAAGCTCACAAGGTATGGCCAGTCACTGCCTCTCATCCTACCTTGTAGGGTTGTTGTGATGGCTCAATGAGGACAAAGAGAGCTTTGTATGCCACCTTCAGCTCCTTGAAAAGGTGGAACTTGATTTTGATGCATAAAATAAATAGTCTAACCCAGTGGCGTAGCGTGGGTTGTCAGAATCCGGGGCAAGGCAAGTAATTTGCACCCCTAACCCGTGGATTTGCGCCCCCTAACCCTAACCCCCAGATGTTGCGCCCGGTGCGGCCGGCCCCCCCTGCACCCCCCACGCTACGCCCCTGGTCTAACCTCTTGGTGCCACTCAAGCTACTCCTTCTGTCCCCTCTGTGAGAGACGGGACTCCCACTGTGCCATGACAGAGGGATGGCAGAGCCATATATATTAACTTACCTCCCTGGGCAAATGTTCTCTTTTTCAGCACTTTCCCCCAAGCCAGAAATGTGAGAACATCTGCTAAATCTGAGCTCCAAACTCAGACTCCGTCTTAAGCTAGACTTAAGCATGTCTTGGTATCTGAATTACCATCTTAAGCCTGCCTGAACAAAGCTGCCGCATCTGTTACTCTTCAACAAGTATTCTGAGTCAGGAAATTTTACCCCCCCCCCTTTTACAAGACTGTTTGTGTGACTATTGTTTTAAGGGGGAGAAAAGGGGGAAATATGCCAGGAGAACCGAGTCTGCCTTCAGCATTCTGGATTACTCAAACTAAAAGGCTAAAACTAAGCTGCAAAGGGATGGCACTCTGCTGAGCTCACAAATGTGAGGAAGGAAGGATAATACCTAATAATTAGATCCTAGCATCTCTTCACATCCCAAGAGCAGGGCAGAGAGAGTTATCCAGAGGGACAAAGGTTTCCCCTTTGCTGCCAGTCTGGGCCCAGCATGCATCTCGCCTGCGAGGCCTTGTGCTGGCTCTCCCCATGGAACAAGGGGTGCTTCCCCAGAGCTCTGCTCAGAATTACTGTAGGATGGTCATTAGGCAAATTGAGGAAACCAGCACTGCAAAAACTGGGCATCAGCCTTGGCAGCCTTTACAGGGAGATGCCATCTTCCTCCTCCTCCAGTTCCTCAAGGTCTTTGTGCAACTGCCAGGGCAAGAGCAGACTTTTCCACCCCCCAAGGGAGTTTGCTGTCACTCCTGGGGGGGTGCTGCTCTCTGCCCGCTCCCTGTCCATCCCCAGGCAAGAGGGCACTGTGGGCACTGCACTCTCTCTCTGTCACCCGCCCACCTTCCTCTGAGTGTGCCCAGCCTGCAGAGGCCTCTTCCCAGCTGTGCTTGAGAGGGGCAGGCAGGCACTGCCCCCCACCTCCCCCCAGACAAATAGGACGTTGTTTAGTTTTTCAATGAACTAAAGATTTTGTAAATTGTTCTTCTTCCTGAAGGAGCGTCTCCACCCCCATCGTTCTGCCCGAACACCGAGGTCCAGCTCCGAGGGCCTTCTGGCGGTTCCCTCCCTGCGAGAAGCCAAGTTACAGGGAACCAGGCAGAGGGCCTTCTCGGTAGTGGCGCCCGCCCTGTGGAACACCCTCCCATCAGATGTCAAAGAGAAGAACAACTACCAGACTTTTAGCAGACATCTGAAGGCAGCCCTGTTAAGGGAAGCTTTTAATGTTTAATAGGTTATTGTACTTTAACATTCTGTTGGAAGCCGCCCAGAGTGGCTGGGGAAACCCAGCCAGATAGGCAGGGCATAAATAAATTATTATTATTATTATTATTATTATTATTATTATTTGTTTTCATTACTTTGTGCCCCACTCTTGGGAGTGGGGAGAATTCAGCTGTAGAGAGGGCTATAGATTCTGTGAATAAGTCAATAATATTTCCCCTCTTTGGCCAGCTGCTGGTCCCTCCATGTGCACCCCTCCATTTGTCAACTCCGAGGAGCCCAGGCTCTGCCTGTCCCTAAGCAGGGGCAGAGGAAGGGGGCGGTGGGGGCGGTCCACCCCAGGTGTCATCACTGAGGGGGGTGACATTCGGCGCACCGCCTGCCCGTGACTCCCAGGCCTACCCCGAGCCGTCAGGGGAAGGGTTGGAGATGCGCAGCTTTGCCAGCGGCCTTCCCCACCTTCCCCCTTTGTTTTGACAGCCGGGGGAGGCTTTGGAGTTCTGGGCCGGCAGCGCGCCATTGCCCCTTGCTCCCGGGCTGCTTGGGGGGGAGCCTCCCCATAGCTGTTAAAAGGGAGAGGGAAGGGAGGAAGGGCGCTGGCAAAGCGGCATGGCTCCCCCCCCCCAGGAAGCAGCCCACCATGGACAGCTCGCTCCACCCCCCCATGGGCATCTCTCCCCCTGGGACACTCACCCCACCCCTATGGCATGTGCACCGCTCAGGGCGCTGGAGCAGCTAGCTCTGCCTCTGTCCCTAATGCCAGCCTCTCAGTCCCCCCCTGCCAATCATAGAGTTAGAAGGGCCCCTGAGGATCATCGAGTCCAGGCCCCCTGCAATGCAGGAATAAATATGCAGCCGTCCCAAACGAGGATCAGAGATGCAACCTTGGCGTTATCATCGCCGCGCTCCAACCAACCGAGCTATCCACACTTCTCCCAAATGCCCCCTTCCCCGAGAGCTGCCCGAGGATTTGCTGTCGATTCCCCGCGTGAAAATGCTCGTCCATTAAAAGGAAGGAAGCTCCCAGGAAAGGAGTCGCTGGCTAGACTGGAAAAGCACTTTGCAAGACGCTACCTTGTTGAAAGACGCAAAAGAGGCTCCGCAGATCCTGGGAGGCCAAATAATTTTAACAAGCCCAGCAGCTCCTCTGCAAGGTCAGCAAAGCAAACGCTGCGGGAGGTCAGCAGCGCTTGCATCCAACTCATCATTCGCTGGCCAAGGCCCCTGCAGAATCCGGAGTGGAACAGGGCCCCCTGGAGGTTTTGGTCTGTGGCAAGAACAGCTCCCTTCCCCTCCCTCTGGGGGGCTGAAAGATCTGGAGTAACTTACAAGCCAATTGAGGCTTCGGCAGCATGTAGAATATACATTCTCCTCTCTCTTTCTGCATCAAGAAATGACATCCAAATAAACGCAACAAGCAAAACTATCTGAGCTGGATGCGTCTCCAGTGACCCTGCTCCGTTACTGGGCCAGTGCTGCCTGAAAAGGCTGGTGGCCCCCCCGGCAGAAGTTGGGTGGGTGAGCCCTTGGAGACCAGGACCCCTGCATGCCTGGGGGGGGGAGAGCTGTACCATTCTGGGCTGAGCAGGAGGGATCAGAAAACAGCGACAGGAAGTGTGGACCATTTGCTGCCTGGCTGCGCAGTGCCTGGGGTCTCTCTCAAGCCCTCGAGGATCTCCAGAAGTGGGGGTCCCATTTCCCTCCAGGCCTTTCCCTTTTGACCCAGTCTGAGGACAGGAGCGTCTGCCGCCAGTCCAGTTGAGAAGCACGCAAAGGGCTAAGAGCTTCAGTTCTTGGCATCCCTGCATCTCCAGGGGTAAAGTCGAACAACTGTGTTAGCAGCACCGAAGGGACTTCCCCAGGACGCAAGCCTCGACCAGTGTTTGGAGGTCCTGGTACAAGGCACCGTCCAACCGCCTTAGGGACTCCACTCTTGTTCTGTGTAGGGTTTACTCCTTAGCCTTTTCTTCTCCCAAAGATAACTCGCAAGGCAGCGGATGTTTATGATCAGAGTTTTCCTTCTCCCAGATAGGCTCCCTTTCCAGGTGGCCGAGCCCCACCGGCCCCTCATTTTCCCCTAGACCAACTGCAGAAACCGCCTTCTTGACCATTGGACCCACTCTTGGTCTCGTCCGCTCAATCGGCCGGAGTCTGTCTTTGCATGCAGGGGAAGTCCCTGACTCACTGAGGGATGGAGACCCATCAGCTACCTTCACCTGGTTTAGCTTCAGTGCCTTCAGGCAAACCTGATATCACTCCCAGTGGACACTGCGGGCAGGAGATACTGCGCTGCGGAGCCGAGGGGCAGAGGGAGTGAGGATTCCTGGAAGAGCTGAGAGAACTCCTGCTGCCTGTGCCCACCCAGATGGATGTACCTTTGTACAAGCAAGATGTTCCCTTCCTTTCACTCCAAACCCACCTGGAAGAGAATCCCGAGGCAACAGCCAAGCCCCATATCAGGCAGTCCCACAGAGCCAGGAAATCTGGCCGGCTGCTCTCACCCCTACAGTAGCCGCAGGGCCTTCCTGGGGGTAGCCCCACGCTCATTGGAATGCAAGAACTGCACCATAGCTTGGGAAAGATTTGGGTTGTCTTCAGTGCACCCCTCCATGAAGGTGGTGGGGCGGCTTAGCTGGGTTCTCTCTGTGTGTTTCACTCTTGAGGTCTGAACCCCCAGATCTTAGTGTCGCTGGCAGGCCGGCCTCTCCCCCAAACCTCGAGCTTTAAGTCCAGACAACGGACAGAGGTTGCTCCCGATCAAAAATAACCTCCTTGGCTATTCCCACACTTCACAACTGCACTGTCCGTGTGCGTGTGTAGAAATGGTTGCTATGTTAGAGACAGCTGGCGAATTTGCAGAGCGGAACAAGCCCAGACTGCGGGTGGGGGCGGGGGGCTTGAGCCTGACCTCCCTGCAGGCTTTTAGGCTCAGCTTCCCAAGCGCTTACCTGGAGACCCGAGGCTGACATTAGGGGATCTGAAATATTCACGGGGTGCTGGAGTCCTGAAAACATCTACGAGGCTGTTATACTACAGAACACTTAGGGGTTTCCCGCAGCGCTGCTCTCCCCCAGCTCGAATGCCTGTGGGGCGATGCTGGAACCTCCCAGCGCAAAATGGTTGAGGAACATGGATCTTCTTGCAAGCCCCACATCCCACCCCAAGGACCTTGCTGCTGCTGCTGCTGGCACCCCTGCGTTCCCCTAAACCCAAGAAGCCTGTCAGTTCCTCTTAGGAGTACTCACCATGCCAGAACATATAGTACTCCTCCCCAATGCCCGTCCCACCCTGGGGCGCTTCGTTGCTGGAGTGGCCTCTCCGGTCCCTCTCCTGCCCTGTGCCCGGAGAAGTGTTGCTTGCTCGGACCCTGGAGAGAACCAGGCCTAGTAGCTCAGGTGAAAGGACTTCCTTCTCCTTCAGACCCCTCCCCGAGCCTTGCCTGAGAGCTAAGCGCCCCTCCCCCCGCCGCATCTGCGCCCAGATTGCCAGCGCCAGTCTCTGAGGGGGATCCGGTCCCCAGAGCCTTCTTGCCCAGCAAAGGGCATTCTCCCCCTGGCAGTGAAAAGCGGCTGGTGCTAAAATTCTCCCCCGAGAAGGACCAAGAGGCCTCGCTGGGTCGGGATAGGACCAGCCTCGCTCCTTCCCTCCCTGCCGGGCTTCACAACCCGCCGCCCCCGCAGTCCGAGGGCAAGCAAGAAGCCCCCGCCCTCCCCCAAGATCCAAGCAGATCTGGAAGAGAGGTGGGGGCTGGGACTGTGGAGATCTGCCGGCTAAGCTGGTGGTGAAGGAGAGGGAGAGAGACCCTCTTGTGATTTCTTTGCAGGGCTTATGCTCCAAAGCCGGCTCAGGAGGAGAAGGAGCTGCGGGAACGAAGGCGAAGAGGGAAAGTGAGGCGGGGGGGCGGGGCTGCCTGGCACTTGATTTGAGCCCCCGAACCGGTTTCGAGCGCCAGCTCTCAGCCCCGGCGCCGAGAGCGCGCTGCCACCTGGAAAATACCAGCGCGCCTCTGAGCACGTGCAAAGTGCCCCTTCCCTGCAGCTGCGGCCCCGACCGGAGACGCTCCGCGTCCCGTCCCCCGTCCCCCCGTCTCACCTGAGCAGCACGCCGAGCAGGAGGTGGGAGACGACGGGCCCTCGCATCCCTCGGCCGCGCGGCGTCCCCCGCCGGCGGCGGGGAAGGCGGGCGGGCGGCGAGGCTGGCGGTGGCGGCGGCGCCCCAGCCCGAGGAGGCGCGCGCGCATGTCCCGCCGCTGCTCCGCGGCTCCGTCCGGCAGCGGCAGTGGCAGCGGCGGCGGCAGCAGCGCCGCATGGAGGCGCCTCGACGGCCGAGCGACGGCCAGCGCCTCAGTCCTGCCCGCCGCTGGCTTCCTCCGCCCGTAGCCCCGAGCCTGGCAGAGACGCTCCCGCTCGCTTCGGCCCGCCCTCCAGCGGGGAGGGCGCTGTCCAACCCACGCAAGGACAGCCCCGACGGCGCGGCGCTCCGCTGCAGCTCCCCGAAACCAGATACGCCGCCGCCTTTTTCTCTCCAAGCTTAACCTTCTCGGGCGCGCAAAAAAGGAGCCGCAGAGCTTGTGCAGAGTGCGCGCCGACGGAGAGAAAGGTCTGCGCCGTCGGAGCGCTTCTCCTCTCTGAAGTGTTACTCTCTGCTCGCCAGAAACTGTGGTGTCAGCGCAGCGCGGCTGGTTCTGGATGCCCCAAATCCTCGCAGGGGAGATCAAAGGTGGGCTTCCCGACCCTTCCCCTGTCCGCGACGTCGGATTGCTTCTCACCCTCGCCCCCAGTTCAGCTCTTCCCTTTCTGTTCTGTGAGGTTGCTGGAGCCTAAGGGCTTTGCTCACCGGACACTCGACACCCCCCCCCCCGCCTTCGCGAAGTTCTCCCCAGAAGTGAACCCCCCGCGGAGAGCCGACTCCAGCCGGACTCCTGCGTCCCCAAGAGGCAGCTTAGTCAAGATCTGGCCTGGTCAGCCTGTGGCCAGACTCTTCCGATGCTCTTAAGGGCTTCACTAAGGACCGTCCACTTCTGCCAGTTGGGCTGGACAGACAGCCTGCCACACACGCAGCCTGCGAGAAACCAGAGGGCTTTTACTTCACAGAATTGTAGAATTGGGAGGGTCCCGAGGGTCATCTAGTCCAACCCACTTCAGTGAAGGAATCTTTTGCTCCTAGGAGCCAACTCCTCGGGGCTGAGCTCCTTTCGGCCACCCCAATAAAATATTTGAGGGGGCTGGCCCCCCAAAAAAGATTGTTGGGCGTTGTCGTGGTGTGGTAACAACACACACACTGTAACAGGCTGTTTTTGACTATGTAACTTCTATTTCAAACACAATTCAACATATAGTATCTCACAAAGTGTAATTCCATAGACCAGCACTTCATGCAAACGAAACATATCCTGAGAAATTAAAGCCCAGTGGATGGCCAATTTAGTAACTGAATGGACTTTATATGTTGAATTGTGTTTGAAATAGAAGTTACATGGTCAAAAACAGCCTGTTACGTTGTGTGTGTTGTTACCAAGATTGTATTTACGTAACCTAAGGTTTAGTAGTGTTTTGCATTCAAATGGTGTGTGCATGCCATGCCATGTGATCGATTCTGCATTTTACCGCTGAATTGGAGCAAATCAGGTTTTCTGTGGGTTGCAATTTGCTTTGATTAAGTCATAGGAAGTGACCGCGAGGGTCTCCTTGTCCAACCCCCTGCAATTTAGGATTTTTTTTGCCCAAGGAGGGGCTTGAACCCATGACCTTCAGAATCTCGTAAATCACAGGTTTTCCTGGGGAAAGTGCCAGGTCAATAAATCAACCGCCGCCACCCTTTGGCACAGACCTGGAAAGCCTGAAAGCGAGTCTAGAAAGCATCGAGCAAAGAAGTGTGGATGAGCCCTCAGACTTGTTCACCAAAGATTAGCTCTGATGGAATCTGAACACTTCCGTGTTACACCCGACTCTTCATCAGGAAGGCTGGAATGACACAGAATTCTCAGCTACAGAGAAAAGACAAAGTCTCCAAATTCCAGGTTGGCACTAAGAATGTAAGAAGAGTCTTGTGGCTGGATGAGGCCAATGGCTCGCCCAGTCCAGCACTCTGATCTCACAGTGGCCAACCAGGTGCCCCCAGGGTTGCATTTAGGCTGGTTCAGGCTGTTTCCCTGCACTGAGAACCGAGCCAAGGAGGTGCAAAATTGAGAAGATCCATTTGCCAATTTTTTAGAGCAGGGTGTGAGAACAGGATGCGGGACTCGAAGGCCCACTGGCCTGATTCAGCAAGCTCTTCTATGATCTTACCACACACACACATTATTAATTCCTTGAAGCGGGTTGGAGAGGAAATGAAGAGAGTGAAGGGAGGAGGTTGGGAAAAGAGAGGTTGGGGGCTCCAATGAGCGCGCTTGCACACACGCGCACACACACACACAAAGAGAGAGAGAGAGAGAGATCTGATGTCACAGAAGACTGCTGGTCAGTAATCACACAGTTCAAAATTGGAGTTAACTCTTTATTAGCAAAAACACAATCTCCATGGACTTGGTTGAGTGTCAGGCCTAATGAGCAGAGAAGTTGTTGTTGTTGTTTATTGAATTTATATACTTCCCATACCCAGAGGTCTCAGGGCAGTTCACAGAAAAGTTCGTTCCCGGTGGTCTTAATCTATGAAGATCAGTTGCTGAGACTGAAAGTCCCCCATGGCTGTCTAAGTCCCCTCCTCTCCAGGGCTTTCCCCAAGCAGTCAGAGACTACATCTGTGTGCAGCAAACCTCCCCTCCACCCTTTTCATGCCTCATCTGGTTCTGGGAGACAGGGGGGAAGGGGAGTTTGTTGCAGCAGGAGAGGGAGACAGACATTACTCTACACCAGCCTGACTCATCTCTGCCTCTTGGCCTCTCTCTTCCCACCCTCCTGCTTCAGCTTCTGCTTCTAATTCTGGACTGCTCTCTGACACAGACTCTCCCTGCTCACTAAGCCCTGTTGCCTCACCAGCTTCCGACACCTCCTCCTCCCAGTCTACTCTCTCGGACCACTCATTGTCATCCGACCACCAGTCCCCGGGCTCTGAGCCTTCTTCCCTTGAGGGTTCCCCAGCTGGTTCCGCCCACCATTCCTCTGCATCCAACCATCCCATAATATGATGGGTGGGAAGAAATGGCCCTCAGCCCATCCTGAGCCATGACTGGCTGAGCAAACTTGGGCAATTGCTATGAAGAGTTGGGAGGGTGAAAAATTGTTGAGGAAGGCGGGCAGTTTCTTAAAGTGATATTGTCAGGAGCCCAGTTACATGTGGCTGTGGTGCAGGGGAAAGATTAGAAGAGGAGAAGTCTAGGCTAAGGAGCAGAAGACACATCCAATGGAAAGGGAAGGAGGGAGGGAGGTCTTAAGGACAGAGCAGAAGCACAGCAGGAAGAGATGTCCACCGGCCCATTGGAAAAAAGGGGGTCTCCTCTGCCTGGCGGCTGTTTGGCTGCTGGAGGAGTCCTTCCAGTTCTGACCCACAAATGTTTAGGGGAACTCTCGCACCCTGAGATCCCAGCAACCTCGTGCTGATGGGCCTCAGCAGGGCTTGTTCAGAAAAGGACCAGTTGCCAAAAACCACAGGAAAAGAGAGGGCACTTGTGTTCATGTCCTGCGTTGCAAAGGGTTGAGACGACCCTCAAGATCGCTTCCAACTCTACTATCCCAGGCGAACATATGGCAGCCCCTTCACCTTTACTTCCAAAAAAGATTGCAAGAGCTGTTTGTTCCCAGCGCAAGGCTAAAATTAGCCGATGGCAGCAGAAAAGTCATCTGTCACCTGGGCCGTGGACACGGAAGAGGCTTCTCCGCTTGGCAACTCCTGCTCAAGGTGAGGGTGCCGATGAGCAAGACCCAGTGCTCTGTGCGTATGCGCATGGGCACACACAGTTTTACCTTTAAGGTCCTTGCCTCGGCTGCAGCTTGGCTCTGGGAGTGGGGGAGAAGGAGGTTAGGCCAAGAAGCATTTCCCAGCATACGCAGGCTCTCTTGTGTGAGGTCAGCACAAAGCCAGGCTTGTCCATTGAGGGCCACTTCTTACATGTTCACCTGCCTCTTTCTGGGTGCAGCTGTTGAAACCTGCCTGCAAGTTGGGCAGCTGTTTCATGAGAGACACTTTGAATAAAAAGCTCTTTACTGGAGGGAATTATTTTTGTTTGTTATTATGCTATGCTCATAGACATCCAACTCTCTCGGGAGACAATGGAGGAGTGTGCCTTTGGGGGTGAAGTCAAACTGTTGGAAGGTCCCAGCACCTTCTGTGGCTACAGATGTGGGAGAGACATGTTTTGTTGCAGCCGGGGCAGATGAAGGCATCCCATTGTTGTGCTGCTGCAGATGCACCAGGGCACTTCTTCTCCCAGCGGTCACTCCTCCTCTGGTCACTGCTGTGGGCAGGAGACTTGACTGTTTCGTGTTTTTATATTGTCAACCGCCCTGCGATCTTTGGATGAAGGGCAGTCTAGAAATGTAATGAATGAGTAGAATAAAATGAAGAAATCCCTCTTGCTAGCTGTGCGCTGTCCAAGTGCTGAAAAGCAGCCACAGCAGCTAAGCTCCACCCTCAGTGTGCTCCCCAGCCCCACAATATGACAGCGGCCTAAGGGTCTGTTCACAAGGGAGGCGGACTTGAACTGCAACCAAATCCTGCTGCAGCCATTGTTGGTTTCCAGCTGTGGTGAAGATGTGCTCATGCACCCCACACCCCACACCAACAAGGCCAGGCTCCAGCACAGACCCCATTCCTTGAGCACTGGCTATGGAGGCACTTGATGCTCACAGCCCAGTGGGGCTCATGATCTCTGCCCTCCATGGTGTTGTGAATGACTTAGGTTAAAAAGGGATGGTACTTCTTGGCGAGATATGGCAGGGAAAGGTGTGGAGGACTCCAGGCAGGTGACAGAACGTGTCTTGTTTCCTCCACACCAGCCTTCCTCAAACTCAGGTCCTCCAGATGTTTTGAGACTACAATTCCCATCATCCCTGACCACTGGTCCTGCTAGCTAGGGATCATGGGAGTCGTAGGTTAAAAACATCTGGAGGGCCGAGTTTGAGGAAGTCTGGGCCAACCTCTTGCCCTCCAGATGTTTTGTACTACAACACTCTTCAGCCACACTCAATAGCCATGCTAGCAGGGCTGATAAGAGTTATAGCCTGAAACAGGCATAGGCAAACTCGGCCCTCCAGATGTTTTGAGACTACAATTCCCATCATCCCTGACCACTGGTCCTGCTAGCTAGGGATCATGGGATTTTTGTAGGCCAAAAACATCTGGAGGGCTGAGTTTGAGGAAGCCTGCTCCACACCAAGGAATCGCAAAATTATGGAGTTGGAAGGGACCCCAGGGGTGCAGGAATCTCAGCTACAGCATCCCAGACAATTGGCCATCCAACCTCTGCTTTAAAATCTCCTAGGAAGGAGAGTCCACCTAAGGTCATAGATGCTGCAGATTTAGAGACCTCCTCACAGCAACAGCTGTGCAAATGGCCTGTCATAGGAAGCAGATGTTCTTTTTGACCCATGGAATGGGCGCTCCTTTAGCCTCTCTCTCTTTGTGGGACAAAGAAATGCCCCCCTCAATTAAGAAAGACAAAGACATTTGTTAACAGGTCCAAATGCATTGCAGCTGCCGCCCGCTTTTAGGCACCTTTCAGAAAGCCCATCTTTTTGGAGAGTTTAATTGTTCATTGCCTTTAAACTGTGTCTGATGCAAAATTTATCAGCCTGGTTTAAATATAGACACATGGCACATCCGCTGCGAAAGCTCATAGCGATTCAAAATCACTGCATGTTTCCACGTCACTTCAAGCAGCTGAGGGGAGAAGGGCTTCTGAAAGCCCTGTTGACACAAGGAGTTATTCAGGAACACACACACACACCCCAGATCTGACACACACACAAAGCAGCCGGTCTTGGATTTATCAAGAGGTAGATCAAAGGCAAAATAAAAGCAGACAAAGGTTTTGAGTCTCCCTCCCTCCCCACACCACCTAGCACATTGGGATTTAAACATTTTTATCCCAGCAGGGGGAAAAGTGGCTAATAAAAAAACCATAAAATGGGGGGGGAGATGTTTAAACATCCATTTTCTTGAAGGCGGCTCCTGAATGTCAAGAACTTTAGGGACCAAATAGTTATCTAAGCTGCTTATTTGGGAGGTGTGTGTGTGTTTGTGTGTGTGTGTGTTTACACATGCACACGCAATAAGATAAAAGAAACTAATCTAGACAAAAGTAAAAACAGAGAAAGGAAGAAGAATGCAAAGGCTTCTCTTGCAGGTAAATCTTAACTCTTGCCTCACACAGAAAGGAGCAGACCCTCCCAGCTTTCGCCTCTGCGTTCTCCTCCCCGTCTCCCACCCTGGGAGGTTTTCCTTTCCCTGCCTCTCACTCAGGGTCCTTCTACCCACCACCTTAATCCAAATAAAGACCCAGAGCAGAGGACGCCAAGGGGAACCAAAGAGAAAGAAAGAATAAAGAAGAGAACAGGAATAGAGGAGAAAGAGATCAAAAGCACTTCTGATTTTCCATCTGTCAGTTACATACAATTTCCCCCCAAAAAATATTCACTCTCAGATGACATCCAGCTGTTCTGCCTTCTGCTAAGCAATACTTTCAGGCCCAAATACTTCAAATCCACTCATTTCCTTTCTTCTCCGAGTCTCCCACCCTGGGAGATCTTCCCTTCCCAGCCTCTCACTCACGGTCCTTCCACCAACCATCTCCCACCTTCTATATATATTTTTACAAACATTTTTGGTGAATCTTTCCCATCCCACTGCCCCAACCCCTGGGTAACCGACGGCTTCCTGGAAAACTTTAAGAGCCTACAACAAGACAAGCTGCTGGATCAGGCCCAAGGGGTCCCAATCCAGTCCAGGATCCTGCTCTCACAGGGGCCAACCAGGTGCCCATTATAGGAAACCCACAAGCAGCAGCTGAGTGCAAGAGCAGCAACTCTCCACAAAGTAGCATATCCAGCAGTGTCCCTCCTCTCCCATTGTTGTCTGGGGGGGGGGCATCCTGGCTCTGCCCTCAACTTTACATTGCATCTAGATTGGACAGAGTTTTGGGGGGATAGGGGGTGGGCAGGTGTGGAGGACTCCCTGGTCCTGAATCCCCAGATGCACAGCCTGGGAGTCATTCTGGACTCACAGCTGTCCATGGAGGCGCAGGTCAATTCTGTGTCCAGGGCAGATGTCTACCAGCTCCATCTGGTACGCAGGATGAGACCCTACCTGCCCGCAAACTGTCTTGCCAGAGTGGGGCATGCTCTGGTTATCTCCTGCTTGGACTACTGCAATGTGCTCTACGTGGGGCTGCCTTTGAAGGTGACCCGGAAACTACAACTAATCCAGAAGGCGGCTGCTAGACTGGTGACTGGGAGTGGCTGCCGGGACCATATAACACCGGTCCTGAAAGACCAGCATTGGCTCCTAGTACGTTTCCGAGCACAATTCAAAGAGTTGGTGCTGACCTTTAAAGCAGCGAATGGCCTTGGTCCTGTACAGAATACCTGAAGGAGCGTCTCCACCCCCGTCGTTCAGCCCAGACACTGAGGTCCAGCTCCAAGGGCCTTCTGGCGGTTCCCTCCCTGCAAGAAGTAAGGTTACAGGGAACCAGGCAGAAGGCCTTCTCTGTAGTGGCGTCCACCATGTGGAACACCCTCGCATCAGATGTCAAGGAAATAATCAACTATCTGACTTTTAGAAGATACTGAAGGCAGCCCTGTTTAGGGAAGTTTTTAATGTTTGATCTTTTATCATGTTTTTAATTTTCTGTTTGGAGCTGCCCAGAGTGGCTGGGGAAACCCAGCCAGATGGGCAGAGTATAAATAGTAAATAAATAAATAAATAAATAGTAGTAGTAGTAGTATTTTACAGTGTTTTGCCTGGCTAGGATCTGCTGCTGACACCTTAATCCTTAATCGATGACTGCTGAGAAAGGACTCTGAATGTGTTGTTGTTGTTGTTGTTGTTTATACCCTGCCTTTTTCCCTGACAGGGGCTAAAGGCTGCTTACATTAAATATTTTATTTTTCCATTTTACAGCATTCAACAATGAATAAAAATCTACACAAATCAAATAATGTTTTCTGTGACTTCCCTCCCCTTCTGCGGTTTCTTATTTTTCTATTATTTTATCACTGCAAATCCAAATTTACCCTTCCTACAAATTTATAATTCCTTTAAATTTCTTACTGCTTGTGTTTATATCTATCCTGCTAATGTATTTAATAGTTTACAATTTCTTTTTCATGTATTCAATAAATTTCCCCCATTCTGTTACAAAAAGTTCATCATCTTGATCTCTTAATCTTCCAGTAAGTTTTGCCACCTCTGCATATTCCATCAGTTTTAATTGCCAATTGCCTTTTAATTGCTAGTTGTCTCTTCCTGGAGCCAGTTCCTCTTTCCAGTTTTGGGCAGATATCATTTGGGCAGCTGTGGTAGCATACAGCAATAGTCCCCCCCCCCCCGCCCCAGAAAGACCAAAGATCAAGGCAGCTCACAGGTAAAAATAAGAACAGCAAAAACCCAGGAAGAAAAAAGTCATAGTAGCATCACAGAATGATAGAACTGTGGAGTTGAAAGGAGACCCCAGGTGTCATCTCTGCTAAAGCATCCATGGCAGATGACCATCCAACCGCTGCTTAAAAGCCTCCAAGGAAGGAGAGTCCACCATCTCCCAAGGGAGACCGTTCCACTGCTGAACAGCTCTCACTGTCAGAAAGTTCTTCCTGATGTTCAGTCAAAATCTCCTTTCTTGTAACTTGAAGCCGTTGGTTCGCCTCCTTCCCTGCAGAGCAGGAGATAACAAGCTTGCTCCCTCTTCCATGTGACAGCCCTTGAGGTATTTGAAGATGGCTCTCCTATCTCAGTCTCCTCTTTTCCAGGCTAAACATACCCAGGTCCTTCGACCGTTCCTCATCAGGCATTGTAGCACCTGGCACATTTATTGTGGCTGGGGAAAAAGCATATGTGGGCTACAGCCCAATTCCATCAGATGCATGGAAGTTTGATAATATTGTACAGTTTCCTTTCCACCTCTGCCCGTGGATATATTTCTAGGAAACATCCCAAATTACATCACATATCTGAGGAAAGCGAGCTCCAGTTTCCAAAAGCTGTGCAATTTCAGCCACTGGCTGCTTGACAACGCAAGACAGACCATTCTTTGCTCCTCCAGATGTGGAGGGACTGCAATTCCCATCATCCCTGGACATCAGGCAGTGGAGGTGGAAGTCTAATGAGACTTGGAGGGCTTGCAGAATAGCCATTTAATACAGAGGAAAGAAAGAAGGAAAAAGTGAAGAGTGTCAAGGATCTTTCAGCTAAGGATCACGCTGCCATAGATACGGTGATCTGCTTATAGCTCCAGGGCAGGATTCAGCTCAGCCCCCAGGCTGGAGGAAGCCCGGTTTACACCAGAGGAAAGAGGAGCTATTTCTTCAGCGTCAGCCTACAAGTGCAGCAGGAGGTGTAGCCTGGTGTTTAAAAACCACTTATAAATTTATTAAACAGTTTGCAAATCCTTGTATGGGCCAAGCGGGGTCTGTTGCTCCAAGTTAATTAACCTGGATTAAATGCCACTCACTGGGACCGAGGCGCTGTTATTAGCTGGTGGGATTTGTGATTGTTATTGTCATTGAGTCATTAGTCGCAATACAATTCTCTCAAGGCAATATACAATACGGGGCGGGGGGACCCACCACAGTTAAACAGCAACAGCCTGCAGAAACATTGAAAACTAAAGCCACACAAAATAAACCTTTTCATCACCAAGCCAGAAATGTGAGAACATCTGCTAAATCTGAGCTCCAATGCTCAGACTCCGTCTTAAGCTACACTTAAGCATGTCTTTCTGACCAAACTGCAGGAGGCAGTGGAAGACAGGAGTGCCTGGTGTGCTCTGGTCCATGGGGTCATGAAGAGGCAGACACGACTAAACGACTAAACAACAACAACAAAAGCATGTCTTGGTATCTGAATTACCATTTTAAGCCTGCCTGAACAAAGTTGCTGTATCAGTTACTCTTCATCAAGTATTTTGAGTGAGTATATGTTATTTTCACCTTTTACAAGACTATACTGTATTGTGTGTGATTGTTGTTTTAATGGGGAAATACCAGGAGAATCCGGTCTGCCTTAAAGCACCCTGGATTAGTTAAACTAAAAGGCTTTGTTTAGTCATTTAGTCATGTCCGCCTCTTCGTGACCCCCTGGACCAGAGCACGCCAGGCACTCCTGTCTTCCACTGCCTCCCGCAGTTTGGTCAAACTCATGCTGGTAGCTTCGAGAACACTGTCCAACCGTCTCGTCCTCCGTCGTCCCCTTCTCCTTGTGCCCTCCATCTTTCCCAACATCAGGGTCTTTTCCAGGGAGTCTTCTCTTCTCATGAGGTGGCCAAAGTCTTGGAGCCTCAGCTTCAGGATCTGTCCTTCCAGTCAGCACTCAGGGCTGATTTCCTTAAAAGGCTAGAACCAGCCTATTTAAGCTTCTCTTAAATAGGGATGACACTCTGCTGAACTCACAAATATGAGGAAAGAATAATATCTGTTAAATATAGCCTCTCCTAGCATCTATTCACATCCCAACAGGATTCGGCAGCTGTTTTACCAACACAGCAGCAGTCTGACACCACACACACACACACCCATCAGGAAGAAAACACTGCAAAAATAAAAATGAAAGTGAAAGGGGCCCTTGGCTTATGTTTTGAGAGGACCTCTGACAACCCTCAGCATTTTCTCTGGAACATGATAATGTAGATGGGGGGCTGGGGGCTGGGAGCAGGCCAGGTGTGGGAGGCCCTGATCCCTAATCACAGCTCCTGAGTCCTGACATCCCTTTTTTCACCTCTTGCAAGGGAATCCCTAGGCAGCCGGGGAGAGAGCCTTCCTAGTACACAGAGATATTTTCAGAAAGTCTGTTGGGTGTGAAATTAATGTTGTAGAAAAAGCAGCACTTGAAGCAGTTTTACTCTCCACTCCCTCCCCTTTCGCGCCAGGACGCTGGGCTCCTCCAACCGCTCACGCATCTCTCCAGCTTTCGGGGACCGAGCCGGTCTCTGACTCCTCTGGTGCGCAGCTCTGTGCTGAGGATAATGTGTGACGAGCATAAATAATCCACGTCTACAGCACTAATAAATAAGTCAGTGCCCGGAGGAATCATAATACCTGCCTGGCGTCTCTCGAACACCTGGCAGCACCTGGGGGGAGAAGGTGGCAAAGCCAGTGGCACTGCCCAACGCACCAGCCTCTCGGCCATGCAGCCACCAGCCACAAATTCCTCTTGTCATGGGACTCCTGCTCCATTTGCATGGACATAGGAGTTAAATCCATGCGCTTCTTCCTTCTTCCTCCTGGGCCTGGGATGCCCCCATCCCCACGTGGCTTCACGGCTCCTGAGCAACGTGATGACACCAGGGTCCCCGGAGAGGAGAGGAGAAGGTGAGAGCAGGCAGTAATCCCTCACCTCCCCCCACCCCCATCCACTGGCTATTCTCCAAGGCTAAAAATACTCAGGCTCAGGCTGCTTAGGTGGGTGCTGGCTTGCAGGCTCCAGTGAGCCAGAGGCAGAGAAGGCTGGGCTGGAGAATCATGGAACTGTCAAGCTGGAAGGGACCCTGAGGGCCATCTAGCCCAACCCCCTGCAATGCAGGAATCTCAGTAAAGCTGCCATGGCAGGTGGCCGTCCATGGCAGTCAAGTGAGTTGAGGGGGGTGTCCCTGTTAGAATTCCTGCTCTGTGGTTGCAGTCATGGGATTATTGTCTCACACATGACGGTGTATGTTTTGACTCCACAGAGTGGGAAGTGACGAAGACAGGATGTTTGTGTTCCTGTGTACTGTGAAGTGGGACTCTTGTCCTTTGTTCTTTTTCTCTTTGCTGTCTGATGCTAGAGAGAGAGGGAGCCATGTTGCAGTGCTCCGTGTGTGTTTATATGTAAATAAAGTAGATTAGCCAAAATGCTGAGTTGTTGAGGTCTGTTACCCGAACTACGCAGACTCTGTGGATCCCTAAGTGTGCCAATGTCGGTTGGCATCGGTCGCTGTGATGTTCGGGCTGAAGAAAGCTTTTGAAGCTCCCAAACAATTGGCCAGGAGGGAGAGAACATGCCAGTTGGGCATGTGTCTCTGCCAGAGTCCTACTTGTGTGTAGGCTGAACTCCTGACAGTCCCTGCACTTTCAGGACTTGGACAGCACCCCAAGTGATTTTTCAGCTCTGCCCTTCAGTCTCCACAGCTTCCCCTGTGGCTCCATTTGGGCTGGGCAGCCCCATGCCCAAGAGGGTGTCTAGTGAAAGGAGGGATTTGCTCCAAGCAAGGCAGCTGAGCTGGAAGAATCATCCGGGGGGGATTCAGGGGGCCTCTCCCTCGACTGGGGGTGACATTTCATGGAGTCATAGAATTGCAGAGTTGGAAGAGACACCCCAAAGGTTATCTAGCCCAACCCCCTGCAATGCTGGAATCTCACCCCAAGCATCCCTGACCTATGACTATCCAACCCCTGCTTAAAAACCTCCAAGGAAGGAGAGTCCACAACCTCCCGAGGGAGACTGTTCCACTGTCGAACAGCTCTTACTCTCAGAAAGCTCTTCCCCATGTTTAGTTGGAGTCTCCTTTCTCATAACTTGAAGCCACTGGTTTGAGTCCTACCATCCAGAGTAGGAGAAAGCAAGCTTGCTCCTTCTTCCATATGAAAGCCCTTCAGATATTTGAAGGCAGCTCTCATATTCCCTCTCAGTCTCCTCTATTCCAGTCTAAACATGCCCAGCTCCTTCAACCGTTCCTCATAAGGCTTAGTTTCCAGACCCTTGATCATCTTGGTCACCCTCCTCTGCACGCCTTCCAGCTTGTCAACATCCTTCCTAAATTGTGAGACCAGAACTGGACCCAGGACTCCTGGTGTGGTGTGAGCAAGGCAGAATAGAGCGGGACTATGACTTTCCTTGACCTGGACACTAGTCTTCTGACCGTGCAGCATCTGAGTAACCTTCCAGAACACACAGGGTGGCTGAGAGTCCTCGGGTCCTGCTCTGCCTGGGCTCACTGCACCTCAAGCCACTCTCAGAGTGCCTGAACGGATGCAAAGGACTTTCATCATCTTCTGTGCCTGGGGCAGCCGAGCCCAGTTACGTAATGCAGAGAAGCTGCGTGATGGATGGGCCTGGAGGCTGAGCCCTCCTTTTGGCTTCCTCCTGGGGCGACTCCTCTGAACCTTTTCTACATTTTGAGGCCCCAGACCGTCCTCTCCTTCCCCCCCTCCCCTCCAACTCTCTCCCTTCCTTTTAATTTATCCGGCTCTGCAAACAGCAGAGGCAGGAGCAGCAGTGAAGTTACTGTGCAGTTGTGGGAGCCCAAAGGCGGAGTGGTTGCCATGGTGATGAGTAGCCCCTCTACAGAGAGAGGGGGGGGGAGAGAGGAGCTGGGAAGAGAAAAGGCTTCTGGTGGTTGGTTTTGCCTGTGAGCATAGAATCATAGAATTGAAGAACTGTAGAGTTTGAAGGGGGCATCAAGGGGCATCTAGTCCAACCCCCTGCAATGCAAGAATATGCAGTGGTCCCTTAAGGGGATCAAACCTGCGACCCTGGCATTATCAGCACCATGCTTTAACCAACCGAGTTATCCAGTGTCAGATACAACCTACAGGGTACCTAACTAAAAAATAAAATTGTCAAGAATGTCATGACACAGTAGGTGGTGTGGTCACGAACTAGTGGTACTACAAATTTACTGGGTGGCTGAGTAAGCTTTTTGCACCCTCCATCCCTGATCACCTCCAACCCCAAAAAGCATTTCCAGCAGCTGCTTGTGGACAACAGACAGCAGTATAGAGGCTCATAGAAGGAAGAAGGTGGTCCACTGAGGTGGGATGCTTTGGAGCACCTGGAGGCAAGCAGAGAAGGAGGAGGAGGAAGAGGGTGATCAGCCTCCTCCATCTTTGCTTTCCACCCGGTCCTCTCCTCCCTTGGCTTTCCATACTAAAAGAATTAATTCAGTGGCAAGCAGGTCCCTCTGCGGGAGATGGCAGAGCAGGAAGCCAGCCAGACCCAGGAAGACCCTGCTGTGAGACATTGCACAATGGGCTGCAGTTATAGACAGAAGCAGGTTTGTCTTCTCCTGCTCTGGAGGGTAGGACCCAAACCAATGGCTTCGAGCTACAAGAAAGGAGATTCCCACTAAACATCAGGAAGAACATTCTGACACGAAGAGTTGCTCCACAGTGGAAGAGATTCCCTCAGGAGGTGATGGACTCTCCTTATTTGGAGATTTTGAAGCAGAGGTTGGATGGCCACCTGTCATGGTTGCTTTAGTTGAGATTCCTGCATTGCAGGGGGCTGGACTAGATGACCCTCGGGGTCCCCTCCAACTCTACAACTCTATGATTCCATCAGCAGAACCACACACACACACACCATCTCTTAAGGTGGAGTTTGGCAAACAACAGGAGAGTTGCTCCTTCAAGTGCCTGGTCCCCAAGCTGCATGCGAAGTCCCTGAAGCAAACACCTTAAACTGGACCCAAGATAGCAAATTGGCAGCCAATGCAGTTCTGGGAGGAGGGGGCGCAACATGGTCCCACCTGACTCCACCACCTGAGATCTGGGTGGCTGCATTTGACACCAGCTGGGCCATCTTCAAGGGCAGTCTCACATACAGCACATTGCAGTAGCCTACGCAGGAGTTTCCTGGAGCACGTGCCACTACTGCAATGCTATCCCAGTCCAGGAAAGTCTAGTGAACAGGCCATGGCTGGAGGTAGGTGCTCCTCATACACTGCTGCATACCACCCCAATCTCTGAGCAGTTTTGAGGGATCCAGGGTCCGTGTTTCCTTTGGGCAAGAGCAAAGACTGTGTTGTCTCTGCGATATCTGGTTTATTTATTGCTTCGCCCTCTAAGGTGTACTCTTGCGTTGTCTCCTGAGACAGACGGAGGCCGACAACAATTTTGCTGCACGTTTTGTGATGTTAAATCTCTGCAGGGGCTCTCTTGCCAAAGAGAACTTGCCCCAAACCTGGAACTAGGTGTCCAGGGGTTTCTCCTTTTATACTTTAACAAAAAAAAATACCGAAGAACAACAGGTTGCAGGCCTGAAAGTGCAGAGGAGGGAAGCATCCCTGTGGCTTTCATTAAGCGGAAACCATTTGATCTGGAATGGATGGAGGAGGAGAAAAGCAGAGCCCCCAGCAGAGCAGCTTCCCTGAGTCACTGCGTCCAAAGACTCACGGATAATAGTTCTGGGGAGGCATTTCTGGGTCAGGCCAAGCCAGCCTCTCACAGCAACGTGGATCTTCCTGCACAGCCAATGTCCGTCTTCCCTCTCCTTGCCATTCAGTTGCTCTTTAGGAAATTGTGGCTCTCCTGTCCTTATGCAGATGTGGACAGACACCTGCCATCCCATCTTGATATAACGGCGATGATGATGATGATGATGATGATGATGATACTCCTCAGAAGGAACCATGCCAGGTGGACAAGGAATGTCCTCTGGGCAGTCCTGCATTGTTTGTTTGACTAAAAAGTACCCTACCGAGCGAGGTCCCAGCTGGATCTGATGGTATAAATCAACAGGTTTTTCCAAAAAGGATGCAACACAACCTGGACATCTGTTCCTCCTCTATTAATTATAATGGTTTAATTCACACAGAAATGAAAAGTGTGCATGTATTAATGGAGGTTTAAAATGGAAAACTGTTAAATGTGTATTGCTGAAGGGTTGCTAACACTGGGGTTTTTCACAAGAATTTTTCTAAAGGACTCTGAGCTGTCACTAGTTTATGCTTACCTGTTGATTGTTTCTCTCCTATGTACTGAGAGTGAACCTTTGATCATGTGATGAAGGTCTTGAGTTGCAAATTCGCCACCTTGGAAGGGTGGTGGCTGTGAGTCTTTCTCTGAACACAAAGAGAGACCTCTGCTTTTAGGTCTGATTGGATTATATTGTATTTTGTAAGATGCTGAGCCTGTGCTGGACAGCACAAGATATTGTATAGGTATTTTTGATGTTTAACTTCTGTTTGGAAGAAAGTTCTGCCAGTAAAAGTTTAAATAATATTTTCATGGGTCTTCATTTCCAAAGGAAATGTGCCCAGTTGCTTCAGACTGCGCTATATTTAATACCTGCAACATCCTCTCTCCCCAGACCCAGAACATGGTGCTGGTTTCGTGATCAGAAAAACAAACTCCACATTCACAGCTTAGGAAAAAGTTGAGGCTCCATTAGCCTGACCAGGAGAGCTGTTCTGCAAGACACACACACACACACACAGAGAGAGAGAGAGAGAGAGAGAGAGAGAGAGAGAGAGAGAGAGAGAGAACGCTTCTTTGCTCCTCTTTATCCCCCGCAGAGCAGGACTGAGCAAACATTTGTGGCTTAGAACAAGGCATCTCCTGGGCCTTCGTAACACACTCCACTCTTGCCGTATTAAACTTTTAGGAAGCAGAGATTGCACCAGCCTGCCGCAGGCCTCCCTTGGCCAGATCTCACTGAGGATAACGGCTTCTGGCAACTGCTTTCTCTTGGCTGTCTCTTCAATATTATGGCCTGGCTCTCACGTTACATCCCCCATATGAATCCGCCCTCGGTTTCTGAGTAGCGAGATATTAAAGGGCAGCCCCCGGGGAAGACAGGAGCTGACAGTGGGTTGCTTGTGGAGGGAGCTCTGAGCTGACTTGGTTGCTGTGTGTAGCAGATCAGATTTAAGAGAAGCTGATGCTGGCCAGGTCAAGTGCGGCTGACAGCTTACATGGCAAAGATAGGGCCCAGACTATCTAAAAGTAGGAGGCATTTTCTGACATGGTGGGATCTGTGGGATAATCAACATCCTATAACCAACATGCTTAATTTTGATTAATGTGAAGGGGTTGATACCATAGAATAAGCTGCCCTGCTAGACCTAGCGAGGTCACTTCCCCTTACTTAGTTCAGCTTCCAGTCTACAGGTGAACTTCAGCAAGCGAAGAGGTTCTGAGCTGGCTGCTGCAGCTCAGGCTGCATGGCTCTTACAAGCCTCTTTTGAGTTGCTAACCAATAATTTGGGAACTTTCACCACAGGTCAACTAAGCCACGTTTTTCTGCCCGTGCAGCTTTTCTGACTGTATGGGAAAGCACAGGAATCTGACCTTTGAAGAGTTTGTAAGTGAACCATTTTAAACTTTCCAAACATGGTGGTCTTTTTCTATGTCAAAGGAAGAGGGGAACTTTGGAAGGAACTTGGAAGGGCATATTTTAAATGTCTAACAGCCACACTTTGCTTTGCTGTGTGTTTTGTGATTTTAAAGCCCTGCTGGGGTTCTCTCGCCCAAGAGTACTAGCCTCTAACTTGGATCTTGGCATCCCAGGAATTCTCCCTTTTATACCTATTTTTTCCTTGAACCAACAGAATTGAGACATCCCCAACCACCACAACTGAAAGACCTGACCTCCACAACATTCTCCCCTCCTGTGGTTTTTGAGCTACTGATATTCAGAAGCATCGCTGCCTCTAACTATAGCAGGACTTAAGATGTGGTCCAAGATTCCATTACGCACTTATGATGGAGGCAGGCTCTGTCTCATGAGACAATGGAGGAGAGCACCTTTGGGGGTGAGGTCAAGCTGTTGGAAGGTAGCAGCACCTGTGGCTGCAGAGACCGCTGCGGGAGAGACATATTTTGTTGCAGCTGGGGCAGATGAAGGTGTCCGGTTGTGCTGCTGCATTTGCACTAGAGGGTTTCTCCTCCCAGCAGTCATTCCTTCTCTGGCCACTGCTATGGATGCACGGCCAGACTGTCTGTCTCCAGGCACTGAGGACATCTGCAAGGGATGTCCTTGCAGCAGGGTTGATGTTGCCAACCTTCATTTTATGTTTGCAAACATCTTTGTGAGGCAGAGTCAGTCTGCCAATTGGTCTGGTGCCAGAAGCCAGCTCCCTGTGGAGTACATCCTTTGGTGCCTAACGTGGGATGTGAAACACAAGAGCAGTCAAGTACAACATTCCTAGAGTGAACATGTTTACGTGGGGAGAAATGTCCAGCCAGCAGGTAAACTTCCTGTTTCCTTCTGGGCTGGGACAGACTTCCTCTGCATGTGACTAGAGGTGGGTGTGGCCTCACCTGTGCAGGTAACAAAAGCATAGGACTGGCCCCCATCTATCTCTCTGTGAC
This sequence comes from Podarcis raffonei, assembly GCF_027172205.1. Classification (NCBI taxonomy): domain Eukaryota; kingdom Metazoa; phylum Chordata; class Lepidosauria; order Squamata; family Lacertidae; genus Podarcis; species Podarcis raffonei. Next base: position 1,589,080 of record NC_070613.1, on the reverse strand, counting down.
TACTTTAGTCGAAGAAGCAACATCTGCTTAGCCAAAGATGCTCTCTTGGGCTCCAGCCAAGAGAGGACAAAGGGACTGTCTCCTTATGAGATAGTTTCCAGGTGTATGTTACTTTTCTAAGCTAAGTCTGCCTTCTGGGATCCGATTGTGAAGAGAATGTGAGTAAACTCTTTTTATACTTTTCTAGAAGACTGTGTCGTATCTTATCTTTTATGAGGAAATAAGGGGAAAATACCAGAACAGTTATTATAGAGGCTTTAGCGAGCCTGAGCAAACGCATCCGCTGTGAGTTTAAAAGGGGGAATGTTATTCTGCTAAATTGTGAACTTGTTTACACAAGTTAGAAAGGCTATAATCAAACAATATATCCTCTCCTGCATCCCTGAACATCCCCACACCTAACACCAAACAAGCATTTATATCCTCATTGTTGTCATTTTACTTTAGACGCATGGGAAGATTGGAAACCGCCTTACACTTAGTCAAACCGTTGGACCCAACTAGCTCCAGGTGCTGTTCAGTGACTGGCAGCTGTCACTCTCCAGAGTCTGAGTGGAGAAGACATTCCCAACCCCACCTGGAGATGCCAGGGTTGAACCTGGGATCTTCTGCATGTGAAACACGTGCTTCTACACTAGGGCTTTCCTACGTCCCGGACACATCCGGGAATCGGGCTGCAAAGCAGCATCCGGGTGGATTTTTGCTGAATCTGCAAAATGTCCAGGAAGACCCAGACATATGGCAGCCCTAGTGTGGAAGCAAAAATCCTTCCTCGGGATTTTCACTTTGGGGTATATGGCAACCTTATTCTACACTCACCTGCAGCCCTTTGCATCTCTCTCGGTTGTCTGCTGCTGGGGGCAGGGGGCACAGAACTACACAGGAGCCAAGGGGGGGAGAGCCTGTGTGATAGGTTCCTGTCCCAAAGGATCAAGGAGAAGTCTGACAGGAACCTGTGTGACAGACTGCCGAGCCCAATTAGCCGGGAGCTGGTTCTGCGGCTGGAAGATGGGGAGTGCGAGGCTCGGCCGTGGAGGATTGTGCCTGCGCTTAATTGGGCTCCTGCATCCTCCTCCCCATGCTCCTTCTTAACTCAGTGATTTGATCTCTCTTAATGGCTGCGTGGAAGGGAAGGAGAAGCGCATGGCCCCAGTGGGTGGGAACGGCAGAGCGACCGAGCTCCACAGCATCGCCTCTGCAGGGCTGATTCTGCAGAGTTGCTTTTTCTCCCCAGCTGGGCCTGTGCTTCGCTCTTCATTTCTGAAATGCAGAGCAAAGAGGGCCTCTTCCAGGTGAGCACAAGACTGCTAATAGGTGGCGCAGGGACTCAGGTGGCTCTGTGGTCTAAAGCTTGGGCTTGCTGATCTGAAGGTCAGTGGTTCGAATCCCTGTAATGGGGTGAGCTCCCATTTCTCTGTCCCAGCTCCTACCAACCTAGGAGTTCAAAAGCACACCGGTGCAAGTAGATAAATAGGTACTGCTGTGGCAGGAAGGTAAATGGTGTTTCCATGCACTCTGGTTTCCGTCACGGTGTTCTATTGCACCAGAAGCAGTTTAGTCCTGCTGGCCACATGACCCAGAAAGCTGTCTGTGGACAAATGCCGACTCCCTTGGCCTGAAAAGCGAGATGAGCGTCGCAACCCCAGAGTCACCTTTGACTGGACTTAACCATCCAGGGGTCCTTTGCCTTTACCTAAAAGATGGCAGGTGATGCAAGGCAAGGCACTGCTGTCCCGTGGGGCTCCCTGTCTCAGAATCGCAAAGGATCCGAGAGGGGCTCCTCCTGGCGGTGCCATCAGCTGGGGAACTCACTCAGCAGAATGAGATGGAGGGTCCCCAGAGACAGCAGGCAGAGCTGACCACAGCTAGAAGTGGAATCACAGAGAGGAAAGGGATATTGACAAGCTGGAAGGTGTGCAGAAGCGGGGAACGAAGATGATCATGGGTCTGGAAATGAAGCCTTGTGAGGAGCTGGGTATGTTTAGCCTGGAAAAGAGGAGACCAAGAGGAGATACGAGAGCCATCTTCAGATATCTAAAGTCACATACTTGATTGTGCATACTCTTGACCACTCTTAGCCAAAGTGTGGGCATTTTGACTAATGTCCAGCCTAGCTTCCATTGCAGAGGCATCCCCGCTGAAACGTGTCTGCTGAGTTGTTCACAACTATTCATTTGTATTTGTTGATATCCCCCCCCCAAGTCTGTATCCTACTTTTCCATGTCTTGCAAAACACCAGAGGATTCTAAAAAATAGCAAAAATAGCACATGGATTAAGGAAACATTGGCAAAAGCAGCAGGTAAAACCCTCTAAACTGAAAGCACCAGAAATGTACAACTCAATCTCCAGGTGGTGAGAGACTCTGGGGCGCCTGTTCAGTTTCCTTGGACTGAAGGTCAGCGGAGTCTGTGGTGTCTGCAGGCTATATGGTTTCATTGACAAATATATATACAACCTGAGCATAGGGAGCTGGGGAGAGGGACTCATAGCATTAACACCCCAGCTGAACCTGCTTCCCCACTAGGGTTCCTGAAGAAGCCCCACAAATTCACAGCTCTGGATTCATTCCACAGAAAAGTCTATTCTTTCTGACCAGCTCCCAGCCTGGCCAAAAACTCCCATGCCAGAATTTGCCCCTTTAGCCTCTTGATCTCCTTCGTGGATCATGTGACATCCAGCCATGTGAGGTGGGAAAAGGCTGTGCCCCTCTTCTCTGGAGAGCAGCATCACTCAGTTGTCACTATGGCAACATGGCTCGCTCTCTAAGATGCTGATGAGAGCACTTTACCGCCCAACTAAGGCCATTATCTTACAAAGATTAAAAAATTCCTTCCAGTAGCACCTTAGAGACCAACTAAGTTTGTTATTGGTATGAGCTTTCGTGTGCATGTGAAGTGTGCATGCACACAAAAGCTCATACTAATAACAAACTTAGATACGGGTGTTACGGAAAGGGGGGGGCATGTCTTCTTCACCTTCTTCTTCGCTACAATATATCCATTTATTCCCAATTGTCAATGTCAAAAGGGACTAAAATCTATAAAATCCATAGAAAATCAACGTGCCAATTTGCTCAATTTCTCTAGGACTCTATGACACCTCCCCTGTCCTCCATAATCCCTCAAGTAAGGTGCTCTGCCAAGCCTTTCCTCCGGGCAATGCCAGGTGGCAGACTATGCATACATGGACCATTGTCTTCCCATCACCGGCACTCAGGAAGCGCTTATCTGCGCATATCTCCAGCTCTGCACATTCCCTCCTCCATATGTTAATCCGGTGTAACCCAACCTCTCCTTAATGTATTCATGATGTAACTGGGATGTATTTTGCACTGTATTCTGGGACATGGGGGGAGTTTCAAAAGTTCATGTCACCCCTTTCTCGCTGTTCAATCTTGCCTTGAACCTGTTGCGCAATAAACTTGGATCTTCTGCAGTTTGCTCCTGTCTCCGGCTGAGCTCATTTTCTTCCGCAGGGACCCACGGACTTAGTCCGATGAGCTGGGTGGCAGAGTAGCCCCGCACCCAGATTTTAGCCGTAACACGCGCTACCTATCTGTATCTTACAAAGAGACTGGTTTGGCCAGTTCAACAGATTCTCCCTCAAGGAATTGAAATTCATCTTGTTAGCTTGTGCCTAGTTCTCCAATTTGTTAAGGTCATATTGAATTCTGATTCTGTCTCCTGCGGCATTAGCTCCCCCTCCCAGTTTGGTGTCACCTGCAAATTGGATGAGCATCCCCTCAATTCCTTCATCCAAGTCATTTATAAAGATGCTGAACAACAGTGGGCTCAGGACAGAACCCTGCGGCACCCAAATTCTCACTTTTTTTCCAGGATGACAAAGAACTCTTAAATGTATTGTCCTTGTTTGGCATATTCCATGTGCTACTTTTCTGCTCTTTCTACATCTGATTTGATGTCATTTCCCTTATTTTATTTTATTATTTTACACACACAGTTATCCAAGATTAGCCTTTTGTCCTGGTAATGGCCAGTGAGCTTTGTACAACACGACAGGGACTCAGCATTCCAGCGGGAAGAGGGGTGACGTTGGCAGAGAGCTCGGATATCAACACCAAGCAGTGCTTTTTTCCCCTGGGGGTTTCAAGGCTACGCACCTTTTTTCCCTGAAGAAAAGCACCGGTTAAAAATGTGTAAAAACTTCACGGTGTGTCCTGGCACCTTTTTTCCCCTGGAAGTAAAGCACTGCCAACCGGGCAGTGAAGCCTCTGCTGTGGCTGACGAATGACCACCCAAGGCAGCCTGAGCGGAGTCAATTTGCATGATCTTTAAATCCTAGAATATGAATGAACGGGACACAAATGCCCGGAGGGAGTTGGCTAAAGCAATTTATGCACTTAGTAGCATTAACAAACACGCTTTGAGGAATTCACAAGGAAATTCGCTTCCCAGGTGAGAAGTGTCTTTGAGTGCTTCCTTCTCTCTCTCTCTCTCTCTCTCTCTCTCTCTCTCTCTCTCTCTCTCTCTCTCTCTCTCTCTCTGTGCTAGGCATTACTTACACCCCAGTGAGGAACTTGCTTTGGGAACATTCAGCGGCAGAAGCGCCCTTTCTGACTGCCAGCTTGCCCACGGGCTTTAAGCTGCAGGGCCAGGAAAGTGGAGGGCGGAGGGGTGCGGTGTCTCTGCGTGTGAGGGGAAGGGGGCCAGAAGTATAAGGGGCAGCTGAGGGCATCCTGGAACGGGGAGGTGTATTTGCAAATAGGGCAAACGGCTAAATGCATTCTCAACGTGAAACTAAAAGCTGCTTAAAGTTTTGCTGTTAAATCGTTTTGGTAACCGCAACAAACAGTGCCTGGCGATTGTCAGCCAGCCCGGTGCCTTTGCCCTTGCTGAGCAGAGCGCTGAAAGGCAGGAGCAGGTTGATCCCTTACTTCCTGAGAGAGGGGGCAGGATCCTGCTTTCCCTTTGTACTCCCATAGGCAAGGAAAACAGCCCAAGAGATCTGCCTTTTGCGTGAGGGAACTGCGTAAGTTTAGCCTGGATAAGAGGTGGGCGTTCCTGTTGAGTGAGCAAGGTCTACTTTCATTCTCAAAAAGCCTCTAAGGATGCAATCGAGATCAAATCTTGCCAAACCAGTGTGGGTGTGCGGGATCAATGAGAAAATTTAAATTAGCAGGATGGGCTAGCCACTCTCCTTAATTTAGACTAGTTCCAAAAAGGGGGAAAGGAAACTGCACTGGCTCCCGGTGGAGTACAGGATCAGGTTTAAGGTGCTGGTTTTAACCTTTAAAGCCCTATACGGCCTTGGACCCTCGTACCTACGGGACCGCCTCTCCTGGTATGCCCCACAGAGAAACTTACGGTCTTCAAATAAAAATATCTTGAAGGTCCCAGGCCACAGAGAAGTTAGGCTGGCCTCAACTAGAGCCAGGGCTTTTTCGGCTGTGGCTCCGACCTGGTGGAACACTCTGTCACAAGAGACTAGGGCCCTGCGGGACTTGACATCTTTCCGCAGGGCCTGCAAGACAGAGCTATTCCGCCAGGCCTTTGGCCAGGGCACAGCCTGACTCCCTCCCTCGGCAATCTTCGCGGAGCTCTGGCCCAATAGTGGCCAGTGGCTTGAATTTAATTAATTTTATAATGAATGATTTTAGAGTGTTGTTTGTGTTGTACTTTTGTATTGTTTTATTGTTGTTAGCCGCCCTGAGCCCAGCTTCGGCTGGGGAGGGCGGGATATAAATAAAATTTATTATTATTATTATTATTATTATTAATGGATATGCAGATTTGTGGGATTAAGAAAAGGTTTAAAGAATAACAAAGAGAAAGCAAACCACCCTACAGAGGATAAAACAAATCTATATGCAGATGGTGCGTTCTGGATTCGGATACTCCTGTAGTGGCGGCGACAGAAGAACTTCAAGCTTGCATCAAAGTCCGAGGGTGTCAAAGGAGCTGGACTGAACTGCGTCTCTGGGGAATTACTGCCTCAGCACACGATGAAAGAAAACTCCTAGATGAAGCTCTGCCTGAAGCAGAGCGCACAATATCTATCAATTTACAATGTCAAATCCCCGTTCTACAATACCCGTAGAGCAGCAGTTTATACAAGGAAGGAGCAATTATATACTTGGTCAACAATGTGTGGGATCCTGGACAGGACATGCAGGGACGAAAGAAGGAAGGAAGGAAGGGCTGAGAAGTCAGAATGAAGGTGAATAGGGCAGTGAAAGCAGGTGGGAGAAGGAGGAGAGATGGTGAGGAAGAACAGCCATGGCGGTGTAGTGGTTAGAGTGCTAGACTTGGACCCAAAGAGATCTGGATTCAAATCCCGCTCTCAGCTGCGATGCTGACAGGGGTGACCTGGAGGCAGCCACTGCCCTTATCTATCTCAGATACTTGTTGTGAGGCCTTGTTGGTGTGGACAGGACCTTTCAGTGGTGGTTCTCCGCTCGTGGAATGCCCTCCCCAGGGTGGTGTGTCTGTCTCCCTCACTGCTGACTTTTAATAGGGCTTTGAAAGCATCCCCGCTTGGCCAGGCACTTGTTGGCTGAAGGATACTGTTCCTGGCAACCCTGAGATCAATACAATGCTACCTTGGTTCCCAAACTCCGAAAACCCAAAAGTGAGTGTTCCAGTTTTCGAACGTTTTTTGGAAAGTGGACTTCCGATGTGGGTGTCAGCGATTGTTTCCAGGGCGCCTGCACCAATCAGAAGCTGCAACTTGGTTTTCGAACATTTCAGAAATCAAATGGACTTCTGGAACGGATTAAGTTTGGTGCTTTTGTTTTTGCTATTTATTTTGAGTTTTGTTTTTGAGGCTTTTTCAGTTCATTTGTTTTTGTGACTGTGTGTAACCCAGTTCAACTACTGACTGATTGATTGATTGTGTGACTGTGGAAATGGACAAAAGCCCCCCCCATCCAAACAATGACTATCATCAGTGCAGGTAAGAAAAAAAGTTAATTTTAATTTTTATCATCTACAATACTGTCTTATTTATTTTATAGTACAGTACATTGATTATTGCTTTCATTTTATGGATCAATGGTCTCATTAGATAGTAAAATTCAGTGTTTTTTTCTAAAAAAATGTTTAGGGGTTCTCTCATTTTCCTACTCATGTTGAAATACTGCCCCTCAATGAGGCCAAACTTAGATTCACAAAATGTTTAGGAGTATGCGTACCCCTGCATCACCACAGAAACAAGCATTGGTGAAACTCATGTTAAATTACTGTTTTAGGTGTTGTTTTTAAAAGCCTAGAATGGATTAATCCATTTTGCATTACTTTCTATGGGAGAGCGTGCCTTGGTTTTGGAACGCCTTGGTTTTGGAACAGACTTCTGGAACGGATTAAGTTTGAGAACTAAGGTACCACTGTAGTAGCAAATGTTTCAAGCTGCTTTTAAGAAATGTTTTGAATGATATTGTTTTAATGATTTGCTCGCTGCCCTGGGCAGAAATGACAATAACACTATCAAAAAGGATGCCATTTTGATCCTTTCATCTCCCCACTCCTTGCTTAAGGGGCGACTTCATTCTGCAATCTCCCCAGCCAAAGCCCTTTTTCCACTGCTGCTGGAAAAGAGGTTAGCATTCAGCAGGGAGGATGGGGTGAGGAATGAATGTGGCATCTCATCCGGGAGCCACAAACCCACCTGGATCTAGGTCAGAAAGATCCTTATTAATTGCCTCTTTCTTGCAGCTGCCAGCAGCCATCCAGGGCGGCTTGTTAGGGAGATGGATGGCTCCCACAATCCGACATGCCGTCAGAGTCGTTCCCAAGAGGAAGCCAGGAAACCCCGTCTCCTTCCCTCCTTCCTATGAAAAATCCAAAGCAGTGACTCAGATGCAACGAGGAAGGTGAGGGCCAGCGCTTAAGTGGTTTCCTAAACTCTCAGGTAGTGTCAGGAAGGCTGGACCATAGCTGTCAACGTTTCCCTTTTTTAAAGGGAAATTCCCTTATTCCAAATAGGATTCCTAGCAAGAAAAGGGAAAACTTGACAGCTATGGGCTGGACTACAGAGCAGATCTCAGCCAGACCTGGTCACCCCGGGACAGATCTTTTTCGCCTCCATGGAACCTCATTTTAATCATCTACAACTGCATATTCATCCATACTCCAATTTTTATATCAAACCACAATATCCATAGTATTTTTTACACTACAAGTGAGTCAACATCCTGCTCTTGTTTCCATCTGCTTACAGTGGGCTCCTGTGTAGTTTATAGCCCCCCCCCCATTCTTTTGTAAAGTTTTTATCCTCTTGGGTTATTGAGTTTCCCAGTCAGCTTTGCCATCTTGGCATAGTCCATCAACTTGGTTTGCCATTCTTCTCTGGTCAGGACTTTCCATCTCTGGCTAGGAGCATTCGGGGCACAGTTGTTCCATACATAAAGAGTCTTTTCTTCTCCTTTGGTATGTCGGTACCTGTAATTCCTAATAAAAAGGCTTCTGGTTTCTTCTTCTTCTTCTTCTTCTTCTTCTTCTTCTTCTTCTTGTTATCTTTCAAAAACCCCAGGGAAAGCTCCTGACGTGGCCCCTCTGCACCTCCCTTCCCCAGCCTCCCAGTTGGGGTCTGGAGTGCGGTCTGTGTGGCTGCAATAAGGAGACTGAGCACCATCTGGCTGGGCAGGTCACCAGCAGCACCCTCCCTTCCCTGGGGGGGCGGGCGAGGAAGCAGCACAGTTTTATTTTGGGGAGAGAGCGTGAGTCGGGGGTGCAGAGATTGTGTGAATGAACTTAATGCTTAGCTTATATTTTTAGTTGCTATTTCGTTAATGTTTCTAATATCGTTTTATAGATTCTAAGAAAGGGGCGCGGGTGGCACTGTGGGTTAAACCACAGAGCCTAGGGCTTGCCGATCAGAAGGTCAGCGGTTTGAATCCTTGCGATGGGGTGAGCTCTCGCTCGGTCCCTGCTCCTGCCCACCTAGCAGTTCGAAAGCACGTCAAAGTGCAAGTAGATAAATAGTACTGCTCCAGCGGGAAGGTAAACTGCATTTCCGCGCGCTGCTCTGGTTCGCCAGAAGCGGCTTAGTCATGCTGGCCACATGACCCGGAAGCTGTAAGCTGGCTCCCTCGGCCAATAAAGCGAGATGAGCACCGCAACCCCAGAGCCGGACACAACTGGACCTAATGGTCAGGGGTCCTTTATCCTTATAGATTCTAAAGGCTGCATTGATTTGTTAACTTGCCATAATTGTGAGGTTTAGCTTATTTTTCGTTGCTGTTTTGTTAAGTTTTTTTAATTACTATTGCAACTGTTTCATTGATAATTTGTTAATTATTTTGTATGATGTATGCTGTATTTGCAATGCCCTATTCTGCTGTTGTTGTTTTTATGTTATGGTTATTTATTGGTTGTAAGCCGCTTTGAGATTCATTTGAATGAAAAGCATCATAGACATACAATAAATCAATAAATCAATAAATCAGATCAAAGGACACTTCCGCCTGGCTCAGTGGGAGCCTTGAAAGAGCAGCCGAGGGTCCTCTGAGGCCTCTCCTCTCTCCTGCGCCAGCCCTGGAGGTGCAAGGCATGTTTATTATGGGAGCGCAGTTTATTATCAGTCTAAGGACTGCTCAGGCAATCAGCACAAAATGCATGTCCAGGAGAAGAGGCTGTGTGGAATCGAGGTCAGGCTAATGAAGGCATCACGGGGGGTGGGAGAGAGAGAGAGCTCCGGCAAGATGCCTTTGCTCATCAGATGACTGGGACAAAGCCACCCCAATACAAACTCTCCCCAGCTAACCTGGAAGACACTCCACAGCCCCATTTAAAGTAACCCAGAGAGGGGAAGGTGGGTGGGAAGGCCCCCAGGCAGAGAGCCTTCTCGGTAGCGGCACCCACCCTGTGGAACGCCCTCCCACCAGATGTTAAGGAGATGAGTAATTATATAACATTTAGGAAACATCTGAGGGCAGCCCAGTATAGGGAAGGTTTTTTGGGTTTAAGGTTTTGCTTTGTTTTTATACATGCTGGAAGCAGCCCAGATTGGCTGGGGAAACACAGTCAGATGGGCAGGGAATGAATGAATGAATGAATGAATGAATGAATGAATATCCGGTTGGGGTCATAGAATCATAGGACTGTAGAGTTCGAAGGGACCCTGAGGGTCATCTAGGCCAACCCTGTGCAATGCAGTTGTCCCATACAGGGATCGAACCTGCAACCTTGGCATTATTGTGGGAATGTTCAGGGAGGCAGGAGAGGATATATTGTTTAATAATATCCTTCCTAACTTGCGCTAGCAAGTTCTATAACTTAGCAGAGTTTTAACATTCCCCTTTTTAAATACACGTTGGTTAGCTTGTTGCAGGCTAGTTTTAGCCTCTCAATATAAGATTCCTGGTAATCCCCTTTAAAAGGTAAAGGTAAAGGGACCCCTGACCATTAGGTCCAGTCGTGACCGACTCTGGGGTTGCGGCGCTCATCTCACTTTATTGGCTGAGGGACCGGCATACAGCTTCCGGGTCATGTGGCCAGCATGACTAAGCCGCTTCTGGCAAACCAGAGCAGTGCACGGAAATGCCGTTTACCTTCCCGCCGGAGCGGTACCTATTTATCTACTTGCACTTGATGTGCTTTCGAACTGCTAGGTTGGCAGGAGCAGGGACCGAACAACAGGAGGGTAATCCCCTTTACTCCCCCTTAAGAAGAATAGACAAGACACAATCTTGTGTAAAAAGTATAAAAGAAATTTACTCACATTCACTCAGTTCACAGATGGATCCCTGAAGGCAGGCTTAGGTTACAGAAGTATATACATCTGGAACTATCCCATAAGGAGATAGTCTCTTTGTGCTCTGTTGGCTGGAAACCAACAGGGCATCTCTAGCTGAAGAGATATTGCTTCTTTGAGGAATGGAATGGGGGGGGGGCTTTGTTCCTGGTCCTTTTGTCACCTGGACAGGTAAGGTCACGCCCATCCCTAGTCACATGCAGAGGAAGTTTGTCCCAGCCCAGGAGGAAACAGGAAGTTTTCTACTGGCTGGACCAAGCATCTCCTTGCATGTCCACTCTAGGAATGTTGTTCTTGACTGCTACTTGTTTCACATCCCACATTTATCAGCACCATGCTCTAACCAACTGAGCTATGCAGGCAATGACCAGTGTGGAATGTCCCCCCATCTTGCTGCCTTGCGGAAGGAGATGAAGATGACTCAGTTTTGTCCAGGTTTGGGGGTTTGCATCTCCCTATGTAAAACGTTGTCGCACTCTGCAGGTGGTGAGACCACCCCAATGGCAGCAGCAGCGCAAGGAATGCCAGCCCAGCCCAGGCCATGCACTGCTGCTCAAAAGAGGGAGAGGAGCGATGCACCTCCCCCCTCCATTCAATGCACCCTCCAGGAAGTTTAATGGAGGGCTGAGGAGACCCTTTGCCCAGGGGCTTAGCAACCCCCAGGGTGGGTTAAACTCACTCACAGCAATTGGAAGCAGCTGGGGGTGGGAGAAGCTGTGGGGTTTTAGCAAGGGGAGTAAAGGCGGGGGTGGAAAATGGAGTGAACAGGGGCAAATCCCCTGGTGTAGAATGTCTATATGTGTGTATATATCTATACCTACATATCCACACACAAAAAATGCAGGATAATAGCATATCAAACTATATTCAGTGCAAAATAAACTAATTAACAGTAAGAACTCAACGCAGCAGGGTAGCTACTGAAACTGCTGCTGACGAAGGTCTGGCTTGTTGCATTTTGTTGTTTTATTGCTTGTGGTTAGCTGTTGTGTTCTGTTCTTATATTTTAAGCTGCATTGTAAAATAGTTGTGAAAGCTGAGAAGTGGAAGAGACTCCCTGGGGAAGTGGTGGTCTCTCCTTCCTTGGAGGCTTTTAAGCAGAGGCTGGATGGCCATCCATCATGGACGCTTGAGTTGAGATTCCTGCATTGCAGGGGGCTGGACTGGATGACCCTCGGGGGTCCCTTTAAAGGTAAAGGTAAAGGGACCCCTGATCATTAGGTCCAGATGTGGACGACTCTGGGGTTGCGGTGTTCATCTCGCTTTACTGGCCGAGGGAGCCAGCATACAGCTTCTGGGTCATGTGGCCAGCAGGACTAAGCCGCTTCTGGCGAACCAGAGCAGCGCACGGAAATGCCTTTTACCTTCCCGCCGGAGTGGTACCTATTTATCTACTTGCACTGGTGTGCTTCCAAACTGCTAGGTTGGCAGGAGCAGGGACCGAGTGATGAGAGCTCACCCCATCATCGCGGGGATTTGAACCGCCAACCTTCTGATTGGCAAGCCCTAGGCTCTGTGGTTTAACCCACAGCGCCACCCACGTCCCTTTACAATCCTCTGATTCCATGAGTCTGTGACCTGCTCACAAACAGGGACTGATCACAGCAAAGAGCAGATCCTAACAGACACACTCTTTCCTGTCTTACGTGGATTGTGGAGTATGGGGCTGAGGATCCCCCCCACACACCATGCCCCACACCTTCAACTGCCCTGCCCCTCTTTAGCCACCCCTGCCAGGGCGGTCTAATCGACTCCTGTGATGCTCTGGACCCGACCTCAGCATGGGGGCAGGGAAAGAGCTTTCCTTTTGACTTCCAAGAAAGAAACAGTTCAGCCGTTGGAAATAATTGCTGCACTTTAGAAATCTTGAAGGATTTCAAGAATAATCCAAGCAGCATGGAAATCCTTTTTGGAGGACTCTCAAGGGGACAGCCTCCTGCTTGCTTTCGCTTAAGCTTAAAAAAGAGAGAAGGGAAAACCGCCTTCTGCAGGCGCAGTGACCTCGGAATGCCAAGGCGTGGCAAAACCAGAGGGGGGGTCTGCCCCCACTTTGGGAGGAGCAGGGGGAGGATGGGGGGTGGCTGGGACTTTCGCCCAGAGCCCTAAAAATGCAGCAGAAACGCCAGAATCGGGGGAAGGGGCTCAGCCTCATTTCCTGAATTGCCCCCCCACACACACACCTCCTCCTCCCAGACTTCTCCCTCTTCTCCCTCGCTCACTGTCCCCAGGCTCTGAGCCTTCTTCCCCTGGGGGTTCCTAGCTGGTGCCCCCACCACGCCTCTGCGTCCATGACAGTACATTTTCCATGTAGCTATGGCTGCTGTGCGCTTAGCCCCCGCCCCACAAGCAAGGAAGAAGGTCTCTAAGGATGGAGCCTCTGTTTACATCCTGGGCAGGCCCCCCTTAGACAGAAAGAGAATTGCACATTAAAGGACGTCCTAAGAACGAGCCTTAAATCACTGTTTACCTAAAACAGCTGGAAATGTGAATGCGGAGAACAGAACACAGATTAATTGGGTCTCTCTTCCCCTGGGCATCCTGCATACCTTAAAACCATCCCACACAGTGCATCACAAGAGAAGCTGAAGGGCACCTTGGGGTGCTTTGCTGTGTGCAGACACCCCAAGTCCCAAGGCCTTTAGAGCCTGGCTGTGGGCCCCTCCCAGAATGTGACTATTTTGCAGGGGTGATCTAATTGTAGGCCAGCAAATTTTAGCTGCACAATAAAAATGGATTTGGCACTCTCTTGTGGGAGAAAGCAACAAACCACCTGCAACACCCCACACAGTTTTGTAGTGTATGTCTACCGTAAGAGAATCCTGGTAACTATAGCTTGCCTATTATAAACAGAGCTGCCATTCCCAGCATCCGTAATGAACTGCAGTCCCCAGGATTCTGTGGGGGGATATGCACTTTTAATATAGGGTGTGATCCTGAGCCAGTGCCTCCTTTTTGCACCAGCACCAGCAGTTCACCATTCAGGCACGTTTGCCCTTGTTGGCGCTAGTTGCTTCCATACGCTCCCCATCTTCCCACAAGCCACTTCTGTGTAGCATCTTCACTCCCTGAAGAAACCATTCTAGCATCCCCCCTGCCTTAACCTCACAAACAAACGAAGACCTCCAGGACCAGCCTGGCACTCTGGCACTCGAAGGTGGCATGGCTGTTGCAGGAGGCGCTTCTCCCACACTGGAAGGGACACACTGCCATCTGCAGGTCACTTGAGAGCCCTAAGGGAGGCTGCATTGCAAGGGCTCTGGGATGGAGAGGGGGCAAGGAGGGGGAGAAGGAGGAAGGGGCTGTGGGAATGTGGATAGTAGGAGAGGGTGTATTGATTAAATATTATCCTTCCTCACTCACACTAGTGAGCTAGTAGCAGAGCACATTCCCTTGCTGGAAGCTGGTTGATGGATTAGTCACAACAATCCATTCTGGCTTGTCCAGATTGGATTGTTCCTGGTAAATTTCCCCTTTAGTTCCCCCTTAAAAGCAATAATGACACAACAGTCTTCTATTAAATGTAATGATAAGGTTTACTTACATTCAGTTCACAGTATGATTCCGAAGGCAGGCTTTAGCTAGTAGTTACAGTTGCAGAGAAAAGTGTGGCTTCATCCTCTGCGAGGGATGAGCCCATGTGCTGCTGGCTGAGAGCCAGCAGACAGCCAAAGGCATCAAGAGAGTCAAGAAGAGTGAGAGGAAGGTGGCTGCGTGATTAGGCCCTTTATAGGGTCTTCCAAGGTCATGCCCATCGACCTGGTCAGAAGCAGGAGGAGGATGCTCCAGACTAGGTGTGACAGGCTTGAGATACCTATGAGGTCTATGAATTACCATATAGCATATATTAAACACAAAAACAGTGACAATTTGTTGTTGACAAAGGACAGCTGGACATATAAAGGGCTCCATTTCCTTCAGGAGCTGAGGGCCTCATCAAACCTCAATCCGGCCCTGTTGTGGCACATGCAAAATGCATTGTGGGTGGGCAGCTCGTGCCTGGAAAGGGGCCATTTCCCCAGCCCCCCCCCCCAAGTGAGCATGGGCGTCTTACTGAAATATCCGACTTCTGGAGGAGAAATTCCCCTGCGAACTGTGGAATATGGGCTTGTCTCTGACGCCCTGTTGTCACGCAACTCACACTTTCCTGCAAGCAGGTCAGACGGAATGCTTGGACCTCGGCGAGCATTCTGACCTCTGGGCGCAGTACTGATTTCAGATTAAAACTGCAGAGCAGAAGGAAAGGAGGACCTTTTTCTGCCTCCCGACTTCCAGCTACTCTCTGAAGAAGAGACCCTCTTACAAATATTAGTGGGGTGGGCAGGGGAAGGACTCGACCCTGTAAAAAATGAACATAATATTTTAGTTGCAGTTTATTCGTTTTCAGCTTTGTATTCTTGTTATTAAAAAAGCGCACCTAGACATTCCGTTGATGCTCCCATAACCTCGGTTTAAGGTGCCATTGAGTTCCTAGCTTTCATTTCTCAGTTTCTAACATTGCTGGAAGCGACCTTGGAGTCATTATGGGATGGACAGTTCTTTGCCTCTCTGCCTCTTCCAGGGAGGAGTTTCTGGAACAGCTGAGATGCATGTGAAGGGAACCAATCTTAGAATCACATTCTAATATCTGAGCAACTAGAGAATTCATGCAGCTTGATGAATGGAAAATATTCAAAGTTAGTACAGTTTGTAGCGAAACCATCTTCTGTCACTGCTGTTACCACCAAATATGACATGAACATATGGCTCGCACCATATATTTCAAAATACCAGTAAACCCCAGTTCACCCCAGTTCAGCCCCTAGGGTAATTTCCAAGTAGTTGCAAAATAGCACAGACCTTCCTTTTTACAATAAATAAAACATTGGAAGAGTTTGTTTTGTTTCCAAAGGGCAAGTATTAGAAGCGGGTGGTTCTGCTGACTCAAGAGGAGGCTGCAGAGGACACTCGCCTCCCCCCTGCTGTGTGTTTCTTACCAATGAGAGGAATCAGGAGAAAGTAGGAGTCATGTCAACTTATTGAGAGGGGAGAGGGGAAAGGAAATCTGCCCAAATGGAAATGAGAAGCATCAGGTGTGCAACGGATACCAGGTGACCGTTGCTGAGGCAGAAAGAGCTAAGTGATCTCAGGAAGGGAAGGATGTTCCAGCTGCCTTGGAGCCTGGCCTCATAGTCCAGCAGCTGCCAATAGGTTTTCCAGGGGCACAATTGTGCCCTTGACACCTTCCCCTGGTGCACACACGCAGCCACTGAACTCCCCATGCCCACTGCCAGGGCCTGAGAGGGTTTTAGAGGCTCCAAGCATTTAAAAGATGTTAGCGCCCCCATATATATCCAATTCAACATATGAACAATAAGCTCATATTGATGTCCACCAACATGGATGACTTTAAAACAGGATTCTTGATTTATTTACCGCACACTGGCTTGTCCACTCTTCCTCAATCCCGTCCCTAGAAAACACCGGTCTGAGCAGTTCCCCCCTTTTCACACTCCTCTGCGATGGAACACCCCCTCTTCTGCTCCAAATCAGAGCAAACATCAATTCCTGGGAAATACAATTGACATTTGCTCCAACTGAGCTCCAAGGAGAGGGTTTCCTGTGGGGAGGCAGAAAAACAAGGGGAAGTGTGGATAAGCCACAGAATTCCATAGATCCAAAATGTTAAACCCACTTTAGGCTTAAGGAGGTTGTGAAGGAAAGGGGGATGAAGGAATAGTGCCACACGGAGGATGTGCAATAGTGATGGGAGAAAGCAAATTATCCTGCTGTGTTTATTGATGATACTGCTTCCGTTTACATTGGAGGATGAGATCTTCCTCCTCGTCTTTTGCCTTCTTTGGCAGCTTCTCCGGATTCTGGGACAAAGTATGAACGAAGGGAGCCCATGGCAGAACTAAATGCCTGTTGGAAACAAAGCTGGCGTAAGTGATTGGCGTGGAGTCAAGAGAAAGGGGAAAAGATGTCAAGGGGGAGAAGTTCTCAAATAAACAAGAATTTACCCCCCCCCCTTAAGCTCATGGAAGGAACCTCAAACGTCATCTAGCCCAACCCTTCTGCAGTCTCTCAAGAGGGAGCCCCTCCCCAGCCTCTGCTTAAAAACCTCTAATGAAATAGCATTTGGGGGGGATTAAATGAGGTGGGGGGAGAACTACATGCGCCGCCTTCAACTCCTTGGAGGAAAAGGTGGGATATAAATGCATTAAATTAATAAATTTCCCCCCAGGAACATAAAGTTCTTCCTAATGTTTGGTCTAAATCCCTTTTCCTTGTGCTTTTGAGCTGCTTGTTCAGCTCTTACCCTCTGGAGCAACTGAAAACAACCCTGTTCCACCCTCCTTTTCCAAGCTGGAATTTGTCTACCCTTCAAGTCATCAGCAACTGGAAAAGACAGGGGCCCCATTCTCATTCTTTTCACCCTACCTCCACCACCCGATGTTTCGATTTCTTCTGCTGCTGCCCTTTGGGGATTTCTCGAGCATTCATTTCATCCTCCACTGGTTCCCCTGCTGCTGTCTGCTTTGAAGTCTCCCCAGGATTCCTTCCATCTGACCTCAGTGACATCTCCATCGGACGCGGCTTGAGATACGGCTGGTCCCCGTTCTCCTGAACCACCTTCTCAATCAGAGACAGCAGCTCTTCCGCCTGGCTGGCCCTTTCCTCTCCCGTCCCTCTGTTGTTGAAAGCGCAGCAACGGCCCTTGCATTTTCTCAGCAAATCCTGAAGAGGTCGGTTTCCAGATAGCTCTATGTACTCCTCTAGGCTTTCTGTCTCTAGGTCTTCTTTGCGGGTGAACAAGACAATCATGTACTTTGTGGCCTCTGGGCCAAAGACCTCCTCCACCCTCTTGGCGGCCACAGCATCTTCCTCGGTGAAACGACCGGCCTGCGTCACAAATACCAGGGCGTGGGGACCTGGCTCACAGAGAGAGAGGCACTTCTGGACTTCAGGAATATCATGCTCTGTTTGAGGATGAGCATCAAAAATGGCTGGAGTGTCAATGACGACTACTTTTTTCCCCTTCCACTTCTCTGCTCGGACCTCTCCCCTGCATGTCTGGGTCACTGGCTTCGGGGAGAGTTTGGACTCAAAGGTCTTCTTCTCCCCCAGAAGGGTGTTTCCTGTGGCACTTCTTCCTCCTCCCGTCTTCCCAACAAGAACGACCCGCAGTTCAGAATCCTTGTGGGATCGACTCTGGTTCCCAGGCTCTGTTGGGAAGGAATAAGGAATGTTAACACTATTAAGAGTGTCACTGAAATTTTGTCCACGCAGTATTTTAAAATGCATCACAGGGAGGAATTTCTCCTACTGCACAAGTCCATATTATGCTCCATCCTGTCTTTTGGATGAAAAGTGTGAGAATGTATTGCAAGACTTCCGGGTTGGCGCCATCATCTAATGGCGGATTCCCTCCGAGCTCCGGAGGGAATCTGCTCAACAGGGGTCGGGTTCTGCCGCGACAGCGACGCGGGGACCCTTAGAAACCACAGGCGCTGAAGCCTGTGGACCTGGTGACTCGGCGGGCACCATTTGCGCCCCCCCCGACCCGCAAAGGAGCCTTTTTAAAGGCTCTGGAACGGGGGACAGAGGGCGGCGTGGTGCTGAGAGTTCGACTGCTTCCCCTGCTGAGTGAAGCCGCATGCCATGGACGGAGAGCGCTAACTTCTTCCTTTGAACATTTGGATCAAAAGTAACAACCCGTGAGTAACACGGTAATTGGACTTAAAAGGGAAATTTATTTCTGGGAATTCGGCACGATCGGGCAAGGTGTTTAAAAGGAAGTCTGCCTACCCGCCTTGTAAACATCGTAAAGCAAGGATTTTATTACTAAGGTTGTGAGAATACCTTTCTTTTTGTGGAAAAAAGCAATTAACTTTATATTGGGCCAATTTAAGTGACTGTGCTGGAGGATAAGAGCTAACATTGAGAACGGAATTCACCCCTCCCCCAAAACCCGGGAGCAATCGGGGAGAGAGCCTGCGGAAGAGGTTTATAGATTTTGACAGCTGTCAAATTAGCTGTCAAAGTTGGGGGGGGAAAGGAGAACTGTGTCTCTGCTGTCTTTGCTGGTTACATTTGATACAATTTGGTAACAAATTGTTAAAAATAAAGAAGAAAAGGTTAACTTGTCTTTTGGGTGGCAATTGGAAGACATTAAGTAACTAGAATCCCTCTAGAGGGGGTTCAGGACATTACAAAAATGGCTGTAAGTGGAAAAATACTGGCTGAATTGGAAAAGACCTTCCTTCTCTTGGGAAAACTACAGGAGCAGACAAATGTTTTGACTGTGAATGTAATAACAATGAAGGGAACAGTAAATAAAGTTGCTGAGCCTGGAAAGGATATGATTCAAGCTCATGCAGATGAACAGGGAAGTGTTGTTGCTGATCCAAAAATCCTTACAGCCAAACAGGAGAAGGAATTTGAGTCATTTGAGGAGGCGTTTAAAGAGGAACATGAGAAAGAAGGAGGCGCTGTGATGCTGCAGACGACTAAAGAGAGCCAGAGGCCTGTTAAGTTGGACATGGAAAATAAGAACATGACGATGAAAGTCTGGTTGGAAGTGAAGAATGGAAATTGGAGAGATCTCCTCTTATGGGGATCTGAAGACATATGGAATACAAATATGGCCAATGTAGAATTTGGAGCCTTTGGGACATTTGGACTTATGAGAAGTAAGAAACAAGATTTTGGCTCCATTGTTAAATATGGAGGTCTGGCTGGAAGAAATATGGACCTTATTGGAACAGAGCCTCTTCGAGATTCGGAATTTAAAATAAAGGACTATCAAGAAAACCGGCAGAGAGAAATTGAGAGAGGGTTAAGTGCCTCGGATGTGAGATCGCCAGGCTGATTTCGGATGGACTGATGGACTTTGGTTGGGGATCGAAACCGGGAAAGGGGGTGGTAGGGCTTCGGGAATCCAAAGGGTGTAAAAATATATTCTGTTTTAATTAAGTTGGTTTTGCCACTAACATAAAAATGGGGATTTTGGGGAGGGATTTGGGGCCGACCTTAGCAAAAGATTGTTAAGAATAAGTGTTGGTGTATAAAGACTGAGATTTTTAAGTTAAAATAGGTTAATTAAATTGATGGGGGAATTTAGGAAAAGTATTTTAAGAATAAGTTTTGAAATATAAAGATTGAGGTTAGAAGTTAAAATTGATTAAGTAAATTGAATTAGAGGAAACAAGGTAAAGCGGGGGGACAAAAATTGCTGAGCTAAAAATTGGAATTGGAATACAAGAAGGGCAGGTGTGGGGAAGTCAAGGAAATTGGGCACGGAATGTAATTAAGGTCAACTTTTTCAACTGTTGTTTTTTCTTTTTCTTTTCTTTCTTCTTTCTTTTTTTTCTTTTCTGTTTTTCTTTTATATTTTTTTGAAAATTTTAATAAACATAATTTTTTTAAAAAAAGAGAATGTCTTGCAAGAGGGGTTTGTTAATTTCATACACCACAGAGGGGGAGGGAGGGAACGCAGTATTTGTAGGGCAGGGCTGGGAGAGTCTCCTGCCTGAAACTCCGAAGAGCTGCTGCCAATCAGTGTAGACAGTACTGAGCTCAGTACAAGGCAGGTTCCTCTGTTCTATGTAACAGGATGCTGTGCTTGAGAGGCCTTTGGCAGGATTCAGCTCCAGGGTTATCCTAAATTCTTAATACAGTAGACATTGCCTTTCTCCCTCCACCATGAACCAAATCCCTCCCCTCCAAATTCACCAAATTCATGCGGTGGATTGCACAAAGCAAGCTAACTCTTGCACCCATCTCCATAATTTGCAAAATGTTTGCAAGTTACAGAGCCACCCCCTTATGGGTGCAGAATTCTTCTGCCTTTGGGCTCTTCCTTGTACAAAGAAGAAGAGCAGGTATTTGGTGGGTCTCTTTAAGGAAGGGCTACCTTGGGAAACTCAACCCAGGGAGGTCTCTAACTGCTTCAGAATCATAATTTGACTCTACCTTCAGGGAATACACATGGTCCTCCCTTGTCTGTGTCCATTGCTTCTTCCTCTGGTTTCATTTTGTCTGCGCTTCTTGTAGGTCCTCTTGGAAACTGCTGAAGGAAAGGCTTGTTCTGGTTGTCCATCATCATCTGCTTAATTTCCACCAGCAGCTCCTTCACTTGCAGCTCCTGCTCATCTCTTGTTGCTCTGTTGTTGAAAGCACAGCAACGGCCCTGGCATTTCCTCACCAAATCCTGAAGAGGTCGGTTTCCAGATAGCTCTATGTACTCCTCTAGGCTTTCTGTCTCTAGGTTTTCTTTGCGGGTGAACAAGACAATCATGTACTTTGTGGCCTCTGGGCCAAAGACCTTCTCCACCCTCTCGGCGGCCACAGTATCTTCCTCGGTGAAACGGCCGGCCTGCGTCACAAACACCAGAGCATGGGGACCTGGCTCACAGAGAGAGAGACACTTCTGGATCTCTGCATTATTCTGCTGCTCTGGAAGGCAGGTGTCAAAAATGGCTGGAGTGTCAACGACAACAACTTGCTTTCCTTCCCATTTCTCTGCCCGGACTTCTCTCTTGCAAGTCTGGGTCACTGCCTTCAGTGAAGATTTGGACTCAAACTTCTTTTCGCCCAAAATGGTGTTTCCTGTGGCACTTCTCCCTCCTCCCGTCTTCCCAACAAGAACAATCCGTAGATCTTCATTGAGGTTTCTGCTCTCCTGTGCTTCGGTGGTCTCTGGAAAGGAATTAGGAAGATCTCTAGGAATCCAGGACTGAACTGTTTTAAAGGGATGGCAGTTTCATGGCACGTTGCAGTAGCCCAACTGAGAGATTACCTTGTAGAAACACCACCCAGGTTCTTATTCTCAAGAAAGACCCTAAACTGGCATGTCAGCCAGGAGTGAAAACAATATTGACCTGGCCACACTCATACCTTGGAAACCCAAGTCAACAACTATTCCTGCTGTACCACTAAGTCTTGTTCCTTAAGGGAGAGTGGGCTGCTCATTTCCAGATTTGTGGGCCTGCCTCTTGCCTGGGAATTCGCCCCCAAATTGCCACCATGCAGGGTCCATACACTGCAACAATTCCCCTAAGCACCTGGGGTCACCTCACCCTTCCAACTGTGGCCCACAAATGGTCCAACCTTCCCCATTCCCATCATGTGGTTCTTTCAGAGGAGGGTCAGGAGAAGGGAGGGACTTACCTCTAACTTCCGCTCTCCATTCATCCATTGTCCAGGCAGATTGCTGAGCCGGAAGAGAACCAGAAAAAGAAGTTCATTAGCTCCTGCTTTGCCCAAACTCCTCTCCACCACCAGAGGAAGCTTATGATGGAAACACAACCCTGAAAGAACCTCAAAGCACCATATTCTGCCCCTGCAGATTTGGGATTCAATTACGGTACTAGGGAGGCAGTTGATGACGTTTTTTACATGCATTGGTCCTAAATTAGGTTTGCTAATTTTTCCTATTGATAATTTCATTGTTCTATCTTTTTGGAAACAGCTTTGAAGGTGTGTGGTTTTTATCACCAACAGGTGTATAAGCATTAATAAATAAACATGCCTAACAATTTGTCCTTCACAATCTCTTGCCAGAATCTTCCCACCCTCTAGAGGCGGACACGGAGCAATGGTTCCAAACTACAAGAAAGAAGATTCCACCTAAACATTAGGAAGAACTTCCTGACAGTAAGAGCTGTTCGACAGTGGAATTTGCTGCCAAGGAGTGTGGTGGAGTCTCCTTCTTTGGAGGTCTTTAAGCAGAGGCTTGACAACCATATGTCAGGAGTGCTCTGATGGTGTTTCCTGCTTGGCAGGGGGTTGGACTCGATGGCCCTTGTGGTCTCTTCCAACTCTATGATTCTATGATTCTATGATTCTACATCTGCAGGCATACTTGCTTCGCCCTCAACACCCCTCAAACAGTTAAGAAAAGCACCCGGATATTCCCTCCCTCCACCCAGAGCTGCATCTCCCCCCCCCCTTACCTGCTTCTGCCTTGGGGGTCCCTGGCAGCCTGGCCTGATATCCTCCCTTCTGCAGCTCCCAGGCAGGTGGGCTGGTTTGGGGAGGGCCCTGAACAGCTGCAGCCACTCAGGATGATGGTCTGTAGGCTCCTTGGGGCCTAGTCCTGATGAAAATACCCTCCAGAGATGCCCGCCTCTTGAAGGCAGCTGCTTTTCAGTGGGGAGGGGGCTGATGCCAACCACCTCCAGCGCCTCTCCCCCCCCTTCACCCAGCGGACTCTCTCCCACTTGCTTCCTTCTGCTGCTGCTGAATGCCGCCATTTCAGCCCCCCCCCCCCGAACCTCCCCTCTCAGAAGCCCTGGAGATGCTACTGTCTGTCAGTGTGGACAATACTAATCTAAATGGACCAGTCAGTCTGGTTCAGTACAAAACAGCTTCCTTTTTTCTCCATGTGAATTGGGGCAGGGGGCACAGCTCAGCAGCTGAGCCTCTGGTTTGCATACAGGTGGTCTCGGGTTCCACCGCTGGCATCTCCAGGGGGGCAGGTAGCCATTGCTGAGCCAGAAGGACCAAGGTGGCGTCTCCTTGCAAAGGGAGCTTCGGATGTTCCTAAGACAAGAAAGCCAACGGTACCTTCTTTGTGATGCCTCTGGAGCTTGAAGAAGACTCTCGTGTTCGATGGTCCCTCTGCTCTGCAGTTTCTTCTCTCCCTCTCTGTCGATGGCCGACTCTGTTCTGAGCTGAATAAAATGGAGATGGCAGGCATGAGCTCCACACACACACCCCAAAAGCATTCATGGCTAGCAGCCAGATCATGTTCTGAGAAGCCAAAACAGCTTCCCGGAATTGCATATCTGTTTCTATTGGCTACAGGAGAGGACAAAACTTCCCTATAGGTGGAAAATTTCAGAGGAGCTGCATTTGGTCTCCTGCAGTTCTTGGAGAAGCAGCCAAGAGGAGCAGCAGGAGAAGACCCACACAGAGAAAGACCCACCCACACATCAGACGGACCACAGGTTGGTATTTGGGAGCAGGGAGCAGCAGCCACAAGGTCTGACTTTAAGTCTTCTGTATCTCAACCTGCCTCAGAGATGCTCAAGGTCTGCTTTGTTTGACCTGTTGCTAGAGGCTGAGTTAGAGCTCTCGGAAGCAAAACTTTGGCTTGCGTGTATAATCATGAATCTTTTCCCTTTGATTAAGTGGGCAGTTAAAGGAGCCTGACAATCTGCAGGAACATCCTTCTAGGGGTTTTAAAGTTTATTTTTAAAAGAACATGTCCTTTCCCCCTCCGCCCCCCCCCGCCGGAATTGCCTGAAATTTGCAGACATGGAGACTGACAAATCCCAAAATTAGAGCTGTCGTGTTTCCTTTGCCATTGGGAGGGGGGGTACAAAAAGACAAAGAAAAGATCAGTAGGGGGGAGGAATGGAAATGACTTCTTCTGCCCCACCAGGGATTTTTCGGCACACAGCTTCTCCCTGCAAGAATGAAATCCCTCAATTGAACTGGATAGAGAAAGGAGAGGCAGAGGAAAGAGAAAGGGTCCCTCTGAAAAATCAGTCCTTCGTTGGCATCTCTTCCCAAATCACTGAATTCAGGGATCAAGACCTCGGCTCGCCGGTCAAAGTGAAATCTCCCCCTTCCCTCCTCTGCTCTCTCCAGCCCACCCGCACTCAGACTCAGAGCAAGGGAATCTTTCGCCATGAGGGAGAATCAGCTCAGCTGCCCTGCATGCAGAAGGTCCGAGGTTTGATCCCGGCCTCTCCAGGTGGGGCTGGGGGAGAGACTTGGGCCTGGGAAGTGCCTGCCAGTCAGTGCAGGCGACATTGCGCGAGACGGAGCGATGGCCCCACTCTGCGCAAGGCGACGTCTGGGGTTCCCAAATGCAGAAAGAGAAGCGCACCTTCTTCTCCGCGTTATCAAAGAGCAGCTGCGCTTGATGGGCGTTGTTCTCGTTCTCTCTCTCTCTCTCTCTCTAGTGTGGACCAGGGACTCGGTTCAGAGAGGAATAAATCCAGCCCCCCTCTCACCCTGCAGTGCCACCAAATATTTCTGGCTAGCAGCCCAGAGCCCTTTCTCAGACGTCAGGGAGGTTTCTCTGACTTGTTTCTCATTCACCAAAAGAGAATTGCCAAGCGGAGACGACTCTGCTCGCCCCATTGAGTCTTCTGTGGGGCTTGCAGAAGCACCCGAGAGGCAGAGGAACCCCACACTTCCCTCAGACCCACAGCTTGGTGCTGTGGAGGCGTGAGCAGCAGCTGCAAGTGTTGAAGGTCCGAGTCTGCAGGTTTGGGAAGCAGATCAGTCTGTTTTGGAGATGCTCCGTGTCTTTCCTGTTCGCCTTTTAATTTGGGACTCTTGTTAGATATGTGGAAAACGCAGCTTTGTTTCCGCCCCCCTCCTCCCACCCCCGACAATTGTGACTCTCGAAATGGCTGTAACATTCTTTCCCCCTTCCGTCCTATGAAACTTTTAGGCAAAGGAGCCTCTCCTCACAGAGTTAAGCCTGCCAACCTGCAGGCAGAGCCGGCCAGGCAGTGGCCCCCAAACTGGGAGGTACCACCCCGTGCCTGGGGGTTGGGGGGCAGTGGGATTGCCTAAGGGGGCGGCAGGGGGGACGCTGGAGGTCAAATGGCTTTGAAAAGCTGGTATCACTGAATCAAGTTCACCAGCATGGTTGAGTGAATTAAACGAAATAGTTTTGAATGATTGTGCAATGGTTGCTGTCGTGCAAAATGTTACTGGGTTACTACCTAGCTTAGTGGGCTGTGCACAATGTTATTCTGAATAATACTTTTTTATACAGTAGTTTAGGGGGTCCTGGAGATGGGACTATAGAACCAAGAGGGAGGTGGCCCAGAAAATTAAGTTTTCGCACAGAGAACCTTTCAAATGGAATTTGTAAAGAACTGTGGAGCGGTTTTCTTTTCTGCCAGAAATGGCTGTAATCTGCAAACATGTGGGTGAAGTCTGCCAATTCCCACAATCAATTTCTTCAATGGTTGAACTCAATGGCTTCAAAAGTCTGTTCTGGGGGGCGGGGCAAACTAGCCTTTGTTTCAGCCAGGTCAAAGACCCAGTCTGGCAACGCCCCCCAGGCATTTGGGTACACAGACTGGGAGCTTCAATGGCCCCCCCGGAGGATTCACCAGGGCTAAAAAAGAGAGAGAGGCGAAATCCCCTCACCCAATAGCTGTCTGCTCTACGCTTAAAATGCTGTACAGTGGTACCTCCAGTTACATACGCTTCAGGTTACATACGCTTCAGGTTACATACTCTGCTAACCCAGAAATATTACCTTGGGTTAAGAACTTTGCTTCAGGATGAGAACAGAAATCGCGCAGTGGCAGCGGGAGGCCCCATTAGCTAAAGTGGTGTTTCAGGTTAAGAACAGTTTCAGGTTAGGAACAGACCTCCAGAATGAATTAAGTTCTTAACCCGAGGTACCACTGTAATTCTAACTAGAGCAAGAGCTCCAAATCTTTGTACTTTAATAGTGCAGTTTCGGGAGTAATAGTGAGGATTTTTACTTTGGTGGGGAAAGCCCCATTAAGTTCCATGGAGTTTACTCCAGGAAAGTGTGCATAGGGTTTGTTTGTGGGGGAACAAAAAATCCTTGACACCCGCACCCCTCAATCTTGGGAAATACCCCCATACTCTGACACCAGCATTAATTTTGCAGTAGCATTTTTAGGGTTTCTTATCAAGCAGGAGGCACACTGAGAGATGCCCCTCAGATTCTTTTCTTATAATATTATCAGACGGAGCAAGGCAACCATGTGGGTGGCAGGTTTATGGTGACTGATGCAGGCCTTTGCCCAGAGGCACAATGAAGGAGCGCAAGGAGGTCCCAAAGGGGGAGATGTGTCCGAAACAGGGATGCTGAGAAGGAGCATGAAAAATGAGCCCTTGAGCCCAAAACTGACTTTTGGAGAATCTCATCCTCTTCTTCTTTCTCCATAAACAAAAGATGTTTCTATCCCACTTAGTGTAAACAGAGGAAGAGATCTGCATTCCTTCTCTATTACTGATCTGTTTGCCACTTTCCACATGGACAAAACATTAATTGTATCTTGCGATGGCTCCATGTCTCTCCTCCTCCTCCTCCTTGGAATTTTCGATCCAGGCCTCCCCTGCATTCTTGTGCTGCTCATGTGGAAATCTTGGCCACCTTCTTTGGTTCTGCAGATTAGTATACTAGAATTTCTCTGAACTGTCCAGCCTGGGCTGTGGCTTGCGTCCATACGGGTCACTTTAATCTCCTGAACTTTCTCAGTTACCTCAAGATAAGAAGCCCTCAGCTTGTTTCAGTCTCTTCCTTGTTATATGGTCCAAGAGAAGCAGCATTTTGGAGGTGGGACACAGACAATAACTAAGAAATGTAGACTTGCCCCTGTCCCCTGGGCATGGGGTGGTAGGGAGATGAATAGCATTCCCAAGGACAGAATGAGGAAGAATATCTTTCTTTGCACCAGGTCCTATGCAAATTGCAAGATGCAAGCTTTAAACTCACACAGGCCTCTTTTGTACGTTAGCTGTTCAGACAAAAAACAAGGGAAAGTGAGCAATCCACAATAATACTTAGGCCTGTATGTATCTGTACTCTCTTCCGCTTCCACCTGATGGAGAAAACTATGTTTACCACTAAATCCTTGGCATAGTTGCAGCTCTGGAAGTTATGATGTAGAGGATGCTCAGAGAGCTCAGCCCCGTCCCCGTGCATGAATTCAGTGAGCTCATGGGGTGGAGGAATGGGATATTGTCTTCCAGCCCCAGTCCTAAGGCCGCTCACCAATGCCCTCTGGCAGACCCTCTCTGTTACGTAAGCAGAGTCACGCTATATTTTCCGCACTATTAAGACCACGGCGGGGAAGGGAGTTTCCTCAGACTGCCAAGGCTCTTTGAGCAATAACTCCTGCCCTTGTTTCCCTGAAACACGCAAGGCTTCTTCCCTTGAGAATGGTCTTTTCTGCCCTTCTCAGTTCAGCCAAGGAATTGGAAGCTGATAGGCATTTTCCCATTTCCCTCAGTGGGGAAGAAGACATCCAGAGCTTTGGACAGTGAACCAAGGCCAGGTCCATCTTGGGATCTGAGGCAAAGAAAGTCCCAGTCCCAGGGGTGGCCATTCGGATTGGGGGAGGGGTGGGAGGCAGGGAGCCCAAGAGTTGGTGGGGCCAGAACCACTGATGGGCGGAGTCAACTCTCTCTGTTGTGGTCCCCATCCTCCTCCCTACTGACATCTACCAAGGCAACTCTGAGGCTGAGGAGGAGGAAGATGTTCACAGCTGCACCCTAGAGCAGAAGGAAGGAAGGAAGGAAGGAAGGAAGGAAGGAAGGAAAAAAGGAAAAAAGGAAGGAAGGAAGGAAGGAGCGAGTGGGGGCTGGGTGGGGCAGTGTCCCTCTTGCCCCAATTGACTAGCCTCCATTCTGGGGCAGCCATCAGTGAGGGCCATTCCTGTTTTGCGGGACCTGCCATTTCTCCCCAAGACATCCTTTTTTTCAGCACATACTGGAGGGAAATGGTGGCCCCATGGCTCCCCAGAGGAATGTATCCTATGGAGAAACGTATCAAATACTAAGGCAGCAAACTCCCTTCAGATGCCACCTGTGAGTCTGAGGGGGCCATCATGGCTGCTCCACAAGTCCATGACTCTCATCCTCTGGAGCCTCACCAAAGGTTGAGCTAAAGTGTCTTTTGGAAGAAGCAGAGACGCTTTTCATTTGCTACATAGGTGTGACATTTTAGTCAGAATCTGGGAGTCGTGGGTCTTATTCTGAACATGAGCCAGTGGGGGGGGCATGGAACACAAAAAGAGTGAAACACACTCATGATGGCCAAATATTTGGGACAGTGGACACTTAGGAAGATCCTCTAAATTGGAAAAAGAATTCTGTGAGGCAGATTTTTCTTTTTTGGGGGGGACACACATTTCTGCCTAATACAGAAAGCTCCCCATTGGCTGATTCTGTTTCCTTTTGCTTCCGATCTAGAAATCCTAAATATTGGCTTGTGAATTTTTCTGCTTGTCTGAATATGGCTGGGAGAAGCACAGGTAAGACTGAGCTGATTTGATCTCATTCTCGCAGATTCCTGGACGGTGTTGGATGGAATCAGTGTAACCATGGGAGAGAGATTAGCTTGATTCATGGTTTGTTTCCAGACCATATTCAAGGTGCTCACGTTGGTGTTTAAAGACCGAAATGATTCGTGTCTCCAATACTTGAAAGACCCCCCCCTTTCCCTGCAGACCCTCTTGGGTGCTATGATTGGGGGAAGGGGTCCTCTTGGTTGTTCTACCACCTACAAAAGGTCAGCCCAGGACCTTCTCTGTGGTGGCCCCATAGATGTGGAACTTCCTTCCCAGAGAGGAGCACCTGGAGCCTTCATTGTGCAGCTTCTGGCAAAAGCTGAAGGTGCACCTCTTTTGAAGCTTGAGGTGTCTAACTTTGGCACCCGTCTTATTTCTAGAATTTTAGCCTGTTTTTAACTTTGTGTTTTAATTGTTGTAACTCACCCTGGGACCCTGGGGTGAAAGGTAGCCAATTATTACATGAGCTAAAAGATGCAGTTCAACCAAAATATATATATGAAAAAGCATAGAACAGGAAAAAATGCACACAAATTTGCGTATATCTGTAGAGAAATGAATTATATTAGGGGAAATTGCTTGCAGAAATGTTTATAGTGGGCATAAATGCACACAGAAACGTGTATTGGGTTAAATGCACTTAAAATGTGTACAGATTGTCATGCCTAAAAGTAGAGAACTGAACTTAAGTCTGGAGAAATGAGAACCTGAGGGAAGGAGAACTTGACCGATTTGTTTCTCCCTCCCCACAGCTCCTGGGAGATGGAGATGGGCAGGGGAGAGGTGGTGCCCATGTTCTCCTCAGGTTCCTCTCTGGTGACAATGCAGAAGAGTTGCTCACCATCTCTTGCCTCTTTCTTGCAGAACTGAGGATCGCCCTGGTGGGCAAAACTGGAGCTGGGAAAAGCGCAACAAGAAACACCATCCTGGGGGACAAAAAGTTTTCATCCTTCATGTCCCCTTCCTCAGTGACAGCAAAGTGTCAGAAAGAGGACACGGTCATTGGTGGTAGGAGAATTGTGGTGGTTGATACGCCTGGCTTTTTCGACACAAATGTTCCAGAAGATGTGACCTCAAAGGAAATCAAGACCTGCGTGAAGCACATCTACCCAGGAGCCCATGCCATCATACAAGTCATGCAACTGACTCGTTTCAGCAAGGAGGAGAAAGCCGTTGCTCGGTTGATCCAGAAGATCTTCAGCTGCAAAGCCAAGGACTACATGATCATCTTGTTCACCCGCAAGGATGAGCTGGAAGATAGGCCTTTCAAACAGTTCTTGGTGGAGGGAGACCAGGATCTGCAGAACCAGATCGCTCAGTGTGGCGGGAGATGCCTGGCTTTCAACAACAAGGCGAAAGGGCAGGAAAGAGAGGAGCAGGTGGCCGAATTGCTTGGGATGATCGACCACCTGGTCCAAAAGAACAAGGCAGCCCCCTGCTACACGGAAGACATGCTAGAGGAGGACAAAGAAGAGATTGAGAAGATGAAGAGGAAAATACGAAAGGAAGTGGAAAGGGAAATTAATGAAGAGAAGAGAAGAAAGAAAGAAGAGGAGTCTGGCTCAATATGCAACATACTGTAATGCATCTAGTGAGAATGATCCACTTAAATACCAGAACATTTTCACTCTCGGTAGGGATGTGCTAAAATGCCTAAGTCTGTCCTGATTTCCACTTGTACTTTCAGCCACTGCAGTTGGTTTATTTTGCACAAATCAGTATTCCGTTTTGTCATCTACTAATGTGGAAATGCATATAGTTTCATGTATTTTTTTCATAGCACGCAATAGACACTCAGTTGATCAACGTGTATTTACAATTCAACTACCTTCCTTGCATGGTGCCTTTCAAAATTAAGGGCTTTAAGTTCCACTGAATTCAACAAGTCGTTCCCACTAATTCAGGTTAGGATTTCAGCCATTCTCCCTACCTTAATTTCTCAGTTCAGTTTAAGTTTGTCATTCTATCTCATTTCCCTCACTCGGACACAAGGGAGGGACAGTTTAGCGGAAGGTGAAGAAAACTCTAGTGCTGGGGAAGGAAAGAAAATTTAAATTTAATATTACTTTTCTATTAAGTTTGGAGATGCTGAAAAACAGGCAGCCAAATCCAGGTGATTCTTCCCCCCTTCAGCAAAGATGCTCAGACTTTAACTTGAGAAGACAGGTAAAAATTCCACAGAATTAACAAAAGCCATCACTTCTAAATTTCTTTCAGGTGGATGGAAATTGACATGTGCTATGAAGTAATTCCTGAATGTATTTAAATATGCAACACACCTGTGTATTGAACAATGTTTTCTTGTTTATGCTTGTAATGCTTACTGTGGAAATATAATAAAAAATTCAATGCAAAAGCGAAAAAGGAGACAACTTATTTCCATGTCAAAAGAGCAGAAATGAGCAGTGCATTTCATTGCTTTTCAAAATTCACCTTAAGAAGCCGATTAAGACTGAAATCCTAATGCCACTTACTTGGGAGTAAGCCTCATTGAATTGAGTGGGATTTCCTGCTGTGTATCTGGGATTAGACTACTGTCTTGGTGCAGACAGGCTGCTTTTGGGAACAAACACCACTTCAGAAACATGAAAATCAAAACATCCTATTGTTTTTGTCTTTCTGGTGCCCTGATCCAGCCATTAATCTCTTGCAAGTACAATTTTGCCAGTGCTAGAATACTTTGAATTCTGCACCACATTTGCTGAATGGGTGTTTTTCATATTAAATGCTCACTTTGCTTATGATTTTTTTCTATATTAAAAGAAAAATTAAGGGCAGTGTTCCTCTGAGCATAAGTAGAGTGCTCTTCCTCCTTTAAGAAGAATCTGAGGACAGGGCGAGATGGGAAAGCCTTGTATGTTCTGCCACACAATTATCCCTATTTCACACACAATACAGACTGAGAAGCTAAATATAGATAAGCTTGGTTTGTTGAGGTCTCATTTAGATAAGCTCGGCTGCTGGAAGAAGTGTGTTTCTGAATCCCCAATGACTTTACATCCTTTGGGGCCTGCCCTCCGAATGATATTGTGGAAGCCCCCACATTCCCAGGATCATTTTCATAAATAAGGACTCTTTTGATTTGTTTACACCCCTGGTATAAAGGTATTTCTCCATCTCCCTGTGGAACGTATGGCTCTGTAGACCCCTTTTTCAAAGATGGGCGCTTTCAGCAGCAGCTCTTTCCTCCAGCTTATTGGCAAGGCAGGGCAAGGGACAGTTTGCCAACAAGATTAATCAAGGATGAATTCAATCAGTTCACACCTTCCTCATTCAGTTTTTGAAAATGTGCAAACCAACACCTGCTAACCTTCAGTATATACACTTGTGTGAATTGTGAATGCAGTTTTCCAGCCCCAAAAATGCAGTATGTTTACAGAGCTTGTAAAAAACCACATTCAGCTGAATTTTCAGAGTTTCATTTCCCTGATTCTGGGATCCCTTTCTCCTCCTCCTCCTCCTCCACCCAGTTCCTTTAAGCTGCAAAGGTGAAGGGCTTGGCTGATCCTTTCCTAACTGTGGGGTTTCTTTAAAAGCTTCCTGGTAATTCCTCAATAAGAGATTCAATAACAACAGCAGTGCACTTGCCAGAAAGGCAGCTTGACCCACCGAGGTATTAGCCACGCTCAGGGGGTGAGGGTCGGGCTCAGCAGAGGAGCTGATGGGAACCAAGGAAAGGGTTGATGCTCCACAGGCTCCCTCCGGATTCCTCCCTTCCCACAGTTGCTAGAGGCAAGGATATAAACATTAAATCAAATGTTGGGAAGGAAAGGAAGCCTGGCCAAAGCCTCCTGTTTCCACTTAAGGCAGCAGGGTTGAAATGGAGGGCAGATCTGGGATGCGAGAGGCAAACAGAGAGATGCCTTGGACAACCTTTCTTAATGCTACACACACTAATTATTTCACACGCAACTCTATAATGAATAGGACACTGTGTGAGGCAACAAAGGCATGCTTGTAAATGTGTGTAGTAGTAGTAGTAGTAATAAATACCATAATAAATAAAAATATTTTTTTACTTATCCCCCGCCCATCTGGCTGGCCCTTCCCAACCACTCTGGGCAGCTCCCAGCAGAATATTAAAAGCACAATAAAACATCAAACATTAAAAACTTCCCTAAACAGGGCTGCCTTCAGATGTCTTCTAAAAGTCGGATAGTTGTTTATTTCCTTGACACCTGACGGGAGGATGTTCTACAGGGCAGATGCCACTACCAAGAAGGCCCTCTGCCTTCTCTTGGTGCAGGCTAATGCAAACTATGGGAGAGACAGAGCTTGAATTTCTTGCTCTGATCATAATTATATTTTTAAGAAAAACCTATGCTTGAATATGCAAGTGCTTTATACAACTTTCTGGATGTATCATTGATTGTTTTCTACCTGTTTTTGAACATGTTTTGGTTAGTAAAGCTTTGAAGAACATTTATGAGTCTGGACTATTTTTATTCCGAAAGGAGTCAGTTTTCATATATCCAATTGCTTCAGGCTGTGCAATATTAATATCATGAGCCCTGAGGAAGCCCACATTGAGGGCCCCACGTGGCCAAAAAACACTCCCCAAGCCTCACCCATGGAAGACAACCATCCAAGTAGGACCAGGAGCACTGCAATGCAGTGCTGCCCTCCCCCAAGTCAGAGAGCCTCTCCAGGAGGAGACTGTGGTTGATGGTATCAAAGGTCACCAAGAGGTCAGTTGAATGGGCTTCTCTCGCATCAACTCAAAGCCCTCAGTCATCTGGTCAAGCCAGGCAACCACTCTGCACACCTCTGTAGCAACTGCACATTTGGAATCTGTGGAAGAAAGAGCTGCACAATTGTGTTTATAACTACCCCAAGAAATGGGACCATTCCCATACATAAAAACATAATGACATGCCTGTAGGAATCAAGCCTAGTCAGAGGAATTGGCCACTCTCCAGGCACCCGGCTTGAGTTCCTTGTTGACCTCCCCGTCTGCGACTCCCGGCAAGATCAGGCGAGATCTCAATCGGCGATCCTCCTCTAACGTGAGGAGAACACACCACTCCTCCCCTGCCATCCCCAGGGAGGGGAAAGAGACAGACAGAAATGTATTTACATGCCTTTATTTCTGTCTTTCCAGCAGTACAGAGAAACGTGTCTGCACTCTCTTAACACCAACAGCAGAGAGGGGGAAAAAAACTCCTCCCCTGTACTTCCAGTACAGGTCAGATGACACTCTGAGCTAACATCCGGTGCTCAGTACAATGAATAGACTGTTCCTTTGTTCCCACGGTACAGTCCCAAGCATCAACATCCTGTTTGGCTTTCCAGCCATCTGGAGCTCGCTGCTGCATTGCTCCTTTTTCGTAACATCCTCCCCCAAAAGAATCAATGCGTGTTGCGGCGAGCAAAGCGTGATCCAGAGAAGAAAACAAACAGTTGTTATACACATAACACTCCCCTGTTGTTACAGTTCCACCCTTGGAATTCCTCGCCACTGGTTTCCCCAGTGTACCTCTCTGGTTGTCTGGCTTCCAAGGAATGAGTGCATCTGCATTACCTTGGCTAGCAACTCTCTGTTGTGTCTTTGTCTCTGACTTAGACACAGCTCCAACCTATCCTCGGTTGTGTACAACAGCAACACATGCAACAGCTAGGTTAGCAAACTCTTTTGAGTACCTTTTGGGTGGTACACCCTTTGTAACTCTCTCAGACCTTCGTATGAGATGCTGATTCTTCTCTGCTCACTGGTTCAGTCTCAGGACTCTTTGGAGAACCAGTTCCTTATGGTAAACAGTGGTTCATCCTTCACCTGTGAAGGTCTATCCATTGTGTGAGATTTCCTCTCAATGACAGTGTCAACTGAGCTCTTCGAGCTATCACTGTCGCTCTCAGTACCACTGTAATCTGTAAAATCATCATCATCATCTGAATTGTCCTCAGTGGGAAATGTGTGTACTATCACTCTCTCCTGTTCAGGAGCACTCTCTAGAAATTTTGTGAGAATCACCTGACCAGATTCAGACAAAATTACTCTGTAGAGACCCTTTTCATATCCCACAAAAATGCCTCTGGCATTCTTTACTCCACCTGGAGCTTCTGTCCTCACATGAGACCCAAAAACCTTGAAATGGGCAACAGAAGGTTTTCTATGGAACAGTTTCTCAAAAGGAGAACTTCCCAACTCTTTTGAAACCTTTCTCAACCACGTATAACAATACGACATTAGCGACTCCGCCCAGTACTCATGTGGCAGATGTGAACTAAGCAATTGCGCATCCACCCCCTTTTGCAATTCTTTGTTCACCCGTGCACAGACACCCCTGTTCCACGCTTCCGCTGAAACGGCAACCTTGTGTCTTATCCCTTTCTTCTGCAGGAACTCCTGAAAATCCTGTAAAAGAAAAATTTGCTTCTCATCTGTGAAAAGACAATCAATGTTAGCATCATGCATATTTTTTTATTTTTTTTTATAATATTTTTTATTACGTTTCTTTCCAACTTTTATACATTGCAAGCAAATAAGGAATTTACAAGAAACCATTTTTTTTTTTTAACAAAAATCCCAATTTGGACTTCCCCACCCCTTCCGATTCTGCGTTCTTTATATTAACAATGTCAGCAATTTGTTACCTTATGTCATACCTTATTGTAACTTTTACATGTTATGTATCTAAATTCAATATATTGTGTCACAGTTTTTATACCTTTAAAATAAACGTAACATGTTCAGTTCATATTATCTCCTTTTCTCTTTTATCACTTAGTTTACTATTTACTTAATCATAATTGCTAAAGCGTATCATTTCGAAATCATGCACAATCTTAAGATTCATACAGTTTATAATACTTTTGCAAGTAGTCTTTAAACTTTTTCCAGTCCGCCTCAGTTGTTTCTACATCCAAATCTCGGATTCTGCCGGTCAGTTCAGCTATCTCCATGTAGTCCATCAACTGCGTCTGCCATTCCTCCAGCGTGGGTAAATCTTGTGTCTTCCAGTTCTTTGCGATAAGTATTCTTGCTGCTGTACTAGCATACATAAACAAAGTTCTGTCCTTCTTTGACACTTTCTGGTCTACCATGCCCAACAGGAAGGCCTCTGGTTTCTTGGGAAAGGTATACCTAAATATCTTTTTCAACTCATTATAAATCATTTCCCAGAAAGCCTTAACCCTTGGGCATGTCCACCAGAGGTGAAAGAAAGTCCCCTCTGCTTCCTTACACTTCCAACATTTATTGTCAGACAGGTGGTGTGTCTTAGCTAACTTGACTGGGGTCATGTACCACCGGTATATCATTTTCATAATGTTTTCCTTCAAGGCCGTACTTGCCGTGAATTTCATTCCGGTGTTCCATAACCTTTCCCAGTCTTCAAACATAATGTTGTGTCCAACATCCTGTGCCCATTTAATCATAGCAGATTTAACTGTCTCATCCTGTAAGTTCCACATAAGCAGCAAGTTATACATTCTAGATAACAGCTTTGTCTTTGGTTCTAACAATTCTGTCTCTAGTTTCGACTTTTCCACCTGGAAACCAACTTTTTTATCCATTTTGAAAACCTCTTGAATTTGAGCATAATGTAACCAATCTCGCACCTTATTTTTTAGTTTGTCCTGGCTCTGCAACTTCCAATTGTCTCCAATTTTTTCAGTCAGTTCCCAATATTTCGGCCAATAGGCCTCCATATTGGGTCTTTTTCGGGCCTTGGCCTCCACTGGTGATAGCCACCTCGGAGTTTTACTCTCTAGTAAGTCTTTATATTTCATCCAGACTGCAAAAATTGCTTTTCTGACAATGTGACTTTTAAACAATTTATGTACTTTAACCTTGTCGTACCATAGGTATGCGTGCCATCCAAAAGCATTATTAAAACCTTCCAGATCTAGGACATCAGTGTTTTCCAACAAGAACCAATCTTTCAGCCAGCAGAAGGCTGCAGCTTCATAATACAACCTCAGGTCCGGCAGGGCAAACCCCCCTCTTTCTTTTGAATCTGTTAATATTTTAAACTTTATTCGGGGCTTTTTGCCCTGCCAGATAAATCTAGATATATCCTTCTGCCATTTTCCAAAGCAGTCCACTCTGTCCACGATCTGTAAGGTTTGAAACAAAAATAACATTTTCGGCAACACATTCATTTTTATCGCTGCGATTCTTCCCAACAAGGAAAGTTTCAATCTTGACCAAATTTCTAAATCCTTTTTAACTTCCAACCAACATTTCTCATAATTATCCTTAAATAAATTCAAATTCTTGGAGGACAAATAAATCCCAAGGTATTTCACTTTTTTAACCACATTCAGTTCTGTTTCTCTCTGAAACCCCTCTGTTTCTGTGTTTGTTAAATTTTTGGTCAGAACCTTAGTTTTTTGTTTATTCAACCTAAATCCCGCCACCCGACCAAATTCCGATATAAGTTCGAGAACTCTTTTTGTACTGGATTCTGGCTCCTGCAGTGTCAAAACTAGGTCATCTGCAAAAGCTTTCAGTTTATATTGTTTCACTCCGACCTCTATCCCTTGTACCAACCGGTCCTCTCTGATCATATTCAATAGCACCTCCAGAGCATCATGCATATTTTTAACCTTGTCACAAAACTCCTGAAACCTTTCTAAGGCTTCTTGTGGTTTCTCTAACACATAAATCCAGACAAAATTAGAGAAATGATCCACACACACAAGATAAAATCTTGCATTGCCTCTAGATGGTGCTAGAGGACCAATCACATCAGCATACACCCGCTGAAATGCTCTGTCGACCCTGGTCATCTTCTTGGTGTCCGTTTTGGTCACACCTGCGAGAGAAATTAAGTTAGACTCAGATGAATTACATTCCATGTAATCACTTTGTTCATAAGTCAACAAATACAGTCTATCTTTCTCTCTGGCAGAAAGATACAACTCTCCATCTTTGAAGATCTTGCAGCTCTCAGCATCATAGGACAGTTTCAGTCCTTTCTTTGCAATCTGCGAAACACTCAGCAGATTGAACTTCAATTCAGGAACCAAGTAAACATTGTTTATAGTCAAGTTCAGACTCTCAAGATACACAGTCCCTATCCCGGTTGCTTCCAGCTTCTGACTGTTGGCCTGTTTCACAGCGAAGCTTTGCTTCTTAAACGTTGAAAATAGTCCTCTGTGTGGGGACATATGAACGGTGCACCCCGTGTCGATTACAAAGGTGTTCTCAACATCTGGCGTGGTTCCTTTCGACATCAAAGCCTTTGCAGGTTTCACCGTAGACTTGGTATGACTTTTGCCTGATGCCTCAGGCTTTGCTGAGCGGCCCTTAGCTCCTTTTGGCTGGCGTGGCTTCTTACAGTTCCGCTGAAGATGCCCAGCCTGTCCACAATTGTAACATCGGACAACGTTCAAAGCTACAGCATTCTCTCCAGTAGCAACATCAGTGGGGGAATTAGAACTCCGTTCCTCCCTCCCCCTGTCCTTTACTTCCAGTGCAGCAAGCCGGTCGTGTTCACTTAGAACGATGGCACACACTCTCTCCGTGGTTAAATCTTGGGCCGGTAGAGAACCAAGCTGACTGGCAATGGTTTTGTAAGTCCGATTTAGGCTGTTTATCATCATGAAGCAAAACACTTCCTCCTGCAGACGGAAATTGCGTTCCACCATCTGTTGGCGCAGATATTTCATCTCCGTCAGGTGCGCTTGAACATCTCCATCAGGCGCAAGCCTCAGATTGGTCAGCTTCTCAAAATACAGCAACGCTGAAGAACCAGCATCCCTCTGATGTGTTCTACGCAGCGTCTCCCAAATCTCTCGCGCATACTCTAAATTCTGAATATGCACCAATTGGCAATCTGAGACACACAGAATTATAGCTGTCCTGGCCTTTACATTCTGTGATTCCCAACCTCGCGTTGGAACTGCAGGGATGGGGTTCTCAATCACCTCAAAGACCCTCTGATTCTGCAGCAGGGCCTTCATCTTTACAGACCAAGATGAATAATTGTCATTAGTTAGGGGAGGTGGATAAGGTAAACCTCCCCCCTTCTTGGCATCCATTTTGAATCCAAGTCTGAGCTCTCACTCTCGAGCCTGTAAAATCCAAGAGTCTTTTCTGGGTTGTTTACTGCCTACTCTGGCAGGCAAACTGCAAGCTGTCTCAAAGTCCTTGCAAAGATAGCCAAAACAAACTTTGACTTCCCAGGCTCTCACTGAGCCAGCCCCATTTGTCAGTAACTTTCCACTTTACTGACGGTCGTTGCCTAGCAACTGTGCATACCTTTCTTCGAACAGGAAATCTTATCAACCACAAGAATTCCTGGTATGCAAGCCTTTGCTTTCAGAGCTGTTTTCCCAAACGCAGCTCTCGTGAACCAGAGAATGAATCAATCTGCGTTCACACTTTTAGCCCGAAATTCAGCATATCTTTTGGGCTTCGTTGCTTGCACATTCCTCCTCTCGATGTCCAGCCATCTGTTCAGCTTCTGGCTGCACGCAGACGTTATCTTATTTCCTTTGGTGCAGAGGATGACAAATGATCCATCAACCTTTCATGTTGATTCCCATGGATCAGTAACCATCCTCTGCTACCAGATGTAGGAATCAAGCCTAGTCAGAGGAATTGGCCACTCTCCAGGCACCCGGCTTGAGTTCCTTGTTGACCTCCCCGTCTGCGACTCCCGGCAAGATCAGGCGAGATCTCAATCGGCGATCCTCCTCTAACGTGAGGAGAACACACCACTCCTCCCCTGCCATCCCCAGGGAGGGGAAAGAGACAGACAGAAATGTATTTACATGCCTTTATTTCTGTCTTTCCAGCAGTACAGAGAAACGTGTCTGCACTCTCTTAACACCAACAGCAGAGAGGGGGAAAAAAACTCCTCCCCTGTACTTCCAGTACAGGTCAGATGACACTCTGAGCTAACATCCGGTGCTCAGTACAATGAATAGACTGTTCCTTTGTTCCCACGGTACAGTCCCAAGCATCAACATCCTGTTTGGCTTTCCAGCCATCTGGAGCTCGCTGCTGCATTGCTCCTTTTTCATAACAATGCCTACTTATAGCATTCAGGGTTCTGAAGCGCCTGGAAGCCCTGGGATCTCACTCAGCTCGGAGACTGGGGTGGCATGCAGCAATATGGGATGCTGCATTTTTGTAATATTTTGTTTAAGTTGTCTGTCGTTGATTTTAATATATTAAGTGGTATAGGAAATTAGATAATCAAATCCACTCCCAGCTTTGCAGGAGAGCAGCTGCAGTCTCCAGCCAGTAAGCCATTGTACAAAGGTGAAAGAGGGGTCAGTCGGTGGAATGGGGAGAGCCAGCGTGGTGTAGTGGTTAAGTGCAGTGGACTTGTAATCTGGGGAACCGGGTTCGATTCCCCGCTCTTCCACATGCAGCTGCTGGGTGACCTTGCGCGAGTCACACTTCTCTGAAATCTCTCAGCCTTACTCATCTCACAGAGTGTTTGTTGTGGGGGAGGAAGTAGTGATAAAGCGGGATATCAAATCCAAACTCCTCCTCCTCCTCTTCTTCATCACACCAAAATATATAAACTTATTTAATGATAATTACTATGAAAAATGGGAAGAAATTTAGGGAAGTTTTTAATGACTGGTGTTTTAATGTATTTTTAATCTTTTGTTGGAAACCGCCCAGAGATGGTTAGCCGCTTATTTATTGGCAGTTTATTTCCTGGGCTGAAATCCTAAAAAAGCTCAATAACTTTGGTCAGCCCTCACGCATGTCCACTTCATCAAATCTGGCCCTCTTTGAAAAAAGTTTGGGCACTCCTGGGGAGTGAAAGGTGTCCAAACTCTTCTTGTTCTTCTTCGTTGTCGTCGTCGTAGGAAGGGGATGAGACAAGTGCTCTCCTCCCACCATAGCACCTTCTCTCCATCCAAAGACACATTGCAGTCAGTTTTAAAACAATAACAAAACCAAGGAAGGTGCAAAGGAGGATGGGAGGTGGCCTGAGCCCTGACACAGAGGCATGGAGGGCTGCATTTAGTCCCTGAGCCTGATAGTCTTTCTCAATGCTCTAGCCTAGCACCATTCACAAAGTACCATTCATGGCAGGCGCACACCCTTTTCTGGCTCACCTCGGACAACAAAATGTCTCAGGCCGGCCCAAATTAGAATGAACCTCTGTGCCACATGCATTTGCAGTTTCCTGCACAGTAGGGGTGCGTGCAAAACAATTTATGTGCAAATTTTAAAAAGGAAATGTGCAAAGCATCTTTGCTGTCTCGGTTTTTGTCTTCCAAGTGCACCAGATCCGACCTCCAGTTGACCCCTTGCTGCCTTATGTGGAAGCAGGAGGCTTGGACCAGACTTCATTTCCTGCCAGACATTTGATTTAATGCTGCTTATATCCTTGTATCTAACAGCTGTGAATGGGGGTGGAATCAGGAAGGAGGCTGTGGCACACAGGGAGGGGGTTAACCCTTTCCTTGCCTCCCATTAGCTCCTCTGCTGGGCCTGACCATTGCCCTCCAAAGCACAGCCAATTCCTGGAAGCTGATATTTGTATCCATGAGTCAAGCTGCCTTTCTGGGAGACTGAAGTGCACTGTCATTTGTTATGGATCCTCTCACTGAGGAAAAAGCAATAGAATCAAAGAGTTGGAAGGGACCCCGGGGGCCATCTAGTCCAACCCACTACAATGCAGGAATCGTCTTGCCCAACCTGGGTCTTGAACCCACAACCCTGAGATGAAGTCCCTCATCCTCTACCCACTTCCTGGAGTCTCTTCCCTCTCAGAGACGGGGATGCACGAAAGAATATTTCAGGTAATAGTCTTTGAATCACGCTGCCCAAAACACTGAATGTTCCCCATGCACGGTGAATAGGCTGGGCGTGATTTCTGGAAAGGTTTGCACCTCTAGAGGTGGAAAGCAGGTAGCGGACTTGCAGCATGGTTTTGCATGAGTGATGGAGGGGGGGGCTGAGAGAGGATCTCCCACCCCCTTCCTTGCCCAGCTGCAACACAACAGCCCTGCAGTGCTGCCCGTGGGTCTTATTCTCTGGGGGTTGCTGCTTTCAGCTCAGATGCAGAGGGACCTGGGATGCACCAAAGCAATTACTTTAAAAAATAAAGAGACCAACTAAGTTAGTTATTGGTCATACCAATAACTAACTTAGTTGGTCTCCAACGTGCTTCAGGAGTGGGGGGTCTAGGCTTAATGGGGACTCGACCTCCGTTCCTGAGATTTCCTCCCAGTCCTCTACTTGCCCTTGTCCAAGATGGCGGTGGTGCCTCCTCCGCCCGCTTCTTGCGTCACATTCTATCCTCAGTGCCTCTCCTAAGATGGCGTCCTTGATACCTGCCCT
The DNA here is from genome assembly GCF_027172205.1 of Podarcis raffonei. Taxonomy (NCBI): domain Eukaryota; kingdom Metazoa; phylum Chordata; class Lepidosauria; order Squamata; family Lacertidae; genus Podarcis; species Podarcis raffonei. The sequence goes on along the minus strand of NC_070613.1, from coordinate 1,547,103 downwards.
ATCACTGGCTTTTCCAGCATGACGGAGCCCTCCCTTCCGCCCTGTTCCAAAATGGCGCCTTTGGTGTTTTGACGCGCACCGCCGTATCCCCCACCGCCTCGAGGACCGGAAATAACGCAACGGAAGGGCGGGGCGTGCAAAAGTCCTTCCTGCCAATCACTTCCTGCACTGAGAGGGAAGCGACTGGGGTCTCTGTCTTTCTCTCTCTCGACGGCGCCTTCTGGAACCTGGTTAGTCTCTTCTGCCGGAGGGCAAAGTGGGGAGAATTCAGGGTCCCGGGTGGCAGGGGGCGGGGGCGTGGGGGACCCACCCCTCGGGTGGGGATGCGTCCTGGGGTCCCCCCTCGGTCCCCACCCTGCCCTCTGCTCCTTCCTGTGGCTCCTCGGAGCTGTCAGCGGGCTGCAGCAGCTGCAATCGCAGGAAAGGCTTTGGCTGGGGGCTAAATAATAATAATATTAATAATAATAATAATTAATAATTTATTATTTATACCCCGCCCATCTGGCTGAGTTTCCCCAGCCACTCTGGGCGGCTCCCAATCGAGTGTTAAAAACAATACAGCATTAAATATCAAAAACTTCCCTGTGGGTTAAACCCCAGAGCCTAGGACTTGCCCATCGGAAGGTCGGCAGTTCGAATCCCCGCGACAGGGTGAGCTCCCATTGCTCGGTCCCTGCTCCTGCCAACCTAGCAGTTCAAAAGCACGTCCAAGTGCAAGTAGATAAATAGGTACCGCTCCGGCGGGAAGGTAAATGGTGTTTCCGTGCGCTGCTCTGGTTCGCCAGAAGCGGCTTAGTCATGCTGGCCACATGACCCAGAAGCTGTACCCCGGCTCCCTCGGCCAATAAAGCGAGATGAGCGCCACAACCCCAGAGTCAGCTACGACTGGACCTAATGGTCAGGGGTCATAGAATCATAGAGTTGGAAGAGACCACAAGGGCCATCGAGTCCAACCCCCTGCTAAGCAGGAAACACCATCAGAGCACTCCTGACATATGGTTGTCAAGCCTTTGCTTAAAGACCTCCAAAGAGGGAGACTCCACCACACTCCTTGGCAGCAAATTCCACTGTCAAACAGCTCTTACTGTCAGGAAGTTCTTCCTAATGTTTAGGTGGAATCTTCTTTCCTGCAGTTTGGATCCATTGCTCCGTGTCCGCTTCTCTTGAGCAGCAGAAAACAACCTTTCTCCCTCCTCTATGTGACATCCTTTTACATATTTGAACATGGCTATCATATCACCCCTTAATCTCCTCTTCTCCAGGCTAAACATGCCCAGCTCCCTTAGCCGTTCCTCATAAGGCATCGTTTCCAGGCCTTTGACCATTTTGGTTGCCCTCCTCTGGACACGTTCCAGTTTGTCAGTGTCCTTCTTGAACTGTGGCGCCCAGAACTGGACACAGTACTCTAGGTGAGGTCTGACCAGAGCAGAATACAGTGGCACTATTACTTCCCTTGATCTAGATGCTATACTCCTATTGATGCAGCCCAGAATTGCATTGGCTTTTTTAGCTGCCACGTCACACTGTTGGCTCATGTCAAGTTTGTGGTCAACCAAGACTCCTAGATCCTTTTCACATGTACTGCTCTCAAGCCAGGTGTCCCCCATCTTGTATTTGTGCCTCTCATTTTTTTTGCCCAAGTGCAATACTTTACATTTTTCCCTGTTAAAATTCATCTTGTTTGTTTTGGCCCAGTTCTGCAATCTGTCAAGGTCGTTTTGAAGTGTGATCCTGTCCTCTGGAGTGTTAGCCACCCCTCCCAGTTTGGTGTCATCTGCAAATTTGATCAGGATGCCCTTGAGTCCATCATCCAAGTCGTTGATAAAGATGTTGAATAAGACCGGGCCCAAGACAGAACCCTGTGGCACCCCACTAGTCACTCTTCTCCAGGATGAAGAGGAACCATTGATGAGCACCCTTTGGGTTCGGTCAGTCAGCCAGTTACAAATCCACTGAGTGGTAGCATAGTCAAGACCGCATTTTACCAGCTTCTTTACAAGAATATCATGGGGCACCTTGTCAAATGCCTTGCTGAAATCAAGGTAGGCTACATCCACTGCGTTCCCTTCATCTACCAGGCTTGTAATTCTGTCAAAAAACGAGATCAATTTGTCTGACATGACTTATTTTTCAGAAATCCATGCTGACTTTTGGTGATCACAGCATTCCTTTCTAGGTGCTCACAGACTGTTTGCTTAATGATCTGCTCCAGAATCTTCCCTGGTATTGATGTCAGACTGACTGGGCAGTAATTATTTGGGTCCTCTCTTTTCCCCTTTTTGAAAATAGGGACAACATTTGCCCTCCTCCAGTCTGCCGGGACTTCGCCTGTTCTCCAGGAATTCTCAAAGATGACTGCCAGTGGTTCTGAGATCACATCTGCCAGTTCTTTTAATACTCTTGGATGCAGTTCATCTGGCCCTGGAGACTTGAATACATCTAAACTAGCCAAGTATTCTTGTACTATCTCCTTAGTTATTCTGGGCTGTGTTTCCTCTGCTGAATCCTTTGCTCCAAATTCTTCAGGTCGGGCATTGTTTTCTTTATCGGAGAAGACTGAGGCAAAGAAGGCATTGAGGACTTCAGCCCTTTCTGTGTCCCCTGTTTGCATTTCACCATCTTCTCCTCTGAGTGACCCCACTGTTTCTTTGTTCTTCCTTTTGCTACGAACATACCCATAAAAGCCTTTTTTGTTGCTTTTAACCTCTCTAGCAAGCCTGAGTTCATTCTGTGCTTTAGCTTTTCTGACTTTGTGTCTACACGTGCTGGCTATTTGTTTGAATTCCTCTTTGGTGGTTTCCCCCCTTTTCCATTTTTTGTACACATCCTTTTTTAATCTTAACTCAGTTAAAAGTTCTTTAGATAACCACCTTGGCTTCTTTAGGCACATTCCATGTTTCCGTCTCATTGGTATTGCCTGAAGTTGTGCTTTTACTATCTCCCTCTTAACAAACTCCCAGCCATCGTGAACTCCCTTTCCTTTTAGTATTACTCTCCATGGGATCTCACCCAGCACTTCCCTAAGTTTTATGAAGTCGGCTTTCTTAAAGTCAAGAAATTGAGTCCTAGTATGCTTGGCTGCTCCTTTCCGCTGTATAGTAAACTTCAGAAGAGCATGATCACTCGCGCCTAATGATCCTTCCACTTCTACCCCACTAACCAGGTCATCAACATTGGTTAGGACCAGATCTAAAATGGCTGTTCCTCTTGTTGCTTCTTCCACTTTCTGGACAATGAAGTTCTGGACAATGAAGGGTCCCTTTACCTTTAGACAGGGCTGTCTTCAGATGTCTTTTAAAGATAGGATAGCTGCTTATTTCCTTCACATCTGAAGGGAGGGCATTCCACAGGGCGGGCGCCACTACCAAGAGGGCCCTCTGCCTGGTTCCCTGTAACCTCACTTCTCACAATGAGGGAACCGCCAGAAGGCCCTCGGCGCTAGACCTCAGTGTCCGGGCTGAACGATGGGGGAGCTGATGGGTCTCAAGTCTACAGTGATGCAAAGATGGGGTTCAGCATGCTGAGTGGACAACACCGAGAGGGGGTCCAAAGGTCCAGTGGGGGGCAGATGGGGCTCCTCGACCCAGAAAGGGAACCCAGTTAGGAGAAGGAAAACTCTGATCCTGAACCCCCTTCAGGAGAAGAAAAGATTGAGGAGTAAACCTTCCACAAACCCAGAGTGGATTCCCTAAGGCGGTTGGGTGGCGCTTTGTACGCCACCTTCCAGCACCTCCTGCAGTCACTTTGGTGCTGCTCACAAAGAAAATTGACTTCCCCCCCAGAGGTGCACTCCATTGTTAATCCTTCAATTTGACATTTACTGGTAAATTTAGATCAACCAGGTGAACCAAAATGCCGATGGGGTGCTTGTGCTTACCTACGCCAAAATCTCAAAGGCTTTATTTTCCCCACACTTGATGCTTTATGTTATTGCTGTTGTTGTTATTATTAATATTATTAGAATTATACAATCGTAGGATTGTAGAGTTGGAAGGGATACCAAGGGCTGTCTAGTCTAAGGTTACCAGACGTCCCCGTTTCCCAGGGACAGTCCCCAGATTTACAAATCAGTCCCCTGACAAAATCCATCTATTTAGTAGGAAGTTGAAAAGTGTCCCTGGTTTCATCGAAAAAAATCTGGTAACCTTAGTCTAGTCCAACCTTTTCGGTGCAGAATCCAACTACTACTACACTGATTACCCAGGGCAGATTAAAATTCAGTATTAATAAGAATTAAACCAAGACTCATCCACGCCTGCCCAAGCAACATTTTTCTTCTCCTGACAGTGTGTCAATCTTACAACAATGTATTTGTTTTGTAGTATTTTCTAGCACCTCTCATGAGGACAGACAGAACTTGGCAGAAGACCAAGGGTTCCTTCTGATCTCTTGGAAGCTTCCTGAGAGCCCAGATGGATGAGCAATACTCAGCTGGCCCTGAAGCAGGAAGAGGCCATGTCATCAAAACTGAGAGCAGTGGGGGATTCTGGGAAAACTCTGTGAAGAAGATCCTGGGAGAGGAGGACATTCTCCGCTCAGATGTGCAGAGCCAGCAGCTCAGGCAGTTCTGCTACCAGGAGGCCGAAGGACCCCGAGAGGTTTGCAGCCGACTCTACTGCCTTTTCCGTCAGTGGTTGAAGCCAGAACGGCGTACTAAAGCCGAGATGCTGGACCTGGTGATCTTGGAGCAGTTCCTGGCTGTCCTTCCACCGGAGATGGAGAGCTGGGTGAGGGAATGTGGAGCAGAGACCAGTTCCCAGGCGGTGGCCCTGGCCGAAGGATTCCTCCTGAGTCAGGCAGAGGAGAGGAAGCAGGCAGAGCAGCAGGTGAGAGAGACTTTCCTCTGGATACTCCCAGAGAGCTCCGAATATGAGGGAGAGTATTCCAAAATTCTAAGCTAATGGCTCTTCTTTTTTGGAAAGCGTTCAAGGAATGATATCTGATACCCCTAAATTGTTTGCTTCTGCCTTTCCTTTTCTAACCCTTCTCCTCATTCTCTGTTTGGAATCCTTGTTGAGGTTCCTGCTTTGCAGGGGGTTGGACAAGATGGCCCTTGGAATCCCTTCCACTCTAACATTCTATGATTCTTTTATTTCAGGGAAAGGATCTGTTTGCAGAAATGGGCCGGTATTCCTCTGAGGCAGAGAGAACTCCGTTGGACATCAAAGAGAGGCCACAGGGTATGCAGGATTGAGTTGTTTTTCTGTTTGGTCACATTCCGTGAATCCTGAAACTCATCCAGGGGTTCCTTGAATCTTCTTGGGGGAAAGCCCCAAGGAAGGGAAGACGCTAAAATACGAAATGGGTACAAACATCCAAATGCACTCTGCGGGTTAGGCTTTTTCTAAGGCCCATCTGTCGTTAGAGCTGCACTGCTTCACCTCTGAGAGAAGCATGCTGTCAGCAATGAGTTGTGAGTGCTAGCGAAGATAGTCCGGGAATCCAGCCATATTTACAGGAGTTATTGCCTCTTTGAAGCTATGTACAAGCAGTTCAAAAGTCCGTCTGATTCATGGCGGGTCAGTTGTCCCAACTAAAGTTCCTTTCGGTTTTCCCCAGCATAGCCACTTCCTAAGCCCAGCCCCCCTCCTTCCTCTCTGACAAGAGTGGCTTGACCCAGGAAGTGCCTCCCCCCTCTCAGATTCATTACCTCCTGACAGCCCTTCGTCACCTTTCTTGTCCGAGGAAGAGCTTATTAAAGGAGGGTTTTCCCGGTAGCCCATTCTCTCCCCCTTCTCTGCCTCCAGTTCCCTGACACATGCACACCTGGCTTCACACGTACCTTTGTCTCTTGCAGGTGACAGAAGGATGTTGGCAAGACCTCCTCATTCATCTCTTCATGGGGGAGGAGAAGAAGCAGCCGCTGTGGAACCAGATCAGGTAGCAGGAATGAGCATATTGTGGAAAGAGGCTGATGGGTGGGGTAGTCGGGGTGCCTCTGGGCCCAAGCAAATCTCACTCTTCCTCCACTTTGTTTCTGGCCAAGCTGCCCTGAACAAAGACCAAATAGGCCTTTCTAGAAGATCAGGGTGCTGAAAATAAGGAACAGCTGCCTTGCCTCAACTAGCCTTACTGTTGCTTGCATTATTTCTCGGTCACCGTTTTCTTTATTTATTGTTGAATACTATAATAGGCTTCTAAGCAGTTGAGAAACCATAAAAACAGTAGCCAAGATTCACCTTCAGGGCTTTCCTAGGTCTCCTTTTGCTTCCCATTTGCCCCCTGAAGAACAGCACACAGAGAGTACAGAGGGGATCCTCCCCCCCCCCCAGCAAATTGGAAACCTTGTGCCAAGAGAATTATTTGAGGAACACCATGTTCAGTTCCACCCATTTACAACAAAATTAATACTCACCATTGAAAGACACAATAGAAGAATTCATTTAAAATATAAAAATAATAATCCATAACTAAAATGTGCAGCAAATCAATTCCTTTAAAACAACACAGCCATTAACAGGCAGAAAACACCAGATCAATGTCTAGTCGATCATCTTTACGCTATATGAGGACATTTCCCTTTTTCTTTTAGGGTTCAGTGCGCTTTGAAGATATCACTGTTCCTTTCACAGATGAGGAGTGGGTGTTGCTGGATCCTGAACAGAAAGCTCTGCATAAGGAAGTCATGGAGCAGAATCGTGAGATGATGGACTTGTCGGGATTTCGGTCCCTACGAGCTGCACGAGCTGCCAGAAAGCAGCAAAAGCTAAAAGGTTGTTGTTTACATCAGGTGTAGCTGACCGGGGAAAAGGAAGTCTGAGGCAATTCTCAGACTGTCCTCAGTGTAACCGGGGCGGAGTTACACTTCTTTCTTCCGCTCCTGGACTGGAGCAGTGTTGAGTCGGAGAACTCTAGGCTGGACTGCTCAGGACGAACTGCCTTTTCTTCTGATTTTGCTCAGGAGAAATTGGTGTGCTTTTCTCATAAGAGACAAGTCACCTAATTATCGGTCTCTCTGGACTAAAGGAGGATTCCTGGATGGTAGCCAGAGAGTGACCACCGGACTAATCGCCCCGGAGTGCTTTGGGATGCTGGCAATGCTCCCGGGAGGGCGATCTTCCAACAGGACTTTCTCGGTAAAGCTCCCTGTTGAATCATAATACAGTCATACCTTGTGTTGCGTACGTTTGGGATAAGCACGCCCACCGCCCGGAAGTGTTTCCGGAGCGTGCGTGACCCAGATGCGCGGAACACTTATGCACATGCGCAGAAGCGCCCAAATCGCGCTGCTTCTGGGTTTTTTTGTTTTGTTTTCGTGTGTTCGCGTTACGCACACCCGTGTTACGTAGCATGATCCAGAACGGATCGCATACGTAACACGGGGTTCCACTGTATCTGTTCTGAAATGTAATATGTATATCTCTATGTGACAAGCCTCTAATATTTTTATGGAGCTCAACAGTGATACCTACAACATCTGTGACTCTTAACACCCGTACAAAACATTTTGAATAGGGATCTATCTACTGTTTCATCTGTGACTATTCTTTCTCCAGGTAAAAGAAAAATCCTTCCTAAGATGCCACTGGAAGGAGTTTTTTATTTTGTTTCGCCTACGGCAGACCAACACGGCTACCTACCTGTAACTATTCTTCCTCCAGGTATTATTACTACTATTGCTATTATTCTTTTTATTTCAGATTAAAGAAACCTCATAGCAGTTTACAAACTAGTTAAAAGTCAAATAAAACAATCCAGAATAAAACAGTACATCAGAAAGTCAGCCTAGTCTGAACTGCCAAGGCCTTTCCAAATGTAGGCTTTAGACTTGTTAGTTTCTCCAGTAGTTTCTCCTAGGCTCTTTTGATGTTGCATCTGTCCATTTTTTGTGGACCAATGAGGCTACTGACCTTGGAGATGAAGCGGATTCAATGATAGGGCCAAGTATAATCTTATCTGAGAAAAGAGCCAGGTTTTCTAATTTCAGGATCTCATAAATATCATCCAAGCTAATGAACCCTTTAGTAAGACCTCACAGATAACTCCCTTCAGTTCTTCCCTTATGAAAAGCACTCGTTGTTAGCATTTCACCCCTCCCTTCTGGGAGAATCGTATGATCTGGTGGTCAGAGAGAAGGGGGAGGGAACTGTGTCTTCCTGACTCTGAGCCTCATGTTTAGGGAGTGTGATTTCATCTCTGCTGTAGATAAGATGTGTGAGTAAGAAGCTATACCACACAGTCTGTATATTCTGTAAGTAATTCTGTAGCTTGTAGAAATCAAGAAGAACTGCTTCAAAACTCTTGCAGCCCCATCTACGTTTCTTGAACCTCTGACGGTGGTGCTCATAAGGCACAGTTGTGAGTCCAGGTTTCCGGATTATGCTGAAGGTGTTCCAGTCTTCCTGCCTAGCCCAGTCGGGGTGCATATCGGGTTCCAGACGTGGACAAATCCTGGCATCAATCCACACTCATTAGCATTGTTCAAGCATTGAGGGCTAAATTTCCTCCTGAGGCTCTGATCTGGTTTTTCTCTTTGTTGCAGGTGGTGATCAATTAGAAATGAAAAACAAGGGAGAAGCCGGGGAGAAACTATATCGGTGTTTGGAATGTGGAAGGAGATTCAGTCAGGAATCCCAACTCATGTCCCATCAAAGAATCCACACTGGGCCCAAACCCTATCAGTGCTTGGAATGCGGAAATACCTATAGTCACAGAAGCACTCTCATTGCTCATCAAAGAATTCATACAGGACAGAAACCTTATCGGTGCTGGGACTGTGGAAAGGGTTTCAATCAGAGGGCCAATCTCGTGGCACATCGAAGACTTCATACTGGGGAGAAACCCTATCACTGCCAGGACTGTGGGAAATGTTTCAGTCAGAGGAACAGTCTCGTGGTACATCGAAGAACTCATACTGGGGAGAAATCCTATCAGTGCTTGGAATGTGGGAAGTGCTTCAGTCACAGCTTCACTCTCACTTGCCATCAAAAAACTCATACTGGGGAGAAATCCTATCAGTGCTTGGAATGTGGAAGGAGCTTCAGTCAGAAGTCCGGTCTCACTTCCCATCAAAGAACCCATACTGGGGAGAAACCCTATCAGTGCTTGGAATGTGGGATGAGGTTCAATCGGAAGGGCAGTCTCACTGCCCATCAAAGAATTCATACTGGGGAGAAACCATATCAGTGCTTGGAATGTGGAAGGAGCTTCAGTCAGAACTCCACTCTCATTACCCATCAAAGAAGTCATTGTGGGAAAAACTAACAATGATTGGAATATGTACTGAGCTTCAGTCAGAGCTCCTCTCTCACTTCCCATGAAATAATTTACACGGGGGGAAACCTTATCAGCTTCAAATACAGAAAGAATTCCGCAATCTCACTGCCCACCAGTGAACTCACAATCAGGAGAAGCCATAACCATGGCTGTGTACAGAACTAAATTTTAGGGGACTTTACTTAATAGGTACCGTATTTTTCGTTCTATAAGATGCACCAGACCATAAGACGCACCTAGTTTTTGGAGGAGGAAAACAGGAAAAAAATATATTCTGAATCTCAGAAGCCAGAACAACAAGAGGGATAGCTGCGCAGCGAAAGCAGCAATCCCTCTTGCTGTTCTGGCTTCTGGGATAGCTACGCAGCCTGCATTCACTCCATAAGACGCACACACATTTCCCCTTACTTTTTAGGAGGGAAAAAGTGAGTCTTATAGAGCAAAAAATATGGTAGATGAGGGTCGCAACCGTGTTTTTGACCTTTGGGGACCCAGCACAGAAGTCGACCGTGTCTTTAAGGACCATGGAGTATAGGTATGCCAATAATAAGGGCAATAAAAGCAATTTTTAACAATCAGACGGCAAATTTGATTATAAATAATGAGTTGACTGAATATTTTCCAATCCAAAAGGGGACTAGGCAGGGATGCCCTCTCTCCCCTTCATTCTTTATACTTACCTTGGAGGTTTTGAATGAGGTAATAAGGGAGGGATGGAATAAAATTAGGAAGAAACTCATATAAACTTAGAGCCTTCGCTGATGACATGCTGATAATGGTAGACGAACCAGTATATAGTATACAAGAATTAATGGCAAGGATAGACAATTTTGGGAGAGTGGCGGGGCTCAAAGTAAACAAAGAAAAAACTAAGGTCATGGTTAAAAATTTGGGTGAACAGAGGAAAAAATTAATACAAGAGAGGAATAGTCTTCAAATTGTAAAAAAAGCAAAATATCTTGGAATTCAAATAATGAAAAATATTAAATTATTTGAAGAGAATTACAATAACATTTGGAAAGGAATCAAAAAGCAATTGGACATTTGGCAAAGATTAAAATTATCACTTTGGGGCAGGATTTCTACGATAAAAATGATTGTATTACCGAAATTGTTATTTTTATTTCAAATGCTCCCAATAACCAGTAATTACCAGATATTTGAAGGATGGAGGAAGGATATTACACAGTTTGTTTGGCAAGGAAAGAAGCCAAGGATAAAGTATAAAATATTAACAGATTCCAAAGAAAGGGGGGAGAGAGAGTTTGGATTACCTAATTTGAAACTTTATTATTTTGCAGCCAGTTTCGGGTGGATTAAGGATTGGATTTTGCTGAGGAATGCGGAGATCTTATATATTGAGGGGTGGAACAACCGATTTGGTTGGCACTTATATTTGGCATATGGTAAAGTGTTAAATAATAAAGATTTCTTAAATTATATAATAAGAAGGCCCGTATATAAAGTTTGGGAAAGTCATCGTTGGTTACTTGAACCGAAAACACCCTGGTGGGTTTCACCACCAGAGGTGATAGGAATTAAAAAATTGAACATGGGAAAGGTCTGGCCAACCTACCATGAGTTAGTAACAAAAGAACAAGGTATTTTAAAATTAAGAGCATATGAAGAAATTAAAGAGCATTGCAGTAGTTGGCTCCATTATCATCAGATGGGAAATTTGTTTAAAGAGGATAAAAAACAGGGTTTTGAACAGGGGATCTCAAAGTTACAAAAGGAATTATTACAATCGGATAAAAAGATAATATCAAGAATGTACCATTTATTATGGGAGTGGGATCTAAAAGATGAAGTCATAAAGGAATCAACAATAAAATGGGCGCATGACCTGGGCAAAACAATAGACCTAGAAAACTGGGAAAGATTATGGATCCAAGATATAAACTTTACCGCTTGCTACCTGATAAGAGAAAATATGAAAATGTGCCACTGGTGGTATGTTACACCAGTGAAACTGGCCAAAATATGTAAAAATTATTCAAACAAATATTGGAGATGCAATGCAGAAGTGGGAACCCTAATTCACATGTGGGGGTGTAGGCTAATAAAACAGTTTTGGATAAGGATTCATGAAGAATTGGGGGGGGGAATTAAGATTACAATTCATAAAAAATCAGAAGTGACTATTATTGCGACTACTAACAGATGATATTCCTAAAAACAAGAAGAATATATTCTTATATGGAACAGCGGCAGCAAGATTATTGGTTGCAAAAAACTGGAAAACAATAGTACCAGAGCTATCAGAATGGAGATCCAAAATTTGTGAATTCATGAGCATGGCAAAATAAACAGTGTCAGTGAGAGGAGGCTTCACTCAGAAGGTCAATAAAGAATGGGAATGTGTTGAAACATATATGGAAAGGGTTGGAAAGGTAAGCTTATTATTAGTAAAAAATAGTAACTATATCGCAAGGTAAATGAATAAAAATAAGAAAAATTAGTTTATTAAAGGAATTTAAATAGAACAGCAGAATAATATAAGAACAACAAGATTGCATATAGGTGAGGGAAGTAGGGAGGAGGGTGAAGAAATATTAAAGATTAAAATAATATAGGGTGTAGTATGGGTTTGTTTGCTGATTTGTGTGTTTATCTTTGTATGCTTTGTTATGGTTATCAATAAAGTTATTTTAAAAAATAAAAAAGGACTATGGAGTACACACCCAGGGCCCAACACTTCTTCACACTACTATGCTACTACATTAGCCAATGACCTTCTTCATGCCATGCCTGGTTGAGGGTCAAGCACGATTTGGCCCCACTGATGAAGTTACCATCTATCAGCATAGCTGTCAACCGTCCCTTATTTGGCGGGAAACTCCCTTATCCCAGCGCCAAGTCCCGCTGCTGTCCCTTATTGATGATGTCCCTTAAATTTCCCAGGTTTCAAAGGATGCAGCTCCTCTCCCTCCCTCCCTGCCGGCCAGGGAGGAGGGAGGCTCCAACTGTGTTGCTTGGCTGCCCGGCCCACCCCCCTCCGGCCTCCTCTCACCAGCCTCAGCCCCCGGGAGCCCCTCTCCGCCGGGACTGGCAGGAGCCTCGGGCCCTTCTGCCGCCATCACCCTCGCGGCCGCCAAACTGAGCGTCTCTGCCTGGGGCCTCCCCTCTGCCTGTCGTTGCCGCCACCGCTCCCGCTAGGCCGTACTGCCAAAGGACCCGGATGAGATGGGCAGCCTGGAGCAGCCTATGAATTGCTGAGGAGCCTTGAGAAAGCAGTTCAGAGAGAGGAGGCAGAGGCAGAGGTGCAGGCAGGTGTTCCAAGGGCTAACCATAGCGGGGGAAAGCGGAGGAAGAACCGCAAGCGCTTCTCCCACAGATTTGTAGTGGTAGACTAGCATAGATGATCTGATCTGTGGGTTTACTCCCCCCCCCTTCCTCCCGCCCCGCCTGATGGAACTGAGAACTGCAGATGGAGCACGAGAGAAAAGATACAGAACTGCAGCAGCATCTTCATAGCTTGGACTTCGTTTTGCGCGAAAAGTGGTTGCTGCTTGTAGTTATTTAATTGCAGTGTTTCATCGGCTGGTGTCTTGAGCAGCAACCTCTGGAAACAAAGGGCTAAAAACCGGCGCTGCTCTCCCAAATTATCTGCTCCCTTTTAACTTCGTATTTTAGCTGGTTGACTAAAATCCCTTATTTTGGCTGCTTGTCCCTTATTTTCAAGGCTGCTGGTCCCTTATTTTCAAATCTGTATGTTGACAGCTATGTCTATCAGTGGAGCACTGCTATAATTGGTCTCACAAATGTAGTGTAATGAACTGACTCTTCTGTCAATATAAATATCACTGAAATATACTCAGAGTCGCAAAGTGATTTCATGCTCTTTATTCAGCTCATAGTGGTGAGGAGGAATGAATGAAAGTCCCCTCAAGGTATCTGCTTTATATACATTATTTACACAATGGGCTGCACATGATTGGCTAATTCTGGAATTCTACTGTAAGCCAATCAGGTTGTGGATTCACTTATATCTGGAGCATGATTGGGTGGTTCCTGCCAACCAATCATACTGCTGCATTGTTCTAGGACCAATCAGACTGCTGCATTCTGAATCCTATTGTTCTAGGACCAATCAGACTGCTGCCTTTTGGATCCTATTGTTCTAGGACCAATCAGACTGCTGCAGTTTGGATCCTATTCAACTCAGTACATAACAATCACCTTAGAAAACTCAGAGCCCCAGAAATGGGGGGGGGGGGTATTGAATACAGTACTAGGGATCCCTGCTACCCACATGCGTTTTGCACAATAACAATTGGACAAATGGTTGTGAGACCAATACTGAAATCCATGAGGCTTCACTCTCTTCTTAAAGCCTCTCACAGCAGTTTGCACTGCAATGCAGGAAGCAAAAGGGACACGGGTGGCGCTGTGGGTTAATCCACAGAGCCTAGGACTTGCTGATCAGACGGGTTGGCGGTTCGAATCCCTGCAATGATGGGGTGAGCTCCCGTTGCTCTGTCCCTGCTCCTGCCAACCCAGCAGTTCAAAAGCACCTCAAAGTGCAAGTAGATCAATAGGTACCGCTCCGGTGGGAAGGTAAAGGGCGTTTCCGTGTGCTGCTCTGGTTCGCCAGAAGCGGCTTAGTCATGCTGGTCACATGACCCGGAAGCTGCACGCCGGCTGCCTCAGCCAATAAAGCGAGATGAGCACCGCAACCCCAGAGTCAGTCACGACTGGACCTAATGGTCGGGGGTCCCTTTACCTTTTTACAGGATGTATAAGACAGCACAGCCTGTATTAGGTATCCATTCTGGGCACTTGGGATTTGCTACCTGTGCTCCTTTTACCGATAGCCAGACCAGTCTTTCAAGTGAGCATAAAAAGGTTTACTTATAGGAATCTTGTGTCCTTCAAAGCAGTGCAAAGGTAAAGGGACCCCTGACCATTACGTCCAGTCGTGTCTGACTCGGGGGTTGCGAACTTAAAAATGGAAAGCGTAATGCTGGTGGTCAACAAAAATGGTTTAAAGACTTAAGGCAAATCTTTAAAATGTAGTATAAGCACCAACAATTGGGAAACACTGGCCTGCGGGCGCTCCATTGGAGAACAGCCTTTGCCAAAGGTGTCCTGGGCTTGGAAGACGCTCGAACTCAGGACAAAAGGGAGAAAGGTGCTAAGAGGAAGGCACGTTGGCAAATCCACACTGTGATCAGCTCCCACCAATGTCCCCACTGTGGAAGGAGGTGGGGATCCAGAATTGGCCTCCACAGTCACTTACAGACTCACTGTTAAAACAGTGTTTGTGGAAGACAATCTTACTGGGCTAGGAGGGATCGCCAAAGAAGACGTGTGAATAATAACTTATTATGATGACTACGGGGCTGCGCTTCTGGAGAGAGCCGGCTCCGGCTTCGCGCATTCGCCTCTCGCGGGGCAACCTGCGCGGGAGGGATTCTTCCTGCGCTCGGCTTTTTGAGGGTTAAAAGAAACTGAGCTGGATTCCTAGAGAGGCCGGGAGAGAGGGGGGGCGAGGCGAGCCGGTCCTCCAGAGCAGAATTCCCCCCCCCCCTTTCCCAGTCTCTTCCTGCGAGAGGAGAGGGGGCTCGCTTTTGTCTTCGGGATCCGGTGAGTCTCGTCTCTCTTCCCCCTGAGGGTGCAGTGGGGAGGAGGGGGCTGCAGGGGTGCATGGGGGTCCTGCTCAGCTCAGGAAGAGGGGGACCCCCAAGTCAGGGAGCAGAGAGTCCTACTGCCCCCAAAGCCAGAGAGAGGACGAGGAGGGAAGGAGGTCTGCAACTCTATCCATGCCCCTTTGGAGAGGGGGCTTGGGGTCGGGGGGGGGGAGCGGCATGCCAGGAAACCCCAGTCAGATGGATGAGCCCAGTCTCGATATCGGGGGGGGGGCTGGCCTGATCCTGCAGGGCTCCTCTCCTCTTCTGATGCTGAGTTCCTGCAGATGCAAGCGAGCCTTCCTTTGCACTTCCCTTACAATCAAAGCTCCCCCTCCCCCATCCTCAGATAGGACAGGGGTCTTATCCAGACTCCTGACTGGCACATGTGCACCTATTCAGACCTGCAGGCCCTACATGCTCAGAGGATCTTTTGAGATTGAACAGGAAGCCTTGTCGAGAACCTTGGCTCCCTGCACTGCAAGGGAAATGGACTGGGTGGCGCTGGGCATCCCTGACACTGGAGGTGTCTAGACCCTGGTACAAGTTCCTCACTTGTCCATCATGGTTCGACTTCATTCCTTGACTGCAATTACTGAAAGTCAGGAGCAACCAGGCTGATTCATCTCACAGAAATCCCTTCAGTTGCCTTCACATTTTGCTTGGGAAGTGTCCTTCTACGTGGGCTAGAGGCTGACTTCTCCTCCTTCCTTTTCTCAAATAAAAGAAAATTCAGTGTCTGGGCTGTGGAGCAGTCCAGCCCTTGTTTCTGGACTCATCTAATCTTGCTCAATGAACCTTTGTCTTCTGCTGATCACGACAATGCATTGCTTTGTAGGACTTCCTAGCACCTCTACTTAGGACAGACAGAACGGGGCAGAAGACCAAGGGGCTCCTTCCGATCTCTTGGGGGATTCCTGACAGCCCAGATGGATGAGCAAGACTCAGCTGGCCCTGAAGTGGGAAGAGGCCATGACATCCAAACTGGGAGCAGTGGGGGATTCTGGGAAAACTCTGTGAAGAAGATCCTGGGAGAGGAGGACACTCTCCGCTCAGTTGTACAGAGCCAGCAGCTCAGGCAGTTCTGCTACCAGGAGGCCAAAGGACCCCGAGAGATTTGCAGCCGACTCTACCACCTTTACTGTCAGTGGCTGAAGCCAGAAAAGCACACGAAAGCTGAGATGCTGGACCTGGTGATCTTGGAGCAGTTCCTGGCTGTCCTTCCGCCAGAGCTGGAGAGCTGGGTGAGGGAATGTGGAGCGGAGACCAGTTCGCAGGCGGTGGCCCTGGCCGAAGGATTCCTCCTGAGTCAGGCAGAGGAGAGGAAGCAGGCAGAGAGAAAGCAGGTGAGAGAGACTTAACTCTGGATATTCCCAAGGGGCAGGAGGGACAGTATCCTGAAATTCTTTCCTAATGGTTCATCCTTTCTTTTTTTGGAAAGCAAGCAATGAGATCTGATAGCCCTGAAGTGTTTGCTTCTGCCATTCCTATTGTAATACCTATTTTCATTCCCTGTTTTGAATCCTTGTTGCTCCTTCAGGGAAAGTTTCTGTTAGCAGAAATGGGTCCATATTTGCCTGAGGCAGAGAGGACGCCGTTGGACACCAGAGAGAGGCTGCTGGGTAAGGAGCCTTTTTGGTCTCTTTTTGGTCTCTCTTTTTGGTCTCATTCTATTAATATGGAAACTAATCTTTGGGTTTTCATCTTTGGGGTGGGTGGAGACAGTTGAGGCCAAGAGGAGGGGAGATGTATTTTTACACAAATAAAATATGAAATGGGACCAAATGTCCAAATGCACTCATCACGTAAGACTTTTTCTAATGCCTGTCTTAGAGATGGACAGCTGAACCTCTGAGAGAAGCATGCAGGAATGTCTTCCCACTTACCTTTGTGTCTTGCAGGTGACAGAAGGATGCCAGCAAGACCTCCTCATCCTTCTTTTCTTGGTGGTGGAGCAGAAGCAGCAGCTGTGGAACCAGATCAGGTCAGAGGAAGGAGCCTTGTGGGGAAGGAGGCCGAGGGGTGGGGCAGCCAGGTGCCTCTGAGCCCAAACAATTTTTTCCCCTCCTCTTGTTCTGTCAAAGCTGCCCTTAACAAAGGCTGAAATGACATTAATAATAAATAATAATAATACATTTTATTTATACCCTGGCCAGAGCCATGCTCAGGGCGGGTAACACCAGTAAAATTACGGTAAAAACATAATGGGGGGGGGACCAATTTAAAATACAGGTTAAAATGCAATTTAAAATGCATCCTCATTTTAAAAGTAGCCCACAGATCAAAACCATAAGGGGAGGGAAACATAAGGGTCAGACTGAGTCCAAACTAAAGGCCAGGCGGAACAGCTGTGTCTTGCAGACCCTGCGGAAAGATGTCAAGTCCTGCAGGGTCTTAGTCTCTTGTGACAGAGCGTTCCACCAAGTCGGGGCCAGTACTGAAAAGGCCCTGGCCCTAGTTGAGACCAATCTAACCTCCTTGCGACCTGGGACCTGTTGTCATTTGTGGACCTTAAGGTCCTCCGCAGGGCATACCAGGAGAGGCGGTCCCGTAGGTACGAGGGTCCTAGGCTGTGTAGGGCTTTAAAGGTCAAAACCAGCACCTTAAACCTGACCCTGTACTCCACAGGGAGCCAGTGCAGTTGGTAAAGCAGTTGGTAAAATTAGTATAATTGATTGCCATTTGTTGCCATTTTCTTCATATGCTTAACAATGAATGCTAAAACAGGTTTCTAAGCAGTAGGCAGACTAGTAAGAGTGGTCAGGATTCACCTACCCGGGTCCATGAGTTGCACAATGGGGCTCCCTGCTCTCCTTCCCACACCTCGGCTGCCATGCACTCCTTAAAGTTAAACTTAAAGGTACCCTTCCACATAACAGCGAGATGAGAGAGAGGATCTTTCCATGTGGCAAATGGGAATGTTTGTGCTAACAAAATGACATGAAGAACACAATGTGAAGTTCCACCCATTTAAACAATGATTAATACCCATCATTAAAATACACGAAAAGAAATTTCCACAGAGACGTCAAAATCAGCATTCGTACTTAAAATGTGCAGCAAAACAATCCCACCCAAACAAGGCAGCCATTAACAGGCATAAAATACCAGAGCAATGTGTAGTAGATAATATTTACGCTGTCTAAGAGGAGAAAATTTCCCTTTTCCTTTTAGGACCCTTTGTCATTTGAAGATGTTGCTGTTCATTTCACAGACGAGGAGTGGGCGTTGCTGGATCCTGACCAGAGAGCTCTGCATAAGGAAGTCATGGAGGAGAATGGTGGGATCCTGGTCTCTCTCAGTAAGGCTCCCTGTTGGATCACAATACAGTGGTACCTCAGTTTAAGAACAGTCCTGTTTACGAACGATTCTGTTTAAGAACTCCGCAAAACCGGAAATAGTGTCCCGGTTTGCAAACTTTACCTTGGCCTAAGAACGGATTCCGAACGGTGGAAGGGCACCGGCGGCGGGAGGCCTCATTAGGGAAAGCACGCCTCGGTTTAAGAATAGTTTTGGTTTAAGAACGGACTTCAGGAGTGGATTAAGTTTGTAAACCGAGGTACCACTGTATTTGTTTTGAAATTCCATACATATATCTATAGGGGAAATCTGCAATATTTTGATGGAGCTGGTTGCACTCACTGAGCAAAAGCTGGCTGTCTTGGAGGAGAAGGGGAGAAAGCGAGGGCTCTGCGACTCCCCCCCAAACCTCCAGGTGAATCTGGAGTCTCCAAGGACACCCCACAGTGCAGAGGATCTTGAACGCGGCTGAGAAAGCTCCATGAAGGATCGGGGGGGGGCGGGTTAAGATGGCAAAGGGGAGCTATGCTCCCTCCAGGACAGAAAGCCCCAGATGTGGACCTAACCGAGTGCTAGCACCCCAGAAAGAAGAGCTGGGTCTGGGAGAAAGAGCCACAGGACCCCCAAAAGTACTTAAGAAAAAGGAAGCCCATCTCGAAAGGGCACTACGGTGCCTGGGGGAAAACTGACTGTGGTTACTGTTGAGAAGAACAGACCTGTTTGTGAGTATGAGAGAAGTGGAAGGGGGGCAAGAAGCAAGAGGGTTGGGAAAGAGAGAGATGAATTTCTAAAGCCCAAACAACTGGAAAATGGAAAGGATAAGAGGTGGAAGAGAGGATTGGAAAGGCGAGAGTGGAGCGGGGGGGGATAAAAAGACGGTGGCTGTGTGAGTGACTGTCTCGCTAGTGGAAAATAGTGCTAAGGGGGAAAGAAGGGGAACATCTGTGAAGCAGCCCCTTTCTCTCTCTGAAAAAGACCACCCCAGAAAACAAAGATTTCCACTCAAGAAATCTGAGGCTAAAATTAGAGTATAAAATAGACTACAGACAAGAGTGAATGCATGGGGGAAACGTTTTAGAGAGACTGAATAAATAGTGTGGATGTTGAAATACAGCAAGACCTGAATGGACTATTGGACAAATGTGGATTGTGGAACTTGAGTGGACTTTGGCTTGATTCAAACCTTCAAGGGGGCAGGTAACATTAAAACTCTCCTAAGGAAAGAATAAGCCAAAAGAAGACTATAGAATGCAAAGGAGACAAGGCTACAGGCAAGGAGAGAGGAGGACAGAGGAAATAAGAAAAGCAGAGGGCTTAAGACTGGAGAAGGAAGAAAGAAACTTTTTATCAGTTTTGTTGGGCAGGGATTAGTTTATTCTTTCCCTGCTTCCCATTTCTTGATGTCCAGAATTATATTTAAGGGTGATGTTTTGTTTTGTTTTGTTTTTGAAAACTGAAAGGGGGGGGGGAGGATAGAAGCAGTGGTCTGGGAGAAAGAGACCAGAGGAGTGGTCATATCATGGCTTTTGATAATGTGTCCTGGGTTTTCCTGACAAGACACCCTAGAATGCCATGGAGAGATGGACTGGAAAGTCCGAGGATAAGAGATAATGATGAATACGATATGATGCGCATATGACTTGTAAAAATGCATTAAAATAAATAAATGATGGTGCTCAGCAGGGCCACCTCCAGCACCTCTGATTCCGACATCCCTACAGCTCACCTTGAATGGAGGCGCATCTCCTGGCTTGTCTGCAAATATTCTTCCTCCATTCCTTTTATTTTATTTTATTTTATAATAATATTTATTAAAATTTCAAAGGAAATACAAGAATGTAAAAAAGAAAAAAAGAAAAGAAAAAGGAGACAAAAAATACAAAATACAGAAAAATAAAAATAGTTAAAAACAAATCAGTCTTTCCATATCCTTTCTTTCATCTGCCTATTTCCCTGACTTCCTCACACCTCCCTCCATTCCTTTTAAAAAACAATGATGAAGCTGGTCTGAACTGCCCCAGCATTTTTAAATGTAGGCTTTGCAGTGGTAAGAGAAGTAATTTCTGTCGGGATTTATGCTTTCGTTTTTGCTTCTGTCTGTTTTTGGTTGACCAAAGGGACGACTGACGTTGGAAATTTAGTGGATTCCATGATTGGCCCAAATGAAACACATCCCAGAAAAGAGTCAGGATTTTCAAATCTCAGGTTCCCATAAATATGTCAATTAATTCCAGTCAATAAAGGCAGTGAACCCTGTAGTAGAACCTCACATCGAATTCCCTCCGTCTTTTCCCCTATCACAAGCGTTCATTAGCATTGTTTGATAATTTGGGGCTCCATTTCTTCCTGAGGCTCTAATTAGTTTCTCTCTTCATTGTAGGAGGGAATGAATTGGAAAGGAAGGAGGAGGAAGACCATGACAAAATCTACACAGCAGAGAATCCATATCAATATATGGAGTGTGGCGAGAGCTTCAGTCTGAGCTCCCTTTCCACTTCCCATCAAATAAATCCCATTGGGAAGAAACACTATCAGTGCCTGGAATGTGGAAGGGGCTTCACTCGGAACTCCCGTCTCACGGCCCATCAAAGAATTCATACAGGGGAGAAACCCTATCAGTGCTTGGACTGTGGAAAGAGATTCACTACAAGCACAAGCTTCCATCGACATCAGAGAATTCACTATGAGGATGAAGACTATCAGTGCTTGGAATGTGGAAAAAGGTTCAGATGGAAGGTCAGTCTGACTTCCCATCAAATAATTCACACAGGGGAGAATCCATATCGGTGCTTAGAGTGTGGAAAGAGCTTCAGTCAGAGGGCCCATCTCACGACCCATCAAAGAATTCATACAGGAGAGAAGCCGTATCAGTGTTTGGAATGCGGAAAGAACTTTAATACAAGGCCAAACTACTATCGACATAAAAGTATTCACCGTGAGGAGAAACCATATCAGTGCTCGGAATGTGGAAAGGGGTTCAAGTGGAAGAGTAGTCTTGCTTCCCATCAAAGAATTCATACAGGGGAGAATCCTTATCAATGTTTGGAATGTGGAAAAAGTTTCAGGTGGAAAGACAGCTTCACTTGCCATCAAAGAATTCATACAGGTGAAAATCCCTATCAGTGCTTGGAATGTGGAAAGAGTTTCACTGTGAAGAAAAACCTCACTTGCCATCAAAGAATTCATACAGGCAAGAAACCCTATCAGTGCTTTGGGAACAGCTTCGGTCAGAGCTCCCATCCAGTTTCCCATCAAATAACTCACCGTGTGGAGAAACCATAGCAATTGCTGTGTAGTGATGAATGCTTGGGAGAGACTATGGAAGACAGATTTGAAATTTACTGCATATTATACCTTGAGAGAAAACTATGTGAAAATAATGTATAACACCATATAAACTAGCAAATATGTATAAAAATGTACGTGCCAGAAATGTCAACAGGAGGAAGGGTCATTTTATAATATGTGGTGGTCCTGTGAAAAGGCAAAGTGTTTGGGGGGGATGATATATAATTAACTGAAAAGGATGTTTAATCTGACAGTTCCTTAAAAACCTGAGGTGTTTCTGCTAGAAGCAATGGGGACGGAGGTCGTGAGAAAACTGACCCATTTATTTATGTAGCAACAACAACAGCTAGAACTTTATATGCACAGAGGTGGAAAGAGGAGGGATTACCAACAAAGGAGGAATGGCTTCTGAAACAGAGGGATTATGCTGAAATGATGAAATTAACTGCCAAATTAAGAGGATATAATGAAGTTTTCAAGGAGGATTGGAGACCATTGATGGATTATCTATTAAAGTATCACCCAGACATGAAGCTGTTAGCAGGATTTGAAATATTAATGGATAGGTGAAAGAATTAACAATCCTAGAGTTTAGAAAGTAAAAACTTATGTGCTGTGAAACAACTAATAAAATGGAGCAAAAAACAAACATCAGGAAAGGGAGGCGGGACATCAAGAAGAAAATTCATGGCATAAAAAAATTATATAATGTTGTGAAATACTTTTGGAGATTTAATAAAAAATGCTTTTTTAAAAAACCAGTTGCTATGTAGTAATTAAATTTTAAGAGACTTTAATTAGTATTTGGGTGAGGATTGCAACGGTGTTCTTGTGCTTCGTAGCCCCAGCAGAGAAGTCAGTCTCGCCTCTCAGAGCCATGGGGTGCAAGCCTGGTGCCCAATATTTCTTCACACTACGAATCCAGATCTGCAAGGTGGAAGTCATTGGCCAAGTGTTGAATGTATCAAAATCACTGAGGCCTAATTGGATCCGTAGAATGTTTGGGATCTGGTGGGCGGGGCTTGTGTGTTCTGCTCTGGAACCAGCCCCTCCAGGGGGTTCCGCTAAGAGGGACCAATGGCCTCTTTGTGCTTCTTGCCCCACACAGACTTGCTTCATGCTGTTGTATTTAGTGTTGACTCATGTTAAGCTAATAGTCTGCTAGGACCCCTTGACCCTTTCCCCATATGCCACTGGCAATCCAGATGTTCCCCATCTGATATTTGTGCATCTGGTTCTTCCTGCCTAAGTGCAGAACCTGACATTTGTCCCTATTGAAGTTCACTTTCTTAGTTTGCGGCCAGTTCTCCAACTGGGAGATGTACTGATTCTTTTACAGGTGGTCCCTTTAGATCAGGCATAGGCAAACTCGGCCCTCCAGATGTTTTGGGACTACAATTCCTATCATTCTTGACCACTGGTCCTGTTAGCTAGGGATCATGGGAGCTGTAGTCCCAAAACATCTGGAGGGCCAAGTTTGCCTATGCCTGCTTTAGATATTTCAAAAGATGGCTCTTATATCTGTTCTCGATCTCCTCTTCTCCAGGCTAAACATACCCAGATCCCTCAACTATTCCTCAAGATGCTTGGTTACCAGACCCTTGAGCATCTTGGTGGCCCTACTCTGGACATGTTCCAGTTGGTCAATATTCATCTTGTAGTGCCCAGAACTGGACACAGCATTCACTTTTCTGCTGCTGCATTGGACTGTTGACTCATGTTCAGCTTATGGTCTACAAAGACCCCTGCTACTGGCAAGCCAGGTCTCCCCACCCACCCCCTATATTTGTAATACAGCAGTTCTTATTTACTGAGGTGTGTGTGTGCAATTACTGTCCTCTCCCCTCTCTTCCACACTCTTTTCCTCTTCTGCACAACGAGGCCACCCATCTTAGCCCCAGAAGAGGGAGCACAGAAAGGGCAAGGGTGAGTGGGCAGTGTTGAATGGTCTCTTTAAATCTGAAGGTTCATTATTGTTCCACAAGATGTGTATTTCTTTAAAGGCCAGAGCAAATAACGTGAGCTAGTTTTACAGCTGTGAAGCAGTATAGCAGGTGCTGTTAAGTTGTGGTAATTAAGCTGTTGGGTGTGGTATATTAAAGAGCACCATGTAGTTCTCTCAGTACCCTGGTGGATGGGTCACGCTTATTGATATATTGTAATCTAGTATTAAAGGAGTTTTTGTTATTAAAACCTAGCAAAAGTTATTTTTGCGTTCCTTGTAATGTGTGGTCTCCCCAGCACACCTTCTGTAGCACAACTAATCTGCAAATAGCCAACAGGCAACCCCAGGACTTGCCCCCAGGCACCCAGACTGAGCCAGTTTGGACATCCAGGCCCTGGTTTCACACCATCAACCCCATAAGACGAAGTGTGCCTGCACCTGAGGAAGAGCGCGAAGGGAGACTAGCTTTCCTTTAGGGTCCCGTCCAGTTCTACCACTCTGGGACTCTGTGGCTGAGGAGAAGGGGACTTGGGAGGAGCAAAGCCACCCTATGGGGCGCCTCAGACCCCTTTGCCTGCAAGAGACTGCCTGCCTCTGAACAAACAGGCAGAAATCCACCCGGGGAAGCACCTCCCCTTTCTCTTTACTGTGGCAAAGTAAGCTTTGGGTGCACCACCTACAGTTCTCCCCAACTGCGCTGGGACACAATTCTGTGTGCTCCTGATCAGTCAGGAAATACCAAAGTCTGCAGCCAAGCATATACAGTAGAAGCAAAAAGCAGCTAGTAATCCTGGTCTTTATTGTTGCTACAAGGGTTTGACTTGAGTGGCTAGTGAAGAAGAAGCCCCAAACAAAGGGTTACTCTCTATGTTTGACATATATCTGGAAGCTTGCACTCCAACACAATAATAATAATAATAATAATAATAATAATAATAATAATAATAATAATACCCTGCCCATATGGATGACTGCTGGTTTGTGTCTGTGGGATCCTCTCCCCAGGGAAATTGTATGTTAAAGAAAATTCTGGGTTGAGAGACTACTCAGCAGCCCAGCTCGTCGGGGTACCAGTCCCCCAGGGTCCATGCAGTCAGCAAAAGAAGGAAATTCCAGCCAAGCAATTTGGAGCAAAACAGCAGTCAGTAGACTTAGGTCCTTTCTTGTTGCACAACAGGTTTCAACAGCAGTGAGTGAACCCAGAGCAGGGGTGATACTGACTTTTAAAACTTCCCACCATATTCCAGAATACAGTTCGTTCAGCATCATTGATACATCATTGATACATCACTGACATGTCACCAAAGGGGAGGGGTAGACAGGGGTTACACTAGTTTAACCTTGGCAAACGCCTCTGAAGTCCCACCACCCAAAGTACAATAGAACTTCCTTTGCATGTCTGGACCCCTTGGCAAGTTTGGTGATGGGGTTAGGCTTTCCTTGGCCAACAATCAGCTCAGCAATTGTCACCTCTGGGCATTTCCTGGAGTCCCTATTTTACAAGGGCAAAATAGCGTTGGAATGGAGGAAACTGGCAAAGCAGTTGATTTTACAGTATATGATTTTTAAAGCTAGGTAACTTCCCTGAGCTGTCAAGTTGAAAGGATACATTCAGGCATAATATTTGTAACATTTAAAAACTTTAAAGGTGTGGGGGGGCTGTAATTTCTGTAACATCTTTATGAGTTTGAGTTTGTAATCCTTGTCAGAATACATATTTTTGAATGGATTAGTTTTTGTTACAATTGACTATTGATTCGTGAGTAGGGACCCCTCCCACTACATTGGCCTGAGTTTTTGGTGTGTTTTTTCCAGAGCTCTCCAGGTGGCCTGATCCTGCTTGGCAGCTGCAGCGCAGGTGGAGCCTGGGTTTATTCCTTTCCTTTTTTTGAATCACTTTTATGGGGCTTTATAGATAAGGATCATGGGGATAATAAGGAGACAAATAAATGGACAATCTCTTCTCATGTCATTTGTATATCACAAAAAAGAGCAGAATAAATTTCCAGGAATATTTACAACCTATGGTTCATTATTAGCGGTCAGTGTAGCAATTCCTGGTTAATTAATTGGTTGAAACAGAAAAGGGGGGAACACGGTAGAATTTGTTAACAGAGAACAGTCAGCATCCCAGAGCCAGACGCCTAGTCAGCTGCCCTTGTGGTTCTGCTTGCTGCAGGTGTGAGCAAGAGTCCTTTTCCCTCTTCCATTACCAATGAAGCCCTATAAAGCCTTGGTCTATTTGATGAACTTTCAAGGGGTGTTCAAAGCCGAGGTAATAAATTCTGTTTAAATTTAAATTTAGAGCAACCAGATTGAGCCAAACAGAGATGCAATGGGTGAGTATTCTGGAGGCTGTTTTTTCCTCCCAAGATGCTGTAATGTGTGTATTGTTAGTTGTGCCAAAACAACAACAACAACAAAGCTCTGTGTGTTCCTTGAGGCTTTGTGTTTTACCACCCTTGAGGCTTAATGTTATAGGTGTTCAGGTTGTTCTGGTTGTGGTTATTACTCGTATTCCTACATTTATTACCCGAGGTGGGTTATAACCATTTTAAAATGCCATATTAAAAAGAGTTACAACAAATGTCATTCACAGGAATAGGATGCAGGGCTCTAGTGTATTTGCTCTTATTTTTAATGATTATAGTTTAGTAATTCTTTATTGTAGTGGTTAAGCGTAAACTGTTTAATATCTTCTGATACTTAATTATACAGTTTACTGTTATATTCTAATGGATTATTGAATATTGCTTTATTTTATATAAGTTGTTTATTTTAAAGTTATGGTTTTATTAACTTTTTGGTATTGGGTCAGATTGCTATTGGGGTGTGTGATCTTTGCTGGTTTTTTGCTGTTTCTTCTGCTTGTAAACTGCCTTGAGTATAGTAATATAGAAAAGCAGTATACAAATTAAAAGTGAAAATGAAATAAAACAAAATGAATGGGGGAGGAGGAGATCTCCAAGACAGGAAACAAAGGATCCTGCCCCTGGTAGCTATTTGTGATAAAAATATATATGCCATACGCAAATAATTGAATATAAATCTTAACTTGACAGGCTGGCAACAGATGACCACAACGTAACTGGCTGTGTTTAACTATATGAATTTTTTATACATCATATAAACATAGCTCTTTTCACATTATCTAATTGAGTAGAATAATAATAATGATAATAAATTTTATTTATACCCTGCCCTCCCGGGCCAGAGCCGTGCTCAGGGTGGCTAATACCAGTAAAATTACAGTAAAATCATAATAGGGGAAAAAACCCAATTTAAAATACAGGTTAAAATGCAATTTAAAATGCAGCCTCATTTTAAAAGTAACCCATAAATCAAAACCATAAGGGGAGGGAAACATAAGTGTCAGACTGGGTCCAAACCAAAGGCCAGGCGGAACAGCTCTGTCTTGCAGGCCCTGCGGAAAGATGTCAAGTCCCGCAGGGCCCTAGTCTCTTGGGACAGAGCGTTCCACCAAGTCGGGGCTAGTACTGAAAAGGCCCTGGCCCTAGTTGAGACCAATCTAACCACCTTGCAACCTGGGACGTCCAAAATGTTGTCATTTGTGGACCTTAAGGTCCTCTGCGGGGCATACCAGGAGAGGTGGTCCTGTAGGTATGAGGGTCCTAGGCTGCGTAGGGCTTTAAAGGTCAAAACCAGCAGCTTAAACCTGACCCTGTACTCCACTGGGAGCCAGTGCAGTTGGTAAAGCACCGGGGGAATGTGATCCCGCAGCGAGGACCCCGTAAGGAGTCTCGCCACGGCATTCTGCAGCCGCTGGAGTTTCTGGGTCAGTCTCAAGGGCAGCCCCACGTAGAGCGAGTTACAATAATCAAGCCTGGAAGCGAAGCAATTAAAGTCCAACATTTAGAACAGGAAATACAAATAGATCAGTTCTTATATACATAATGTCCAAATAGAAGTTTTTGTGTTCCACGTATTTACAAATTATTTAGTTTTTTTAAACATAATGTCCAAATAGAAGCTTTTTGTGTTCCATGTATGTCTTTGCGAATACAAATGTCAAATGCAACAACTTTAAGGAGCAGTACTTGCAAAAGATGAACTTTTCTTTGTAATGTTCCACATCTGCCTTTGCAAAGTACAGTTGTTGTATGCAGCTGCTGTTTCTAGTTACAGGTGGCACCAATCTACAGCAAAGTTTTTTTTCTCTTAAAGTGACCCCCTTGAAACCACCATATTCAACGTCGATTTTTAAGATTATCAATGGTTTATCAAGATGTTAAGAATAGCTCATAGAAAACAACTATAATCTATTTCTGTATTTAAACCTGAGAGATGCAAAGAATCGAGCAGGAAAATAAATCTGGTTTCTTTCTGCATAAGAATCTTTTTGGCTTGTTCTACAGGTCCTTGATATGCCCAGATCACAAAGAATGGTAAATATTCATCTGAATGTGACGCTTGAATAAAATGTTGCACTAAAGGCGCGTCAACAACACTGTTTCTGATTCTGGAACGGTGTTCTGATATTCTTACTTTGATGGGTCTAATGGTGTGACCTACATATAAGTAACCCACAAGGACACTTAATCACATAGATTACTCATGGAGTAGCACATGTAGCAAATGACTGTAAAGCAAATTTAAAGCCTTCTTTGTTAGAAAACTCCTTTACTTGCAGTACATATTTACATGAGGTACATGAAATTTATTTGTACATGCGTGGAACACAAAAAGCTTCTATTTGGACATAACGTATATAAGAAAGGATCTATTACACAGTTTACATGCCAACCACTTCCCAGCTTTATTATCCTGCCAATTTCCTTTAAGTAGGGAATTAAGTTGTATGAAAATCCCTGCAGGGCCTTCTTCCTCTCTTCCAGGACCCTGAAGCTTCTTTTGGCTCCTTGACTCCTCAGGAAGGATGAACGAGACGGATCCGGCAAAGCTAGTGAGGATGGAAGGGGGAAGATGGACGGTTGACCTGGTCAGGTTGTCTCCCGCATCCCTCCCCACAACCTCTGAGCGTTCCCTCCCAGGGACCTCCGAGAGATCTGGTGAGTTCCAGGGGAGTGGAGATGCGGACATGGATGGATGGAGCTGGAGAGGTATTGGGGCTTCCTCAGTTTGGGGGTGGGGGGAGATAGGCAGGCGGATGGAGATGGAGAAGGAGAGCACCTTTCCGGGCTCCTCCACCCACCCACCTGCCTGCCTGCCTGCACCTTTGTCATCTGCAGGCAATTTAAGCTAGGAATACATCACAGCTCCCTGGCCACCGCGATATATTGGCAGCTCAAAATGTCTAAAACCAGTGCTGTGATCTGAATGCCCTACCAATGTCAGACAGCTTACCAATCCATCGCGCAGCACTAGAAGCCACGACTCTTTAAAGTAACCTGATCCCGCTTTGCAGATTGAACGCAGATGAGGTCTCCGTGTGTTGCCCCTTTTTTCCTTTTTGTATAACTTTTATTTGCTTTTAAAAACAAGTATCATAGGACCAATAAATGATACAAATATGTAGACTGAGTCTTCTCATGTCATTTGTACATCTCAAAATAGCAGAATACATTTGCAGGAATATCTATAACATGGGTATGCAACCTAAGGCCTAGGGGCCAGATGTGGCCCAATCGCTTTCTCAATCCGGCCCACAGATTGTCTGGGAATCAGCGTGTTTTTACATGAGTAGAATGTGTCCTTTTATTTAAAATGCATCTCTGGGTTATTTGTGGGGCATGGGAATTCATTCATTCCCCCCCTCCAAAAAAAATATAGTCCGGCCCCCCACAAGGTCTGAGTGACAGTGGACCGACCCCCTGCTGAAAAAGTTTGCTGACCACTGATCTATAACATATGGCTCATCATTATTGGGTTCATGATTTGGTTTAAACTGAAACAAAAAAGGGAAAAACAGGAGAGAACAGAGAACATTCAACATCACATAGTTGAATGCCTAGTCAGGAGCTCTTGTGGTCGTTGCGATTAGATTAAGTGTGAGTCATAGTCATTTTTCCTCTTATGTTACCAATGAAACAATACAGAGTTGGTCTCCTCGTGAACATGGCAGAGGGGTTCAAAGTGATTTACGTATAAATTTAAATTTAGACCAACCAGATTGAGGTAACTGCTAATGGGGAATGTGCAGGTGAAGATGTTGCTGTTTGTTTCATAGATGAGGCATGGACGTTGCAGGATCTTGAGCAGAGAGCTCTGCATAAGGAAGTCAAGGAGGAGAATAATGGGATCATGGACCCTCTTGGTAAAACTCCCCGTTGGATCATAAGATCAGTTTTGAAATTCCATATATACCTCTATGTGATGAACCTCCACTATTTGGTGTGCGAATGTTGAGGGTGGCAGGAGAGAATATATTGTTAATTAATATCCTTCCTAACTTGCGCTAGCAAGTTTCTTCACTTAGCAGAGTGCATTCCCCTTTACACAGCAGAAAACTAGTTCCAAATTCGTGTGAGTTTCTTAAGACAACTAGCAATTCAATCTGGCTTGTCTAGATTGAGATATGTTCTAATATTCCTGGTAAGACCCTTTTGAATCCCTCCTAAAAGAATAAAGACACCACAGTCTTATTCATAAGTAATGAAAAGTTGTTTTACTTATGATCAGGCCAAGCACAGTGTGATCCCTGAAGGCAGGCTTAAGGCTTATAGTTACAAACATGTACAAACAGGTTTACCCCATATGGGAGATGACCTGGGGAACTGCTATGGCAGCCAACAGTCCAGGCAGGTGAGGCAGGAAGCAGGCAGGACAAAAAGGGGAGAAAAAAGAAAGGCGGCAGGGTGACTTGGCCTTTTACCACGTCTGGAAAGGTCATGCCCACCCACTAGTCACAGCAAGGAAGGGTGCTCCAGGCCAGGAGGAACAGGAAGTTTCGACTGGCTGGACCAAACATTCCCTTGCATGTCCACTCTAGCAAAACAAGGAATGCTGTACTTGACTGCTCCCAATGGATTACATCCCACATATGGATGGAGACCAATAGCATCTGGGATTCTAACATCCCCACCATGATCCCTGAATGGAGGGATATCAATAGTCTTCTCTGTAAATGTTCTTTGTCTATTCATGCCTTTTTAAACAATGACCAGGCTTGTCTGAACTGCTAAGGCCTTCTTAAATGTCGGCTTCAGAGTTTTTAGGGAAGTTGATGTAACTTCTGTCAGGTTTCTTGTTTTTATTTTTGCTTTTGCTTCTGCCTGTATTTGGTTGACCAAAGAGCTGACTGACTTCGGAGATGGAGTGGATTACATGATTGAGCCAAACAAAATCTATTCCAGATACAGTGGTAGCTCGGGTTAAGTACTTAATTCATTCCGGAGGTCCATTCTTAACCTGAAACTGTTCTTAACCTGAGGTACCACTTCAGCTAATGGGGCCTCCTGCTGCTGCCGGGCTGCCAGAGCATGATTTCTGTTCTCATCCTGAAGCAAAGTTCTTAACCTGAGGTACTATTTCTGGGTTAGCGAAGTCTGTAACCTGAACCATATGTAACCTGAAGCGTATGTAACCTGAGGTACTACTGTAAAAACCAAGCAATAAGTCAGTTAATTATTGTTGAGTCTCAGCTTCAGCTCCTTCGAGTGAGCACTTAGAGCTGATTACCTTAAGAATGGATAGGTTTCCTTAAGAATGTCAGTTAATACCAGCCACCAAAGGCAGTGAAAACTATAGTAAGGCCTCAAATCTAACTTTCTTCAGTTCTTCCTCTATCACAAGCATTCATTAACATTGTTCAATAATCTGGAGCTCCATTTCTTTCCGAGGCTCTAATTAGCTTCTCTCTTCATTGCAGATGGTGAAGAATTGGAAGGGAAGAACAAGGGGGACCAGAACAGAATCCACATAGCAGAGAAGTCATATAAATATTCAGAGTGTGGAGAGAACATCCGTCAGAGCTCCCAGTCCACCTCCCATCAAAGAAAGAGCTTCGTTAGGAGGGATAGCTTCACTTCACACGAAAGAACAAAGAGTAGGGAGAAATTGTATCACTGCAAAGAATGTGGAAAGAGCTTCAGTCACAGTCACCATCTCACTTCCCATCAAGGAATTCATATAAAGGAGAAACCTTATCAGTGCTTAGAGTGCAGAAAGAGCTTCAATTGGAAGGATAGTCTCATTTCCCATCAAAGAATTCCTACAGGAGATAAACCCTATCAGTGCTTGGAGTGTGGGAAGAGCTTCAGTAGGAAAAATCATCTCACTTCCCATCAAACAATTCATACACATGAGAAACTCCATCAGTGCTTGGAGTGTGGAAAGAGCTTCAGTCAGAGGGTGAATCTTGTTTCCCATCACAGAATTCATACAGGGGAGAAACCATATCAGTGCTTGGAATGTGGGAAGAGCTTCAATAAAAGGGCACATCTCACTTCCCATCAAAGAATTCATACAGGGGAGAAACCCTATCAGTGCTTGGAATGTGGAAAGAGCTTCAGTCACAGCCACCATCTGACTTCCCATCAAAAAATTCATACAGGGGAGAAACCCTATCAGTGCTTGGAATGTGGAAAGAGCTTCAGCAGGAAGGATCATCTCATTTCCCGTCAAAGAATTCATACAAAGGAGAAACCATATCAATGCCTGGAATGTGGAAAGAGCTTCAGTCTCAGGCACAGTCTCACTTCCCATCAAAGAGTTCATACAGGGGAGAAACCCTATCAGTGCTTCGAATGTGGAAAGAGCTTCAGTCAGAGCTCCAATCTCTCTTCGCATCAAAGAATTCATACAAAGGAGAAACCATATCAATGCCTGGAATGTGGAAAGAGCTTCAGTCACAGGCACAGTCTCAATTTGCATCAAAAAGTTCATACAGGGGAGAAACCATATCAGTGCTTCGAATGTGGAAAGATTTTCAGGAAGGGGTCTCAGCTCTCTTCCCATCACACAATTCATACAGGGGAGAAAGCTTTTCAATGTCATGAGTGTGGAAAGAGGTTCAGTCGAAGCGACAATCTCACAACCCATCAAAGAATTCATACAGAGGGGAAAACAAAAAGGAAAAAGACAAAAGGAAAAATTATTAAACAACCCTTACAAAACACAAGTGTATAAAAAAGAGAAGGGGGCAGAATAACTAAAAATACCCTTTATCACCTTTGTATCATATGTATCATATCATTTATCAGCACATAGAAAGGCAGGCTCCCCCAGCTCTCCCCTGGGTGCCCCCCTCTTTTCCCCATCTCCCACCCTGAGAGATCCTTCCCTGCATTCCTTGCAGGCCCCTCCCCCCTCTTCCTGTTTTATATAATTTTAAAACCTTTATAATACCGAAATCTTAAAAAGACATACAATATAAAACATTACATTCAAACATTACAGATTATGAATATACAAAAAGTATAAATGAACGGGGAAAAAGAAAAGAGAAAAAAGAAAAAAGAAGTAGAAAAAGAATAGGAAATGATGTTATTTACAATAAAGAAAAGCCTTCTGACTATACTCATTGTACTATTTTGAACTAAATTTTTTACAGTTTCCTAAATCTCCCCCCCCCCTCACATTCTCCTTTTTGGTTCTAGTTTTCTCCAATATTTCCTTATATTACAAGACTCATTTGATATCTGCCACAAAGCTTTTGTTATCACAGTAAACTTTAAGGTATTCTTTGATTACTGTCCATTCTTTATTAACATCTTGTATCGTATTTCCTCTTACTGCTCTGGTTATCCTTGCTAACTGTATGTATTCTAGCAATTTGGTTTGCCATTTGAGTTTTGAGGGGATGGTTTCTCTTTTCCGATTTTTTGCAGTTAGAATCCTGGCAGCAGTTGTGGCGTACATAAATAAATGGTCTGTTTGTCTTCTTGATTTCCGTTGTCATGATTCCTGGCAAAAAAGCCACCGGTCTCTGCAGGACAGGCAGCCACCCAACTTCCACATCAAAGTTTCCAGCAAAGGAGAGTCAGGAATCGCACCCGCAGCTGGTCTTCTGGGCCCTACTGCCCAGCCTCCAGGGGACCCCCGCATAGACCCACAAGCGCAGACATGCACACGGAGGCCCCCCCAGCTGCCACATGAAGCACAACCGCCGCCTTGACGCCTCACCCACCCCGGGGTGGCCCATGTGGCAGACATAGGAGACCCCGTGGTCCTCGGTCAGGATGGGCAACAGGCAGGCGAAGATGATGAAGTTGAAGGTGCCGTTGGGGGCCTGGCGGTGCCCCGAGTCCCAATGTCCAGGAAGGTGTCCTGGGGGGCGCCGGACCTCCTCCGCTTCCAGCTAACCAAGGCACCCAGAGGGTAGAAGCTGGAGACCTCGCAGGCCGGCTGGGGACAGGCGCCGGGGGGCACTGAGAACGTCATAGGCGCAGCTTCACTGGGGGGGGCTCTGCATGTGGAGAGGGGGGAGAGGGATTGAGCGCAGCGCCAGCCGCTGACAACCAGGAGAGCTGCAGGCAGCCAAGGCTTAGACTCCCAGCTGCTGGGAGGGGAGAGGGTGGATCTTGGGTTCAAATCCTGGCTGGGGGAAGGACATCTGCAGGGTGGTCCCTGCCGCTGCAGGGAGAGGACAGGGCTTGATCCAGCAGCTGGCTCTTCTTATGGAGCCTCCCAGTCCAGGGGCAGTCTCCCTGGATTGCTTGAATGGTAGAGGTGGAAGGACCCCCAGGGGTCATCCAGCCCAACCCCTTAGGAGGCAGGAAGCACTACCTATGGGCATTTGGCCGCTGCAAGGACAGGAGGCCGGACTGGATGCCTCAGGCTCTTTGTCTGTTCCCATGGAACTTCCAGGAGCAGAGGTAGTCTATCCTAGGTTCTTATAATCATAGAACTATAGAATAGGAAGGCACCTAAGGGTCATCTGCAAGGCAGGTATCTCAGGGCTATTTGGCCACTGCAAGGTTTAAGCACTCTCCCTATGTTCTTTTGGAGCCTCCAGGCACAGGAGCAGTCTATCTGGATCCTTAGGTCCTTGACGGCATTTGGACCCTGTGAGAATAAAGGATGCTGGCTCAATGGGGGCAGCTGATCCCCCTTTTCCCCTTCCCCTCCATCCTCCCTGCAAGCGAGACCCCCGGTCACTCAGTCACCCACCACCTTGAACTCGAGCACCTGCTGGGCATGCAGGTGGGGCAGGTAGACGGTGCAGATGTAGGTGCCCTAGTGGCAAATGATCACACTCTGCAGGCGCAGGGAGGCGCTGGTGCCCTTGGCGTCCAGCAGCAGCTCTGCCACGGAGACCCCCGCGAGGCTCCGTTGTAGGCCAGCACCACCTTCCTGGCCCCCCGGAACTGATGGCACCATTCCACCAAGAAGGCCGAGGCTGGCGCCGAGAAGCCACAATGCAGGACTGCCGGGCGCCTGAGGCAGGACTCCAGGCACGGCGTACGTGTGAAGACGGACAGCACTGCTGCGCAAGGAGGGAGGAGGGTGAGGTGAGCGGGAGAGATCCCCAGCAATTGGGGTATAAATAAATAAATTATTATTATTATTATTATTATTATTATTATTATTATTTATTATTTATTTGGCTCTGGCAGCCTGCACAGTCATTTTAAATTATCCATTGGTGGCACCACTCCACCGAGTGTACCATTAAGATTTTGTGTGTGTGGTTGGCCCTCATAATAACTTTGCTTTATTCATATCCGTGGGCCTCTCCTCCAAGTAAAAGTCCGCTGGGGGCTCCCTCAGTGCGAGAAGCCAAGTTACAGGTGTTACGGCTAAAATCTGGGTGCGGGGCTACTCTGCCACCCAGCTCATCGGACTAAGTCCATGGGTCCCTGCGGAAGAAAATGAGCTCAGCCGGAGACAGGAGCAAGATGCAGAGATCCAAG
The DNA here is from genome assembly GCF_027172205.1 of Podarcis raffonei. Taxonomy (NCBI): domain Eukaryota; kingdom Metazoa; phylum Chordata; class Lepidosauria; order Squamata; family Lacertidae; genus Podarcis; species Podarcis raffonei. Next base: position 1,511,950 of record NC_070613.1, on the reverse strand, counting down.
GTTTATTGCGCAACAGGTTCAAGGCGAGATTGAACAGCGAGAAAGGGGTGACATGAACTTTTGAAACTCCCCCCATGTCCCAGAATACAGTGCAAAATACATCCCAGTTACATCATGAATACATTAAGGAGAGGTTGGGTTACACCGGATTAACATATGGAGGAGGGAATGTGCAGAGCTGGAGATATGCGCAGATAAGCGCTTCCTGAGTGCCGGTGATGGGAAGACAATGGTCCATGTATGCATAGTCTGCCACCTGGCATTGCCCGGAGGAAAGGCTTGGCAGAGTGATTTGACAGGATTAGGGTCTTGACACTTTGCTTGAGGGATTATGGAGGGCAGGGGAGGTGTGATGGAGTCCTAGAGAAATTGAGCAAATTGGCACATTGATTTTCTATGGATTTTATAGATTTTAGTCCCTTTTGACATTGACAATTGGGAATAAATGGATATATTGTAGCGAAGAAGAAGGTGAAGAAGACATGCCCCCCCCCTTCCGTAACACAGGGAACCAGGCAGAGGGTAGTGGCTAGGAAACTACCAGACTTTTAGAAGACATCTGAAGGCAGCCCTCTTTAGGGAAGCTTTTAATGTTTGACAGATTACTGTAAATTAATATTTTGTTGGAAGCCGCCCAGAGTGGCTGGGAAGCCCCGCCAGATGGGCGGGGTATAAATAATAAATTATTTATTATCATCATCATCATTATTATTGGGCTCTGGCACCCTGCACAGTCATTTTAAATTATCCTAAACCCTAAGAGTTTAAAATAGATAGGTAATTGACAGACGTAGATGATATATAGATATCGGTATTGGGAAGCTGCCAGATGCCCCCCTTGTTTGGGCCTGTGATGGACAGCAGAGCCAGGCCAGTCAGTGGATTCAGTCCCTCAGAAATCCCACCAGGAGGCTGCTGGAGCCTCGCTCTGATTGGCTCCCAAGCCAGCGGGGGGCGGAGCCAGCACTTTTGGCGGGAAAATGAAAGGAGCCTTTTCTGAGGGAGGGAGAAAGGGGGAGAGGGATGGTCTGAGGGGGGAGGAGAATCTGTCTGGAGGGTCTGGGGAGAGGAGTCAGGCGGGAGTTCAAGGGGAGAAGCTATGGGGAGGCAGGCGGAAGCGGGGTCTCCTTCCATTCTGGGGGGGGGGAGATATTTGAGGAGAAGAAGACCCCCCCAAGCCCAGAACAAGGGGACCCCCTGGGTCTGTGACTGGGAATCCCTCCGGAGGGCCTGAGAGAGGGGGGAGCGGAGGGAAAGGGCCCCTCGCTCAGGAACCCCCCAAGTGGGAATCTGCCAGGGAAGTGGGGCTGCCTCCAGAGCCTTGAATGGTGAGTGACACCTGTCACACCTTAGTCAAGGAACTAGAGGGAAGAAGCGGCAGAAATTGAGTTAAACATTTGACCACCATGTCTGGAAAGCAGAATATCTGCCTGAAGTGGAGCAACGGCTTTTTGGCAAATGGAGCTGGATAATAATAATAATAATAATAATATTTTATTTATACCCCGCCCTCCCCAGCCAGGGTGGCTCACAATCAATAATAAAAACAAGTTGATTAAAATACAATTTAAAAGATTAAAATTTTCACAGGAGGAGAAAGGAGAAAAGAAAGAGGGGGAGGGAATCAAACTGATTCCGAGGGAAAGGCCAGGCGGAACAACTCTGTCTTGCAGGCTCTGCGGAAAGAGATCAGATCCTGCAGCGCCCTGGTCTCATGAGAAAAGCTGCGCATGGACTTCTGGGTTTAATTCCGTGACTTCCTCAAAGTTGAAGCAATAAGTTGACTTCTGCCTGAAAGAACCTGCCTCCTGACACCAGCTTTTTCTTGGTAAATAAAACTTTTCTTCCTTGTTCAGCTTCGGCCCAAGACTCTAAATCGCCAAGTTTTCCCTCACACAGGAGAGGCTGTGGTCAATGGCAGAAATTCATTTAATGGGCAAACCATGAGGTGGATCCACTATATTTAATTGGGGGCCATTAGCAAGGACATAATGCGACTTTATTAATTGAAGGCTTATGGTGGGACCATCATAAAATGATCAGAAAGAGTTGTAGGGTTGGAATGCATTCATACCAAATACAGTAGGTTAAGAATCAACATTTATGTTTTGGGATAATAATATCACCTAGACATTAGATAAGTATATATGGAATTGGAATTGTTAACTCTTATAATGATATAGTAGTTTTTGTTTTATTATTATTATTATTATTATTATTATTATTTAGTGTTGTTCAATTACACTGATCTTTTAAAAAGAAAAAATAGTTTGAAAATAATAATAGTAAACAACTGTAGTTTGGATCCCGAAGGACATCTAGTCCCACCCCCCGCAATGCAGGAATCTTAGATACCCAAAACAAAACAAAAATTTCCTTCCAGTAGCACCTTAAAGAGCAACTAAGTTAGTTCTTGGTATGAGCTTTCGTGTGCATGCACACTTCTTCAGATACACTGAAAGAGAAGTTGCCAGATCCCTCTATTTAGATACCAAGCAACTCTCCCCCTGGCTTTGCGACAGGCAAAAATCCCACCGGAGAAGTTTCCCCCGCCAGCCCCTTCCTCTCCCTGCAAGGAAAGAAGCTACACCTGCTGAGTTTCTGCCTTCCCCCAGGGTTGCAAGGGGAGTAAATACGACAAAGGGGACGATTTCCCCGCCTCCTCCTCGAATTGTCGAGTTGGAAGGGACCCCGAGGGTCATCCAGTCCAACCCCCTGCAAGGCAGGAATCTTTTGCCTCACGTGGGGCTCGAACCCGCGACCCTGGGATCCAGAGTCTCCTGCTTTACCAACGGAGCCATTTGCTCCAAAGGGACAGGTGTCGCTCTCAAGTGCCCTCCTAATATTGCAACAGACTTTCAGTCTGCTAGCTAGTGAACAGGTGAAGAAGAAGAATTTTAGTTTATTATTTATACCCCACCCATTTGGGGGCAGGTACGAGGCTGCTGCCTCGATGGCCTCTGAGCCGAGAATCACAGAGAACTCTGCACATGCCCCGGACCATCCGATTCGGGGAGGGAGGGAGAGCGGAGAGCCGGCTGTGCTCAGCTTGCGAAGGGTTCTACAGAGCTGGGGTCCTAGAGAGGACAGGAAGTAGAGACAGCAGGGGGCAGGTCCTCCAGAGCAGATTCCTCCCCCCCCCCGTGCCCAGTCCCTTCCGGCATCTCTGGTCTCCTCCACGAGCTGCCTCGGTTTCCCTTCTGGGGATAATCCGGTGAGCCTCCTCTCTCTTCCCCCTTGGGGTGTCTGGGGGAGAAGGGGGTCCCAGAGCTGCAGGGGTGTGTGTTCTGCTTCTGAATTGCAGGGGGAGACCCCCCAAGTTTGGGAGAAGAGGGTCCTGCCCCCAGGGAGGGGGCGAGTTTCCAGGAGGTCTGCAGCTCTGCTCTTCCTTTGCATCCAGGCGCTGCTTCCTCTTTGGGAGGGAGGGAGGGAGTGGTCGGGGGGGAGGGCATGCCCAGAATCCCCCTTGCAATGGGGGAGCCCCTGCCAGGCCCTCCTTTGCTCCTGGCAGAGCCTTTCTCCCTGCCAGATCCTCCTCCAGATCAGCTCAGGTCTCTCTGGGAGTGGTCGGGGGGGAGGGCATGCCCAGAATCCCCCTTGCAATGGGGGAGCCCCTGCCAGGCCCTCCTTTGCTCCTGGCAGAGCCTTTCTCCCTGCCAGATCCTCCTCCAGATCAGCTCAGGTCTCTCTGGGCAGGGGCAACGCCTGGGGCTCCTTCTGGGCTGCTGCTCCCCGTGGAGAAAAGGAGAGAGCTAGAGGAGAGGTCTCCGCTTTAAGGACTCCAAGGTCTTGTCCTGAAGGGGATGCGGCAGGGCAAGGGGGAGAGGGCTCTGGGTGGCAGGTCTGCCAACTTTTCTCTCTCTGATCCCAGAGTGAGCTTTCAAGGATGTTCCCCATCCTGGAGTTTCTCTGCAGCTTCTGCTACTAGAAAACAAGCCCATAGCCTTGGGAGTCACCAGGCCGCCCATCCCTTCCCGAAGGAGAAACGCCAGTCTGGTCTTCCATCTTTGTAGCAGCATCTGTATTGTTAAAGATGACACAGTGTTTGATACTTCTTCTAAAGTTTGGTTTTGGGAATCTGTTACAGCCCACAATGTTTTATTCAAATGTTCAGAGACTTGTTCTGCCAAAGTTGCTGACAACATATGCAACCGATAGCTAGATTCAAAATCATTCCCCATCATCTTTTACACTTTCCATTGTAATCCTCGTAATGTGGGCAGTTTGTTGGCATTCTTCTCTATGTCCCAAGAGTTTGCCACACCCACCCCAGTTCCAGTCCCCCCCCCCCAATATTGTATCCATCGGATCTCTCTTACTTCTTTTCCTAATTTCACTTTTTCCTTTAATAAGTTTTAGCAAGGGGTTGGTATATTTTACACAATTTGGTTTATATTTGGACACATTGAAATATGTTAAATTTAACGTTCCACTTGTGCAGTTTTGGGTTAACTATGGCTTCCTCTGGTTTATGCCATAGTTTCATAATTGATGGGGGGGTTTTTCCGAATGCCCTTGGTTACATTGGCTATCTGAAACACTGCATACCCTAATTTTTGTGCTTTGTTAGTATTGGGGTCTTTACATTTTCCTTCCGTGTTATTTTTCAACATTCCTTGCATCAGGATCGTTTGTATATGTATGCTACAATTAAATTTAAGAATGCATTTACCAGTACAATTAATTATATTTTCGTTGAGCCAAACTTCCCACAATTCAGGTCTAGCTTCCCCAAAATTGTTTATACAGCCCATGCTACCCATATTTCTCCTTTCAAAATAGGGATAGGATGATTCCGCAGGGTTGCCAGTCAAAATGAGCTGACTCCTACCCTGCCAGAATACCATAAAACTGTTTGCATTGCAATTAAACTGTAGTTGGTACAATTAGATCTAGAATGTATAAATGCGCGTTTATATTGTGGTCTTTCCCATCCTGGTAGGCTATGATTTCATTGTTTAGAAACCAGAACCTTCACAACTGGTTCTTTATCTGTTTTATTTACCAACTCTCTTTTTTAAAGTTGCTACTTCTACTGTGGGGGTCACCATGATGAGGTTTCCATCCAGTAGCCGGGTTTCTATAGTCTCTGGGTTCTCATATTTTTCATACCTTTTTATTAAATTACTAAAACTTTTTATCCAATTGGCATCTAAATTATACTCAAACTTTTTATCCAGTTAAACCACAAACCTAGTCTTCCGACAATGTCAATTCACTTATGTATTGTGAGCATGGCTGTATTGTTAGACCTACACCCTGCTCCAAAAGCTTTTGTGTTTTATTGTACCAAAAAGTTACATTGTCCTGTTGGTCATCTTCTAGAACTATAATGCATTTGCATTCACATAAGTTTCGTTTTCTTCCACAAATGGACACCAGCCTACCATGCTTATTAATAGGAATAGTCCTATTATCCTTCCGCTGCAGTGTGAATTTGAAATCATTTTGGCTTCCTTTAAGGTTCCAATCACTTTTAAAGGTTCTATGCGTGTGGGCCTGCCCATAACATTTTCTTGTTCAAAATTTGTTTTAACTCAATTTCTTCCTGTTGCTGTCCAGCGTAAAGGTAAAGGTAAAGGGATTCCTGACCATTAGGTCCAGTCGTGGCCGACTCTGGGGTTGCGGCTCCAGCGTAGGGTATTAGTATTCCACACTTGTCACCTTCACACTGATATAGTAGTCCAAGGATCAATAAAAATAACACAATTCCAAATGCATATATCAGCCACTCCATTCCTGTAAAGATAAAGCACAGTTACGCTTGTGCGGCTTTCCACAATTTTATCTGATTCCGGTGTACCCATTTCTGTTTTTCTCCCATGTTAATCAAATAACTTACAGGGTAAATAGAATCCATGACCACAAATGGACCTTTCCACTTTGGTCTCAAGGCATGCTCTTTTGGTCCCAAATGTAAATACTCTACTTCACTTCCAATGGATATCATTTTATTACTGAGTTGTGGTTTAATCTGTTCCTCCACCTGTAACATTTCTTTTATAAGTTCTCTGTACTTTCCCCTTTGTTTTAGGATTTCCATCCACTGTTCCTCACTACTTTCTTCAAATTCATTAGGGAATCCTAAATTCATTCTGTTTCCATGCAGAATCTCATATGGACTGTACCCATATTTTCCCATTGGACTGCTTCTTATAGCCATTAACACAAGCTGGTACTGATGAGTATGATCTTGCCTTTCTTTTAGCATTTTTACTTCTTGTTTTGTTTTCTTCACTAGCTGATCTGCATATTGGTTCCCTTCCTGTAACCAATTTGTTACTTCTTTGGGGTGTGCTTTTATCCAAGCAAATTTTTTTCCTTCTCATTTTCTTTTAACAATCCCCATGTCTGTTTCCATTGCACTTTGTGTTTTCAATTCATTTCTATCAGTGTTTTTAAATTCACCTTTTGCCCCCAAATTCAAATATTCTGTTACTCCTCTATATACATATTCACTGCCCATTACTATATATGTCTCACTCTCACTCTCTTGATGTTTTTTTAGGAACATCAAAACTTCTAAGGCAGCCTGAACCTCAGCCTCTTGTGCTCCAAACGAATTTTCTACTAATCCCATTTTCTCTTTTTGCCGTGTGGGATTAAACCATGCCCAAGCTGTTTGTCTCATTCCTGTTTCATACCATGAGCCTCCATCAGTAAAGAACACATCTTACCCTATGCTTAGCTGATCTAATCCTATTTTTCTTCCTTTCAAGTCCACATTTTCTTCTATGCACATATGGTGCCCGGTGTCTCTTATTACTGCTAACTTCAAATCAGGATATGTCCCACACCCTTTTGATTCAAGAATACTGTCCACTGATTTATTTTTGTTGAGCTGACACCTGGCATTTTCCCTTGTAATATGTGTTTTAGCACCCCATGAGTACTTTGTACCGTAACTGGGGATATTCCTATTAAATACTCCCACTCCTCTGGAGCCCACATGACTGTGGCTGTTGCTTTTTCGCACTCATTGTATTTCTTTTCAGGGTCCTCCAACAGTCTACTTGCATAAGCTATGGGCTGCAATTTTTTCTCTTCATTTTTTTGATACAGTCCTGCTGCCACGGTCTCATTTGTCCAATAAGGACATATGTAAAACATTAGTTCATTTTTAGGCTGCCAAAGTTTTATGCTTCTTTTTACCCACAATTTTAATTCTTCAAATTTTTTTTTTGTTTTTTTTTTTACATTGCCCGTTGCATTTCCATTCCACTCCCTTTTTCAGAACCCGGTACATCGGTTTAGTTAACTCTGCATAAGCTGGAACATGGGATCACACAAATCCAAAAGCTCCAAGCAACATCCTTAATTCCTTTAGATTTTTGGGATCACCTATATTACATAAGCTTTTTATTGTATTTTCTTCAGTTACTCTGCCTCCACTTTCTAGCCAAATTCCCAAATATTTTACCTGACAGTTGTTTTGCAATCTGAGCCTTTCCCAGGTTTACTTGAAACCCAGTGTCCCTTATTAATTCCAGCACTCTCCTGGTTCTTTCTTCTATCTCTTCCATTGTTTTAGCCACCACCAGGATGTCATCTACATAAGAAGTTTCATGGGGTCTATCTTCAGGCCCCAGATCATCTAACATCTTTGTTACATAAGAATGTGCTATTGCTGGGGCATTGTGAAGTCCCTGGGGCGATTGGGTGAACGTATATTGTTTCCCTCAAATCTAGCTCTACTCTCTTTGGTCAAAGGTATTGTAAAAAAAACAGTTTGCCAAATCCAAGACTGAGTAATAACAAGTGTCTGCTGATATTTGAGTTACTGTCTCCATCCTGTTCGTGACACCATTTAGGTCACCAAACCGTGGTAAGTTTGTCTCATTGAAAGTCCTTTAGCATGCGGAATATCACTTGTCTCTCCGGATTTCAAAACAACAAAGTTACCACGGTTTGGTGACAGAAGTGGAGGGCAAGAGAAGGCAAGGTCTGTCGGAATCTCCGCTACGATCGAGCTGGAAAAGCTCATCCTCCTGCCGAGTCCTCCGACGATGATTAACAACCTGAGCCTTCGAGGTGGCTCCAGGCACGTTCCCCATTCAGCAGAGTATCAAAGCAGCATGCGGAAGGGACGAGAAATACGAGCTACATTGCAAAGAGTTTTATTTCTAGCTACGCAGACAGAAAAAGAAACATCCTCTCTCTGTGAAGGGAGAGAGACAACTGGAAGACAAAGGAACAGGAAACCAGTAACATCAGATCCGTCTTCCGTGAGACTTCCAGCAGCCTGGAATGTCTGGTATGCAAAACAGAGTCTTGTGACTCCAAGCACTGCACAGTGGCAGAAACAGAAACCAAGAAGGTCCTCCATGGCTAAATTCCCTCCCTCCCACATCCCTTCCTACAGGCAGAGAGGAGATTGCTTTCTTCTCTCTCCTTTGCAAAAGCCTCCTCCGTGTCCCTCCTGGAATCTGGCGAGTCTCCTTTCTTGTCCCCCTTAGAGTGTCCGAGGAAGAAGGGGGTCCCAGGGGTGCAGGGAGGATACATGGGGGTCATGTTCTGATCATGCCTGGTGGGGGGAGACCTCCAAGTCAGGAAGCAGAGGGTCCCCCCTTGTCCTCTCTGCCAAGCCAGGGAGGGGGCAAGTTTGCATGAGGTCTGCAGCTCTCTTAGAATCATAGAGTTGGAAGAGACCACAAGGGCCATCGAGTCCAACCCCCTGCCAAGCAGGAAACACCATCAGAGCACTCCTGACATATGGTTGTCAAGCCTCTGCTTAAAGACCTCCAAAGAAGGAGACTCCACCACACTCCTTGGCAGCAAATTCCACTGTCGAACAGCTCTTACTGTCAGGAAGTTCTTCCTAATGTTGAGGTGGAATCTTCTTTCCTGTAGTTTGGATCCATTGCTCCGTGTCCGCTTCTCTGGAGCAGCAGAAAACAACCTTTCTCCCTCCTCTATGTGACATCCTTTTATATATTTGAACATGGCTATCATATCACCCCTTAACCTCCTCTTCTCCAGGCTAAACATGCCCAGCTCCCTTAGCCGTTCCTCATAAGGCATCGTTTCCAGGCCTTTGACCATTTTGGTTGCCCTCCTCTGGACACGTTCCAGTTTGTCAGTGTCCTTCTTGAACTGTGGTGCCCAGAACTGGACACAGTACTCCAGGTGAGGTCTGACCAGAGCAGAATACAGTGGCACTATTACTTCCCTTGATCTAGATGCTATACTCCTATTGATGCAGCCCAGAATTGCATTGGCTTTTTTAGCTGCTGCGTCACACTGTTGGCTCATGTCAAGTTTGTGGTCAACCAAGACTCCTAGATCCTTTTCACATGTACTGCTCTCAAGCCAGGTGTCACCCATCTTGTATTTGTGCCTCTCATTTTTTTGCCCAAGTGCAATACTTTACATTTCTCCCTGTTAAAGTTCATCTTGTTTGTTTTGGCCCAGTTCTCTAATCTGTCAAGGTCATTTTGAAGTGTGACCCTGTCCTCTGGGGTGTTAGCCACCCCTCCCAGTTTGGTGTCATCTGCAAATTTGATCAGGATGCCCTTGAGTCCATCATCCAAGTCGTTGATAAAGATGTTGAATAAGACCGGGCCCAAGACAGAACCCTGTGGCACCCCACTAGTCACTCTTCTCCAGGATGAAGAGGAACCATTGATGAGCACCCTTTGGGTTCGGTCAGTCAGCCAGTTACAAATCCACTGAGTGGTAGCATAGTCAAGACCGCATTTTACCAGCTTCTTTACAAGAATATCATGGGGCACCTTGTCAAATGCCTTGCTGAAATCAAGGTAGGCTACATCCACTGCGTACCCTTCATCTACCAGGCTTGTAATTCTGTCAAAAAACGAGATCAGGTTAGTCTGACATGACTTATCTTCTTCCTTTGGATCCAGGCGCTGCTTCCTTTTTAGGGAGGGAGCTTTGGGTCAAGGAAAACTGGGCATGCAAAGAAACCCCCTTCAGATTGAGGGATAAATCAGATTTGTTAACAGAGGCTGTAGCCAGATGGGAACATTTGCACATGGGAGGAGCACAGGGAGAAGAAAAGCCCTTCTGCATCTGCAGCAGCACAACCGGACCACTTCCTCTGGCCCAGATGCAACAAAACATGTCCCTTCCCTATTCAAGCTAAACAAGTAGACGAACTAATATGAAAGCAAATTTCAGATCTATCCTCAGGAAATGCTAAACAAGGATAAAAGACTCCTTCTCCCAACCTTATGAGGAGGGATTATCAGTCACTGGGTGGCTTGTACTATTAACAGAGGACATGGAACGCATAAAATCCTTTTTGGCTGACTGCAATAAAATTCTAAGCATCCTGATAGGTACTTGTAAAACCTTCTGGAAAAATCTAGCAGAGCGTCTTGGGTTTTGATAAACAAGAAATGGAAATTGGTGCAGTCTCAAAATAGGCGAGTTCTTTCAAGCTACCCTCAGCCTTTGGGAATCTTGTCACAAGAGGAGTGTAAAGCTCACCTCTGGAGTTTATAAAGGGTATACATGCCTGGTGTTCTTAAGAACACTACAGATTTAGGACATGTGGAAGATCTATACTTTGATGGCTTCCATGCCAGGGTGGGGGCCACATTTTGAGACTGGAGACTTGCGAAGGTTGTGTATAAACACAGACAATATCCAAGGAGGAGTGGTGTATTTGTCTCATGATATTTCAGAAATGTGGCATCACCAGCTCCTCTGCTTCCACATACAGATTTGGTCCCCAGGCAACCCCTGACAGAGGCAAATAGGGCCACAACATCTGCCTGGCTTGCAGTGAGAGAGCTCAAAGAGTGTGAACTGGGCTCTCCATACAAAGCACCTAGCATGGGGGCACCCACATGTAATAGCTACTTGTCTACTTTCTGCCCATGCTCTGGGGTTGCAGTTTTCAGGATTGGGGACAGGGTGGTGACTGGTTTTGCCACCAAGTTCTGTCCATAAGCCCCACTGAGTTCAATGGGATCTACTCTCTGGTCACTACTGTGCAGACCATGCCAGCCTTAGGAAGTGGAGTGAGGAGCAACCAGGTGAAATTGGAACCACTGGAGATGTTTAGAAAAGGGCTTCTGTTGGGAAGGGGCTGCCCCATTTGTGCTTCTCCAGGGGCAGGAGAATATCTAGGGCAGGAGAATCCCTGCAGGGCCTCTGAGGTTCCCTTTGCTTCTTCCTCTCTCCCAGGCTCCTCGACTCCTTAGGAAGGATGAAAGAGACGGATCCTGCAAAGCTAGCGAGGATGGAAGGGGGAAGATGGACGGTTGACCTGGTCAGGTTGTCTTCCGCATCCCTCCCCACAACCTCTGAGCGTTCCCTCTCAGGGACCTCCGAGAGATCTGGTGAGTTCCAGGAGAGTGGCGATGCAGACGTGGATGGATGGAGCTGGAGAGATATTGGAGCTTGTTCAGGTTGGGGGTGGGGGGAGGCAGACAGGCAGATGGAGATGGAGAAGGGGAGCACCTTTTCAGGCTCCTCCACCTGCCTGCCTGAACCTCCACTGTTTGGAGGGAGACCAACAGCTTCTGGGATTCTAACATTCCCACTGTGAACCCTGAATGGAGGGATATCAACTCTTTCCTCTCTGAATGTTCTCCATTTAGTTATGCCTTTTTAAACAAGGACCAGACTTGACTGAAGCTCCCAGGCCTTCTTCAATATTGGCTTCAGAGCTTTTAGAGAAGTTGAAATAACTTCTGTGAGGTCTGTTGTTTTGGCTCTGTCTGCATTTGACTGACCTTGGAGATGGAGTGGATTCCAGGATTGAGCCAAACAAAATCTATCCCAGATTAAGGCCAAGCAATATGTCAGTTAATACCAATCAACAAAGGCAGTGAAAACTATAGTAAGGCCTCACACCTAACTCTCTCCAGTTCTTCCTCTATCACAAGCATTTATTAACTTTGTTCAATAATGGATGTGAACCATGTCCCCTTCGCTCTGAGTGGGGTTGGGGTCCAGGGCAGCAATGCAGAGTTTGCATGACTTACACTAACATGGCAGTGCATTGCTGGGGGAAGGGTCAGGATTTGATGCTTCTGTGTGATCTGCGCTCCTGTCACAGTATGCTGGCAGTGTGGCCCCACCGGTTTCAAGGGAGTCAGGTGCCCCGCAGGAATGCAGAAATGCTGGGGGGGTCAAAGATGCCACACATCAATCAATAGATTTTATTGCATTAGCCGTGTGGCCATAGCATGATATACATAGAAATAACAACATAAAATGGGGGTGGGGAGGTAAAGGTAGATATCGTCCTGGGCGAATACTTAAAGGGAGAAAAAAAAAAAAAAAAGAAATAACCGAAGCAACAGGGGATTTAAAACATCAAGTGACCGATAGTACAAAAGCAAAAAGACAAAAAACTGCTGAGGCTGGAGGAGGATCGTTAAAGGGGTCCTTCAGCTCCTCAGATTTGTCCTAGCTCCATTGTCCTTGTACAATAAAGCTGCTTGGAACTTCGTTCGATTGTGCAGCGTATCGACTGCAGCTGTGGTGTTAAAAAGAAGTTAGTGCCGCTTTCCTCTTCATCACACTGAGCAGGAAGTTAGCTGTCATCTCGGTGATCCAACAATCAGAATCCTGCAAAAGAAGGGACACTATCCAGGGCTGGATTGGGAGATGAAGCTTGTTCATGAGAGGAGTTAAAAACCGAGATCTTTCATCTGTCCAGTTGGGACAGAAGAGCATTACATGTTCCATAGTCTCCAGAGCCGTGTCATTACAGGTGCATGTTCTGTTTGCGATGGGGACTCTGGAATAACGACCCGACAGAACTGCTGTAGGAAAACAGTTGAGACGGGCACAGGTAAAGGCCCTTTGTTTAGCCTCCGAAGAAATTGTGAAACAGTATAGAGGGATTCCTTCAGGGGGAGGAATAGCTAGGGCTAGGCCTGAACACGGCCCTCTTGCATCGGCAGCTGTGTTAGAGAAGTCAAGTTGCTGTAGCTTCTTTTTAATTGAAGGTAGGGCCGCCGGACTAATACACTCTAATTTAAGAACAGTTTTGCAATTCAGATTGTAAAGAAAGCGGAGTTTGAGGTTAATTGTAGTTTTCCAAGGGGAATTATTGATATCTCTTAGGATCAGATTGGAAAAACCACCTCTAATTTGAGCATCCGATGCTAGTAGGTGGGAGCTATAGGAAATGGCTCGACACCATGCTCATTTTACAATTGAGGGCTGAGCGAACTCAAGTCGTAGGGCTGCACCTGAGACGCATCTCGGGACACCGGAAAGAGATCTCAGAAACATATGAAGTGGGCGATCCAAGTTACTTGATATTGCTGTAGTCCATACTTCACAGCCATATAATAATTTAGGAACAACTTTGGCATTAAATATTTGAATTGCTGCTGGAAGGTGTTTGCCGCCCTTCTGGTGGTAAAATCGGACAATGGCATTGGAGGTCGTGGTTGCGGCGAAAAAGGCAGATTGTAGATGGGTGGTCCAGGAGAGATTATAAGTGAATATTAAGCCTAGATATTTAAAGGCTTTTACCTTTTCTAAGCAGCCACCTGTGATCTTAAGCGGCTCCAGCTTGAGTTTGCGGGAATGAGTGAAGTGAAGAACTTTCGATTTTTTATAATTAATATTAAGAGCTTCCGCCTTACAATAGGCGATAAATGCATTAACTGCATTTGCTAGGTCCGCAGCTGTTCTGGATAAGATGACGGCATCATCTGCATAGAAAAGGGAAGCAACGGGGTGACCTGTTAAGTGAGGAGGATACTTAGTTGCTAGCTTCAAAGGGGAAATTGCATCATGAAGATAGAGATTAAACAGTAAAGGGGCCAAGAGACAACCTTGTCGGACGCCCTTGGCCGTTGGGAATGGAGTGGTAAGGGAGCCGTTGGGACCACTTCGGACGCAAGCTGTGGTGTTTGAATAAAGGGAAATAATTAGGGAGAGGAGGTGCGGATCAATTCCCAGATGGGCAAGTTTGGACCATAATCTCTGCCTAGGAATGGAATCAAAGGCGGCCTCCAGGTCCATGAAAGCGACAAATAGGTGGCCTTGCCTTGGTGCAGTGTATTTACTGGCAAGGTGATAAAGAGTTAGACAGTGGTCCATGGTTGATGCTGACTTTCGGAAGCCAATCTGTTCTGGCGGTAGAATGTTCCTCTCGTGGACCCATGAAAGAAGTTCTTCCAGTAGTACAGCGGCAAATATTTTCCCCGGAATAGATAATAAACTGATGGGGCGATAGTTCCTAGGGATGTTTGGCTGGCCGCCTTTGAAGATCGGAACTATTATAGCTTCTCTCCAAGAGTCGGGGATGTCTAGGGCGGAAGAGATAGCGGTGAATACAGGAGTCAGCTGTTCGCTCCACCAAAGAGGATCAGTCAGGAAAAGGTCCAACGGGACCATGTCTGGGCCGGGGGCCTTATTCCTTCGCATGGACATTATGATGTTGAAGATGCGAGTTGAGGTAAAGTTTATTGGAGAAGTGGGACTAAGAGAACAGGAACAGAAGTCCGGCGGGGGGTGAAGGAGATCTGTAAAATGATTTGGAGAAGCGAAACTGGTTGAATAATAGGCAATCCATTCATCAGCGGAAATCTGGGTAGCTGAATTGAGTGGTGCCGAAGGTCTAACTAAGCGCCAGAAGGAGCGGGAGTCATGCCTCTCTACAGCCGAACGAAGAGTGGACCAAGCCTCAAGGATATGCTGCTGTTTCTTGCAATGAATCATGTTTCTGTATGTCCTTTTAATATCTATGAGCTTTGCACGGGTTTGGGGGTCGTTGGAAAATTTGATGATTCTGACCATTTTCCTAATTCGCCAGAAATGCTGGGGGGGTCAAAGATGCCACACATCAACAATGACATTAAGTTAGACTCCAAGGATGTCTGCTTGAGGCTGAAACAGAGCACTCTCAAGTCTCACAGTGAGGGGGGGACTTTGTTCAATATTCTGGAGCGCCATTTCTTTTTGAGGTTCTAATTAGCTTTTCTCTTCATTGCAGATGGTGATGAATTGGAAGGGAAGAACAAGGGGGACCAGAACAGAATCCACATAGCAGAGAAGTCATATAAATATTCAGAGTGTGGAGAGAACATCCATCAGAGCTCCCAGTCCACCTCCCGTCAAAGAAAGAGCTTCGTTAGGAGGAATAGCTTCACTTCACACGAAAGAACAAAGAGTAGGGAGAAATTGTATCAGTGCAAAGAATGTGGAAAGAGTTTCACTCGGAAGGACAGTCTCACTTCCCATCATAGAATTCATGCAGGGGAGAAACCGTATCAGTGTATGGAATGCGGAAAGAGCTTCACTCACAGAGCTGGTCCCGTGTCCCATGAAAGATTCCATACAGGGGAGAAACCATATGAGTGCTTGGAGTGTGGAAAGAGGTTCAGCTGGAAGACAAAGCTCACTTCCCACCAAATGATTCACACAGGGGAGAATCCCTATCCATGCTTGGAATGTGGAAAGAGCTTCACTCGGAAGGACCGTCTCACTTCCCATCATAGAATTCATACAGGGGAGAAACCCTATCAGTGCTTGGAATGTGGAAAAAGCTTCAGTCGGAAGGATGCTTTCACTTTCCATCAAAGAATTCATACAGGGGAGAAACCCTATCAGTGCTTGGAATGTGGGATGAGGTTCAATCGGAAGGACCGTCTCACTTCCCATCAAAGAATTCATACAGGAGAGAAACCCTATCAGTGCTTCGAATGTGGGAAGAGCTTCAGTCAAAGTGCATATCTCACTTCCCATCAAAGAATTCATACAGGGGAGAAACCCTATCAGTGCTTCGAATGTGGGAAGAGCTTCAGTCAAAGTGCATATCTCACTTCCCATCAAAGAATTCATACAGGGGAGAAACCCTATCAGTGCTTCGAATGTGGGAAGAGCTTCAGTGAAAGCACCAATCTCACTTCCCATCAAAGAATTCATACAGGGGAGAAACCCTATCAGTGCTTGGAATGTGGGATGAGGTTCAATCGGAAGGACCGTCTCACTTCCCATCAAAGAATTCATACAGGGGAGAAACCCTATCAGTGCTTCGAATGTGGGAAGAGCTTCAGTCAAAGTGCATATCTCACTTCCCATCAAAGAATTCATACAGGGGAGAAACCCTATCACTGCTTCGAATGTGGAAAGAGCTTCAGTGAAAGCACCAATCTCACTTCCCATCAAAGAATTCATACAGGGGAGAAACCCTATCAGTGCTTCGAATGTGGGAAGAGCTTCAGTCAGGGGATCCATCTCACTTCCCATCAAAGAATTCACACTGAGGGACAACCAAAAAGGAAAAAAGGAAAAATTATTAAACAACCCTTACAAAACACAAGTGTATAAAAAAGAGAAGGGGGGAGAATAACTAAAAATACCCTTTATCACCTTTGTATCATATATATCATATCATTTATCAACCCATAGAAAGCAGGCTCCCCCAGCTCTCCCCTGGGTGCCCCCCTCTTTTCCCCACC
The DNA here is from genome assembly GCF_027172205.1 of Podarcis raffonei. Taxonomy (NCBI): domain Eukaryota; kingdom Metazoa; phylum Chordata; class Lepidosauria; order Squamata; family Lacertidae; genus Podarcis; species Podarcis raffonei. The sequence continues at coordinate 1,495,553 of NC_070613.1, read as the reverse complement.
CTGAGAGATCCTTTTTCCACCCTGAGAGATCCTTCCTTCCCTGCATTCCTTGCAGGTCCCTCCCCCCTCTTCCTGTTTTTGTTGTTGTTGTTTAGTCGTTTAGTCATGTCCAACTCTTCGTGGCCCCCTGGACCAGAGCACACCAGGCACCTCTGTCTTCCACTGCCTCCCGCAGTTTGGTCAAAGTCATGCTGGTAGCTTCGAGAAACAGGTATCTTCCTGTTTTAGATAATTTTTAAACCTTTATTATACCGAAATTTTAAAAATACATACAATATAAAACATTACATTCAAACATTACAGATTATGAATACACAAAAAGTATAAATGAAAGAAAAGAGAGAGAAAAAGTTGAAGAATAGAAAATGATGTTATTTACGATAAAGAAAAGCCTTCCGACTATACTCATTGTACTATTTTGAACTTAAATTTTTTTACACTTTCCTAAATCTTCGCCCCCACACACCTCACATTCTCCTTTTTGGTTCTAGTTTTCTCCAATATTTCCTTATATTAAAGGACTCATTCGATATACTGTTGTTACCTGCTCTGAGCCCGGCTTCAGCTGGGGTGGGCAGGATATAAATAAAATATTATTATTATCTGCCATAAAGCTTTTGTTATCACAGTAATCTTTAAGATATTATTTGATTACTTTCCATTCTTTATTACCATCTTGTATTGTATTTCCTCTTACTGCTCTGGTTATCCTTGCTGCTAATAATAATAATAATAATAATAATAATAATTTATTATTTATACCCCGCCCATCTGGCTGGGTTTCCCCAGCCACTCTGGGCGGCTTCCAACAAAACACTAAAATACAGTAACCTATTAAACATTAAAAGCTTCCCTAAAGAGGGCTGCCTTCAGATGTCTTCTAAAAGTTTGGTAGTTATTTTTCTCTTTGACATCTGGTGGGAGGGTGTTCCACAGGGTGGGCGCCACTACCGAGAAGGCCCTCTGCCTGGTTCCCTGTAACTTAGCTTCTCGCAGTGAGAGAACCACCAGAAGGCCCTCGGAGCTGGACCTCAGTGTCCGGGCAGAATGATGGAGGTAGAGATGCTCCTTCAGGTATCCTGGGCCGAGACCGTTTAGGGCTTTAAAGGTCAGCACCAACACTTTGAATTGTGCTCAGAAACGTACTTGGAGCCAGTGTAGGTCTTTCAAGACCGGTGTTATATGGTCTCGGCAGCTGCTCTCAGTCACCAGTCTAGCTGCTGCACTGTGGATTAGTTGTAGTTCCCGGGTCACCTTCAAAGGTAGCCCCACATAGAGCGCATTGCAGTAGTCCAAGCGAGAGATAACCAGAGCATGCACCACTCTGGCGAGACAATCTGCGGGCAGGGAGGGTCTCATCCTGCGTACCAGATGGAGCTGATAAACAGCTGCCCTGGACACAGAATTGACCTGCGCCTCCATGGACAGCTGTGAGTCCAAAATGACTCCCAGGCTGCGCAGCTGGTCCTTCAGGGGCACAGTTACCCCATTCAGGATCAGGGAATCCCCCACACCAACCCGCTCCCTGTCCCCCAAAAACAGTACTTCTGTCTTTTCAGGATTCAACCTCAATCTGTTAGCCGCCATCCATCCTCCAACCGCCTCCAGACACTCACACAGGAACTTCACCGCCTTCACTGCTTCCAATTTGAAAGAGAGGTAGAGCTGGGTATCATCCGCATACTGATGGACACCCAGCCCAAACCCCCTGATGATCTCTCCCAGCGGCTGCATGTAGATGTTGAAAAGCATGGGGGAGAGGACAGAACCCTGAGGTACCCCACAAGTGAGAGTCCAGGGGTCTGAACACTCATCCCCCCCCCCACTTTCTGAACACGGCCCTGAACTGTAAGTATGCTAGCAATTTGGTTTGCCATTTGAGTTTTAAGGGGATGGTTTCGCTTTTCCAGCTTTTCGCAATTAGAATCCTGGAAGCAGTTGTGGCATACATAAATAATGGTCTATTTGACTTCTTGATTTCCGTTGTCATGATTCCTAACAAAAAAGTCTCCGGTCTCTTGGAACGCGTGAATACTGGAAAACTGTCCTCCTCCTATGTGTGTCCTCTTTCATTCAAAGTAAAGGAATCTTAATATAAAACATACAAATATAGATGAAAAGGAAACTCTCATCTCCCTTTCTGAAAATTATCTGTAGCAACAATTATTCAGAATTTGAGCTCCAGAATAAACCCAGCTGTTGCTGCTGCCATTGTGAGTGCTGGGGAAGGCCGCTCCCTCCTGCAGGCCAATTCCACCAGGCCTGGGGGGGGCCACACCATCATCACAGCTTTAAGGACACTGGTGCTGCTGCAGCAAATGTCAAAACTGTTTTTACATATTTTAAAATGTTTTGAAAGTGTTTTTACTTTGTTGTACCACTGTGAACGGTGGTTTTTATTTATGTATTCTTATTTTGTTTTGGGGTGGGATAAATGTTGAGTGGGGTGGGGATTAGTTTTATTTTAGTATAATTGTTTTTGTTTTAATTTGCGTTACTATTTTGTAAATGGAAGCTAGTATGAGGCTTGGGATTACTACCGTAGTGGGGCGAGGGAGGTATGGCGGTGGGGGCAAATGTCATAGGCGAAGGGGATCGAGTTACAGATATGCTCGTACCCCTTCCAATCTGCGCCCCACCCCGAGGGACGAGGGTAGGGTGAGCAAGGATTACTCACCTCCGTCACTGGTGCTGTGCAATGCCAGGTCTATAGGCAACAAAACCGCCACCCTGCGAGACTTCTTTACCTCGCAGGGGGTCGACCTGGCTTGTGTGACGGAGACCTGGGTGCGCGAAGGAGAAACAGTTACATTACAAGAGATGGCACCCCCGGGTTTCTCCGTCCTCCACCAGTCGTGGACTGTGGGCCAGGGGGGAGGCGTGGCATTATTAATCTGGGAAGATTGTTCTTTCAGGGCTCTACCATCGCCATCGATCCCTGGCATTGAATGTGTTGGCCTAGTGTGGGGCTCCGAGGAGAGCTTGGCTGTCTGTCTGGTGTACCGGCCACCTAGCGCTCCAGCAGCCACCCTGTCAGGCCTACCGGAAGCGGTGGCCGGCTGGGCCTTGAAGTTTCCTAACCTATTGGTATTGGGGGACTTCAACATCCATGCTGATGCCACTCCCTCCTCACAGGCTCTGGACCTGGTGTCTTCCATGGCGACACTAGGGCTCTCCCAGTTTGTTTCGGGCCCCACACATCAAGCAGGCCACACGCTGGATTTGATCTTTGGCGTAGGTATAGATGTGATCATGTCTCCTTCGATGAAGGTGCCATGGTCTGATCACTACGCTCTGAAAGCCAGGATTGACTTTCCACCCCCACCCTGCTTAGGTGGCGAGCCAATTTGGGCTCACCCGCAGAGGCTGATGGACCCTGATAGATTCCGCCAAGCCTTGCGGGACCTTGGTCCCCCTGGCGACTCATTGACTGAGCTTGTTGAGGGCTGGAATACCCAGCTCCTGGCAGCCATTGATGAAATCGCACCTAAGCGCCCTCTGCGACCCCGCAGAAACCAGGCTCCCTGGTTTACCGAGGAGCTCTGGAAAATGAAGCGGGACCTCAGACGGCTAGAGCAAGTATGGCGGGGTGCCCGTGACGGAGCCTCAAGAACATCTTATAGGGTTTTTATGAAAACCTACGAGATGGCAGTGAAGGCCGCTAAGAAGTCTTACTTCTCGGCTTCCATTGCATCTGCTAGCTCTCGCCCAGCACAATTATTTAGTATAATTAGGCCTTTAATGTCCCTGGACGGACAGCCAAATTTAAATAACAATTTGACACACAGCTGTGAGGCATTTGCGAGCTTTTTTGCTGAGAAGGTCCTGTTGCTCCGCCATGACCTCGCTGCCAATTTGGATACAATAAAGGAACTGGAGGCCCCTTGACTGTCCTCGGGCCCAGTATTGGACCACTTTGACCTGGTATCCCCAGCCAATGTGGACAGACTCCTCCGAGCTGGAAAGCCCACCACTTGTTCCCATCAGCCTAGCCCATTAACCTGGTAACCTTATGTCCGAGGCCCTCAAGTCACTTCCATGGCCCTTCTGCGGCTCTTCTTCATATTTGTAACTGCGCTTGCCCTTATCTCCTGCTCGTAATAACTCCAGCCTAGCTACGTCTCTTGCTCGTGGTAGCTCCAACTTGACAATGTTTTTAACCCTTCTCGACAGATCAGATCCTTTTCCGTATTCCTCGCTGCATTCCATGTAGTATTTTAAAGCATGTTTCGAGGGCCTTCCAAAGTTAGGAGCCCCCACAGTCCCAAACATTTCACAGCCCATTGCCATATTTAAAAAGTCCAGACATCCCAACATAGGGGGGTCAATCCAGCCCCCCATTTCCAAACCACGCCGAACTTTCCCTTTCCAGCTCTGGCTTTTCCCAAGTTCATTTGTCCAGTCCACAATATCATACTCCTGTTGAGTCTGTTCTGTCAAAACACACTCCTGGTTTAGTGCCTCAAACTCCTGTTCTGTCAAGACACACTCCTGGTTTGAATCCTGGGTAGGCTCCACATATTTTCTCAAAACCCGGAACCAGGAGAGAGGGACGTTGGATAAAGATTGGATTTGTTTGTATCTTTTTTGTTTGTTTGTTTTTCAGTATGCTTTACAAAGTTGATGAATGTTAGAAAAATGTTGGAAGAAATTACTCGGTTTTAGTAAAGATGTTTAAAGAATTATGAAAGAATATTACGATTATAAGAAGTTAGTAAGGTCTAGATTTTAGCTTTTTAAATTTTAAAGTTTATTCTATTATAGAAAGATAAGACTAAAACAACTTGGGGTAATGTAATGGAAAGGATTTGTTGAGATAATTTATAACTAGGATACAAAGGAAGGGAGGAGGAGGAGGTCTAAGAAAGAAGGTAATGACAGTTAAGGATCTGAAAATAATGAATTTGTTTTTAAATGTCTTCTTTTTTTGTCTTTTTTGTCTTTTTTTTTAAGGGTTTGGGATTGTTGTATTATTGTCATTTTTGTGTCTCTTTTTATTTTGAATTTTTTCTTTTTTCTTCTTTTTTACACAGTGGGAAGGGGTTTGTTCTTTTATTATTATTTTCTTTAATGGTTTGCTTTTTTCATTCTGTAATATTTTGAAAATCTTAATAAATATCTTATTAAAAAAATAATAATAATAAAAAGAAAGCCCACCACCTGTCCTCTCGACCCGTGCCCGTCTTGGCTGATTAGAGCGTGTCCAGATGAGGTGCGGGGCCCCCTAGGGGATATCATCCATTTGTCCCTTGGCACCAGGACATTCCCAGGGGAACTGAAGGAGGCAGTGGTGCGCCCGCTCTTAAAGGAAACATCATTAGATCCCTTAGATCTATCCAATTATCGCCCAGTTTCGAATCTTCTATTCCTGGGTAAGGTGATTGAGAGAGCAGTTGCTGAACAGCTTGGTGGGTTTCTGGATGAAACATCGGCTCTGGATCCATTCCAGTCCGGCTTCCACGCTGGTCATGGGACCGAGACGGCTCTGGTCGCCCTAACAGATGATCTCTGCAGGCAGCTGGATCGAGGCGGGTCCGGGCTGCTGATTCTTCTAGACCTGTCAGCAGCCTTCAACATGGTCGATCACGAACTCTTGGACCACCGCCTTGCCGATGTGGGGATCCAGGGCACAGTCCTTCAATGGCTACGCTCGTTTCTCTCTGGTCGGGGACAGAGGGTGGCCCTTGGGGGGGAATTGTCATCGCGCCACTTCTTGGTGTGTGGAGTGCCTCAGGGTGCGATACTCTCCCTGATGCTTTTCATCATCTTTATGTGCCCCCTCGCCCTGCTTGTCCAGAGTTTTGGGCTGGGCTGCCATCAGTATGCTGATGACTCCCAACTCTATCTGTTGATGGATGGCCATCCTGACTCGGCCCCAGACACACTGACCAGATGTTTGAAAGCTATGGCTGGATGGTTACGTGGGAGCCGGTTGAAGTTAAATCCTTCGAAGACAGAGGTCCTTTGGCTGGGACGGGACGATATGGGACTGGGGGGGGGCAACTCCCATCTCTTGCAGGGGCGCAATTAGTGCCAGCACCGTCCATTAAGAGTTTGGGTGTAGTCTTCAACACCTCCCTTTCCACGGAGGCGCAGATTGCAGCTATAACAAAGGTGGCATTTTTCCATCTCCGCCAAGCTAAGCAGTTGGCTCCTTACCTCTCACCCTGACCTAGCCACTGTGATCCACGCGACGGTCACCTCCAGACTGGATTATTGTAACTTGCTCTACGTGGGGCTGCCCTTGAGACTGACCCAGAAACTCCAGCGGGTGCAGAATGCCGCGGCGAGACTCTTTACGGAGTCCTCGCTGCGAGATCACATTCACCCGGTGCTATACCAGGTGCACTGGCTCCCAATGGAGTACAGGATCAGGTTTAAGGTGCTGGTTTTAACCTTTAAAGCCCTATACGGCCTAGGACCCTCGTACCTATGGGACCACCTCTCCTGGTATGTCCCACAGAGGAACTTACGGTCTTCAAACAAAAACATCCTGAAGGTCCCAGGCGACAGAGAGGTTAGGCTGGCCTCAGCTAGGGCCAGGGCCTTTTCGGCTGTGGCTCCAATATGTTGGAATGCTCTGTCACAAGAGACCAGGGCCCTGCGGGACTTGACATCTTTCCGCAGGGCCTGCAAGACAGAGCTGTTCCACCAGGCCTTTGGTCAGGGCACAGCCTGACTCCCTCTTTTGGCAATCTTCACAGAACTTTAGCCTAATGGTTGCCATCAATTTGATTTGAATTAATTTTATAATGAAATGATTTTAGAAAGTTGTACTATTTTATTGATGTTAGCTACCCTGAGCCTGGCTTCAGCTGGGGAGGGTGGGATATAAATAAAATTTATTATTATTATTTATTATTATTATTTAATATCCAGCCTTTTCCCTTCAATTCAGCAAGATGACCTTGAGACAACAAAAGGCAAATATAATATATCCAGCTGTCTCAGCAGAAAAGAACCTTCCGGAAGGAACCAGTATTTTCCAGTATTTTCCGGTTTCTGCCCTCAAGACTTGAGCCATGACATTTTACCCCTCTGCCAGAAGAGCATCTTTATGCTCCCGAGTTTCTGTGGCAACACTTTTTGGGATGTGGTTCTCTGCAGGAACATTTGTATTTCAATAAAAGCCTATCTTTCCACTTGGACACTTCCTCCTTTTCTTTTGGGTTTCTGTGGGTAACCTCCAGTCTAGGAACCGCTTTTTGAATTCTGCTACATACACATGACTGAATGGAAAAAATAAATTTGAAAGTGATTTATAATGAGACTGAAATACTAAAATTATTAATAGAAACAACTCTTAAAACATTCAAAAAATGAATCAGCGATAAATTTTAAAACATAATTTTTTTCATACTGTTAAGTTCATTTTACAGTTTGTTGGGGGGGGGCATTATTCCAAAGCAGAGCCCATCTTTTTCACAGGATCCTTATTAAACTAGGGAATGTCTGCATGCGATCCCATTTCTACAGCTCACATAAACACCACAGAGAAGGTGGCCGAAGCCTGAAAGGCGAAAGTATCAGCCTCGAACGCAGGACCCAGGGACGCTTTCCCCCGTTTCCGCCATGGAGACCTGGGACCCCTTCTCCTTCGGAAGTGACCTCCAAGGAGGAAGCCAGGGCGGATCAGTCCCTGGAACTTGGAGGCGATTCGTTGACTCATCTGGAAAGATGCTGTATAATTTTCCTTTCCCCGTTTGCCATTTGGGGTTCCCCCTTCCGCACCACAAGGTTCCTCCTGAAGTGATGGACATGAGGCAGGAGTTGATAATGCAGGTGAGCTGTGCACAGGTGAGCTGCATGCAAGCTGCCAGCCAGCCCTGTGGAGCCTTCTTTTATTGACACAAATATGCAAACCCAGGCAGATACATTTTGGACTGTGACCTTTACATATCTTCCAGTCCCGAGATAGTGGGGTGGTACAAAGTTATTTTGGCACCTGTTTCCACTGCATCATTTTCCCTTTGCACAGTGTAAGATGGAGACAAAAGGTCTCCGAGACAAAGGTTACAGACAGGACACTGCAGACTACTGAGACTGTAAAAGGTTAGACAGAGGGTACGATATTCAGACAGCTGGGGCTTGTCTGTGGGGGGGGTGCCCCGCACCCCAAGGTGACGCGAGCAGGCAGACTGTGGCTGCCTGTGGGTGGGGAGTGTGCTCCTTCAGGACCCTGTGATCATCCCTACACCTCCAAGGCCTTGGGGAAGGAAACTAAGGCAGGTTTAGCCATGGCAAGAGGAAGAGCTCTGGTTGCTCCCAAGGGCTCTGCAGGGGATTCTCTCTGCAGGGGGCCTGTCTCTTCCTCTGGCCATTGCAGCCCCCAGGAAGCCGTGGAAGAACGGCAGGAGACCTTCAGCAGAGAACAGCCAAGCTCGGTTCTCTCCACAATGGCTTCCTCTTCTGAGAGCTCCCTTCCTTGTTTGGGCTAGATCAGGAGGAGCCCAGTTCAACCAGTTCCCCAGAGTGCCCCCACTGGGCTCCAGTGGCCCCCTGAGACCTGTAGGGATCCGGAGTGGGGGCAACTGCTGCCTGAGGGGGAGGAACAGATGTCTTGGCCCATCTGGGGGGGGCAAGTGAGGGCCATCCAGAAAGGGCTCCTGAAGCTGAAGAAGCAAAGGAGATTGCAACTGCTGTTCAGGAGAGGATACCACCGGTATATAAGAAACTAGAGGACCATGATTTGACTTTGTCTATGCTGGAACTTCAAGGGAAAGAGAGGAACTTAAGACTTCGGGCAGTACCAGAAAAAGAGCAGGACAATTTGGTGGACTATCTTACAAAGGAACTTACAGAATTTTGGCAAAAAGACCTGGGGAAGGAAGAAATTAAGATAGTGAGTGCCTTTAAGATTGGCAGGAAACAAAGAAAGAACAGAGCAAGGGATTGTCTGATTACTTTAAGAACAAAGGAAGAAAGAGATAAAATTTTGAATCTACAGTACCAAAGAACCCTAGAAATTGAGAACTCTTTTGTGGAAATCTTCAGGGATATACCTAAACTTATATTGGATGTCAGGGCCCACTACAGAGATGTGGTGGACCTATTGAAAAGGAACATAATTCCCTTCAGATGGGAGTTTCCCCAAGGTTTATCTTTCAAATTTAAAGGAAGGAAAATAAGAATAAGAACTGTGGAGGATAAAGACAAATTTTTGAATGATCACGAGGAGAATCTACAGAAGGGAGTGATTGGAGAGGAACCAATCGTCTCAGAAGAAATTCGAGACATAGCAAACTTATCATTTGGACTTTCTGAACCGGGGAAAGACACACTACATACAGAGGAAGAACAACAACTGGGTGCAGTTGGTGGGAGTAAGTAATTCACTGTGGCTCTGCAACTTCTAAGCTGGAATTGTAATGGTCTTAATTCCCCCCGAAAGAGGAAAAGTGTATTTCGTATATTAAGAAAAGAACAATTGGATTTGATTTGTCTACAGGAAACACATATAATGAGGCTCCACAGGAGGTTGCTCATAAATAAGAGATTGGGACAAGAGTTTATTTCATCTGACAAGGTTAAAAAAAAGAGGAGTTGTGATATATGCAAAGGAGAAACTCACACCGAAACAAATTTTTAAGGATGAGCAAGGAAGATATTTGGCTATTGAAATCCAACTACAAGGAGAGAAATTTCTGATTGTAGGGGTCTATGCACCGAATGAGGGGAAATCTGAATTTTTTAAGAAGTTGCATGAAGTTCTTTTGGACTATATGGACTATAATATAATCTTAATGGGAGACATGAATGGAGTGGTTTCTACAAATATGGACAAGGCACAAAGACAGGTAATTACCAAAGATGGTAGATTACCAAAGACTTTCTTTGAATTGACTGACAATATGGACTTGATTGACATTTGGAGAACTAAGAACCCCCTGGGGAGAGAGGGAACTTTCTTCTCTGAAGCTAAGATGACATGGACTAGAATTGACCAAATTTGGATTACTAGAGGAATGGCACCAAAGATAAAGAAAGTGGAAATCTGCCTTAAAACTTGCTCAGACCATAACGCTGTAAAGATGGAGATGAAGCAAACAACACCCGGCTCCTTTCGATGGAGGATGAATGACACCCTATTTAGAGATGAAGAAGTATACAAAAAGGCCCAAAAAACTTTGAGAGACTATTTTGAAATAAATTTGGCTACTAATGTTGAAAAAAGAGTAATTTGGGATGCCAGTAAAGCCGTGATGAGAGGGTTTCTGATTCAACAGAATGCAATAAAGAAGAGAAGTAGAAATGAGAAAAAAGACAAAATTCTGGAGAAAATAAAAGGAGAGAAAAAACTGAGAGTTAAGCCAAAGTCACAGGAGATCCTGAAAGAAATAAAGTTGCTTCAGGTACAATACATGGAATTGATGAACCAGGAAATGGAATGGAAAATTAAACAAATGAGACAGAAGACATTTGAATCAGCAAACAAATGTGGGAAACTACTAGCATGGCAGCTGAAAAAAAGACAAAAATTAAATACAATTACAAATCTGGAAGTGGAAGGAAAAGATATACATAACCCAATTGAGATTAGAAACTGCTTCCAGAAGTATTTTAAACAACTATATGCACAAGGGCCACAGAACGAAATGGACATAGATCGATTCTTGAAGATAAATGGATTACAAAAAATTTCACAAGAAAGTAAACTTATGTTGAACTGTAAAATATCTGACCAGGAGATAGAAGGTGCCATTCAAAATATGCAAGTAGGCAAATCTCCAGGACCGGATGGGTTGTCTTCCTGCTACTATGGACTTTTGAAAGAGTGGTTATTGCAACCTTTGAAGGAAGTGTGCAATGAAATTTTGGAGGGGAAAAGGGCACCAGAATCATGGAAAGAGGCTTACATTACACTAATACCAAAAACAGAGACTGAAAAGACTCAACTTAGGAACTACCGTCCCATATCCTTATTAAATGTGGATTACAAAATCTTTGCTGACATTTTAGCTAAGAGACTGAAAAAAGTACTGATTGAGGAGATTCATAAGGACCAAGCGGGCTTTCTTCCGGGTAGACATCTTTCTGATAATTTAAGGAATATAATTGACATTTTGGAAAAGCTAGAAGTGAACATAAATACTAAGGCAGTTTTGATATTTGTGGACGCGGAGAAAGCCTTTGACAACATTTCTTGGAGCTTTATGAAAAAGAACCTACAGGGTATGGGGGTAGGCCATGGTTTTGAGAATGGTATTGGTGCAATATATTCAGAACAAACGGCCAAACTAATTGTAAATAATGTGATTACAGAACAGTTCAAGATAGAAAAAGGGACACGACAGGGATGCCCAATTTCCCCTCTTGTGGGAGCCAGAAAGCCCTGGCCGAGGTTTGTAGTGCCACCTGGTGTCTTGCTGACCCAGTGACCAGCATGTCTGTGCCTTACCAGGTATTAGAATTGTATTGACCTTAAAAGGAGTTGTGTTTCCTCTGGGCAGTGTTGACCCTATATGGTGTGGGTGGGTTTAAGCTTGGCCGGATGAGGTAACATGACACACTGGGATGCAGCCATGCGGCTGGAGAGAACAAAGGGTAATAAAAACGGACTGGAGAGGAGAAGATGTCTGAAAGAGCTGCTCCATCAGTCCAAGGAAATAAGCTAGCTCTCTGCGTCTTTATTTTATGCTGAATTGCGCCACTTGGAACAGCGGGACTGCTACAAGTGGTGCCCCGTGTGAGGCTGAATAAAAGAATACGGCTGAGGGTTTTAAAAGAGAAAAAACAAGCAACTTGAAGCAAGCAGTCTCAGATAGACTGAGAGGATTTTAAAAGACACTGTGAGAGGATTTTCGATCCAAGCAGTGGATATCATCGGCTCATCGCGCCCGGCAAGGGTTTCACAGCGCTGAATTCATCTTTTAAAAAGATCCAGGTGAGACCGATCCCTTTTCTCTCTCTTTATATATTGATTTTAGAAAAATGGGCAGCTCTTTGACTACTCCCCAACAGAAATTTTTAAAAGACTTAAAATTTCTCCTCTCCTGCAACAAATTGGAAGTTCCTGAGGGAGATTTGATACAGCTCATTCTGGCAATTGATGAACATTGCCCCTGGTTTCCTGCAGAAGGAACTTTGGAATTAAAACATTGGGATGATATTGGAACACATTTTCATGGGCTTCCCAGCATTGGTGTTCGGAATTTAAATGCATGGTGCAAGGTTCGATATGCTATGGATTCTTTATCACCAAAAAATATCTCCATGGCTGCATTGCCAACACAGGCTCCAGCTTCCTTAATTCAGCCTGCTGTCCTGCCATGTGTTCCAGCCCTTGCTTTGCCTGCAGCCCCAGATCCCAAACCTCCAGACTGCAGTTCCTCACCAGAAGACCCAAATCTGCAAAAATACCGTGGTCTGGCTGGAAATGATCCTGCTCTTTCAGCAGCAGCAAAAGCAGCTACCCCTTTGCAACGTGCAGTATTTGCCTGTTCCTTAACTCAGGATACTATGGCATTCGCTGGTGTTCCAGCAGGAATTCAAGCCCAGCTTTTGGTTCCAGATGAATTCAAGCTTTTGGCACGTACAGTTTTACCCCCATCAGCTGGTGTATTATTTGCTCACGAATGGGAAATTGCCTGTGGTGCTTATGCTCCTGCTTTACTGCAACAAATCAGAGGAAAAAATCCTAATCCTACCCTCGCAGATGTGATGGATGCTATGATGGAGCATGGCCCCATTGCTCAGGCTTCAGTACAAGCCACACTGCTGCAGATCTTATTGAGGGATACAGCTCTTGCTGCTAAACAAGCAATGAGAAAAATCCCAGAACCTAGAGAATCATATCCTTCCTTTATGGACAGGCTGATTACAGCAGTGAGTAGCCAACTTGAAAATCCTGAAGCCAAACAAATAATTATCAAACAATTGGCCTTTGAAAATGCCACTGAGGATTGTAAGGTTGCGTTGCGCCCGATAATACACCTTCCTGCCATTGATACAGCTACGATGCTACGCATTGGTCAGTCTGTTGGTACAGCCACCCACAAGGCTCAATTACTGGCAGCAGCACAAGATAAAAACCAACCTGTAGCTATCAATACAGCGTTTCCAGCGTGGCAAACCAAGATCACTGATACCTCAGTGTGGGTAGAACAGTGGCCTCCACCAAAAGAAAAAACCGCAGCAATGGCACCATCTCGTTTCTGAACAGCTTATCTCTGAACAATTGACTTTTAGCTACATTGAAACATTTCTATCCCACTGGATCCAGCAGACAGGAACAGTTTGCTTTTACATTGCCAGTATATAACAATTTGCAATCCACCCAGTGATATCAGTGGATTGTTCTGCCACAACAGCATGCGGAACTCCCCTACACTTTGCCAAAATTTTGTGAATGAAGCATTGAAACCTTTCCGCATGCGCCACCTAGAGGTGCTGAACACAAGCTGCATCTGGCAGTATTTGCTACACCATTGTTGCCAACAGGAAATTTATATGCTCAGACGGACAAGAAGAAGACTATCTGCATTATAGAATGGTTACATTTACCTCATACCCCTTTGAAGAACATTTATTCCGCAAATGAATCCACATCAGACAATTGTTATCAAAGGACGTTCACGTGCTATAACTTTGAGCAGTTTTGATGTTGCATCAATTTATATGCCATTTTCACAGACTGAACAGCAGCATTTATTGATCACAAATGCTGCCATGCAAATTGCTTTGGCTGATTTTATAGGTGTCATCATTTTTAATCCTCCAAAGGATGATCGTTTGACATTTCTGACACAAGTCACTTATGTTTTGACAAACCCTTTATCTCTCACACCTCTCCCCTCTGCACTAACCCTTTTCACGGATGGAACGAAAAATAGGGGGGTGGTGACATGGGAAGAGGGAGGAAAATGGAAAAGTTATTTACCCCTCCACAGACTTCTGCCCAGCGAGCAGAGCTAGCGGCTGTGATTCTTGCCTTTCAATCCTTTCCTACTCAATCTTTCAAACTTATTGTGGATACTCAGTATGTATATCGCTTTTTGCTATTTTACCAATATCTTATATAACTCCTTCTTTGGATTCTGACTTGTTTTCCTTGTTTCTTGCCCTGCAAGCCTTACTTCAGCACACTATCCGCTGTTTCTAAGTCATGGGTAAACCTATGCGTATCAAAACTGATAATGGTCCAGCATATATTTCTAAAACATTTTCGGAATTTTGTATGTTGTGGAATGTGAAATTAACTCATGGTATACACTTTAACTCCATAGGGCAAGCGATAGTGGAAAGAGCGCACCTGACGTTCAAAACACTATTGCTAAAACTGCTTGGCGGCCGAAGCATTCGAACAGCACTCATCCCTTCAGCAGTTCACCAAGTTCTTTTTGTGCTTAACCATCTTTTATATCCACATAATAGGACCCATACTCCCGCGGAATTGCATTTTAGGAAGGAGGAGGCACTCCCCCGCCCCTTGGTGGTGTACAGACGCTTGCCTGATCCCGCATGGCATGGACCTGTCCCGCTGATCACGTGGGGACGAGGGTACGCGGCAGTGGACGTCGAGGACAAGCCTTTGTGGGTTCTAGCTCGATGCGTGCAGCCATGGCAAGTCCCTTCAACTGCAGAAGTGCCTTCCTAACCATTTGCCTTGCCATCCTTTGCTGCACCATTATACAAGGAAGAGAAGCAGACGACACAGTCCAGTTGAAACCACCATATTTCACCTTATCGGCTGGCAAGCAGCAGTTGCCTGAATCCTACACTGGCTGGCAGTATTCACGGCTCAGCCACTCTCGAACTAGAAGAACAGTGTTGTTGAATAAGACTTTTACGGGTGAAAATTATCATAAGATATGGAGGAATAATATTTTTGTACAAGTTATGATTAAGTTTACTAGTCTATTGCATGCTTCTAAATGTTGGGTATGTATGCCTGCCCCCAGTTATTTTCAAATTAAAGAGGGGGAAGAAGCATGGGGCATATATCCAAACTGTAAATATACATTGAAATTCATGTTTAATAGCTCTTGTTCTCTTACAGGAACATACAGTGACCAATCTCAGTGCTATAGAAGTGACACCAGTGCATGGCTAATAAACTAGAAAAGAAGCCTACCATGCAGCATGGAATCAGAATTCTTACATTCTTGGCTTCCAGATGGAAGTTGGCTTCGACATTTATTGATTATAGTGATTATTATAGTAGTTATTTGCATTATTTTGTGTTGCTATATACAATGTATTCATTCTTTTTGTGTTGCTATATACAATGTATTCATTCTTTAATTTCTGTATGTACTGCATGGTTCTCCAGTCCACGGCCCGCTTCCGGTGTCAAAAGAGTCGCTTCTCGCGCTCGACAAAGCCATTGGTACTGATATATATGATTATGATTAAAATATAAAGAAAGAGGGCATGTGGGAGCCAGAAAGCCCTGGCCGAGGTTTGTAGTGCCACCTGGTGTCTTGCTGACCCAGTGACCAGCATGTCTGTGCCTTACCAGGTATTAGAATTGTATTGACCTTAAAAGGAGTTGTGTTTCCTCTGGGCAGTGTTGACCCTATATGGTGTGGGTGGGTTTAAGCTTGGCCGGATGAGGTAACATGAGACACTGGGATGCAGCCATGCGGCTGGAGAGAACAAAGGGTAATAAAAACGGACTGGAGAGGAGAAGATGTCTGAAAGAGCTGCTCCATCAGTCCAAGGAAATAAGCTAGCTCTCTGCGTCTTTATTTTATGCTGAATTGCGCCACTTGGAACAGCGGGACTGCTACACCCTCTGCTCTTTATATCGGTCCTGGAGGTTTTGCTGAATATGATTAGAAGGGACCGGATGGTTAAAGGGATACAGGTCGGAGCAAAACAATACAAACTGAGAGCTTTTGCAGATGATCTGGTACTTACATTACAGGAGCCAGAATCTAGTACTAAAAGAGTTTTAGATTTAATTCAAGAATTTGGTCAGGTTGCTGGGTTTAAATTGAATAAGTTAAAAACCAAGGTTCTTGAGAAAAATTTAACACCGATTGAGAGAGAGAAGTTTCAGAATCAAACAGGTCTGACTGTGGTTAAGAAAGTGAAATATTTGGGGATTAATATGACAGCTAAAAATGGGAATTTGTTTAAAGATAATTATGAAAAATGTTGGGCTGAGGTGAAAAAAGATTTAGAAATCTGGTCGAATCTGAAGCTTTCCTTGTTGGGTCGAATTGCAGCTATAAAGATGAATGTATTGCCCAGAATGTTGTTTTTGTTTCAAACACTGCAAATTTTGGACAAAATGGACTGTTTCAAGAAGTGGCAGAAAGACATTTCTAAATTTGTCTGGCAGGGCAAGAAGCCTAGAATAAAATTTAAGATACTAACTGATATAAAGGAAAGAGGTGGATTTGCCCTGCCAGACTTTAAACTCTATTATGAATCAGCAGCATTCTGCTGGTTGAAAGACTGGCTGCTTCTTGAGAACACAGACATTTTGGACTTAGAAGGTTTTAACAACGTTTTTGGTTGGCATGCATATTTGTGGTACGACAAGGTTAAAGCACATAAAGCTTTTAAAAATCATATTGTCAGGAGAGCATTGTTTAAGGTTTGGACTAGATATAAGGATCTTTTGGAAAATAAAACTCCAAGGTGGTTATCACCAATGGAGGCTAAGGCTCAGAGAAAACTTAATATGGAGGCCAAATGGCCAAAATACTGGGAAATTTTGGAACAAGAAGGGGACAGACTGAAATTGCAGAGTTTTGAGAAACTGAAAGATAAAGTGCGAGATTGGCTTCATTATTACCAGATAATGGAGGTTTACAATTTGGATAAGAAAGTTGGTTTCCAGGTGGAAAAATCTAAATTGGAAATAGAACTGCTAGAATCCAAAACTAAAACTTTGTCAAAAATGTATAACTTGCTGCTGAAATGGAATACTCAGGATGAGACGGTCAAATCTGTAATGATTAAGTGGTCACAAGACGTTGGTCATAATATTATGTTTGTTGACTGGGAACAGTTATGGACCACCGGGATTAAATTTACGGCATGTAATGCCTTAAGAGAAAATATTATGAAAATGATATATAGGTGGTACATGACCCCAGTCAAGCTTGCAAAAATCTATCATTTGCCCGATAATAAATGTTGGAAATGTAAGGAAACTGAAGGTACATTCTTTCACCTTTGGTGGACGTGCCCTAGGATTAAGGCTTTCTGGGAAATGATATATAATGAATTGAAAAAGGTATTTAAATATACCTTCTTGAAGAAACCAGAGGCCTTTCTCTTGGGCATGGTCGGCCAATTGGTGGCAAAGAAGGATAGAATTTTCTTTATGTATGCTACAACAGCAGCAAGAATACTCATCGCAAAGTATTGGAAGACGCAAGATCTACCCACTCTGGAAGAATGGCAGATGAAACTGATTGACTGTATGGGACTGGCAGAAATGACGAGCAGAATCCGTGACCAGGGAGAAGAGTCGGCTGAAGAAGATTGGAAAAAATTTAAGGACTATTTACAGAAATATTGTAAAATTAAGGAATGTTGATGGTGTTGGATTGAAATTGAGTGGTTTCTAGCTGTAAGGTTATAAATGAATACAGATGGGAAAAAGGGTTTGAAAAATAAGGTAATAATATAAGCTGTAATGCTTTAAATGAAGGATTTGCTGAACAAATAATCTTAATTGGAATACGAGGAGGAGAAGTATGGGGAGGTCTGAGAAATTTGTTATGGAAAAGTACGTTTTATGAACTATATGTCTTTTTTAATGTTTTTGTTTGTTCTGTTTTTGTTTGTTTGTTTAAAAAATTGGAAAATTTAATAAATATTTAAAAATAAAAAAAACAGAAAGGGCTCCTGGGACCCCGAGGGGCCAGAAGGGGAGTCTCCAGCCTTGTCTGGGGAAGAGCCCCGCTTTCCCCTAGGCCTGCAGGTGGAGCACTTCTGCTTGTTCTGGCTCTTGGGGTGACGAAGGAAGCTGGTCTGGGGGTCAAACTCCCCTGAGGTGAGGGAACCATGCACCTCTGAGGGGATAAAGCCCTTCATCTTCTTTGGCCTCAGAGACAGAGAGGGGATTTCCCTCCTCCTGTTCTGGCTGAGAACCTGGCAGATCCCCCAAGTCAGCTTGCCTGGCATTTCCCAATGGAGAGGCCTCTTCCGTTGGGACAACATGGCGAGGAGAGAGGCTGCCCTGCGGAGGCAAAGCCATCAGGGCAGGAAGGCGGCTGAGGATGCCCCATGAGCGCTGGCACCCGAAGGTGCCGCCCTCCTTCAGCTGGGAGGAGAGACCCGAGAGCGTGGGACTCGTGAGGCCCACAGGGAAGCCATGGCGTCTCTGGGAGCGGCTGGGGCTTCCAGAAGAAACAACATGGCATTCCCGCCTTTTTTGGAAAAGGGCGGGAAACGCCATATCCTGGCCCTGCCGCCTCTGTGGGCTCCTCCTGGGCCTGCCTGGCCATGGGGGGGGGGGAAATCCAGCTGGCCCCCAAAACAATGGGGGGAAAGAGGAACAGGAAGAGATGAAGGAGAAATGAAGGAGAAGCTGGGAGGGGGAGCAGCCAAGAGGGAAACTCAGGGGGAAAAGTCCCTCAGGAAACCAGGCGAAGGAGAAGACCAGGCCCAGGGAAATCTGAAAGGGGATTGGCCAGCTGTCCAATGGAGAGGCTTCTGATTGGTCCAGCCCCGCTCTTGGGTGGGAAATGGGGTCAGATGGTTCTGGGAGCCCAGTATAAAGTGGTTTTGAAATATTCTCAGTCGCAAAGTGATTTCATGCTCTTTATTCAGCTCGTAGTGGTGAGGAGGAATGAATGAAAGTCCCCTCAAAGTATCTGCTTTATATACATTATTTACACAATGGGCTGCACATGATTGGCTAATTCCGGAATTCTACTGTAAGCTAATCAGGTTGTGGATTCACTTCTATCTGGAGCATGATTGGGTGGTTCCTGCCAACCAATCATACTGCTGCATTGTTCTAGGACCAATCAGACTACTGCATTCTGAATCTTATTGTTCTAGGACCAATCAGACTGCTGCAGTTTGGATTCTATTCAACTCAGTACGTAACAGGTTTTCTGGCCGGAAACACAGGGAGAGGATGACAGGTGTCCCTCTTGCTTTGAACTGGCGTCGGGAGTCGGGAGGAAGAGTCCCGTGGTGAGGGGCTGCGCCCTGAGCAACATGTGCCCCCTCCCTCCCTCCCCCTTTCCTGCCTGTGGGATTTTTACACTGGGGGGGGGGGCTTCCACATCTGCCACTCTTCCAGGTGGCCTTGCCACAAGAGGGAGGGGCTGCACGGAGCAACATGACCCCCTCCCTCCCCCATCCTGGGCTTCCCCTTTCTTGCCTGTGGGGATTTTACACTGGGGGGGGGGGCTTCCACATCTGCCACCCCTTGATCGCGTGGGCGTTTCATTCCTTGCATGGGACACTTCCTCCTCTCTTTTCCTGGGCTGAAAAGAGGGGGCATCTCCTGTCTGGGAAGCCGCCCCCTCCATCCTTCCCCCCCCCCCCAATCGCTGAGCTGGGGGGTTTTCCCCGGGGGGGTGTGTCTTGATGGAGCCATTTCTGAGCCCAAGACACCTCCTGCCACTGCGCAGACTTCCGCCTCTTCTCCATCCCAGCCTTTCCTTGGGATCCTGGAGCCTCTCTTTTGGGGGAGAGCCAAGGTAACCCCCCATGGCCACCCTCGTCTCCCTTGCTGTTAGTCTGCTTCGATGTGGGCTCCTTGGGGCAGAGGCCTTGGCACAGAGGGAGGGAAGCAGGGGCAGCCCCTTGAGCGCAGGCGCAGAAGCAGGAAATCTGCGCGCATGGAGAGGGAGGGGAGGATTTGGTGCCCTCGGCTTCCCAAGGGTTAAAAGGAGCCGAGCTGGATTCCTAGAGAGCCCAGGAAGTGAAGGTCCTCCCTGGCCAAGTTCCCTTCCTGCAAGCCGAGAGGAGGCTGCTTTCTTCTCTCCCTTTGCAGAAGCTTCCTGGGTGAGTCTCCTCTCTCTTCCCCCTGAGGGTGCCGTGGGGAGAAGGGGGTCCCAGGGGGCAGGGAGGGGGCATGGGGGTCCCTGCTCAGATCATGCGCGGTGGGGGGAGACCCCCAAGTCAGAGAGCGGAGGGGAGAAATGGCAGGCAGGAGTTGGGGTGAGAGGGGCGGAGAGGAGGAGGCTGGACAAGGGGCAGCAAAGGGGGGAAGGAAGGTGGGGCGCCCGGGGTGGAGGGAGGCGCTCCCCGGCTCGCGCCCTCCTAGCCGGGAGGTCGTCAAGTACCTTTGGCTGCTTCGTTCCTGTGCTTCAGGTAGAGTTGCACCTTTGGTTGGGCAAAATACAGGTGTGGGGGGGCGGCGGGGTGTAATTGGGGGGCTACAGATTCCTTGACCTGGTGCAGAAATCCCTTCAAAGCAATCCGTGACCCCCTGGACCAGAGCACGCCAGGCCCTCCTGTCTTCCGCTGCCTCCCGCAGTTGGGTCAAACTCATGCTGGTAGCTTCCAGAACACTGTCCCACCATCTGGTCCTCTGGCGTCCCCTTCTCCTTGTGCCCTCCATCTTTCCCAACATCGGGGTCTTTTCCAGGGAGGCTTCTCTTCTCGTGAGGGGGCCAAAGTCTTGGAGCCTCAGCTTCAGGATCTGTCCTTCCAGTGAGCACTCAGGGCTGATTTCCTTCAGAATGGAAAGGTTTGATCACCTTGCAGTCCATGGGACTCTGCACCATAATTCAAATGCAATGTAATGCAATCCGTTAGAATGATCCAATGGAACCTCACAGTCACTGCAAACATTCCAGCAACAATATTGACAGGAAATCCTCCTTACCTGCTGGATTTCTGCCTGCCAGAATGATGTAGAAACCCAGCCCAAAAAGTGGGGAGGGGGGATGGTGGGAGAGAGAGCAACAAAGCCTGCTTCTCTTCCTCATAGATTGGCATACCCCAGGGCACCGAGGTCCCTTTGGTTCCCCCATGAAATATTTGAGGCCCCCACCCCGTTAATGGGCATTGCCATTCAATTGGTGTGTGCATGCTGCATCTTGTGGTCAGTTTTGCAGGGTGGGGCTTACTTGGGTCCATGGGCGTCCGATGGGGAGAATGAAATCCTTAATTAAATGAGATTCTGCCCCTTAACATAAATCCTGGCTATGCCCGATACCTGCTCCCTCCTAATATTTTATTCAAGTTGGCACCCCTGATTGACTGTAGCTGTTCACTGCTGCAATTATTATTATTACAATTAAGTTTGTATCCTGCCCTTCGTCCAAAGATTACAGGGCGATTCACAACATAAAAATGCAAAATTAGAACACCAAATGCATAATGAAACAAAGACAAAGGCAATGACCTCTCCTCCCACAAACATATTTAAAAGGCCATAGAATGCTAACCAGCCAAAGGCCCAGTTATAGAAAAAGGCTTTTTGCCTGGCACCTCAAGATGTCAGGAAGGTGCCAGGCGAGCCTCCCTTGGGAGACCTTCCCCCGAATGGGGAGCCACTGCAGAAAAGGTTCGTTTTTGTGTTGCCACCACCCAGACCTCTCGTGGAGAAGGCACGCAAAGAAGAGGCTGGATGGCCATCAGTCAGGGATGGTCTAGTTGAGACTGCTGCATTGCCCCAGGGGGTTGGCTAGATGACCCTCAGGGGTCCCTCCCTACTCTACAACTCTGGCGCAGGTTTCTGAAGATTTTAAGGTACAAGTTGGATGCAGGGGGTGCATAGGATTCTAGCCCATCTTACGCACCGTCGGCTCAGGAATAAGTCCCGCTGATCATGATGAGACTCCCAGGCGAGTAGATTGCTGCTGTGCAACCCTGCTTTTTAAATGTTTTCCTTTTCAGATAATACAGAGCATGGTGAAATCCCAATAAATAGTGCCTTTGCTAGACTCTTTTCAGGCACCTGCTAAAAGCATTCTTGTTTAGGCAAGCTTACTCAGATGCTCTGGAAGCTGAAGTAATTTTAATCTGTTTTAATAGTTTAGCTTTTGTATGTTTTAAAGTAGCGTTGTTAATTTTTCTTGATTTTACTGCTGTGATATTTTTTTGTTTTTGGTTTTGGTAAACAGGTTTTTAAAAATAAACTTTATTAAATAAACAATAAATATAAATAAAATTACAGAAGCCAAAACAGAACTCATCCTGTAGATTTAAGTATCTGTCCCCAGTGGCCTACTTGTTATCAGAGGCCCAGAATCCACATTCCTTTGTAAGAAATTATGAAATAAAGTCAAAACATTTTTGCAGGCCAAAAGAAAATATCAATATGGGGGCGTGACAGGAAATTTTCTGCACCGGGTACCACCTGACCTTGCTACGCCACTGCCAGGTGGTGCATGGGGGTCCCTGTTCAGATCATGCCTGGTGGGTGAAGATCCCCAAGTCAGGGAGTGGAGGCCAAGCCAGGCCAGGGAGGGGCGAGTTCGCAGGAAGTCTGCAGCTCTGTTGCTCCTTTGGATCCAGATGCTGCCTTCCTTTTGGGGGAGGGGGCTTTGGGTCAAGGAAAACTGGGCATGCAAAGAACCCCCCTTCAGATTGGGGGATAAGTCACATTTGTTAACAGAGGCTGTAGCCAGACGGGAACAATTGCACATGGGAGGAGCACAGGGAGAAGACAAGCCCTTCTGCATCTGCAGCAGCACAACTGGACCACTTCCTCTGTCCCAGATGCAACAAAACATGTCTCTCCCCTATTTAGACTAAACAAGTAGACGAACTAATGTGAAAGCAAATTTCAGATCTGTCCTCAGGAAATGCTAAAGAAGGATAAAAGACTCCTTCTCCCAACCTTATGGGACATATGAGGAGGGATTATCAGTCATTGGGTGGCTTGTACTATTAACAGAGGACATGGAACACATAAAATCCTTTTTGGCTAACTGTAATAAAATTCTAACCATCCTGAAAGGTACTTGTAAAGCCTTCTGGAAAAATCTAGCAGAGCGTCTGTGGGTTTTGATAAACAAGAAATGGAAATTGGTGCAGTCTCAAAATAGGCTAGTTCTATCAAGCTACCCTAAGCCTTTGGGAATCTTGTCACAAGAGGAGTGTAAAGCTCACCTCTGGAGTTTATAAAGGGTATACATGCCTGGTGTTCTTAAGAACACCAAAGATTTAGGACATGTGGAAGATCTATACTTTGATGGCTTCCATGCCAGGGTGGGGGCCACATTTTGAGACTGGAGACTTGCGAAAATCGTGTATAAACACACACAATATTTAAGGAGTGGTGTATTCATCTCATGATATTTCAGAAATGTGGCATCACCAGCTCCTCTGCTTCCACATACAGATTTGGTCCCCAGGCAACCCCTGACAGAACCAAATAGGGCCACAACATCTGCCTGGCTTGCAGTGAGAGAGCTCAAAGAGTGTGAACTGGGCTCTCCATACAAAGCACCTAGCATGGGGGCACCTACATGTAATAGCTACTCGTCGATTTTCCCATGCTCTGGGGTTGCAGTTATCAGGATTGGGGACAGGGTGGTGACTGGTTTTGCCACCAAGTTCTGTCCATAAGCCCCACTGAGTTCAATGGGATCTACTCTCTGGTCACTACTGTGCAGACCATGCCAGCCTTAGGAAGTGGAGTGAGGAGCAACCAGGTGAAATTGGAACCACTGGAGATGTTTAGAAAAAGGGCTTCTGTTGGGAAGGGGCTGCCCCATTTGTGCTTCTCCAGGGGCAGGAGAATATCTAGGGCAGGAGAATCCCTGCAGGGCCTCTGAGGTTCTCTTTGCTTCTTCCTCTCTCCCAGGTTCCTCGACTCATCAGGAAGGATGAAAGAGACGGATCCTGCAAAGCTAGCGAGGATGGAAGGGGGAAGATGGACGGTTGACCTGGTCAGGTTGTCTTCCGCATCCCTCCCCACAACCTCTGAGCGTTCCCTGTCAGGGAACTCTGAGAGATCTGGTGACGTGGATGGATGGAGCTCGAGAGGTATTGGGGCTTGCTCAGCTTGGGGGTGAGGGGAGGCAGACAGGCGGATGGAGATGGCGAAGGGGAGCACTTTTTCAGGCTCCTCCACCTGCCTGCCTGAACCTCCACTGTTTGGAGGGAGACCAACAGCGTCTGGGATTCTAACATCCCCACTGTGAACCCTGAATGGAAGGATATCAACTCTTTCCTCTGTGAATGTTCTCCATCTAGTCATGCCTTTTTAAACAAGGACCAGACTTGTCTGAAGCTCCCAGGCCTTCTTCAATATTGGCTTCAGAGCTTTTAGGGAAGTTGAAATAACTTCTGTGAGGTCTGTTGTTTTGGCTCCTGTCTGCATTTGACTGACCTCGGAGATGAATGAATGAATGAATAAGTTTATTACGGTCATAGACCAGAAGAAAAAAAAAAAAAAAAACCAACATAAAGACAACAGTAGTTTACGAGGGAATGATGGTGTCAATTAAAAGTTGTAAAATTATACATAAAAACAATGCACATATGCACACACACCCACACACACGCACATATATACTCATATATGCACTACCATATATGTGTAGACTTAAAAAGAAAAAGAAAAAAAGAAAAAAAAAAGGGGGGGGGCTTGTCCAAGAGTCAGATCTTTTACTTTTTTACAACTAATGCCCTCCGCTTGATCGCGGCCGCAGAAAACTTGGCCACTTTCAGTGTTACTTCTGGGTTTTTATCTCCTAGTAGGATTTTCAGCCGCTGGGATTCAGATCGACCTGGAAATTTCTGGACGATAGGAGAGATAAACAATGACCTGATGTCCCCGTAAAGGTCGCAGTGTAACAACACATGTGAAGCCGTTTCCACCTCCTTCAGACCACATGGGCAAACTCGTTCGGCATAGGGTGTGCCCTCGTATCTGCCCTTTAGTAAGGCAGATGGCAGTACATCAAATCTGGTAAGGGTAAACGCCCGCCTATATTTTGCGATTTGTAGATCCAGCAAATATGGGGTTAAATTAAACCCTTTTTCATAATCTTGGATAGCTGGATATTTATCTATCTTGCTCATATGGTCCTGAAGCTCTACATCTCCTATTCGCTGGCTCACCATCATTTTAGCCTTTTCAAAACCTGCGGCTATAAGTTCTTGTGGGGAAAGCCCCAGGCCCTTCAATTTTTCATAAAGCGACAATCTCCATTTAGACTGGAACGGGTCTAATAAAGTCAATGGAGCCACTCCCACTGGGAAAAATATGAGTTTTAGCCAGAAGTGAATCTTCAGGATCCATATCCTGGCATTAATAGGGAGTTGACCTACCTCCAGCCTAATGGCAGTGTTGGAGACACAGGTAGGTAACCCTAGTAGGGAGCGGTAAAATTTAGTTTGTACAGATTCCAGGGACTTGAGTTTTTGACAATTAAATATCTGGGTGCCATACATCAGTTGTGGAAGTATTTTTGCAACAAAGACCTGGGAGGCGGCAGGAACATATTGACCTCCTTTTCTGTAAAAGAATCTTATGATAGCTCTAAAAGATCTTTGCGCATTGTCAATGGAATTCTTAATCTGATGGCACCAAGATCCCTTCTCATCAAAAATTATTCCAAGATATCTAAAAGATGTTACTTGCTCAATAGGTTGGTTATTAATTTTCCATTTATGTCGGAGTTTTCTCTTGGGGAACACCATAATTTTTGATTTAGTATAATTTATTATTAGGTGTTCAGCTTCGCAATACTCTGTAAGAGCTCGTAGAAGTTTTCTTAGACCCACACAAGAGAAGGAAATAAGTGCCGCATCATCTGCGTACAAAAGGACTGGTATTGGTATATTGTTTAGGTTTGGGGAATGAGTACTTGCTTCCTCCATCTTTCCGACTAAGGAGTTTATATAAAAGTTGAATAGAATGGGGGCAAGAACACAGCCTTGCTTGACACCATGGAAACTTTGGATTTCCTTTGATAGGTTCCCATAACGATCACATCTAACACGGATCCGAGTATTTTCATGTAGTCTACGGATAAGAAGCAAAAGACGTCTATCGATGTTTGTGGCATTTAATTTTTCCCAAAGTCTATGCCGGGGTATCGAATCGAAAGCTGATTTGAAATCTATGAAGGCTACATAGAGAGAGCCTCCTTTCTTTGAGGTGTATTTCTCCACTAGATGTTGCAATACCAGTCCTTGGTCTAGAGTTGATCTATGTGCCCTGAAACCAGCCTGGGCTTCCTTTAGGATGTGCTCCTGTTCCAGCCAGTCCGCAAACTTTTCACGTAAGTGAGTTGCATAAAGTTTGCTAATGATGCTTAAGAGACTGATTGGTCTGTAATTGGCTGGATCAAGTTTACAGCCTTTCTTGAATATGGGAACGATGATTGCCAATCCCCAGTCCTCTGGTATTATTGCTGTTTGATCTATGCTGGTGAAAAGGGTGGCAAGGACTGGGGCCCACCAGTCAATATTGGCTTTGAGAAGCTCAGGAGAAATATTATCTGCTCCCGGGGCTTTTCTATGTTTGAGTGCCTGAATAAGCCTCCTAATCTCCGCAACCGACACCGGAGGCCACTCATCACCTGCCGCACACTGTATTAGTGGCTGTGTCAAAGGCAGAGCTGAATATAAAGATTGGAAAAATGCCTCCCAAGTCCCTGCAGGTATAGTAAACTCCACTTCTGAGGAAGTAGATCGCACTCCATTTGCTACCAATCTCCAGAAGGTGGCCGAATCTCTCTCTCTGGATGCATCTATTAGGCATTTCCATTCTCTTTTCTGTGCCAGGAGTTTTTTGTTTTTGATCAAAATTTTATAGTTTCGTTTATCTTCAAACCAGCCCGTGGGGAGTTGGGGTAAATTGGCAGATCTATAATTCTTGTATTTTTTCAGTAAGTTTAGCTTCATGTCCTGACATTCTTGATCAAACCAGGGTTTGGAGTTTTTATATACTGAAGATTGCCTACTTGGCCTGTTCCTTTTTTCCTTCAGGGAATCTTGAAGGAGTGAAATTAACTCCTGAAATAAATTTATCTTTAGTTCATGGCTAGAGGAAGTTATAAGGTTTTCTCTCTTAGTGAGGAATTCCTTTGAGCATAGCCTGCTTGAAATTTCCTTATGCAGTTCATCTGTCCATCTGATACGCGAATATCTGAGCTCCAGAGCTGTAGGGCTCGAATGCTCGATTTTCTCAGCGCAGGATAAATCCTTCCCCGCAGCTACGAGTGCACTTAATGGCAGATGGTCACTGTCTAAGCGCTCCTCCACTTTGCATTCCAGAACTTTGTTTTGAAGATCATACGACACGATTATATAGTCAATTGTGGAGGCGCCATTGTTAGATATAAATGTGAATTCTCCGACCTTCTCCCCCTCTGTACGGCCATTCAGTATAACCAAGTCCAACTTGTTGACCAAGCGTAGTAGGCATAAGCCGGCATAATTGCAGCCTTTATCCTTTGAGACTCTAGCTGGTATTGGGTGGGTTTCCTCTATAATGGGGACTGTTTCGTGGAAATGGGCATACAAAGCCTCATCAGATTGTCCAGTTCTGGCATTTAGGTCGCCTGCCACCACTACAGAGGCATCAGGAAATTGATTTGATAGTTTGTCAAGATACTGTTCTAACTGAGCCCAAGTGTTTCTTATCAATCTTTTCTCTCTTTGTGGGGGTAGGTATACGTTAATCAGCAGCAAGCTGTGGGTTCTCCACTGTACTTGCACAGCTGTGGCCAGATGGTCTAGTGGGTCTAGTTCTTTAAATATGGCCCTTAGCCTTGTTGAGATTAAGGTAACTAACCCACCTTTAACTCGCCCCCCTCTAGTACTTAAAAGACCTGGGAGGGAGAACGCAGAAAAACCATTTAGCTCCACTTCACTTGTGCTCCAGGTCTCCTGGAGGAACACAATGTCATGTCTCTGGATATATTTAGCAAAGGATTGGTCAGAAACCCTCTTTTGCCAACCTGCAATATTCCAAGTTAGCAAGGCAAGGTTGCACGTTGTCTTGCCAAACATTGATCTTAGTCAATTTGCCTTTAAAAGATTTTTTGGGCCTATCTTTTTATCTGTTAGTTGGATTTCATTCATTTTGGCAATGTCCATAGATGTATTGTCGCCCAGGTACTCAATGGAATCAATTGAAGGGTGCAGCGTGCTAACATTAGTGATCAATATTCCTTTTTTTGGCGAATCAACCTTGAGGTGTTCTATTTGACTGGTACCAAGTTCATCCTCATCCAGGTATCTCATGCTGGTCCAAGAGCGCGTTGTGGTTGTCATAGGGATGGTTTCCTTCTTAGATGGTAGATTGTTGCTGTCCCTTACGCACTGTGTTAGATCTGTTGCTGTCAGGTTTATCTCTGCAGCTGCAGAGGTATTATAAAGGTAATCTTTCATGGTTGCCATAAGGATGGTTTCCTTCTTAGATGGTAGTTTGTCCCTTGCGCACTGTGTTAGATCTGTTGTTAACAGGTTTATCTCTGCAGTTGCAGAGGTATTATAAGAGTAATCTTTCATGGGGTCTGTCTTGGCTTTTTCAGAGAGGTTCTCTTTCTTTAATTGGTCCGTTGCCGGTTCTTTCTCTCTTACTTTTTCCTGAGCATTCATCTCTGTTAGCTTATTTCTAAGGGTCTCCAATCTTCTCAAGATCTCAGATTGGGCAAGGAAAGGCAACAATCCAAACTGATTTATTAATGCCTTTTCTTCTGGATAGAAGTTATCCGTCCCCTCATTAGGCAGTCTCATCTCCTGTCTTAGTTTCAAGGACCCTTGCTCAGTATGTTCCAGTTTGTCTTTTGAGTGTCCTCTCTCCACCTTTGATTTACAAGAAAATCTTATCTCAGCTGTCGTAAACTCATCAGGAAACAATTTCAAACATGTGCTGTTTTCAAAGAATCTTGTTACCGTTATCCTTTTCTTTAACAGCAAATGTCTTGATCTATATATATATTTAGCCAAGTTTTGGTCTTTGAAGGAGGCAATCACTCGCAGAGAGTATCCATTGTAGAATATAAAATCTACTGAAGTAATGTCCTTTAATTTTATTTTCCCTGGCAGCATGTCATCTAAAGTATTCACAAAGTGCACCGAGCGTTCTTCCTGTGTAAGGAAGCCCTTTGGCTTCGGGTAGTTAAGAAATGCTAACTTCCTATCTGCCAACATCAGTTTCCATCCTTTGTCCTGGGGCAAGTCTTGCCCTGCTACTGGCTCATCTTGAGATCTGCCATAATCAATGGTATGGGGTGGGTCTTCTTTAATATTTATGGGTCCTTGGGGTTTCAGCATAGAGCACCCGGGTTGTAATTCCGTTTCCTCACTTGTTTTGTTAGGCAGCGATAATGTTTCTTTCAGAGACTTCAGCTGGATCTTTTTTCCTGAATCCACACTGTTGTTCTCTCTGCTGCCGTGTATAGCAGGTTTGTTAGAGTTTGTTTTTGATTTTGTTGGGATCAGCTTATATAGTCTTTTCCAGCATATTTTACATGCACGTCGGTTTATAACAGATTTCCTTGCAGTTTTTATGTTCTTACTTTTCTTTTTAGTTTCAGCTTTCTTCTTATGGGATCTCTTACTGATGCCTCGCTTCTTTTGATTTACTTCGATAGGAAATTCAGTTTTAGGGACAGATACATACAACCCTATGCCCTTTCCTTGGTGTAAATGATTTTCCGCTGCTGATCCTTGTGTGCACTTGCTGGTTGCTGGTTGCTTTATATATTCTGGCTCTTGAGGGGTGATTGGTGGATCGGCACCATGAATTTCTGAGCCTTTAGCTTGAAGGGAATAATTTTCCACTAATGTCAGGAGCAGCCCGTTTGTTATTGTTAAGTATTTTTTCATAGCTGCCAGATCCAGATTTATAGAGAGCAGCCAGTCCTGAGGATAGCAGTCATTGTTTTCCGTCTGGGAGCCCATAGATGAAGTCTGGGATTTCTGGGAGTTTCGGGTTTCTTCCTGAAGCTCTGAAGATAATATCTCAGCCAAGACTATTTCATGGGCCAGGCTCATTGTGTTTCTATTTTGGTTGCTATTCTCCGAGTCCTGTATTCCCCTAGAGGAGGTTGTGTGATCTTGAGCAGCAGAGGGAAAAAGAAGAGCCTCATCCTGCTTCGACTCAACCATCTCAGCCATCTTTTGCCCATTTCCATTTCCATTCCCATTCTCATTGTCCCTTGTATGTAAAAAGTATTGCGTGATTTTACTCTGTTTCTCATAACACTCCTGGAACAATGGGCTTGTCACTATCCCCAGGTCCCTACGTTTCTTTCTGGTAAGTACCATTTGTAAATCTTTGTTGTCAGGGTTATTCTTCCTATTTCAAAAACTATGTCTCTTAGGAAGTCGGAAGCTCCACCCAGCTATAGGCTAAGGTCCAAATTGAGGCAAGATTTGGGATAGCTGTCTGTAATTTGTAATTTGATAGCTTGTAGTTCAGGGCATAACACGAAGTTGGCAATAAATCAGCCGTCACCCGTTTTCGGTCAGACTTGAGGAGCGTAGCAGCGCGGGGAGCAAACCCTCCGGACATCAAGATAACAAGGCAACAAAAGAGCTCTTTTTTTTTTTTTTTAGAAGCATCAAGCTAAAAGAACTATTAAATTACTTAAAAGCTCTGGAGGAGTTAAAATATATTATAAAGGGGTTTCAAAGGTTGGCTCGGTGTCGAGCCTGTTTAAAAAGCAGATTTAAAAGCTTGCCTCAGATAACCTCCAGAACTCTGCAGCTAGTTCGGCGGCCATCTTCCCGGCATCCGGAGATGGAGTGGATTCCAGGATTGAGCCAAACAAAATCTATCCCAGATTAAAGCCAAGCAATATGTCAGTTAATACCAGTCAACAAAGGCAGTGAAAACTATAGTAAGGCCTCACACCTAACTCTCTCCAGTTCTTCCTCTGTCACAAGCATTTATTAACTTGGTTCAATAATGGATGTGAACCATGTCCCCTTCGCTCTGAGTGGGGTTGGGGTCCAGGGCAGCAATGCAGAGTTTGCATGACTTACACTAACATGGCAGTGCATTGCTGGGGGAGGGGTCAGGATTTGATGCTTCTGTGTCATCTGCGCCCCTGTCACAGTATGCTGGCAGTGTGGCCCCACCGGTTTCAAGGGAGTCAGGTGCCCCGCAGGCATGCAGAAATGCTGGGGGGGTCAAAGATGCCACACATCGACAATGACATTAAGTTAGACTCCAAGGATGTCTGCTTGAGGCTGAAACAGAGCACTCTCAAGTCTCGCGGGGGGGGGGGGGACTTTGTTCAATATTCTGGAGCGCCATTTCTTTCCGAGGCTCTAATTAGCTTCTCTTTTCATTGCAGATGGTGAAGAATTGGAAGAGAAGAACAAGGGGGACCAGAACAGAATCCACATAGCAGAGAAGTCATATAAATATTCAGAGTGTGGAGAGAACATCCGTCAGAGCTCCCAGTCCACCTCCCATCAAAGAAAGAGCTTCGTTAGGAGGGATAGCTTCACTTCACATGAAAGAACAAAGAGTAGGGAGAAATTGTATCAGTGCAGAGAATGTGGAAAGAGTTTCACTCGGAAGGGCAGTCTCGCTTCCCATCATAGAATTCATACAGGAGAGAAACCCTATAACTGCATGGAATGTGGAAAGAGCTTTAGTTACAGCCACCATCTCACTTCCCATCAAAGAATTCATACAGGGGAGAAACCCTATCAGTGCTTCGAATGTGGAAAGAGCTTCAGAAAAAGTTCCCATCTCAGTTCTCATCAAAGAATTCATACAGGGGAGAAACCCTATCAGTGCTTCGAATGTGGAAAGAGCTTCAGAAAAAGTTCCCATCTCAGTTCTCATCAAAGAATTCATACAGGGGAGAAACCCTATCAGTGCTTCGAATGTGGAAAGAGCTTTAGTCAAAGTGCACATCTCACTTCCCATCAAAGAATTCATACAGGGGAGAAACCTTATAATTGCACAGAATGTGCAAAAAGCTTCAGCCAGAAGGGTAGTCTCACTTCACATCAAAGGATTCATACAGGGGAGAAAACATATCAGTGTTTGGAATGTGGAAAGAGCTTCCGGACGGAGATTAAGCTCACAAGCCATCAAAGAATTCATAGAGGGGAGAAACCTTTTCAATGCCATGAGTGTGGAAAGAGCTTTCGTATCCGGCTGAGTCTCACATTCCATCAAAGAATTCATACAGGGGAGAAACCCTATCAGTGCTTAGAATGTGGAAAGAGCTTTAGTCAAAGTGCACATCTCACTTCCCATCAAAGAATTCATACAGGGGAGAAACCCTATCAGTGCTTCGAATGTGGAAAGAGCTTCAGTCTCAGCCATAGTCTCACTTCCCATCAAAGAAGTCATACAGGGGAGAAACCCTATCAGTGCTTCAAATGTGGAAAGAGCTTCAGTCTTAGCAGTAGTCTCACTTCCCATCTTAGAATTCATACAGGGGAGAAACCTTTTCAATGCCACGAGTGTGAAAAGAGCTTTTCTCACAGTTCCAGTCTCACTTCCCATCAAAGAATTCATACAGGGCAGAAACCCTATCAGTGCTTGGAATGTGGGATGAGGTTCAATCGGAAGGATAGTCTCACTTCCCATCAAAGAATTCATACAGGGGAGAAACCTTTTCAATGCCACGAGTGTGAAAAGAGCTTTTCTCAGAGTTCCAATCTCACTTCCCATCAAAGAATTCATACAGGGCAGAAACCCTATCAGTGCTTGGAATGTGGAAAGAGCTTTCGTCAGAGAGGTGATCTCACTTCCCATCAAAGAATTCATACAGGGGAGAAACCCTTTCAATGCCTGGAATGTGGGAAAAGCTTCAGTCTCAGTCACAGTCTCACTTCACATCAAAGAATTCATACAGGGGAGAAACCATATCCATGCCTGGAATGTGGGAAGAGCTTCAGTCACACGAACCATCTCATTTCCCATCAAAGAATTCATACAGGGGAGAAACCCTTTCAATGCCTGGAATGTGGGAAAAGCTTCAGTCTCAGTCACAGTCTCACTTCACATCAAAGAATTCATACAGGGGAGAAACCATATCAGTGCTTGGAATGTGGAAAGAGCTTCAGCCGGAAGGAAAATGTCACTTCCCATCAAAGAATTCATACAGGGAAGAAACCCTATCAGTGCTTGGACTGTGGAAAGAGTTTCAATCGGAAGGATGGTCTCACTTCCCATCAAAGAATTCATGCAGAGGGAAGACCAAGAAAGAAAAGTAATAAAGCAAAAATTATTAAACAGCCCGTACCAAACACAGTTGAACGGGAAAGAGAAAGGGACGGGGGAGAATAACTAAAAATACCTTTTATCACATTTGTATCATATAACAATAGAATGGGAAACACCAAAGATCTGTTCAAGAAAATTGGAGATAGGATAGGAACATTTCGGGCAAAAATTACCATAATAAAGGACAAAAGTGGTCAGGAGTTACAGTGAGGGGGGGGTGAGTATTTGATCCCCTGCTAAATTTGCCTGTTTGCCCTCTGACAAAGAAATAAGCCATCCTTAATTTTAATGGTATGTTTATTTGTAGCTGTGAGAGACAGAATAGCAACAAGAAAACCCCCAGAAACCCAGAAGACAAAAGTCAGAGATTGATGTGCTGTGCATTATAATGAGTGAAATAAGTATTTGATCCCTTTGCAAAAGATGACTTAGTACATGGTGGCAAAACACTTGTTGGCAATTACAGAGGTCAGACGTTTCTTGTAGGTGGCCACCAGGTTTGCACACATCTCAGGAGGTATTTTGTCCCACTCCTCTTTGCAGATCCTCTCCAACTCAGTAAGATTTCAAGGCTGATGTGTAGCTACTCGAACCTTCAGCTCCCTTCACAGATTTTTGATGGGATTAAGGTCTGGAGACTGGCTAGGCCACTCCAGGACCTTAATGTGCTTCTTCTTGAGCCATTCCTTTGTTGCCTTGGCCATGTGTTTTGGGTCATTTTCATGCTGGAATACCTATCCTCGACCCATTTTCAATGCCCTGGTAAGATTGATTGCTTCTGTCGACAGGTGTCTTTTGCACAGGTACTGCAACGACCTGGGATTACAGGTAAGACTTCTCCCTTACACCAGGTGCTTCTAATCTCTGTTTATTACATACAGTGAAGATACCAGGTAGATTTGACATCTGGCTGGTTGATAGGGGATCAAGTACTTATTTCACTCATTATAATGCACATCAATCTCTGACTTTTGTCTTCTGGGTTTCTGGGGATTTTCCTGTTATTCTGTCTCTCACAGCTACAATAAACCTACCGTTAAAATTATGGACTGGTCATTTCTTCGTCAGAGGGCAGCGATGGATAATTTTGGGAATATATGCTCCCAATGAGAGGACATCTGAACTTCATAAAGGGGATATAAACTTTATAGGGGATATAATGTTAATGGGAGATCTAAATGGGGCCGTTTCATTAGGTTAGGCAGGATAATATAGAAATTGGACACAAAAGGAGGGGGAAATGCCTAATTCCTTTTTGTACATGACAACAAATTAGTGGACTTATGGAGACAAACATCCATTAGACAAGGAATATACATTTTATTATAATGCTTAAAACTCAACAAGTAGAAGAGATGCGGTGTGGGCAACAAAAGAACTGGCTCTTTTGTTGGAAAGTGGAAATACAACTGAGAACAATCTAAGACCACTATTCAGTATTAGTTATATGTCAAAGGGAACAATTAACACAGAGAAGATGGAGACTAAATGACGCTTCCGGGTGGGGGCTAAGCTCACTAGCCATCAAAGAATTCATACAGGGGAGAAATCTTTTCAATGCCATGAGTGTGGAAAGAGCTTTTGTCACAGTTCCAGTCTCACTTCCCATCAAAGAATTCATACCGGGAAGAAACCCTATCAGTGTTTGGAATGTGGGAAGAGGTTCAATCGAAAGGATAGTCTCACTTCCCATCCAAGAACTCATACAGGTCAGAAACCCTATCAGTGCTTCGAATGTGGGAAGAGCTTCAGTCAAAGCTCAAAGCTCACTTCCCATCTAAGAACTCATACAGGTCAGAAACCGTAACACTGCTTTGAATGTATTTTCCAGTATTTTCCGGTTTCTGTCCTCAAGACTTTAGCCATGACATTTTACCCCTCT
Organism: Podarcis raffonei; assembly: GCF_027172205.1. Taxonomy (NCBI): domain Eukaryota; kingdom Metazoa; phylum Chordata; class Lepidosauria; order Squamata; family Lacertidae; genus Podarcis; species Podarcis raffonei. Next base: position 1,460,631 of record NC_070613.1, on the reverse strand, counting down.
GCCAGAAGAGCATCTTTAGCTCCCTAGTTTCTGTGGCAACACTTTTTGGGATGTGGTTCTTTGCAGGCACAATTGTATTCAATAAAGGCCTATCTTTCCACTTGGACACTTCCTCCTTTTCTTTTGGTTTTCTGCGGATAACCTCCAGTCTAGGATTCTCTTTCTGAATTTCTCCTACATACACATGACTGAATTAAAAAAATAAATAAATATGAAAATGATTTATAATGAGACTGAAACACTAAAATTTTTGGTAAGAACAACTCTTTAAAACATTCAAAAAATGAATCAGCGACAAATTTTAAAACATATTTTTTCATACTGTGAAGTTCATTTTACAGGTGGTTTGGGGGGGCATTATTCCAAAGCAGAACCCATCTTTGTCACAGGATCCTTATGAAATTTGGGGGTGTCTGCATGTGATCCCATCTCTACAGCTCACATATAAACATCACAGAGAAGGTGGCCGGAGCCTGAAAGGCGAAAGCATCGGCCTCAAATGCAGGCCTCGGGGATGTTTCCCCTCCATGGAGACCTGGGACCCCTTCTCCTTCGGAAGGGACCTCCGAGAAGGAAGCCAGGGCAGATCAGTCCCTGGACCTCGGAGGCAATACCTAGACTATTCTGGAAAGATGTGTGATGGAAATGACCGGGGGGGGGCACATCATTAAAACTGAAATGTTACAAATATTCTGCCTGAATTTATCCTTTCAACTTGACAGCTCAGGGAAGATACTTAGCTTTAAAAATATAAAATTACCTCCTTTGCCAGTTTCCTCCATTCCATTGCCCTTGGAAAAAGGACTTTCCCCCGCCGCCTCTCCAAGTGTCAAGACATGTATACACACCTCCTAACCCAGGAAATGCCCAGGTGACAATTGCTGGGCTCCTTGTTCTCCAAGGGAAGCCAGATCTCATCACCGGACTTGGCTCAGGCTCCAGACATGCAAAGGAAGTTCTGTTGTCCTTTTGGGTGGTGGGTACTTAAGACATGTTTGCCTATGCTAATCTCATACTTGGGTGTTGTCCTGACACATTTGCCTATGCTAATCTTGTGTAACCCTCCCCTTTCTGACATTTTAGCGATGTAGCAATGATGTATTGATGATTCTGTGCAATGTATTGATGATCCCCCCTCCCGCCGCAAAAGGCAATCAGGCCGTGTTTGCGGCCTAGCCGGGCCCGCGATGTCCTCCCGGGTCAGCAGGGGCCCCGGGCCGGCGGTAAGCGATGCCTCCCCCGCTGCCGCAAAAGGCGAGCAGGCCGCACTAGAAGCCCCGCTGGGGCTCAGGCCAGCAGCCAGTGGCAGAGCAGTCAAGCTCCCTCCCACGCTGCGGCCAAAAAGCCGAAAAGGCCGCAAGGTGCCCAACCGAGCATGCCAAAAATGCGGCCTAGCCTGGCGGAGGGGCCAAATCTCTCCCCCGCCCCCCATCCAGGCAAAGCAAAGAAGGCCGGCTACTTAGCTCAATCCAGCCGCCTTGACACGCTCCTGATATTGATCCTGATCCTGGAAGGAAGAACAGCAAAAGAGGCTTGAGCAGCGGAGTCATCTTCTTTTCTTTTGGCCTTAGGCCCACCCCCGGCCGGCCGTCCATTGTCCTCCCTGGCCAAGGGCAGGTCAAAGGCCGGATCAAGCAGGTAGGTGGCACCCGCCCAGGTGAGCCCCGCTCGGTGCTGCAAACCCCACCCACCGGTGTGGAAGGGAGGGCGGATATTCTGGGATATGGTGCAAAAGTTTTAAAAGTTAATGTCGCCCCATGCTCAGAGTTCATACTGCTATTTGAACCTGTTGCGCAACAATAAAGGCTCTAAGTCTACTGACTGCTGTTTTGCTCCAAATTACTTGGCTGGAATTTCCTTCTTTTACTGACCGCATGGACCAGTGGGGGACTTGTACCCCAACGAGCTGGGCTGCTGAGTAGTCTCTCAACCCAGAGTTTTCTTTAACAGAGGCCATATAAAGTTCCTTTCCCCATTTGTCAGGAGCCTGATCTCCATTTGGGGTTCCTCCGTCCGCACCCCAAGGTTCCTCCAAGGGCTTAGGAAAGGAAACTGATGCAGGCTCTTGTTGCTCCACAGGGCCCTGCAGGGGATTCAGGCTGGGGGGCGGCTGTCTCTTCCTCTGGCCATTGCAGCCCCCAGGAAGCCTTGGAAGAAAGGCAGGAGACCCTCAGCAGACAACAGCCAAGCTCATTTCTTCTCCAAAATGGCTTCCTCTTTTGAGGCCGCTTGCCTGGCCTCTCCCAATGGAGAGGCCTCCTCTGTTGGGCAAACATGGAGAGGAAAGAGGCCGCCCTGTGGAGGCAAAGCCATCATGGCAGGAAGGCGGCTGAGGAGACCCTGTGAGTGCTGGCACCCAAAGGTGCCACCCTCCTTCAGCCAGGAGGAGAAACCCAGAGAGTGTGGGACCCATGTGGCCCACGGGGGAGCCATGGCATCTCTGGGAGCGGCTGGGGCCTCCAGAAGATACAACATGGTGTTCCTGCCTATTTCAGAAAAGGGCGGGAAATGCCATATCCTGGCCCTGCCGCCTCTGTGGGCTCCTCCTGGGCCTGCCTGGCCATGGGGTGGGGGGAACCCAGCTGACCCCCAAAACAATGGGGGAAAGAGGAACAGGAAGAGAATGAAGGAGAAGCTGGGAAGGGGAGCAGCCAAGAGGGAAACTCAGGAGGAAAACTCCCTCAGGAAAGTGGGCGAAGAAAGCAGATTGGCCAGCTGTCCAATGCAGAGGCTTCTGATTGGTCCAGCCCCGCTCTGGGGTGGGAAATGGGGTCAGATGGTTCTGGGAGCCCAGTATAAACTGGTTTTCTGGCTGGAAACACAGGGAAAGGATGGCAGGTGTCCCTCTTGTTTTTAACTGGCGTTGGGAGAGTCCCATGGTGAGGGGCTGCCCCCTGAGCAACATGCACCCCTCCCTCTCCCCACCTTCCTGGGCTTCCCCATTCCTGCCTGTGGGACTTTTATGGGGGGGGGGCTGTTAGACAAAAACTGTCCAGAGGATCTTTCCCAGAGGGATTCAGATGCACGGGCAAAGACCCCCCCCCCAGCTCATGCTGGAAAGAGGGAGTGCGCATTCCAGTTCACATCACAGATAATATTACAGTATTAGGTTAAAATTTTTAACCTAAGACCGTCCGAATATCCCTCCTCCAATTCCTATTAGTTAAGAAATTGCACTTTACAGGCTTCCCGCAAGGCCTTCTTCATTTTTGCTCCTTAATATGTTCTCCCACCTGTTACATACATTACTTGATCATTCAAATTAGCCATTTCTCCCACAGAGGTGTGTTCTATAATATTCATGAAGCGTTTGAGCATGTGCACTCATTCTTCAGCTACCACCTGCTATTTCTCCTTGTTATCTCGAGTCACCTCTCAACTGTAAATCTGTCCCTCTTTCAAGGCAAACCACCGACTTCTGACACGTTCTTCACTTAGTTGTAACACCAGCAAGGAAAGGCGCCTCTGAGGGAGTATTCCCACTTGTCATGTCCAACATCTGCTTTGTCTCATCCGTAGTGTCTCCAGCAACTCAGGTTGTGAGACATGAAACGACTCAGGTTGTCAAGATCAACCATTCCCCGAAGGGCCCCCCTTCTTTTGGGTGTCGGTTGAAACCTTTTGCAAGCAGAGGTTGAAACAGAACCTGTCTTTGAAGGCAGGCATGGTCGCTTCTTTTCTCCAACGCCTTCCACCATGAGAGGAACGCAACGGGGTTGTGAGGGGGGGGAGAGAGACGAGAGACCCCCCTGCCGCCCCTTTGTCTGAGAGCCCTCCTTTCTGCTCCCCTCACAAGAGGGTCCCCGTTGTGTCTCTGCCTGTCTCTGAGGAACAAGAGAGGAGGAGCCCCTCCCCCCGCTGCTTCCTCCCCTCAGCGGCTCTGAGGGAAACGACTTTTCCCGCCTTTTCCCAACTGCCCGCCTTTCGAAATCTGAGCCTCGCCTCAGTTTTAGGCGCCAAGGAGGCCGGTTCCTGGCAGGCCAGGCTGCAGTATCCCTGGGCTCCCTCGTTTATCGGGGGATTTCTTCTAATTCGCCCTCATTTCTCTTCATATCTCTCGCTTTTCAAGCTTCTCTCTCTCTCTAGAAAGGCTGTATAAACAACCCCTTCGCCACCGCCTGCATCCCTCCCAGCATTTAAAAGTCCGATTTCTTTTCATTTGCTGCGTATAATCCTAACACCAGGACTTTTATTCCTTCCTGGCAATGTCTTTTTCGATTTATTTGAAGGTATAAATTACTGGCCTCAAGCTTTACTGATTAACCATTTTCCATTCTTCCGTCACAGTCCTTAAATATCCGCTTTGGGGCAGGCATAAAGAACCTCTCTTTTTCGATTTATCTGAAGGTATAAAATATTGGCCTCAAGCTTTACTGATTAACCATTTTTCCCGGGTCCTTTTTACGTGGTTAAATCTCATTTCTGCTTTCTTAATACATGTGTTATCTTATGCCTTTCGGAATTCAAATTTAGTCCATCACTTTCCAGGTTAGAAATTTATAAGCCATATTTTAGAAACCCGAGTCTTTCTTTTCGCAAAGAAAACAACACAAGTCCAGCCCCAATAATTCTGACTTGCTCTTCTTCATGAGATTCCACCTGTGCAGGATCTCCCAGCTCCTTCTAATTCTTCCTCCAGAATTCCTCCGTTTTCAGAATCATAACTGTCAACTTTTCCCTTTTCTTGCGAGGAATCCTATTCGGAATAAGGGAATTTCCCTTAAAAAAGGGAAACGTTGGCAGCCATGTTCAGAATGTACACACACTTTTCTTTCTTGGCTTTCCAAGTGAAGCAGATCCCTTCAGGAAACTCCCAGCAAAAGGGTCCCTATTGCATCACCTGCAGTTACACGCAGGGGTTTGTGAACCCTTGTATGTGTGAATGCACTTATCCCTGTGCATTTATAAGAGCACGGCATTAATTTTGTAAGATCCGCACACTGATCCCATCACTTTTGGAAGCACTGCTGTGCAGCCCCGCCTGAGGCATGCTTACTCAGAAGTAAGTCCTACTCTCCGATGCAGGCAGGCATGGTCATTTCTTTTCTCCTAAGGGGGGGGGCTTTCACATCTGCCCCCCCTTGAGTCTCCCAAACCCAAAGGATCGCGTGTGCGTTTCATTACTTGCATGGGACACTTTCTCCTCTATTTTTCCTGGGATAGAAAGCGGCTGCAGAAGCAGGAAAATCCGCTTGGCGGAGGGAAGAGATCATTTTCGGGGGTTGGGGGTTGGGTTGAAATAAACGACAGACGAATGGCAAGTGTCATATGGGAGGCATCTGCCGAGCAGGTCTCGGCGAGTCCCTTTTATTGAATATTACAGCATTACCAGATATGTGCTTGTTGCTGATTGGTTAACACAAATACAATGCAAAGGTTGAATATAGTTGAATATAGGCATTAATCATCAATAGATTAAAGGTTGGGAAAGGGAACACATGGTTAGACAGGTATGAAATCCTCCTTGTTAAACTATTACTAGTGATTGATAATACACAATTACTAATGATTGATATTGCATGACTTGAAAAGGCATAACAATCGCATTCCGTAGGTGTGGTCAACAATGCGTTAAGAACAGGTCAGGGTACAGTGTTTCATGAACTCAATGTGAACTGAACATTCCCAGACTCATGTGCAAAGGCAGAATTTCCCATCAGAGGGGATCTCCTGTCTGGGAAACCCCTCCTCCATCCTCCCCCCCCCCACTCGCTGAGCTGGGGGGTTTTCCCCGGGGGGGGTGTCTTGATGGAGCCATTTCTGAGCCCAAGACACCTCCTGCCACTGCGCAGACTTCCGCCTCTTCTCCATCCCAGCCTTTCCTTGGGATCCTGGAGCCTCTCTTTTGGGGGAGAGCCAAGGTAACCCCCCATGGCCACCCTCGTCTCCCTTGCTGTTAGTCTGCTTAGATGTGGGCTCCTTGGGGCAGAGTCCTTGGCACAGAGGGAGGGAAGGGGGCAGCCCCTTGAGCGCAGGCGCAGAAGCAGGAAATCTGCGCGCATGGAGAGGGAGACGCGGGCTCGGTGCCCTCGGCTTCCCAAGGGTTAAAAGGAGCCGAGCTGGCTAGAATAGTGATTGCTGCTAGGTGGAAGTCACAAACTATACCCACAAAGGAGGAATCCATTTGTAAACTAAAAGAATTTTTAATTTTGGCAAAATTAACTGCTATAATAAGAAATCAGTCGAATCAAAAATTTTAAAAAGAGTGGAAATGTTTTGATGAATATATGGCAAAATGTTGCTCAAAAAAAGATGTGCTAATATGCCTAGATTAAAATGCGAAGTATTGGATGGAAGAAAAATTAGTAAGGAAAGATAATAAGAATATATAGATGATTTGAGAAGGTTGTAGAATGCAAATTGTATAATGTGGAGGAAATCGAGTGGGGGCGGAGGGAAGTGGGAGGAAGGAGAAATGAATAATATGATGGATTGAGGAAATGTAAATGTAAATGTATGGGGGGGTGGGAAGGCAATGGTCTTGACTTTGGTACATCTGTATTGTAAAGTACAGTACTGTAATATGTGAAAACTAATAATTAAAAAAAAAGGAGCTGAGCTGGATTCCTAAAGAGGACAGGAAGCGGAGATTTCGCTGCACTTCAACCCCTGCATGCGCGCAGCCACGCGCACGTGGGAATTCAAGCCAGTCCCGTGTACAACCGCCACACCCGCCCTCGCGCGAGTCAGCGGCCAAATCTCCGTTCTCAGCGGCTCCCGCCCAAGTTCATGTTTTTCTAAAACCCCAGAAGAGGCTGTCGGTGCTGCTTGGGCTGCGCTTGGCCCGGGATGCGAGTTGCAAGCCGGACTGGTCCTCCTCAGCCCCTCCCCCCCCAGGCCTGCCTGAGAGACTCAGCAGGGGGAGGCGGGGGCTGTGGCTGCTGCACCCCCAGAAATATTATTGGGGGGGGAGGCCAGGAAGATGCTCTGGGAGCAGAGCCCCCCCGCCTCCAGGGGGCGCGCAGAGCAAAGAGACGCCTGGCCGGAGAGAGAGAGGGACGAAGGGGAAGAATCCAGACCCGGGACCCTGTAAGAAATGCCTTGACAATATGACAACACTCGCCCCTTAGGAACGGGCTGCTTACAGACGTAGACATGGTTTGGAAAATCATTTGTATTAGTTTTCAATTACAATATTCCAATAAAAGCCTCATTATAACAGTGCCAAATGATAATACCATTAATAATATGAATCATTCAAAAGCCAAATTGTACAATTTAGGTGCCCCCCCCCCACGTGCTGGAATTGATGGTTTGATGATTTACTTTATTTCTGCGTTGCAAAATCTTATAGATTTCCATCACACTCCAGTCAGAAAAACAAACCCTTATACCCCAAATGCAATTTCAACGACTTCCATTCGCATTAAGACATTCAGTGATTTATAGTGATTTATAGGAGAATGTTAGCAGCTTTGAGACTCCTTCGGGTAATGATAAAGCGGGATATCAAATCCAAACTCTTCTTCTTCTTCTTCCTACAGGTGAAGCATTTAAACTCTCTCTTTGTTCTTTTTGTTATTCTGTCCATGGTGTTTCTTCCTGTCCTTGTAATATATTATGTCTATCTTTTGTCAGTTGCTGTTCTCCATCATTCCTCGGGCAGAGCTAGAGTCCCGCTCCTGTTTCTGAAGTTCTCCATTGCTCTGTCCGGAGCTTCAGTGTTTTGCAACATTAGCAGCAGCTGCAAAAACCATAGTGTCCCTAAAAAATATCCAGTTTTCGCCATTTTTCTCTCAGCTTGCTCAGTAGAGCAAGCTGTCAAACTTAAAATAATTCAATAATGAACCTTCTTTGGCAAGCTCACAGCTTCCTCTTATCTCTCCATTCAGCCAAAGATAAAGGGTTACACTTCCAATTAAATTAAATTCAGTTTAGTCCGAGGATGATAAAGATTAGGGAACAGTTCACTCTAAGTTTCCATCAGAAACCTATTGTAGAATAGAGCTTCTCGCCCTTTCCCCCCCCCCCTTTTAATGTTTAGTTCACACACACAAGTCCATTTGATGTTATATTCCATCTCTGCAATCCATTTTTCACTGCTAGACATTGTTTGGATAAACATGACAACATCTGGAATGAGTTTATGGCTATTAACATCTACATGTGTATTAGGATAATGACCCTGTATCAATTTATATAAGAATGTTTGAGAGTATATTGCATTGCATTTTTGTATATTGTTCTTTTTTCTTACACATCTTTGTTATCCCCCTTCCCCCTTTTTTCTCTGTATCACTTTATTTTTTTATACCTGAAATTATTTCAATAAAATATTAACATTGCAGAGAGAGGGGGGGAGGGGGGGAGAGAACGGCCCATCTAGTTCAGCATCCTGTTCTCCTGAAGGTTTAGCCCCCTGGCAGGACTCGAACGCAAGACCAGTGCTCTCCCCTCCTGCAGCTTCCAGCACATGCTATTCAGAAGAACTGCTGCCTCCAGCTGTGGGGGCAGAGCATAATCACGACATGCAAAACTAATATTGTTTAATTATTATGCAATTCTACTTTTACTTGTCCCTCCCTCCCCCCCCAAAAAAACAACTTCCACTGATTCCAACTAGTTAAAAGCTTTTCCAGGTATATAGTAAATTATCCTAAATATTAAGAAAGCATGAGCTGTTTAACCATTAGGGCTGTGCAGAGTCACTCTGATCTCCCCTGGATCAGTCAGGCCAGGGGTCAAGCACCCAGATCAGTTCAGGGGCACAGCTAATGTTTAAGTAGGGGGTGGTTTAACCCCTAATTAAATGCAATCTGGAGGGGGAAGGAGGAGATTCTACATCTCTTCTCTGCCTACAGAGAGGAAGAGTAGCAGTAGGGAGACAGCGCTTTGATGGAGGTAAGAAACACTTTATTTTTCCAAGTCTGCCCTGTGACGTTTTAGAACAATATATCTGATATCGTTCTAATAACTTTGAACAGGTCAGTGTAGATCCAGCCTCAGAGTCCCTGCACTTAGCGAAAAGGATATGGGCCCCCCGCTTATACAGAGATCTAAGGCTGAACAGGAGCTGTTGTGTTGCCCCTTTATTTAGGGAGAATATTCATCGCCCTTCTCTTCCAATATCTGGCTATCAAGCGGAATTTGCTTTTGTCCCCCCGTTCGCTCATCATCTCCTCCTCCTCTGGCAGCAGAGCCTCCTTATTTGCAATCTTCTGTATGATCTCTGCTTCTTTCTTCACATCCTTGAGCAACTGGATCCTTTTCTGATATCCAAGCTTGCATTCCTCCTCTTCGGATGCAATGAGCATGTCGATGTATTCTGGAGTGGAGAGCGGGTTGGGCTTCAGGGCAATTTCCTGCAGGCGCCGCAGGCTTTGAGACGCTCTCTCAATGTTTTCAAACAAATTTTCTCTCACCTCGATGTACTCCTGGCTGAGGTGCCAAATCAGCTCCTCCGCTGTCATAACCCCATGGCAGGCGTACTCGTACTTTTTCTTCAGTTCCGCATATGTCTTCTTCTCTTTCCTTATTTCATCCTTAAATTGGTAATCCTGGTTGCAGTGGTCACTGGCTGAGCACTTGCCAGGACAAACGTTGCATTTTCCTGAGAAGAAACTGATAGCGGAGCAAAAGCGGTTCAGCAGGTCCCAGGTACCCCAGCAAGGATAGTGGCAGGTGAACTCGCAGTTCTTGCAGTTGGTTGCATATTGATGAGCTCCAGAGAGATCTTGCTTCACTTTGACGGTGACTGGGAACTCATACTCAAAATCTCTGTTGGCCGCCATGTCAGCTTTGTGCTGGTCAAGGACTTGTTCCGTTTCCTTCAGTTCTTCCAGTTTGACCAGCCCGGTTTTGATCTGGGGCAGCAGGCCCTGCACAACCGTCTCCAACTCTTTCCGCTCCCTGAGAACTTCCTTCGTCAAAGACAAACTCCTCGCGTTCAGTTTTCTTAGCGAGTCAAAGTAGGTCTTCATGCTGATCATACCCATTTCCCAAAACATTTCGTCAAAGTTAGGGCTCTCCCCGTCCCCCACGACATTGTTGGCAAACAGGGCGGAATTGTTGAATTTGAAATGCACGGGGTTCCCCTTGCCATCTTTCGTGCATGGAACGTTGGCCGTCTTAATGGCCTCAAGGACCAGGGGAGTCTGTGAATCTGCAAAGGTGATCAGGAACTGGATGTTCTCCTTTATATCTTTCCCAAAGATGGAGAGCACGGAATCAAAGACGTATTTCTCGGCTGCTGTTAAGCGGTTTGTGGAAGCCTTGACCACAAAGCAGACGCAATCGATGTGGTCAATGCCTCCTGGGATGGAGAAAAACTCCCGGATCTTCTCCACTAACTTTTTGTCCTGTTCTATTCCTCTCGTGTCTCCGAATCCTGGAGTGTCAACAAAAGTGAGGGAGCAAGGGATCTTGAGACCCTCTTGATAGTTCACCACATAAGCCCTCACTTCGGATGTCTGGCTTTCTGCTTGGTTTCTTCCGGTCACTTCATCGATAAGTTTGAACCGGAATTCATCTCCCCATTGCACGCCCAGGATGTAGTTGATCATCCCATTGATGAGAGTGGTTTTCCCTGATCCAGATGCTCCCATCATCATGATCACTTTGTTGGCGATCTGCAAGTTCTCTTTGCCTAGATGGTACTTTGGAGACGTTTCAGACGCCTTTTTCAGTTTTAATGCATAAACAGAAGGTTCACCCCTTTTTACAAGGATACTTTCTTTGAGATATTTCTGAGGTGGTTTGATTTCACTTGTTTCCTGTGTTCTGGAAGACGCCATCTTCTTTTTAACAAACTTGCTGTCACAATTAAAAGAGAAACACACGTACCTGTATTAGAAAAATAACTGTACTCTTCTTCCTATCATTATCATTATGATTTTATCACTTTCAACATATGTTGAAAGTACAAAATGCAATAAAAACAGTTCAAAACCATTTAAAAACAAATAGCAGCAACTTAAAAATTAAAAACCCCAATACCAAGCAGACCGTCAAGGCACAAACTTATTGGAACAGAAAAATGTCTTCTATTTTTTTCTGGGTGCCTGTCCTATCTTGACAGAAATGCTGTTCCACAGATCAGAGGCAGCCACACTAAAAGCCCTGCTCTGAGTCACCAGTTAGAACCTGGGTGCATATCTAGGGTAAGAATTTCTCTGTTTTCAAAGAAACAAACAAACAAAATCAGGACTGTCCCAAGTCGGAACATTCAGGTGTGATTCCAGTAATGCAGAGAATTGGGCCCCTTCCAACTCTGCAATTCTATGACTCTATGATTTGGAGCATATGGGAGACCCAAATGCCATCATCCCACTCACCCCAAAGTAACATAACTCACACATCCCCCGCCCCAAAGTATCTGCTGTGGAGCTGAAGGAACCAAATTGTTCAGAATGAAACAGACTTGATTCCCATCACTTGGGGGTAACCAAGGGCAGAGGTGAAATCTAGCCCCCACTGCTATGTTATGTCTTAGCCACCATGTTGCATTCTGAACCCTATCCATATGTAAGCCACCCTTCCCAAGAAGGCTTCTGGTCTCACCAAGCATCCACTAGTCTACTTGTGAGGTGACAAGGGTTAGGCCCAACATGACCACAGGGCTCATTCGCAGTGAGAGCTGGACTCTCAACCAGGCCCTCTGGCTTGCAGCCAGCTGAGATGCTATGGTTGACACCCGGAATTTAAAATGTTAACTATTAGCAAAGAGGTTTTTGGATCCTGGGCTGTTGTTCTTTGGCCAGAGTGTGTAGGTGTGTACTGCCTCCGCACCCTTGCTTTGCAAAAAGCAAATAACCGAACCTTTATTCTTGCATCAAAAGATACCTACACCCTGACACCAATTACCCTCTTCTTTCTGTTTCCAAATACACTTTGCCAGGTGCTCAGGTCACCTCTTAAAAATCATTTCCTTGTCTTCTCCAAGGGCAATGATGTGGGTTGGCCTTCCTAATCTCGTCTAAAGATATGGATAATTTGCCCTTTGCTTACTGCTCTCTTCCTCTGTTTACAGAGTCCCTCTCCCCAGCTATCCAACTCATGTAGAAATATTGAATGTCGGAAACTGGAAAACATTCTTTTGTGTGTCTTGGGGGGGGGGTGTTTCAGAGTTTACTTTCAGACAGAGGGGGACATGCCGGGAGTGAGAGCCAGAGAGAAGCAATCCCATGCTCATGCAGGAAGTTGGCAGCAGCAGAATAGACCCAGAGGTAGAGAAGAAATTGAAATTGAAATACTTTATTGTGACTTGTACAACTTGTATACAGTGAGATTACACAAGCACCCCCCACTCAGCTCCCTTGGTCTTAATTCCCCTTGTTTACTGACCCACACCCACCAAACCCGCAAGTCAGTTGCCCTTTTGTTCTCTTCATTCAGCAGCCTAACAGCCCACGGACAGAAGCTGTTCTTTACCCTGTTGGTGCGACTAATCATGCTTCTACATCTTCTGCCCGAGGGCAGGAGATCATCAAAGTGCCGGCCAGGGGGTGAATCATCCCTGAGGATTTTCCTCACTCTCCTGAGGCAACGTTCTTCTGCTATTTCATCCAGTGGATTTACGGGACAGCCCATAATATCTTGTGCTGAGTTTGGATTTGATATCCTGCTTTATCACTACTCGAAGGAGTCTCAAAGCGGCTAACATTCTTGAGGAGATTTCACCCCTCCCATATCCAAGAATCTCCTGATGAGTCTGGTGATTCTCCAGAGAGAAGGAGGCGTGTTCTGCTCTCTACTTATTCTGCTCCAGCACCACATCAAAGAGTCAGTCAGCCAGTGTGTTGGAGAGAGAGAGAGACTGAGTGTTAGAGATCGTGTGTATAGATAAGGTTGCTGCTAAGAGCAGCTGCAGACACTCAGTGCAGTGCAGCATTCTTTATGCTTAGACCTCATTTAGCTCTGTATATAGTTTGTATGATAATTGTAGATAGAATAAAGAAGTTATTCTACAGAGCTGCTCTCCAAGTCGTTTATACTCTGCTATATTCTGCTGTACTCTGCTGTGCGACGACTGTCTTCTTGTTGGAGTGAATCCGGTGCTCACAACTCTAAGCTGTGAGTCCACAGCACTTTGACCTGTTCCTGTGTGGAAGGTGGTCTCTGGAAGTGCTACCCAGCTCGCCTAGCCCAGTCGGGGCTGAAGTGGGTGAGTCCAGTTGGTGGCACTGGCTCAAGGGCGATGCTTCCCCATAACAAACACTCCGTGAGGTGAGTGGGGCTGAGAGACTTCAGAGAAGTGTGACTGGCCCAAGGTCACCCAGCAGCTACATGTGGAGGAGCGGAGACGCGAACCCGGTTCCCCAGATTACGAGTCTACCACTCTTTTTTTTTAAAAGATATTTATTAAGTTTCCAATTTTATACAAACAAAAAGAAAAAAGCAAAAAAGTTTAAAAACACATACAGTTCACAATGCTTGATTTTCAATGACATGTTTCCCTGACTTCCTCATACCTCCCCTTCTTGTATTCCAATTCAAATTATTTACTCAGCAAATCCTTATCTCAAAACATTGCAGCTGGAAGCCCCTTAATTTCAATCCAACATCATTCAACATTCTTTAATTTTACAATATTTCTGTAAATAGTCCTTAAATTTCTTCCAGTCTTCTTCCGCCGACTCTTCTCCCTGGTCACGGATTCTGCCAGTCATTTCTGCCAATCCCATACAGTCGATCATCTTCATCTGCCATTCTTCCAGAGTGGGTAAATCTTGCGTCTTCCAATACTTTGCAATAAGTATTCTTGCTGCTGTTGTAGCATACATAAAGAAAGTTCTATCCTTTTTTAACACCAACTGGCCGACCATGCCCAAGAGAAAGGCCTCTGGTTTCTTCAAGAAGGTATATTTAAATACCTTTTTCAATTCATTATATATCCTTTCCCAGAAAGCCTTAATCTTAGGGCACGTCCACCAAAGGTGAAAGAATGTACCTTCGGTTTCCTTACATTTCCAACATTTATTATCGGGCAAATGATAGATTTTTGCAAGCTTGACTGGGGTCATGTACCACCTGTATATCATTTTCATAATATTCTCTCTTAAAGCATTACATGCCGTAAACTTCATACCTGTGGTCCATAACTGTTCCCAGTCAGCAAACATAATATTATGTCCAACATCTTGTGCCCATTTAATCATAGCAGATTTAACCGTCTCATCCTGAGTATTCCATTTCAACAGCAAATTATACATTCCTGACAAAGTCTTAGTTTTGGGTTCTAACAGTTCTGTTTCCAATTTAGATTTTTCCACCTGGAAGCCAACTTTCTTATCCAAATTGTAAGCCTCCATTATCTGATAATAATGAAGCCAGTCTCGCACTTTATCTTTTAATTTCTCAAAACTCTGCAATTTCAATCTGTCCCCTTCTTGCTCCAAAATTTCCCAATATTTTGGCCATTTGGCCTCCATGTTAAGTTTTTTCTGAGCCTTAGCCTCCATTGGTGACAACCACCTTGGGGTTTTATTTTCTAGTAAATCCTTGTATCTTATCCAAACGTTAAACAATGCTTTCCTGACAATATGGTTTTTAAATGCCTTATGTGCTTTAACCTTGTCGTACCACAGATATGCATGCCACCCAAACACATTATTAAAACCTTCTAAATCCAAAATGTCTGTGTTCTCAAGAAGCAGCCAGTCTTTCAACCAACAGAATGCTGCTGATTCATAGTAAAGTTTAAAGTCTGGCAGGGCAAATCCACCCCTTTCCTTTACACCAGTTAATATCTTGAATTTTATTCTGGGCTTCTTGCCCTGCCAGACAAATTTAGAAATGTCTTTCTGCGACTTCCGGTCAGCACCAGCGATTAATGGCGGACTTTCCCCCGAGCTTCCCCCAAAACCGCAAAGGAGCCTTTTTAAAGGCTTCGGAGCGGCAGCGGGTGAGCGGCGCGGTGCTGAGGGTCGTCTACCCAGCCTGCTGAGTGAAGCTGCATCGCCATGATCGGAGAGCGCTGATTTCTTCCCAAGAATTCGGACTTAAAAGCAACTACTCGTGAGTAGGATTAACGGGCTTAAACTGAAATTAATATCAAGAATTTTGGCACTAGCACGGGAAAGGTACAAAAAGGAAGTCTGCCTTTCCATTGTGTAGATAATCTAAAGCAAAGTGACTTTAGCTGTAACTTAAGAGTGAACATTTTTCTGAAATTAGTAATCTATCGTTTGGATGAGCACTTCTCCCCACCGTTTGGCAGGAGCGGAGAGGGGTGGAAATTGAACTTTTTTTTATGCCTGCATGAAAGGAAAGAACTTAAAAAGAATATCCGCTGCCTTGATCTCTGGAGTCGGACTGCCTTGACAGGGAAACTGAATGGTGGACTGTCAGCACATTGGGATTGTTTGTAGTATTAACTCTGTGTAAAGATACAGTGTCTTTGGATGGACTTCTATATAAAATAGTATTGAAGACAAATTGGAAACTGTGGCTAATAGGAGAAAAGGGGTTTTTTAAAGAGACATTGGTTACAAAATTTCAAAGTGAAGTTGGAATCTTTCCCCCTAGTGGAGACTTTGTTGCAACAATAACAACTAAGCCACCAGAAGTGAGAGCCAGTGGAAATTTCCTTTTGAAAATAAAAGTACAAGTGTAGGACGTGACCTTGGCTCTGAATGAAAGTGTTATGGATAAAGATAAGGGGAAATTTGAAGAAAAAGGCTTAAGATCTGGTAAACAATACAAGACTGATATTTCCCACCAGCGAAGAGCTTCAACATCCGGAGGCACGGGCGCAGCTGCTGCCTCTCAAACAAAAGTAAGAACTATGTCAACAGAAGACGCCCTGGCACAGGCACTTGGCAAAATTAATGCATCTTTGGAATATTTAACGAAGCAGGGAACAGAGACAAGTAAACAAGTTGCGGAAACTAATAAACAAATTGTGGAAACTAATAAACAAGTGGCTGAGGTCTCAGCAAAAATTTATTTGAATACAAAAAGTATTGATGAATTGGGAAGGAAGGTAAATTCTAATACAGAGACTATTGTAAGACTTTTGGAGGACTCAGCGACAACTCGAAAGATTGCTGAGGAAGCAAAGGAAATTGCTGTTGCCACCCAGGAGAGGATACCACCGGTCATTAAGAAATTGGAGGATCATGATCTGACTTTGTCTATGATCGAACTGCAAAGAAAAGAGAGAAACTTAAGGATCAGATCAGTTCCGGAAAGTGAGAGAGATACCGTATTTTTTGCACCATAACACTCACTTTTTTCCTCCTAAAAAGTAAGGGGAAATGTCTGTGCGTGTTATGGAGGGAATGCCTACAGGTGGCATGCCTACAGATTTTCCTCCTCTAAAAACTACGTGCGTGTTATGGTCGGGTGCGTGTTATAGAGCGAAAAATACGGTAATCTGGCGGACTTCCTGACAAAAGAATTTTTGGACTTTTGGCAACAGGGCCTGGAGAAGGACGAACTCAAGATAGTGAGTGCATTTAGACTCGGTACAAGACAAAAGAAGAACAAGGCAAGAGACTGCTTGATAACATTAAGATCAAAAGAAGAAAGGGATAAAATTTTGAATTTGCACTACCAAAAAGCCTTGGAGATTGAAAATTCTTATGTGGAGATCTTTAAAGATATCCCGAAACATATTTTGGACGTAAGAACCTACTACAGAGATCTGGTTGTTTTACTGAAAAAAAATAAGATATTCTTCAGGTGGGAATTTCCACAAGGCCTATCTTTTAAATACAGAGGAAGGAAGATAAGAATAAGGACACTGAGTGATAAAGACAAATTCTTGAGAGACCACGAAGAGGATCTGCAGAAGGAGGTGGAATCTGGGGAGGAACAGATGCCATTGGGAGGAACACTGGACATATCAAACTTGTCATTTGGGTTGAAACCACCGACAGAGGAAGAACAACTACTTGGAGCAGTAGGAGGTAAATAGTTTCATTATGGCTCTGCAACTTCTAAGCTGGAATTGTAATGGTTTGAATATGCCTCGAAAGAGGAAAGCTGTTTTTCATATATTGAAGACAGAACAATTGGACTTGATTTGTTTACAAGAAACATATGTGATGAGGTTACACAGGAAAATATTGGTGAATAAAAGATTGGGACAAGAATTTATTTCATCTGACAAAGTCAAAAAAAGAGGAGTTGTGATATATGCAAAGGAAAAATTGCTACCGAAATTAATTTTTAAAGACGAACAAGGAAGATTCTTGGCAATTGAAATTCAAGTCCAAGGAGAGAAATTTTTGATTGTAGGAATTTATGCACCGAATGAGGGGAAATCTGAATTCTTTAAGAAGTTGCATGAGACTTTGTTGGACTATCTGGACTATAATTTGATTTTGATGGGAGACATGAATGGAGTTGTATCTTCAAATATGGACAAAGCACAAAGACAGGTACTTACTAAGGATGGAAGACTACCAAAAACTTTTTTTGAAATGACTGACAATATGGACTTGATTGACATTTGGTGAACAAAGAATCCTCTTGAAAGAGAGGGAACTTTCTTTTCTGAAGCCAAAATGACATGGACCAGAATCGACCAAATTTGGGTTACTAGAGGAATGGCATCAAAGATAAAGAAAGTTGAAATCTGCCCAAAAACTTGCTCCGACCACAACGCAGTAAGAATGGAGATGAAGCAAATAACAACTGGCTCCTTCTGATGGAGGATGAATGACACCTTATTTAGAGATGAAGAAGTGTATAAAAAGGCCCAAAAAACATTGAGAGATTATTTTGAAATAAACATGAATACCAATGTTGAAAAAAGAGTAATCTGGGACGCAAGTAAAGCCGTTATGCGAGGATTTCTGATACAACAAAATGCAATAAAAAAGAGAAGCCAAAATGAGAAAAAAGATAAGATTTTGGAGAAGATAAAAGAAGGGGAAAGGAAACTAAGATCAAATCCAAAGTCTAAAGAGATTTTGAGAGAAATCAAATTATACCAAACACAATATATGGAACTGATGAATCAAGAAATAGAATGGAAAATTAAACAAATGAGACAAAAGACATTTGAATCAGCAGACAAATGTGGTAAACTACTGGCTTGGCAAATGAGGAAAAGACAAAAATTAAATACGGTTACAAATTTAGAAGTGGAAGGAAAGAACATATATAAGCCAAATGAGATCAGAAATTGCTTCCAGAGATATTTTAAACACACAAGGGCCGCAGAAAGAAATGGACATAGACAAATTTCTTAAGACTTATGGATTACAAAAAATTTCTCATGAAAGTAAAATAGTTTTGAATCAGAAAATAACTGAGCAGGAAATAGAAGGTGCCATTCAAAACATCCAATTGGGCAAGTCCCCGGGACCAGACGGGCTCACTTCCAGATATTATAAAATGTTGAAGGAGTGGCTATTACAACCTATGAAGGAAGTCTGCAATGAAATTTTGGAGGGGAAAAGGGCACCAGAAACATGGAAAGAAGCTTATATTACACTTATACCGAAGACTGAGACTGAAAAGACTCAACTTAAGAACTACCGCCCTATTTCGTTACTAAATGTGGATTACAAAATCTTTGCTGACATTTTGGCTAAGAGACTGAAAAAAGTTTTGATGAAGGAGATTCATAGGGACCAAGCGGGCTTTCTCCCGAGAAGACATATGTCAGACAACGTAAGGAATATAATAGACATTTTGGAAAAGTTAGAAGTGAATATAAATACTAAAGCAGTTTTGATATTTGTGGACGCGGAGAAAGCCTTTGACAATATTTCTTGGAGTTTTATGAAGAAGAATCTCCAGGGGATGGGGGTAGGCCAAGGATTTGAAAACGGTATAGGTGCAATATATTCAGAGCAGAAAGCAAAGTTAATTGTAAATAATGTGGTTACGGAAGAGTTTAAGATAGAAAAAGGGACACGTCAGGGGTGCCCAATCTCCCCATTACTTTTTATATCGGTCCTGGAGGTTTTGTTAAATATGATCAGAAGGGATCAGCTGGTTAAAGGGGTACAGGTCGGAGCTAAACAATACAAATTGAGAGCATTTGCAGATGATTTGGTACTTACGTTACAAGAGCCAGAATCTAGTACCAAAAGGGTTTTAGAACTAATTCAAGAGTTTGGCCAAGTAGCAGGATTTAAACTGAACAAATCTAAAACTAAGGTATTGGAGAAAAATTTAACACCTATGGAAAAGGAGAGGTTTCAGAATGAGACAGGTTTAACTGTGGTTAAGAAAGTGAAATACTTGGGGATTAATATGACAGCTAAAAATGTGAATTTATTTAAAGATAATTATGAAAAATGCTGGACAGAAGTAAAAAAAGATTTAGAAATTTGGTCAAGTTTGAAGCTTTCCTTGTTGGGTCGAATTGCAGTTATAAAGATGAATGTATTGCCTAGAATGTTATTTTTGTTCTGAACATTACAAATTGTTGATAAGATGGACTGTTTCAAGAAGTGGCAGAAAGATATTTCTAAATTTGTCTGGCAGGGCAAGAAGCCCAGGATAAAATTCAAGATATTAACTGATGTAAAAGAAAGGGGGGGATTTGCCCTGCCAGATTTTAAACTTTATTATGAATCAGCAGCTTTCTGCTGGTTGAAAGACTGGCTACTTCTGGAGAATACAGATATTTTGGACCTAGAAGGGTTTAATAATACTTTTGGGTGGCATGCATATTTGTGGTACGACAAGCTTAAAGCTCATAAAGCTTTTAAAAACCATATTGTCAGGAAAGCATTGTATAATGTCTGGATCAGGTATAAAGATTTGCTGGAAAATAAAACTCCTAGGTGGTTGTCCCCAGTGGAGGCAAAGGCTGTGAAAAAACTTAATATGGAGTCTAAATGGCCGAAATATTGGGAAATTTTGGAACAAGAAGGGGATATACTGAAATTGCAAAGTTATGAGAAATTGAAAGATAAAGTGCGAGACTGGCTTCATTATTATCAAATAATGGAGGTTTTTAAGGTAGACAGGAAAATTGGTTTCCAGGTGGAAAAATCAAAATTGGAGACAGAATTGTTAGAATCCAAAACTAAGAACTTGTCAAAAATGTATAACTTGCTGTTGGAATGGAAAACACAGGATGAAACAGTTAAATCAGCTATGATCAAGTGGGCACAAGATATTGGTCATAACATTATGTTTGAGGACTGGGAACGGTTGTGGACCACTGGTATAAAATTTACGGCATGTAATGCCTTAAAAGAAAATATTATGAAAATGATTTGTAGGTGGTACATGACCCCAGTCAAGCTCGCAAAAATTTACCACTTGCCTGATAATAAGTGTTGGAAATGTAAAGAGACTGAAGGTACATTCTTTCACCTTTGGTGGACATGCCCAAGGATTAAGGCTTTCTGGGAAGTGATTTATAATGAAATGAAAAAGGTATTTAAATATACCTTTTTGAAGAAACCAGAGGCCTTTCTCCTGGGTATGGTCGGCCAATTGGTGTCAAAGAAGGACAGAACATTTTTTATGTATGCTACAACAGCAGCAAGAATACTCATCGCAAAGTATTGGAAGACAGAAGATCTACCCACCGTGGAAGAATGGCAGATGAAGGTAATAGATTATATGGGACTGGCAGAAATGACCGGCAGAATCCGAGACCAGGGAAAAGAGACGGCGGAAGAAGATTGGAAGAAATTTAAGGACTATCTTAAGAAACATTGTAAAATTATTGAATGTTAGAACGATGTTGATTTTGAAATTAAGTGGTTTTTAGCTGTAATGATTATATAATTAAGAAAAGAAAGGTCAAAAATTATATAGAAATTAGGGGAAGGATTTGCTGAATTGAACTAATTAGAGATTGGAATACAGAAAGGGCAGGTATGAGGAGGTCGGGAAAGTAAGTTTTATGAATATAGGGGATTGAAATTATATTTGTTGTTGCATGTGTTTTGTATGTATTTTTATTGTTTCTGTTTGCTCTTTTGTTTTTTCTATTTTATATAAATCTTTAAAACTTTAATAAATATCTTATAAAAAAAAATAGAAATGTCTTTCTGCCACTTCTTGAAACAGTCCATTTTGTCCAAAATTTGCAGTGTTTGAAACGAAAACAACATTCTAGGCAATACATTCATCTTTATAACTGCAATTCGACCCAACAAGGAAAGCTTCAAACTTGACCAAATTTCTAAATCTTTTTTCACTTCCATCCAACATTTTTCATAGTTATCTTTAAACAAATTCCCATTTTTACCTGTCATATTAATCCCCAAGTATTTCACTTTCTTAACCACAGTCAGTCCTGTTTCATTCTGAAACTTCTCTCTTTCAATCGGTGTTAAATTTTTCTCAAGAACCTTAGTTTTTAACTTGTTCAATTTGAACCCTGCTACCTGACCAAATTCTTGAATTAATTCTAAAACTCTTTTAGTACTAGATTCTGGCTCCTGTAGCGTCAAAACTAGGTCATCTGCAATTGCTCTCAATTTATACTGTTTAGCTCCGACCTGTATACCTTTAACCATCCGGTCCCTTCTGATCATATTCAGCAAGGCCTCCAGGACCGATATAAAGAGCAAAGGGGAAATTGGGCATCCCTGTCGTGTCCCTTTTTCTATCTTAAATTGTTCCGTAACCACATTATTTACAATTAATTTGGCCTTTTGTTCAGAATATATTGCACCTATACCATTCTCAAAGCCATGGCCTACCCCCATACCCTGTAAGTTCTTTTTCATAAAACTCCAAGAAATATTGTCAAAGGCCTTCTCCGCATCCACAAATATCAACACTGCTTTAGTATTTATATTCACTTCTAACTTTTCCAAAATGTCAATTATATTCCTCAGATTATCAGATAAATGTCTTCACGGTAGAAAGCCCGCTTGGTCCTTATGAATCTCTTCAATCAATACTTTTTTCAATCTCTTAGCCAAAATATCAGCAAAGATTTTGTAATCCACATTTAATAAGGATATGGGACGGTAGTTCCTAAGTTGAGTCTTTTCAGTCTCTGTTTTTGGTATTAGTGTAATATAAGCCTCTTTCCACGATTCTGGCGCCCTTTTCCCTTCCAAAATTTCATTACAGACTTCCTTCAAAGGTTGTAATAACCACTCTTTCAAAGATCTGTAGTATCTGGAAGTCAACCCATCCAGTCCTGGAGACTTGCCTAGTTGCATATTTTGAATGGCACCTTCTATTTCCTGGTCAGATATTTTACAATTCAACATTAATTTACTCTCTTGTGAGATTTTTTGTAATCCATTTAACTTCAAAAATCGATCAATGTCCATTTAATTCTGTGGCCCTTGTGCATATAATTGTTTAAAATATTTCTGGAAGCAAATTCTAATCTCAGTTGGATTATGTATGTCTTTTCCTTCTACTTCTAAATTTGTAATAGTATTTAATTTTTGTCTTTTTTTCAATTGCCAAGCCAGTAGTTTCCCACATTTATTCGCTGATTCAAATGTCTTTTGTCTCATTTGTTTAATTTTCCATTCTATTTCCTGATTCATCAATTCCATATATTGTACTTGATATAGCTTTATTTCTTTCAAGATCTCCTGCGACTTTGGCTTTACTCTCAGTTTTTTCTCTCCTTCTTTTATTTTCTCCAAAATTTTATCCTTTTTCTCATTTCGGCTTCTCTTTTTTATTGCATTCTGTTGGATCAAGAACCCTCTCATCACAGCTTTACTTGCATCCCAGACTACTCTTTTTTCAACATTAGTAGTCATATTTATTTCAAAATAGTCTCTCAAAGTTTTTTGGGCCTTTTTATATACTTCTTCATCTCTAAATAAAGTGTCATTCATCCTCCATCGAAAGGAGCCGGGTGTTATTTGCTTCATCTCCATCTTTACAGCATTATGGTCTGAGCAAGTTTTAGGGCAGATTTCCACTTTCTTTATCTTTGGTGCCATTCCTCTAGTAATCCAAATTTGGTCAATTCTAGTCCGTGTCATCTTAGCTTCAGAGAAGAAAGTTCCCTCTCTCCCCAGGGGGTTCTTAGTTCTCCAGATGTCAATCAAGTCCATATTGTCAGTCAAGTCAAAGAAAGTTTTTGGTAGTCTACCATCTTTGGTGACTACCTGTTTTTGTGCCTTATCCATATTAGTAGATACAACTCCATTCATGTCCCCCATCAAGATTATATTATAGTCCATATAGTCCAAAAGAACCTCATGCAACTTCTTAAAAAATTCAGATTTCCCCTCGTTCGGTGCATACACCCCTACAATCAAAAATTTCTCTCCTTGAAATTGAATTTCAATAGCCAAATATCTTCCTTGTTCATCTTTAAAAATTAGTTTCGGTGAAAATTTCTCCTTTGCATATATCACCACTCCTCTCTTTTTGACCTTATCAGACGAAATAAATTCTTGTCCCAATCTCTTATTGATAAGTATTTTCCTGTGTAACCTCATTACATGTGTTTCCTGTAGACAAATCAAGTCCAATTGTTCTTTTCTTAATATATGAAAAACACCTTTTCTCTTTCGAGGGGAGTTAAGTCCATTACAATTCCAACTTAGAAGTTGCAGAGCCATGATGAGTTACTTATTCTTCCCTCCGACTGCACCGAGTTGTTGTTCTTCTTCTGTCGGTGGTATGTCTTTCCCTGGGCCAAAAAGTCCGAATGATAAATTTGCTATGTCTACAATTCCTTTTCCTGATGCAGTTGGTTCCTCTCCAGCTTCTACTTCCTTCTGTAAGTCCTCCTCGTGATCTTTCAAAAATTTGTCTTTGTCATTCACTGTCCTTATTCTTATTTTTCTTCCTTTATATTTAGAAGATAGACCTTGGGGAAATTCCCATCTAAAAAGTATTCTGTTTCTTCTCAGTAAAACAACAAGATCTCTGTAATAGGCCCTTACATCCAAAATATATTTGGGTATATCCTTGAAGATCTCCACAAATGAATCTTCAATTTCCAAAGTTCTTTGATAGTGCAAATTTAAAATTTTGTCTCTTTCTTCTTTTGTTCTTAAGGTAATCAAACAATCTCTTTCTTTGTTCTTTCTTTGTCTTCTACCAAGCCTAAATGCACTCACTATCTTAAACTCTTCCTTCCCCAGGTCCTGTTGCCAAAAATCTACAGATTCCTTTGTGAGGAAGTCTGCCAAATTGTCTTTCTCACTTTCCGGTACTGCTCTGAGTCTTAAATTCCTCTCTTTCCCTTGTAATTCAATCATAGACAGTGTCAAATCATGGTCCTCAAGTTTCTTATATACCGGTGGTATCTTCTCTTGGACAGCGGTTGCAATTTCCTTAGCTTCCTCAGCTAACTTCCGAGTTGAGGCCGATTCCTCCAATAATTTTTCAAGAGACTGTGTATTAGAATTCACCTTCTTTCCCAGTTCATTTATACTTGTAGTGTTCAAATCAATTTTTGCTGAGGCCTCAGCTACTTGTTTGTTTGTCTCTGCAACCTGTTTAGCTAAGTTTTCCAAAGATGCATTAATTTTACCAAGTGCCTGAGCCAATAAGTCTTCTGATGACATAGCTTTTGGCTTAACTTGCGAAGCAGCAGCTCCCACTATGCCTGCTGCTCCGGATGTTGAAGCCCTTCTCTGATGTGTAGTGTCAATCTTGTATTGTCTACCAGACCTGGTAGTCTTTTCCTGTGTCAGCTCTATCTTCCCTTTCTCATTTGCCATAGCACTCCCATACAAAATCCAAGGTCAGTCTCACGCCTGGTAACTTTGTTTTGAAAAGGAATTTTCCAGGCTAAGTTGCTTAGTGGCTTAATAGTTGTTACAACATAATCTCCTCTAGGGGGACACACTTACAACTTTTAAAACAAATATAGTCCTTATAAGTCCCCATTATCCCTTAAAAGCCACAATTTCAATGTCCTTAAAAGTTACTTTTTGGTCCAAATCAGTTCAAAAAACAATGTATCTTTTCACAGAGTATCAGTGTTCTTTACCCTTAACGTGCTGACAGTTCTTCCCACTAATCAGCTTCCCCTGTCATAGGCAGTCCATTCCCAGATTTTAGAGGCAGCAGATATAACTTTACTTCCCTCTTTCCTTGCAGGTAAATAATGCTCAAATTTCTCCCCTCCACTCGTGCAAACAGGAGGGGGATCGCTTTTTTGGTGTTGGATTTTGAGTCTTTAAAGAACGTCTTTCAAAGTTACAGCTTTACAGTCTCTTTGCTTTGATCTATTTACAAGCCGGAAAGGCAGACTTCCTGTTTATGCCTTTCCCGTTTCGGTGCCAAATTTACTCAATTTTTCTCCAATTATTTTGCTTACTCCTACTCACGGGTAGTTGCTTTAAATTCCAATTGTCCAGAAAGAAATCAGCGCTCTCCGACCATGGCTTGCGGCTTCACTCTGCGAAGAGGATAGACGACTCTCAGCTCCGCGCCGCTCACCCCCGTTCCGTTCGGAAGCCTTTAAAAAGGCTCCTTCGCAGCGGGGGGGGCGCAAATGGAGCCCGCCGAGTCTCCGGGTTCACAGGCTTCACCGCCTGTGATTTCTTCGGGTCCCCGCTTCGCCGCAGTGGCCAGACCCAGTCCTCACAGAGCCGGTTCCCTCCGGAGCTCAGAGGGAACCTGCCATTAGTCGCTGGCGCTGACCGGAAGTCTACCACTCTTAACCACTACACCACACTGGTGCCCTCCCAGGTGCGGGATAGCTGCTTAGGTGCACAGAGCAGTGAATGTGCCGTGCAGCCGGGGGCGAAGCAAGCTGCCCACAGGGGTGGAATTAGCCACCAATGGCGGACATTTAGTGCGCTGCCTGCCTGCGACTCCTAAGCCTCCCCCAGCTGGCAAAATGAAGGGAAAAGGGGGGAATGCCACCGGCAAAGCGGCGCAGCTCCCCCTGACAGCGAAGACACCCGGGGTGATCTACCCCCACCGCACCCCCTTCCTCTGCCCCTGAATAGACCATGTTGGCTGCAGTCTCTTATCCTCCTGTCTGTCTCTGCTTGTTTCTTAACTGAGTCACATGTCCACAAGGATTTTCACTTGCTGCTGGGATTTGGGACTCTTGGGCTTATTTTCAAAGTTTTTGGAGGGTCTTCAGTGGCAACTAACACACACAGAGAGAGAGCCCTCTGTGCTGGTCTTGCAGTAAAAATTGCAGTTTTTGTGGTTGCATTTTGTTTTTCTTTTAATTTATATTTAACTAACATTTCCATGTTAACCTTTCTGTAAAGCTGGTAAAAACTACTGTATGGGGGGCTTCAAAAGCAACAATGAGAGGTCAAATAATTCAAAAGGCATCATTAAAATAAGCAAAGGGAGAAGGCAACTTGTGGTCCAAACTGAACAATTGTGGGGGTTGCTCTACAAAAACATTATAGAAAATTAGAGGTATTAAGAAAACAATATGATCTCATAAACTGTGCTCAAACAGAAAAAAAAACTGAGGTTTGTAAGACAGTGTTTCTTTGGAAAAGGAAACAAACCTGGCAAATTGTTACCAGATTTTCTAACAAAGAGCAATATTTAAAAAAAGCAGCACAACCATCTTCCCCACTTCTCCATTGTTTCTTGAGACAGACAGATGCCAACATCCCCTTCCCACGCAATCACCCTGCAGCAGCTCCAATCTCACCTTTTCTCTCTTTTCCAGATTTCCAGGGTCCTGGTGAAAGCTGAGAGGAGAAATTGCGCTCTCCTCTGCTCTTTGTGGTTCCTGGCTCCTGCTCTTTGCTTCTCCTGGCCTACTTAAATACCCTTCCCACTGCACACCCCACCCAGTTCCTCCAGAGTCCTCATTGCCCTGGTTATTATGGGTGGCTGTCTGCAGAATCATGCATCCCGCCCAGAGGCAGAGCTAGCTGCTCTGGCACCCAGGGGCGGGGCCATGGGGGCAGGGCAAGCGTCCCAGGGGGCAAGATGCCCGTGGGGGCTGAGCAAGCCACCCATGGGGGGTGGAGCGGGCCACCCGTGGCGGGCTGCTTCCTGGGCGGCAGTGGGGAGGGAGATGCACCACTTGGCCAGCAGCCTTCCTCCCTTCCCTCTTCCTTTTGACAGCTTGGAGGAGGCTTTCCTCCCCAAGGAAGGAGCCCGGGAGTGGGGGGCAACGGCACGCCACCCACCCGCAACTCCCAAACCTCCTCTGAGCTGTCAAAATGAAGGGGGAAGGGGGGAAGGCTGCCGGTAAGGCAGCACAGCTCTGCTCCTTCCCCCAGTGGCTTGGGGTAGACTTGGGAGTCGTGGGTGGGCGGGCGGCACACTGAATGTCACCCCCCTCAGTGATGACACCCAGGGCGACCCACCCCCACCGCCCCCCTTCCTCTGCCCCTGATCCCACCTCCCCTGTCGTGGAATCACAGAACTGAAGAGTTGAAAGGTACCCAACTCCTGCAACGTCATGCAGGAATCGCAGCTAAGCAATCCAGCCTCAGTTTAATAACCTCCAATGAAGGTGAGACCAGCTCTTATCACCAGGAAGTTCTCCCTCATGTCTAGTAAGAATCACCTTTCTGGTAATTTGAAACCATTGGCTTGGGTGCAGCAAGAAATGAACTTTTTCCGGAAAGAGCGATCTGAAGTTTACAGCATGTTATTCCCCGAGGGAGAATTATCTAAAATGATTTACAGGTGTTATCTGACTCCAAGTAGGCTTGCTAAGATGTATAAGGCTGAATCAGATAAGTGCTGGAGATGCAATGAGGTCGAGGGTATGTTCTTTCATATGTGGTGGACCTGTACAAGGGTAAAAGAGTATTGGGAAATAATTTAGAATGAATTAAAAAAAATGTTTAAAAGCACCTTTCCAAAAAAGCCAGAGTCCTTTTTGTTGGGGATAATTCAGACGGAAAGTCCCAGGTGTCAAAAAAGGTTATTTCTGTATGCCACTACTGCGGCCCGTGTTTTGTCAGCCCCAAAATGGAAAACGAGCGAGGTCCCAACCAAAGAAGAATGGCAACTTAAGCTGATGGAAAATGTGCAGCTTGCAGACCTAACATACCGAATAAGAGAACAAGAAGAACATATAGTGGTACCTCTACTTACAGACGCGATCCATTCCAGGGTGTCGTTCGCACCCCGAAAAGTCCTTAAGTAGAGCACTGCGCATGCGTGTGGTGCGATATAGCACTCCTGTGCATGCACAAAGTGCACAGGTTGCTCCTGCGCATTTGTGAAGTGGCAAACCTGGAAGTAAACACTTCTGGGTTTGCTGCATTCGTAACCAGAAAAAACGCAACGTGAAGCAAACGCAACTCAAGGTATGACTGTACATTTAAAGAAGACTGGAAGGCATTGTGTACACTTGAAAATGTTGGCAGCATTAAGATAAATTCAACAATGTAAATAAGTTTTAATGGATGTAATAATGGAATACTGAATGGTTTAATTTATATAAGATATGTGAGGATTTATGTTATGCAAAATGAACCATGGGAAGAGAAGAAGGGAAGTCATCAGTATTTTAAGGTTGTTTAAATGAATATTCTAAATTGTAAAACAGAAAATTTAATAAAAATTATAACCACCCCCCAAAAAAACTTCTATTCCCTCTTCTCGTCCATGTAACAGCGGTCCAGCTAGTTGAACATGACTGTCCTATCACCTCTGAGTCTTCTCTTTTTCAGGTGAAAGACACCCACTCTCTTAACCATTCCTTTCTTTTCATCTTCCAAATGCATTCCCCTCCATGAATGCAGCCAGGGGGTTGGGGTGAGGCAGCTGCCCCCCCAAAAAAAATCAAGTAAAAGAATGAAAATACTTAACTAAAAGTATAAATTGTAGAAAGATTTGGGCAGGTTGTTCTGAGCAATTGGGGTAAAAATAAAAGAAAAAGCAATTTAAAACAACTGTTGTTGAGACATTTCATTCTGAATCTGCTAGACAGAGCCAGACAGAGGATAATGACAGGTGGGTTTCCGCCCCCCCCCCAGCACAAATACTGAGTGCCCTTCTGGCCTGGGTGAAACTAAAAGTATTATTTTCTGTGTGCGCACAGGCTATGAGTCACTGAAAAGTCCCTGTGTCAGGGATGAGAAAGGGACAACACAAATTCACAAGTTTTTTAAAACAACTTACCGTATTTCTAAGCACCCTGATTGGCTTTTAAGGAGGTGTGTTTCCTCCAACCACTTGCTCTTCCAAAAGTGTGTGCGTGTCCACACTCCCAAACACTTATCTGTGTTTACCTCCAACCACTTGTCACCACTCCCTTTCAGAACCCGCTTCCTTGGTCTCCTTCCTGGAAACACACCTATTTCGAGAAGCTATTCAAATAAAAAGTTGGATGGCAGTGTGTGGGTTTGTTTGTTTTTTATATAGCTGGTTGAATGTGGAGAGTTTAACTGGAGCGGCGTGGCTCATTTTCCTACAGAGCAGGGTGAAACCTGAATTTCAGATGGGAGCAGGGAGACCACAGAGTGAAAACAGAGCAGAAGTTAAATGAGGTGGGGAAGAGCACAGCCACAGGTACAAGACTGATATTGGGGCTGGAGCACCCCCTCTTAGTTCAAAGTGTTGGGGCTGACCTTTAAAGCCCTAAACAGCCTCGGTCCAGTAGACCTGAAGGAGCATCTCCACCCCCATCGTTCTGCCTGGACACTGAGGTCCAGCGCCGAGGGCCTTTTGGCGGTTCCCTCACTGCAAGAAGTGAAGATCCAGGAAACCAGGCAGAGGGCCTTCTCGGTGGTGGTGCCTGCCCTGTGGAACGCCCTCCCACCAGATGACAAGGAGATGAGTAACTATATAACCTTTAGAAGACGCCTGAAGGCAGCCCTGTTTAGGGAAGTTTTTAGTGTTTGAAGTTCTATTGTGCTTTTAATTCTGTTGGGAGCCACCAGAGTGGCTGGGGAAACCCACCCAGATGGGTAGGGTATAAATAAATTAGTAGTAGTAGTAATCTTATCACGTCTGTTCTGCCCCCCTAACAAAATCCTGCCCCCCCAAAAAAAATTGGCTATGCCCATGATGGCAGGGGGTTAGACTAGATTACCCTCATGGCCCCTTTCAACTCTACCATTCTCTGTTTACTGCTTCTTAAGAAGCATATTAGAAGACTACCAGAATGAGAGGGGCAGGGAAACAGAAGAGCTGAAATGGGTAGCAGGACTTTATTTTATTATTCTTTTTCTACTATTAATAATCCACCTTTCCTCCACAGAGCTCAAGACACCATGCGGGGTTATTATTATTTTATTTATTATTTATATACCGCCCTAAACCCGGAGGTCTCACAGAATAAAATCAAAATATAAAACCACAAAATACATAATCAAAATATAAACAACCCCAGACCCAGACAACCCTATTTTCCTGGATTTACAGAACCCATCCCAGCTTCTGATTCCTGGAATGTCCTGCTTTTCCTTAGGACGTCCCTATTTTCTTTGGAGAAACGTTGGAGGGTCTGGAGTTATGTGACCCCCGAACCAAGGAGATAAGGAACTATACAACATTAGAAGACATCTGAAGGCAGCCCAGTATTCTTTTAATGTCCATTGTCTTATTATGTTTTTATATATGTTATGGCTGGATGGACAGGAAGAAGACGAGGAGGAGATCCCTAATTTCATCGTAGGAATATTGGAGAATATGCAACCCTGCAAGGTAAATTAGGCTGAGAGAGAGTGATGGGAATGGCTGCTAAAAATGGACTGTGCTGAAATGGTGAAAATGACTGGGAAGATCAGAGATCAAGAAGATAATAAATTTAACAAAGAACGGGGATAATTTATAAGTTACTTAAAAGAACATTGTCAACAATTAAAAACACTGGCAGGATTCTAAAAAACAAACACTTAACACTTGCAATGTAGCCAGAACTGTGGTGAGAACTGAGTACAGTGGTACCTCGAGCGTATTAAGAAAATATGGAGAACGTTATAAGATGCAGTTGGAAAAGAATAACGTATTGATGTTTTGCAACTTTAACCTGTTGCAGGATCTTAGCCACACCCAGTGGAATATAGCAGAGCATACACAGACTTCCAGAAGTAATCAGTTGCAGGCAGGAAGGATGAAGCAGGAACAAGACGCTGCTACCAGTAACTTGATTACTTAGAGGTGTTTATTATTTGCAGCAGACTCTACAAGTTACTAATAGGGGACGCGGGTGGCGCTGTGGGTTAAACCACAGAGCCTGGGACTTGCCGATCAGAAGGTCAACGGTTCAAATCCCCACGATGGGGTGAGCTCCCGTTGCTCGGTCCCTGCTCCTGCCCACCTAGCAGTTCGAAAGCACGTCAAAGTGCAAGTAGATCAATAGGTACCGCTCCGGCGGGAAGGTAAACGGCGTTTCTGTGCGCTGCTCTGGTTCACCAGAAGCGGCTTAGTCCTGCTGGCCACACGACCCGGAAGCTGTCTACGGACAGTAAAGCAGGATGAGCGCTGCAACCCCAAAGTCGTCCGCGACTGGGCTTAATTGTCAGGGGTCCCTTTACCTTTACCTTTTACAAGTTACTCTATACAAGATACAGATACTGATCTTAACTCTCTCTCTTAACAAACTCCAAACGACTCTCAGAACACCACTGACCAACAACCTAACCAACCAGGAAGGTCATGAGCCATCATGCCTATGTGGAGAGCTCGACCAATAGCAGAGGCCCCGTATCTCTAGGCAGAATAACTCCCTCTGCTCAGTCTTCTTGGCCTTCGGCCAACTTCTTAATTGCTTTTGTGGGAAGCTGCATCAAACAGCACGTAGGCAAAAAATCCCAGCATAACGATGGAAACCAGGGGGGGGCAGAGGAAAGTCCAGGGATTCAGAGAATTCTATGTGTACATGATTATGATTTATTTGTGATGATAAGAGAAAATTGAATAAAAATGTTTTTTTAAGAGAGTGACGGAGCCCAAGTCACCACGTGAACTTTGTGGCGGTGGGGGGGGGGTTGGTACATGCCATAAGACCCTCCCTCCCTATCTGCCCCCCCACACCTCAGAGCACCCACTGCTTTCTTAGCTGGCACAGGGGAAGGGGGTCGGGGTCTTTCCCCTTTCAGAGCCAAGAAGCACTGAACATCCCTGTGACCAGGGGTCGGCAACCTAAGGCCCCTGGGCCAGATGTGGCCCAATTGCCTTCTCAATCCGGCCCACGGACAGTCCGGAAATCAGTGTGTTTTTACATGAGTAGAATGTGTCCTTTTATTTAAAATGCATCTCTGGGTTATTTGTGAGGCAGAGGAATTCGTTCCTCCCCCCCCCCAAAGAAATATGCTGGTCCCCCACATGGTCTGACGGGCGGTGGACGGGCCCACAGCTGAAAAAGGTCGCTGACCCCTGCCTGTGACTTTAATTTTAAGGCACTTCTGGGTTCTCATCCCTGCTTATAAGAGCAGAGGGCGACGAAGTCTGCCAAATCCTTTATCTTCTAGATTGTCTGCTGGGCTCAGCCACAGCTGCTACTGTTCCCGGACAGCCTTGAACACGTTTTAATTGTTTCCTGCGCTTCAAAGAAGCACGAGATGAACTTCACTGCGGAAGGTGAAAGTGAAAGTGCCGCGCGGCGGGGGAGGCGCGTCTCCGTTGCCCGGACGGAGCATTGCAAAATCTTCCCCTCGTGCCCAGCCGAGGAATTTGCAGCCTGTCTCAGTGACGCGTCTCTCCCTCTCCGCGTCCGGGGCTTCCAGAAATCCCCGGGGCTCGGGGGACCTCCCTGGTGGCCTCATTTTGCTCCCAAATGTCGCGGACTTTGCAGAAATCCGTGATTCC
This sequence comes from Podarcis raffonei, assembly GCF_027172205.1. Taxonomy (NCBI): domain Eukaryota; kingdom Metazoa; phylum Chordata; class Lepidosauria; order Squamata; family Lacertidae; genus Podarcis; species Podarcis raffonei. The sequence goes on along the minus strand of NC_070613.1, from coordinate 1,428,123 downwards.
TTTTCAATCCCTTAACGTGGAACCGTTCCCCGAGCGCGGCGGCGGCTTAATGTAATGGAGCCTTGGAAAATTTTTGTGAAATAAAATAAAATTTACTGGATTTTTATTTTATATATAGGGGGGGTCATTTTTTGTAGTTGCAATTTGCTGTTTTGCTGCTTGGGGTTGTCGGTTTCTTCTCCCATTGTTGTTGTTGTTTAGTCGTTTAGTCGTGTCCGACTCTTCGTGACCCCATGGACCAGAGAACGCCAGGCACCCCTGTCCTCCACTACCTCCCGCAGTTTGGTCAAACTCATGCTCATTGAATCCTGTCAATGCTTAGCGTTTAATTTCAAATTGCTTTTATATGTTGAGTGTGCCTCTCACATTTTTTATGCAGACTTTTGTGAAAGCCAAAAGGCATGTTTTCAGTGAACAGAATAGATGAGATATAATTGAATGTATGAATGGCTGGTATTTTAGTCTGGATGTGGGGGATGTTTTTAGCCGTGGCCCATGAAGGAGATGGGTCGCTAGCAGCTGCTCACGTTCCTGATGTGCATTTTGACAGGAGACAAACAAATCTCAGGGGCATAAATTGGGTGGCAAATGTAAGGGAAGGTTTTGAGTCCCTGGGATTTAAATGGCACAAACCTCCCATCTCATAACAGGGAAAGGCAGATTCAGGTAGGTAGCCATGTTGGTCTGACGGGGTGGGGTGGGAATTGTTCAGTAGCTCCTTAGAGACCAACTAAGTTTGATCTGGGTATAAGCTTTCGTGCCCATGCACACTTCTTCAGATACCAGGGAAAGGCAGGTGCAGGCAGCAGCAGCAGGAGCGGCAGGTGGCGCTGGGGGTTAAACCACAGAGCCCAGGCCTTGCCGATCAGAAGGTCGATAGTTCGAATCTCCGCGACGGTGTGAGCTCCCGTTGCTTGGTCCCAGCTCCTGCCAACCTAGCAGTTCAAAAGCACAACAGTGCAAGTAGATAAATACCGTATTTTTCGCTCCATAAGACGCACCAGACCACAAGACGCACCTAGTTTTTGGAGGAGGAAAACAAGAAAAGAAAAAATCTGAATCTCAGAAGCCAGAACAGCAAGAGGGATCACTGTGCAGTGAAAGCAGCAATCCCTCTTGCTGTTCTGGCTCCTGGGATAGCTGTGCAGCCTGCATTTGCTCCATAAGACGCACACACATATCCCCTTACTTTTTAGGAGGGAAAAAGTGAGTCTTATAGAGCAAAAAATACGGTAGGTACTGCTGTGGCGGGAAGCTAAATGGTGTTTCCATACTCTCTTGTTTCCGTCACTGTGTCCTGTTGCACCAGAAGCAATTTAGTCATGCTGGCCGCATGACCTGGAAAGCTGTCTGTGGACAAACGCCGACTCCCTTGGCCTGAAAGCGAGATGAGCGCCACAACCCCATATTCACCTTTGACTGGACTTAACCATCCAGGGGTCGTTTACCCACCTTTACCAAACTCTTGGATCCCTCCTGTTGCTAACAGCTGAGGGGAAGAGAGAGGGAACCTTCAGTACTCCCAGAGACCGCATACTGAGCAGGCCTAGCCCAGCAAGCAAGGCAGAGAGGAGAGCTTAAACGCTCCTTTTGTACTCAATAACCCAGGTGGACCTGGCGCAGAAAGAGCTTTTAAGCTCCCTGCCTTGCTTGCTGGGCAAAGCCCACTCTGCACTCCAGCTCTGGGGGGCTAAGGATGCTCACACCAGATCCTGTGGGTGTCAGAGTTAGGTCCCTGAGGGCTTTTGAGATCTGGGGACACTGGTGACCCTGGGAGTGGTCCTCCTTAGATAGCTCTCTGCCCGTGCTTTTCTGCATGGAGCAGGACTTGGGGTTTCAGCTTCAGACTTCAGAAGGTGAATTGCAATAAAAACCTTTCCTCTCCCTATTTCTTTAGCCCCCTTTTCCTGCTTCCCAGCAAGATGGCTTAGCTTAGCTGAAAGAGAAATTATTATTTCTCCAACACACACACAGACACACCCCTGACCAGAAAACCCTAACCAGATGTAGGGTGGGATGTATTTACACTGGTGAAATCTCTCCCTTTCTGGGAAATGCTCTGGCTGAGTAGAAACCTTCCTTATAACTGGCCTTGACCGGCTGTGAACTTGACCTTCCTGTGCCTTCGTCTCTTCCGCTTTCACTTCACTTGGCAGAGCCCAGTTTGAACCCCCTGCACTCTCCCCATTAGATCCAGCCAAATCTTGAAGCTGCCAAAAGGGAGAAGAGCAGGGCAGAGCTTACAAGACAAGGCTGCTAACATTTGCTCCTATTCCTTTCCCTTTTTGTAGTAATTTAGATAAATGTGTTTTTTAAATGTGAGAAAACGTACACACGATGCCAGTGTCCACCAGGGCTGGTGAACCTCAGCACAGGGCAGCAACTCTAGCCCTGCAGCAGCAGGACCCAGTCTGGCCTGGCCTCAGGCTGCCCCCCTCACTGGCCCTGCTCCATGCCTCCCATCCCGGGGGCTTTTTGCTTTGCCGGAATATGTACTTGGACTGTGATAACGTTACAGTCCTCTATCAGGGTGACCAAGTCTGTTTCAGTAGCACCAGACAAATGGATAGCCCAGTGTCATCCAAGAATATCTGGAGTTGAACAGCCCCAACCCACTCATGTGTTTTCCCTCACAGAGATGACTTCACAAGAGCCTGAGAGTTGGAGCTGTCTTTGCATCCAAGGAGGGCTTCCTTCAGAGTAGTATCCTTACCCCACATTCAAGGAGACCAGGACCACACCTGATGGGGCATTAGGTGCCTCCAGCACCCAGCTGTTCATCTCACCACAGAGATGCCTGTGATATTCTACCAGGGAAGGTCATCCCAACCACCTTCCAGCTTGTCAACATCCTTCTTAAATTGTGGTGCCCAGAACTGGACACAGTATTCCAGGTGAGGTCTGACCAAGGCAGAAGAGAGTGGGACTATTACTTCCCTTCATCTGGACTCTAGACTTCTGTTGATGCAGCCTAGGATTGCATTAAGTTTTTTGTTGTTTTTACTGCTGCATCTCACTGTGGAGTCATGTTAAACTTGTGGTCCACTAAGACACCTGGATCCTTTTCACATGTACTGCTAGTAAGCCCCATCCTATATTTGTGCATCTGGTTTTTCCTGCCTAAGTGCAGAACTTTACATTTGTCCCTGTTGCTACGAGCGCAGCAACAGCCTGCCGTGGAAGAACTCGCAGGGCGTGGGGGCACTGAGGGGGCAGTTCTGGCACCTTTTTTCTAGAGAGAAAGCGCTGCATTTACTGTTGCGGTGTACTAGGTTATGAAGTCCTCAAGCCCTCCTTGTCTCTCCCAGGATCCTTCGAAGACCATGAAATCCCCGAAGACTCCTGGCAAACCCTGCTCTCAGAGCGAGTTGGCGTTCTTGTCATGATAGGATCACTTCTTCCCTGAAATTCCTCTCTGCCTCTTGACCTTCACTGTTCCCTTTTGGGCTCCTGCTCAAAATATGCTTGTCAGGCAAGCATTTCTGGACACATAGATGTTGATGTGTTTTAATCTTTTACTGTTAATATTAATGTTGCAGTCTGCTATCAGAGTGACCAAGTCTGTTTCAGTAGCACCAGACTAGGGAAGGTCATCCTAACCATGAAAAATTGTTCCCATAGCAATTTCCACAAAGCACAACTCTCTCTTTCAGGCCCTTGCTCCCTGTTAGAAAGGAAGGAGTTAGCTAATTCCCTGTTTAGGGAAGCTTTTAATGTTTGATGCATTGCTGTATTTTAATATTGTGTTGGAAGCCGCCCAGAGTGGCTGGGGAAGCCCAGCCAGATGGGCGGGGTATAAATAATATATTATTATTATTATTATTATTATTATTATTATTATTATTATTATTCTCTTTTTGAACCACAATACGCTCTGCTGCTTATGTCCTGCACCAGACTGGTGACTGGAATGTCATGGAGGACCCTTTGAACATCTGCAACAATCATCGCCCCTTTTGGAACTGGTTTCAGAATAACACTGCCGCAGAGGCCACAAGTCTTTCAAAAATCTCATACAATATTGAAAATAAATACCTCAGCAAAATCTGCTCAACTGAGGAAGGAAGTTGAGAGGTTCCTCCAGGTCAGCAGCACTTCGTGGAAATCAGTCTCTTCCTCCTGAGTTGGAAGGGACCCCCCGCTCCAAGTCTCATAAGAACGTAGAAAAGAATATAAGAAACCCCCTCTTGTACAATCCTCTTTTAAATAATAATAATAATAATAATAATAATAATAATAATAATAATAATTTATTATTTATACCCCACCCATCTGGCTGAGTTTCCCCAGCCACTCTGGACGGCTCCCAATCAAGTGTTAAAAACAATACAGCATTAAATATTAAAAGCTTCCCTAAACAGGGCTGCCTCCAGATGTCTCTTAAAAATAGGATAGCTGCTTATTTCCTTGACATCTAGTGGGAGGGCATTCCACAGGGCGGGTGCCACTACCGAGAAGGCCCTCTGTCTGGTTCCCTGTAACCTCACTTCTCACAATGAGGGAACCGCCAGAAGGCCCTCGGAGCTGGACCTCAGTGTCCAGGCTGAACAATGGGGTTGGAGATGCTCCTTCAGGTATACTGGACCGAGGCCGTTTAGGGCTTTCAAGGTCAGCACCAACACTTTGAATTGTGTCCAGAAATGTACTGGGAGCCAATGCAGATCTCTCAGGACTGGTGTTATGTGGTCCCAGCAGCCACTCCCAGTCAACCAGTCTAGCTGCCACATTCTGGATTAATTGCAGTTTCTGGGTCACCTTCAAAGGTAGCCCCATGTAGTCCAAGCGGGAGATAACTAGAGCATGCACCACTCTGGCAAGACAATCTGTGGGCAGGGAGGGTCTCATCCTGTGTGCCAGACGGAGCTGGTTTCACTCGTCCAAGCAGCCTGTCCACATCCTCGAGGGTAACGGATGGAAATTGGCAGTGAGATATTTTACTTTCTTGGGTTCCATGATCACTGCAGATGGTGACAGCAGTCACAAAATTAAGACAACTGCTTCTTGTGAGAAAAGCAATGACAAACCTAGACAGCATCTTAAAAAGCAGAGACATCACCTTGCCAACAAAGGTCCGTACAGTGGTACCTCGGGTTAAGTACTTTGTTCTGGAGGTCCATTCTTAACCTGAAACTGTTCTTAACCTGAAGCACCACTTTAGCTAATGGGGCCTCCTGCTGCCACCGCGCTGCCAGAGCACAATTTCTGTTCTTATCCTGAAGCAAAGTTCTTAACCAGAGGTAATATTTCTGGGTTAGTGGAGTCTGTAACATGAAGCGTATGTAACCCGAGGTACCACTGTATGGTTAAAGCTAAGGCTTTCCCATTAGTGATGTATGGAAGTGAGAGCTGGACCATAAAGAAGGCTGATCCCAGAAGAATGGATGCTTTTGAATTCTGGTGCTGGATGGGATTCTTGAGAGTCCCATGGACTGCAAGAAGAACAAACCTATCCATTCTGAAGGAAATCAGCCCTGAGTGCTCACTGGAAGGGCAGATCCTAAAGTTGAGGTTCCAATACTTTGGCCACCTCATGAGAAGAGAAGACTCCCTGGAGAAGACACTGATGCTGGGAAAGATGGAGGGCACAAGGAGAAGGGGACAACGGAGGACGAGATGGTGGGACAGTGGTCTCGAAGCGACCAGCATGAGTTTGACCAAACTGCGGGAGGCAGTGGAAGGCAGGAGTGCCTGGCGTGCTCTGGTCCAGGGGGTCACGGAGAGTCGGACACGACTAAACGTCTAAACAACAACAACAACATGACTAGACATGACTCCAGGACTCACAGGACTCCAAAAGCTATTTGTGTAGGAGCACTTCTGCGCAGAAGAGACATTTTTTAAATACACATACTACAAACGGGCCTTTGGTGGAGAAAGGGAGGCTGCATTTGGGTCAATGGAACCCAAAGCGCATGGATGCCGCATGGAAACAACGCCCCACAAATGCATGTACTCCCTAGTGCAGGGGCCCATCCTTGTGGGGAGATACCGCTAGAGGCTTTTGAGGGCAGAATGCTGAGCACTGCAACCAGTTCATACAATCTCTTGACTTCCTTCTCATGCAAGGCATGTTTTTTGCCTACACGTAAACTTTCATTATCAACCAGATAAAAGGAGAAGTGGTCTGTGTGCCTTGAAACAGACTTGGGCCAAAGAGGAGACACACATCTTTTGTAGGTTTCCTCAAGACGACGCGAAAAAATCTTGAGGCTAACAGGAGATTCCTCTGATTTCCACAGCCTTGGTAAGTAGCTGAAAGGCGGAGGGAAAGTATTGCTTAGAAGTGCTCAGCGTCTGCAGCAGTTCCTCTTGTGTGGCGGCTGTTATCCATTCAATTTGGGATACTGAAAGAGGACACCAACAGTGTGGGGCAATGGTTAGAGTGCTGGACTAGGACCCAGGAGACCCAGGTAAAAATCCCCACTGAGCCATGAGGCTCACGGGGTCAGCCTAACTTTCCTGTCAGGGCTGTTGTGAGGATAAAGGGGAGACAGGAGAAGCATGCAGACCGCCTTGCGCTCCTGGGGGGGGAGGCGGCAGGTAAATTATTTATTTATTTATTTATTTCATTTCTATACCGCTTTATATTTTTAAGAAAAATCTCAAAGCTGTTTACAGAATATTAAAACATCAACAAAACAATCTGAAGAAAGTCAAATATAGTATACAGTCAAAGCAACACAATTAACAGAAAACTAAAATATTATCTTAAGGATTTCAAAATAAAGACACTTGTGGAATATTATTTGTAAATATTGTTATATAATAGATAGATAAGGGTAAAAGACGCAGTAAATTTAATCTTAAAGATGGAATCCATGGAGAGAGGAAAGGAGGTCTAAGGGTTCGAAAGAATTCTGTATTGCAATGTTGGAAATCATTTTGTTTTATATGTATACCGGTAATTTTTTTTTCAAAAACTCATTAAAAAAATTATAAAAAATAAACTTGCATTTTAATGACTGCAGCTGCAGCTAGGGCTGAGAGATATCTGGTTTCCCACGTAACCACCAGCTAAATATCGCCATATACCAATAGATCACAATATCTGAAATAAGGATGGAGCTACCTATGTAAAGACATTGGCTGGCTTCACAGTTTTCCCCACATTGTGATTTTTTGCATTACACACATGCATGTCATGACTGCCAGCTCAGAAATTATGAAACCGATATCACAATAGGGACTTCAAACCCATTTTGGACGATATATTGATATATCCCCCAGCCCTCGCTGCAGCAGCATTTTCCTGCAATGTATGTTTGCAGGAACTCTGGTCTTGCTGAGAAGCCAGCCAGGCAGAATCTTGCTCTCTTGGGCACTTTTTTCAGGGCAGCGCGTAGCTAGAACTATGGAACTCCCTGCCACAAGGGGCTGTGATGACCACCAGGAGGAGAGAGGGCTCTTGCGCTCCAATCCTGTCTGCAGGTTTCCCAAATTACGATGAGTGATCACCACTTTGCTTCCAGCTCCATTCAAGGTGTTGGCTTTGACCTTCAAAGCCCTAAATGACCGAGGAACAAGTCTCTCCCTGACCCTCTTTGGACTGTGCCTGCTGGGGAACTCAGATCAGATCAGATCGCAGGCCCTCCTTTCATACCCTCCTTGTTTCTCAGGTGAAAATAGAGACACCTGAGACAATTACAACCTCTCCGCCAAACCTACCTCACAGGATTGTTGTAAGGAAAAAATGTACAGGGGAAAGGGTCGTGTACAACACTTTCAACAGATAAATGGACTGAAATATGATTTTAGCTGTAAGATGCCTTGAGTCCCTGTCAGGGAAAAGGTGAGTAAACATCATCATCATCATCAGTGTTTCTTTCTGGGGGTATGCAGGGGTACACATACCCCTAAACATTTTGTGAATCTTTGTACTTTTGTCCACTTACTGTATTTATTTCCCCTGATCTAAAGTATAAAATGGTGATTTTCTTGAGTCAAAATGAGAATACCCGATAATATTTTTTTAAAAGCACTAATAATAATAATAATAATAATAATAATAATAATAATAATAATTGCTCTTTTCCTGGAAAAAAGAGGTGAACACCTTCCTTGTTCTCTTATAATGGCAATGGTGCCCACCTGAGAAGTGCAGGTGATTCTGGCTGGGGAAAAAAGTCCTGATGATGATGATGATATAAACTATGATCATGATCAAGAACATACCAGAGAGTAAATCCTATAGAATTCAGTGGGACTTAGTTTGGAGTCTAAATGCTTTGGATTCAGTTGTAAGGCTGCCCATTCTTGACCCTGTTACCTGGGAGTAAGCTCCACTGAGTAGACGGTGTCAGGCTCCATTTACAATAAAGGAACCAAGACTCCCTGCATTTCCCAAGACTTGCCTCGCTGCTGAGGCATTGCAATTGCAGAATGCAAAGTGGTGGCCTTTTCCTTCAACGTTATAGGAAGGGCTTTGTACGCCAGATTCATCATGCCAATGCCAGGGCCCTGATCCAGATTGCTCCCCGGCTTTAGTAAAAGAGAATCACAGAATCATACAGTTGGAAGAAACCGCGAGGGTCATCTAGTCCAACCCCCTGCAATGCAGGAATCTTTTGCCCAATGTGGGGCTTGAACCCATGACCCTGTTAGGAGATCTACTTAAGGCTGAATGAAAGCCAGACACACACACACACACACACACACACACACACACACACACACACACACTTTTTACTATTTGGATAGACTATATTTTCTTCAGCCTCTTTCAAACCACAGGCATTAGCACACTTTTTCTTTTCTCCTTTCTCAAAACTGGCCATGTTTTAGGTTCATCAAAGCAAATACAAAGTTGTTGAGGTGTGCATGCATGTGCAAACATGGGGAGGGGGTGTCAAACAGAGCCTTTGACCCAGATGAAAGAAAGTCTAGCCTTCCAAGGGAATTGGTTCCAATGGAACTGTCAAACAGTTCTCACCCTCACAAAGTTACTTTATAATGTTTAGCCAGAATCCTGTCATTTGAATCCTCTGGTTCAGTCCTGCCCTCTGGAACAGCAGAAAACAAGCTGGCTCCATCTGGCATCTTCTTGGATAAAGGTAAAGGGACCCCTGACTGTTAGGTCCAGTCGCAGACGACTCTGGGTTTGTGGCGCTCATCTCACTTTACTGGCCGAGGGAGCCGGCATTTGTCCGCAGACAGTTTTTCCAGGTCATGTGGCCAGCATGACTAAGTCGCTTCTGGCAAACCAGAGCAGCACATGGAAATGCTGTTTACCTCCCCACCGGAGCGGGACCTATTTATCTACTTGCACTTTGACGTGCTTTCGAACTGCTAGGTTGGCAGGAGCAGGAGCCGAGCAACGGGAGCTCACCCCGTCTCGGGGATTCGAACCGCCAACCATCTGATTCGCAAGCCCTAGGCTCTGTGGTTCAACCCACAGCGCCACCCACTGAAATAAGCATCTTATTTCACTATGCAACATTCCCCCCTCTTTTTTGGTTCCAGCCTTGCTGGCACCCCTCTTGATGGTGTCGCTAGTCCTCCTCGTGCTCCAAAGTCTGCCCTGGCTCCTTCACAGCTCCTGTTTCTGGCAGGGAAGTGAAAGCGGGAGAGCAGCGTGACCTGAGCCATGGCGGGAACAGACAACACCATTGACATCCCGGCCCTGGGCCGCCCGTTCCAGCTGGGAATGCTGTACGACTGCCGCAAAGACTCCCTGATCCCAGGTAAAGCTGACAGAGAGGTGGGGAGCAGTGGCGTAGTGTGGGGGGTGCAGGGGGGCCGGCCGCACCGGGCGCAACATCTGGGGGTTAGGGGACGCAAATCCACAGGTTAGGGGGCGCAAATCCATGGGTTAGGGGGCGCAAATTACTTGCCTTGCCCCGGGTGCTGACAACCCACGCTACGCCACTGGTGGGGAGATCACTTTGGGTGGGACGTCTGGGGCAGAAAATGGTATTTCATGTGGCATATGAAATACGGAGAGACTTCGGGTGCATAAACGCCCCCACCCTCCAAAAAGGATCCTGGGAACTGTTTTCTACCCTCACAGAGCTACAATTTCAACACCCGTAACAAAATGAAGTTCCCAGGACTAGGGGGCTTGATTTAAATGTATCGTACAGTGGTACCTTGGTTCTCAAACTGAATCTGTTCCGGAAGTCTGTTCCAAAACCAAGGCGTTCCAAAACCAATGCGCGCTTTCCCATAGAAAGTAATGCAGAATGGATTAATCCGATCCAGACTTTTAAAAACAACCCCTAAAACAGCAGTTTAGCATGAATTTTAGTATCCAACAAGACTATTGGTCCATAAAATGAAAGCAATAATCAATGTGCTGTACTATAAAATAAATAAGACAGTATTGTAGATGACAACAACAACAACAACAACAACAACAATAATAATAATACATTTTTCTTACCTGCACTGATGACAGTCATTGTTTGAATGGGGGGCTTTTATTCAAAACAAAAATGCAAAATAAATAGCAAAAACAAAAGTGCCAATCTTAATCCATTCCAGAAGTCCGTTTGACTTCTGAAATGTTCGGAAACCAAGACGCAGCTTCTGATTAGTGCAGGCGCCCCAGAAACAATAGCTGACAGCCGCATCGGGCGTTCGGCTTCCGAGAAACGTTTGCAAACTGGAACACTTACTTCTGGATTTTTGGCATTTGGGAACCAAGGCGTTTGAGTACCAAGATACCACTGTATATATGTCTCACTTGCTCAATTATTTGTCCATTTAGGAAGAGGGCATACTATGTCTATCTCCGTTTCTCTTTTCAGATTTAATTCAAAATAATATTTTAGGGTCTTTTGTGCTTTCTCGATAATTTTCTGATTTTCCAACAGTCCTTTGTTCATTCTCCACCTAAACAATGAATTGTCTGTCCCTCTTAACTTCATTAAAATTGAATTATGATCCAAAAGAGTTTTTGGCAAAATCTCTACTTTTACAGACCTTTAATGTGTGGTATTTATTGTTTTATATATCATGTTATAGGACTGATGGAATGGTTTTTTTGATAGTTCTGTCAACAGCTTTGTGACCTGTTCAGTGATCTTAGGAATAAATGAAATATAACAACTGCAACTACAGTTAGACTCATTGAAATGAATGGAGGTCTTAACCATGCCTATTTTGGGCTGAGCGATGTCTGTTTTTCAACATCGTGATGTATCACCAGCTAAACATGTCGATGGTCAAGGGAGTCGTGGGCTCAAAAAGGTCAAAAACCTCTATTTTCATGAGAGCGATATGGGAGGGTATGGTAGTATGTCCCTATTTTCATTGGAAAAATGTTGGAGGGGACACAGATTATTCCAACAAACCAGTGTTAGTGGCAAGATGCATCACTTATGATGATGATCGTTTATTAAATTTGTTAGTCACTTTATGTAGCCCAAGGCAACTCCAAGCAACTTACAACCAACCAAAAGAAGCCCAAACCCAGGGGCGTCTTACCCATAGGGGCTAGTGGCACGGGGCGCCAGGGCGCCAAGTTCTGGAGGGCACCAGTGAAGAGGCGGAGGCTGGACACGGCGCCTCCCGGCATCAGCTCTCTGCTCTCACCATGCCGCGCCGAAGCAGCGCCATGCCCAGAGCCTCCGTCTGCCATGGCCACCGCGGCACAAAGCGGCCAGCTGCTGTGTCCAGCCTCCGCTTCTTCCCCACTGGAGGAGCCACCCTCCAGCCGCTGCCCGCCTCCTCCAGCCCCACCAGCAGTGCTGTCCTCCCTAAAAAACTCTGGGAAACGGGGGGGGAGGGGCGGAGGGAGCTTTGCACCACGGCACCGGATAAAGCTTAAGACAGCCCTGCCCAAACTCCACAAAGATACATGAAAAACAATAGGGAAAGATAGTTTAAACACCCCCCTTTTAAAAGGCCACAGATAGTTTGAGGCCAAAGGCCTGGTTATAAAGATTCTGCCTGGAACTTAAAGATATGTAATGATGGTGCCAGGTGAGACTCCCTGGGGACAGCATCCCAGAAACTGGGAGCCACCACAGAAAAGGCCCCGTTCTTGTGTTGCCACCCTCTGGACCTCTTGTGGAGGGGACACACAAAGAAGGGTCTCAGGTGATGATCTCAGGGTCTGGGTTGATTCATTTGGGAAGAGGCGGCCTTGAGATCCTGGGGTCCACTTGCTTCCTTGTGGGTTAGCTGTGTTTGGTGGCTTCCTGCTGTTGATGCTGCCTTTCCTACCCTTGTTTGGGCACCCAGCTCAACAGGCAGGCAGGTGGCAGCAATGGCAGGCCTTGGGGTCTCAAATTTCAGCGGCACCCTGTGCGACACCAGAATTTGGCGGCCCCTCTCTTGTGCTCCATTCTAACTGGCCATGCTCCCCTAAATTTGCCTCTGGTGGCAGAAGGGGCACCTCAGTGGGCCTCAGCCTTTGCCTCGCTCGAGGGGCGCAAGAGGTTGGGCCTGCTGCTGGTCCAGGCTCCATCTGAGGTGCCTTTCCCTGCAAAGTCCTCCCATCAATTGGTGGCCTCACCAGTTGCCAGGATTCTTTGAGGTAAGCCATGTGCTTCGAATGGGCTCTGTGCAAGCTGAGCAGCATTAAGGCTCCCAGAACAACCTGCTCTTCCATTAGGTTTCTAAGGGGCTAAGAGCAGCATAGGGTTCTTCTAGCTTCCTGGGTCCCGCTACACCTGTGGATGCAAACCTCAGGAATCATCTTTTACCTGCAAAAACTTCACAGGGTGGTCACCTTTTGCTCAGGTGTGAACAAAACCTTACAGGGAACCAGGCAGAGGGCCTTCTCCATAGTAACACCCGTTCTGTGGAACACCCTCCCTTCAGGTCAAGGAGAAGACATCTGAAGGCAGCCCTATTTGTTGTTGTTGTTGTTTAGTCGTTCAGTCGTGTCCGACTCTTTGTGACCCCATGGACCAGAGCATGCCAGGCACTCCTGTCTTCCACTGTCTCCCACAGTTTGGTCAGACTCATGTTAGTAGCTTTGAGAACACTGTCCAACCATCTCGTCCTCTGTCGTCCCCTTCTCCTTGTGCCCTCCATCTTTCCCAACATCAGGGTCTTTTCCAGGGAGTCTTCTCTTCTCATGAGGTGGCCAAAGTATTGGAGCCTCAGCTTCAGGATCTGTCCTTCCAGCGAGCACTCAGGGCTGATTTCCTTCAGAATGGATACGTTTGATCTTCTTGCAGTCCATGGGACTCTCAAGAGTCTCCTCCAGCACCATAATTCAAAAGCATCAATTCTTCGGCGATCAGCCTTCTTTATGGGCCCCTCAGCCCTATTTAGATGAGCCCCTCAGCCCTATTTAGGGAAGTTTTTAATGTTTGATGTTTTATCGTGTTTTTAATATTCTGTTGGGAGCCACCCAGAGTGGCTGGGGAAACCCAGGCAGATGGGTGGGGGTATAAATAAATTATTATTTATTATCATCATCATCATGATCAGAAGCATATGCTAGAGAGAAAGCAGCTCCTCGCTGCCCTCCATGTGTGGTTTGTATAGTTTTTTTCATCATATATTGCTCACTTCCTAAACAGAAGAGAACCATCACTAAAAGGGCTTTAGATATTTTCAAGGGCTTGGGAAAATTTTCTGCTCAGGCTTTGGTAAACCTCTGATTTTAAAGTTCTCAGACAGCAGTGGTGCTTATCAAAAAGGTATTCTTGGTTGAAATAGAAGATCAGAACGGGGAACAGGAGAGAGGTTCCCTATGCTCAGCTAGGAAGAGAAACAAACCATCTTCTGAGAGCGTTGAAGGTGGCAAATCAAGGCTCATCCATTTCGCTTGACCTGTATTCTGTGCACAGATCCCAGGGTCCGAGAGCTTTTCATGTTCTTTGGCAGCTGTGACTTGCAAAAGCCCATCTCAGCCACTAACTGAAGTTCAGTTCAGCACAATCTCTCTTTGGATTATCCATATATCTAATAAGATCTGATTCAGTGGCTAAGATCAGGTTTTTGCAATCACAGCAATGGAGCATCGAGAAAAGTTCTCGGATCCTGGTGGAATTAATTGACACAGGATACAATCAAAATAAAGGTCAAGGGAAAGTGTGGGCGAGACCCTGACTCATCTCTGGTCAAACAGCTTTTTGGAAACCTTTACAAAGCTGCACAAAACTGCTCAACCGGGGATGATAATGGGAGAAAAGAAATGTGTGCCCCATCCTGGGCAACGATGGCTCTATGGGGCCACTTTTAACACAATTATTTCCCTATGCAGACTTAAGCGTTTTGGATAGAGGGGCTCGATATTTATCTGAACATTACTAAAACTTTATGTGGTTGTTTCTCTGTTTGATTCCAGGAATTACCCTTTGGGACCAAGACTCCCTTCAGAAGGACCTGGATATCAAACCCCAGCCCAAGACAGAATCTGAGATCGTTGCTTCCGACTCCATTGATGATAAGGCCTCCGCCCTCAATGTCTCAGCATCGCTCAAGGCCAGCTTTTTGGGTGGAATGGTTAAAGTGGAAGGGTCAGCCAAGTACCTTCAAGACACCAAGCAGTCCAAGCAACAGGCCAGAGTCACTTTGCAGTACAAAGCTACCACCAAGTATTCACAGCTGACCATGAGCCATTTGGGAATCCAAAATGTCTCTTATCCAGCAGTTTTCGACCATGGCACTGCAACCCATGTTGTCACTGCCATCTTGTATGGAGCCCAGGCTTTCTTTGTGTTCGACCGAAATGTCTCTTCTTCCGAGTCCGTGCAAGACATACAAGGAAGCCTCAAAGTTATGATACAGAAGATGGTCACTATTGAAGGCGAGGCAGCCCTCCACATGAACGACCAGGAAAGAAACCATGCAAGTCAGTTCAACTGCAAGTTCTATGGAGATTTTTCTCTGGAGAGCAATCCAGTGACTTTTCAAGACGCCATGAAGGTCTACACTGCTCTGCCCAAAATGCTGGGTACCAATGGGGACAAGGCTGTGCCTGTCAGAGTTTGGCTGTACCCACTGACCAAGCTGGATTCCAAAGCAGCTAAGATGGTGCGTGAGATCAGCTTAGCACTCATCTATGATGCCCAAACCGTCATGGAGCAACTGAGCGAAATCGATATGAGATGCAATGATCTGGCTGCTAATCCCATTGCTAGCATCTTCCCAGAAATAAAGTTGAAAATCAAGAGATTCCAGGATTTCTGCAAGCAACACAGGCAGACTTTCCAGCAAGATCTGGCAGGAATCTTGCCTTTGATCCGGGGAGGGGGGAAAGAGGAAAGAGTTCTGGTAGACATCTTAACATCCATAAATCAATCACCCTTCAATGGCCAAAGACTCAATGAATTTTTGGACACCAAGGAACGAGAGATAAATATGGTCAAGTCTTACCTTGATATCCTGAGTGGGATAGAAACCATCTCCTCCCAGAATAAACTGGAAGAGGTAGTGCTTAACCACCAGAATGAATTTGTTGTCTCATTTACATTCACCTCTTTGCATGATAAGGAACCATTTTTAACCAGCTTACAACACTTTCTTCAGAAACGATCAGCAGATCCTACAGGAGTCCAGAATGCACCTGAGGAGTGGAATGCTTGGTTTGAGCAAAAAGACAGACAGAGAAAAGCTCGGAAAGCTGCCAAGTCCATTGTTGATTTTGCCCAAGTCAATGAATCCAATGGGAAGACCCGGTTCCTTGTGGCTTCTGTCCCAGATCAGGACAACCCAGGAGCTACCATTTATCTCTATGAAGATGGGGAGATGGTCAACAGCAACTTTGAGCTGCCCTCAAAACCTCTCCCTCCCCTGGTTGGCCGAACTGGACATGACCATGTGCAGCTGACATTTCAACCCGCAGAGTATGGGAGGACTTCAATCTCCAACTATCAGGTAGAATACAAGACTGCAGGAGAAGGAAACTGGCAGATTGTGAATACTGAGGACAGTCAGGAGACATTCCAAGTGAGAGGGTTGAGCGCAAACACAGAATACCAGTTTCGATACACTGCTAGGAGCAAACCAGGACTTAGTGAGACTAGTGATTTGAGTAGATCTGTAAAGACACTTCCTACCAGCCCTCCTGGGAAACCAAGAGAGAGAACTGTAGAGTCTTCCAAAATCGGTCTTGCCTGGGAGAGCCCAAAGGTCATTGGAGCTGATATAAAGGAGTACAAAGTGGAGTACAGGGGGCTGGTGGGCGATAAGGACAGATGGAATGAAAAAAGAACAGGGGCAAGAACAGAGTCCTGCCAGCTGGATGGGCTGAAGCCTCACAGAACCTACAGACTCAGAGTCTCCGCTGTATGTTTTGATGGGGCTGAGAGTGAGCCCAGTGAAGAGACTGAGATTTCCACAGCAATGGAAGAAGAAGAAGACGGGGCAAATATACTAGCTCGAAAATACCTCCAGGAAAGCACCCTGGTGGAAGATGGGCAACCATCCGTGTATGTACTTCCCCTGGAGGCCACCTCAGATCGATCGGCCCCCGTCCAAACGTATCAGCTAGGAAAAGAGAACATGCAGGTCCCCAACAAAGTAATCGTGATGATGGGGGCAACAGGGTCAGGGAAAACCACTCTCGTCAATGCCATGATCAATCATATCCTGGGTGTGCAATGGGAAGATGATTTCCGATTCAAACTCACTCAGGCTGGAAGCCAGTCCTCAGAAGTGACCGCCTACGTAGTGCACCACCAAAAGGGTTTTGAAGTCCCTTATTCTCTCACTTTCATTGACACGCCAGGATTTGGAGACATGGGAGATAGGAAGCAGTACAAACAGATAACAAAGCAGATCCGGGAGTTTTTCTCCACCCCAGGAGGAACGGATCATGTCGATGTCATCTGTATTGTACTTCAGGCCTCCAGTGCTGCCTTAACTCGTGCCCAGAAATACGTCTTTGACTCTGTGCTCTCCATTTTTGGGAAAGATATAAGGAACAACATCCAGATCCTGATCACCTTTGCAGATGGACATTCTCTTCCTGTTTTGGAAGCCATGAAGAAGGAGGATGTGCCATGCATTAAAGATTCCAGTGGTAGCCCAGTTCACTTCAAATTCAACAATTCAGCTCTCTTTGCCAACAATTCTGAAGAGAATGAAGGGAATCTAAATCCTAACAACAAGTTCTGGAAAATGAGCACTGCAAGCATGAAGACATTTTTTGACACGTTAAGCTTACTAGACAGTGAAAGTTTAACTCTGACGAAGGAAGTGCTCAGGGAACGGAAGGAGCTAGAAGCCATCACAGAAGGGTTGCAGCCCCAAATCAGAGCTGCCCTTGGAAAGCTGGAAGAGTTGAGGAAGACGAGACAAGCTCTGGATGAGCACAAGTATGAGATGGCAGCCAACATAAACTTTG
Source organism: Podarcis raffonei (assembly GCF_027172205.1). Classification (NCBI taxonomy): domain Eukaryota; kingdom Metazoa; phylum Chordata; class Lepidosauria; order Squamata; family Lacertidae; genus Podarcis; species Podarcis raffonei. The sequence continues at coordinate 1,410,875 of NC_070613.1, read as the reverse complement.
AGTTTGAAGTAGAAAAATCTGTGCCAGGGAAGGAAGACATCTCTGCCGCTGGAAGATTCACAACCAACTGCATGAACTGTCACTACACCTGCCATTATCCTTGCCCGATCCGGAGAGATGAGGGCAAGCGCTGTTGTGTAGCTATCAATGCAAACACAGGAAAATGCAATGTCTGTCCCGGCCGCTGCGTGTGGAACATGCACTTCAATCAGAAATACCTGTTTGAATATAAAGTAACAAAAGAGATTAAGTCCTATGATGAGTTGAAGCGAAAGTATGAAGACGCCTCTGGAGAGGCGATGACCCCAGAGAAGGTGCTTGGAAATCTCAACCAGGAATACAAAGAGGCTAAGCAAGCCTTAGAAGACCTCATCCAGAAATCATCTCAAAGCCTCCAGCGCTTGCATCAAATTGGGCTGAAGCCCAACCCGCTCTCCACCCAAGAATACATTGACCTGCTCATCATTTCAGAAGAGCAGGATCTGAAGCCTGGATACCAGGAAAGAATCCAGCTGTTAAAGGAAGTGAGGGAATCTGTTGTAAACAATGAGTGCCCTCTGCTAGTGGATCAAGATCTGTACGACCCAAGTGAACAAGAAAAGTCCTCCTCCCTGCGGGCCAGATTTAGGAAGTTTTTTTGCTTCTGATGCCCATCTGCACCCGGGCATCTGACAGCTGTTATCAAGTGTTTTAAATAAGGGAGTATTTTCTAAATTGGCGCACACACCCTCTGATTGCTTTTGGCTATCAGTAGTGATTTCAAGTTATAGGGCTGTTAATTAGACCAGAGTTGGGATATGAGGGGGCTGGTGGGGCTGGCAGATTATTCACACTGCCTCTTGTCCGGCTGCTTCTCCCCCACCACTCAGGAAAACCGCAGCAGTAATGTTTGCTGCTTTAGCTAAATTTGCACTATTTCCTCACCTGGCTTTGAGGTCTGTCACCTGGCAGGTGACCAGGGGCATTTAGGTAGGTACCTAAAATGCTTTGCGCTTGGACTATTGACACAACTTTGTATACAAGTTCCATATGCTGATTTATATGTAGAGGTGAAAATTTGGGTCTGTAAGCAAATTGAGATGACAGTTGGCTGGGGAACACCCTGGTGATGTGCTTTCCGTCATGCCCAAGCACCCTATTAACCAAAATTAGAATAAAATAAAATAAGGGGAGTTACTCCCAAACTACACCCTTACTTTTGACTACCCAGCATGTCATCTCCCTCCGTCTTACATTTTCCTAGAACAAAACTCTTAGAAGGTATTCCTTTTGATGCTTCCATTCCAATCAGTCCCAACTGGCGATGGTAACTGGGTTATAGGGTTGTGTGGTTTTCTCAGGGGGGGGGAGAACCTCTCAAGGAGGGCCTCATATACTGCAGAAGGGTCCTTTGTACCCACCTTAGCATAAGATGGTGGTTGGAAGTCATTCTCTGTATGTGCCTTCGATTTTTTGATTTATTTTTTTTCTCTTTGAAACTTCAGCTGATCCATAACATTCCAGCCTATTGACTGGAGCTACTTAGCTGGGATATATGCGACCCCTTTGCCGCAACTGCTGCACTGGCTCCTCATTCATTTCCAAGCCCAATTCTAAGTGAAGGTTATAAGTTCAGAAGCCTTAAAGGGCTTACGAACTGGGGAGGCTCCCCTCTGCGTTCCGCCAGAATCAGAGGCAAGATTGCAACCCCCAGAAAGGCTGCTCCAGCCCATTCTCTGCTACTCACCTGCAAGATGACGCTCACCTTTGCTCTTCACTTCTAGGCACAGGCCTGGGCTCTCCAGGTCCATGTCTAAACTCTTTTTATTTGTTTTGCTCCGCTACTTTCCCCATGAAAACCCGCTCTTTGCTGCTGAATCGAAACAAACAGCTGCCCACGGAAAGCCTGAATTGCCGTTTGCTCCAATTCAATAGTGAAAATCAGGTTTCCCCGGGGGAACCTGTGGGGGGGCGGGGGGAGTGCTTGGAAATGAACCAGGAAAGCGTGGGCCTGTGCCTAGAAATTGCAGGTCAAAATGTGCATAATCCCCAAGACTTCTTGTGCCCTAGCTGTGTATTTCACCTGCCATATTTGATCTATCCTGAGACAGGGTTTTATTGCTATATTCTGCTGTTTTCACTCGCTTTATTCTTTCTGATCATTTTCTTATCAATAGCCATGCTGAAAAAAAGAGATATAAACTTATTTAAATAAATAAGAATGCAACAAATACTGTAGTATCATCTTAGCCCTTGATATAACTGCACTTGCAGAAATGCTATCCTGCTACTGCTTGCGCCAGTAGTACCTTCAAAGGAAGCCCTGGATATCTCAGCTTTGCTTTCTCCGTTTACACTAATGAAACATCCTTCAAATAAAAGTTGATCTGTTCTTTAAAAGCGGTCTCTGAGGTGTCTTTGGGTGGCGGGGGGTATGGCGGAGACATACGAACTTATGACACTTCCTAGCACAAAGCAAAACCTTTGCTCCATCTTTCCCTCTATTCTCTAATCTGTCCAGCAGCATCAGAACATGAGATGAGCCTGCTGGATCAGGCCAGGACCGTTCTCACAGTGGCCAAGCACGTCCATTTCAGGAAACCAGCAAGCAGGATTCGAGCACAAGAGCCCTCTCTCCTCCTGTGGCTTCCAGCACCCCAGGGTAGGGCTGGGGGAGGAATCCACATAATTCACCTTCAGAAGTGTGTAGAGTTCCCAAAGCAAGGAAGGATTGGACTCTGATTAATAAAATACGCACGAGGCTTGAACAGCAAGACTCTGGGAGGAGGTGCCAATAATAATCCCTCTCCACTCCTCGGCCCAGGTTGTTTTATTCACAAAAGAACTTTTTACACAGTGTTCGTAAGAACCAATCAGATTTCCTTTGAGCATTTCAAAAAAACCCATGTGGGGACAAAGTAAAACTACAAAGAAACTATTTCCTACTTGAGCATGCATACATATCTGAGAGTAAATAAAACAGGACTAGAGGAATGCATTCAGCAAAACCCCAGAGGTCATAAACAGGAGAGGAAGGATGGCAGTATATACCATCTCCTTGTGAACTCTCTTCCTGGCCCTTAAGATCTATCTAAAGATTAACAAACTACATCAAAGTAACTTACTATCTTTATGTACTGAGGATGCCTGGTGAAGCAACTGGCCTGTGTTTCAGAATGCTTATATGTGCCTGTCAGGTGTAGAGAACCCAAATGGCAGAGATGCAGAGGCTTGTGGGATTCGATCAGAACTTATTGTCAATGAATCAAACCCAGTCAACACAGTGCTTTCATCATGGACGCAATGGCTTGCTCCATATTTCATAATTTCTCCTAGCAATCCCACCTGACCCCCACACTGGATATTTGCACCCCTACATAAGTGGACTCACCCGATGCGAACCAGGCTGCAGCAACCCCATCCCAATGGAGTCCTTGGAGAATGATGCTACAACATGATTCAAAAAGTTGGGGGTGCTGCTGGGCTGAAGCTGATCAAAGCAGCGGTGGGTGGGGAAAAGAAAGTTACTTTCTGTTGCCTGATCAGTGAAAATATCCCCCTGAAGATTCTGAAGTTTGCCCCCACCTCCATTTTTTTAAAAGAAATAAATAGAAAGCACCTCTGCGTCTAGGCAGCATCCACAATGTGATGGAGAGTTGGGGTTTTTTCTGGCCCAACATGATTACCGTATATATGTCACGAGCCCCATTTCTTTGCGGAAAGCCATGATAGTAAGAACATGGTGGGTGGGATTAATTTATTTTTATTTAATAAAATGTATATGCTACTTGATGGTAATAAAACATCTCAGCAGTTTACTGGAAATGTTAAAATTATCTATTACAAACAGTTAAAAACAAATCATTTAAATTAAAAAGCTAAATAAAAATCAAAAGCAGTAAAAACATTAACAGTACAAGACTAAAACACATCAACATCTATGTGTCCAGAAATGCTTGCCTGAAAAGCATATTTTGAGCAGGAGCCCAAAAGGGAACAGTGAAGGTCAAGAGGCAGAGAGGAATTTCAGGGAAGAAGTGATCCTATCATGACAAGAACGCCAACTCGCTCTGAGAGCAGGGTTTGCCAGGAGTCTCCGGGGATTTCATGGTCTTCAGAGGATCCTTGGGAGAGACAAGGAGAGCTTGAGGACTTCAGAACCTAGTACACCGCAAGTTCACAGCCGGTCAAGGCCAGTTGTAAAGGTGGTTTCTCCCCAGTCAGAGCCTTTCCCAGAAAAGGAGAGATTTCCTTTCATCAGTGTAAATACATCCCACACTGCAATTGGTTCGGGTTTTCTGATCAGGGGTGTGTGTGGGTGTGGGTGTATGTGTATAGATAGATGATAGATAGATAGATGATAGATAGATAGATAGATAGATAGATAGATAGATAGATAGATGATAGATAGATAGATAGATAGATAGATAGATAGATAGATAGATAGATATAGGAGAAAACAATAATTTCATTTTGATTATTCCATTTACTTTTTGGTTTATGGCCTAGGTAAACTGAAAAGGTCTCTACCTGCCTTTTACAGTCCAGAACTAGCTGCTTTTAAGGACTGCATGTAGTGAATGTCCGTTCCAGAGCACTGAAAAGAATAAATTGTTATGGGCTCTATGGTGGTCACCGTATGCCTGAAAAGATAATCGGCTAGATAGGGCAATTGGGATTAATCTTGAATTGTTTTGCAGACAGATGGAAAAGGGTATTGGGAGACATTTAATGAACAGGAAACGTAGTCAAAGCCTTAATAAAGAAAGACACTGGAAATGGTTAAATGTAAACGGATGCTTTAGCTGAGATTCCTGCATTGCAGGGGGTTGGACTAGATTACTCATAGGTCCCTTCCAACTCTACAACTCTATGAGTTTATGAAATAAACCACAGTCTCTGAAGTGCCTCATTTCCAAAGGAAACAAGAATCTGGGCATGTGCCTAGACCACTGGAATCTCACACTTCTGTGGAGACTGGGGTGGCATGGAACAATATTTTAATGTTACAGTACAGTCACATTCAAGAGGAGCTATGGGGAAGGACTGTAGGTGATAGGTTGGAAGACAGAATACTCATGGACAAAGTTATACATTGGACAGAATCGTTTCCCATTCTTGTGAAGAAGAGCAAGAGCGTGAGAACCAATAATCTGTGGGGCACCAGACTTATGTGGAGAGGGTCACCGCAAGGCCTTGACTCAAGACACAGCCGCCCAGCATGGTTTCAAAAATACCTTTTCCATTGTGACTGCGTCTCAGTTAACATTGGGGAGAAGTAGAACAGTGACAGCTGCTCAAGGAATATACGTGAGACACGGATAGAAAAATTCCAATTCGTCAAGATCTGTTGATATGTCCACATGGCATGGGGAAAAGCGTCAGACACCTGCCACTGGGATGAGTTGTGTTGTTTAGAATCTTGGTTCAATCTAAGCCTTTTTCCATGTGTCGGATGTGTGCAGGTGAGGACTGGGGTTGGCTAAAGAAAATAAACTTTGCTTGCTGTTGCTCCCAACCACCTTTGAGTGCAATAAACACGTAACTTTTTCTTCCTTGTGGATAACAATTATTTGCTCCTTGCATCCCCTCGGAATGTACTTTGAATAATCGGAGGAGGACAGCAGCAAGGGAATCCTCGACTTACCCTTCTCACAGAGGGAAGCCTGAAACTTCTGGCTCTTCTGGGAGCTGTCCTGTGTCTGGTCAGGAGATACCAGGAAGAGCTTCAAGCTGACACCACTGCCAATCCTGGACATGCTGAGGATGGAAGTAGTGCTCAGGAGCACCACAAATTTGTAAACTATGAATTGCTTGTCAACTTTTCCAAAAAAAATTCAGCATTTTGGGCTGCCTCATCAGTGTTGCCAAATTGTTCTTTACCCTCTCCCCAGAGGGGACATTCAAAACCTTTGCCAATGACTTGCACCTCACAGATCTGGGTACATAGAATAAGAAATATTGGGCACGGGGTGTTTTATAAGACAAAGTCCATTTCTTTGCTGGGTTGACAAATGAGAAATACACTAATGCAATCTTTACTCTCATACTAATTATAGTCTTCTAAAATCAAATTTGTACACAGCCATTGATATGGTTTCTCCCCACTATGAATTCTCTGATGTTGACAGAAGTTTGTGCTTATATTAAAGCTCTTCCCACATTCCAAGCACTGATATGGTTCCTCCGATGGGCAGTGAGACTTTCTTTCCGACTGAAGCTCTTTCCACATTCCAAGCACTGATAGGGTTTCTCTCCCGTATGAATTCTTTGATGGGAAGTGAGACTTTCCTTCCGGCTAAAGTACTTTCCACATTCTAAGCACTGATAGGGTTTTTCCCCACTGTGAGATCTTTGATGGGAAGTGAGATGGGCACTCTGACTGAAGCTCTTTCCGCACTCCAAGCACTGATAGGGTTTCTCCCCTGTATGAATTCTTTGATGGGAAATGAGACTTTTCTTCCAGGTGAAGCACTTTCCACATTCTTGGCACTGAAATGTTTTCTCCCCAAGGTGACTACTTTCATGATTATGAAAGTTTGTGCTTGTATTAAAGCTGTTTCCACAGTCGAAGCACTGATATGGTTTCTCCCATGTATGACTTATTTGATGGGAAATGAAACTTTTCTTCCGACTGAAGGTCTTCCCACATTCCAGGCATTGATATGGTTTCATCCCTGTATGAATTCTTTGATGGGAAGTGACATTTTCCTTCCGGCTGAAGCTCTTTCCACATTCCAAGCACTGATATGGTTTCTCACCTGTATGAATTCTAAGATGGGAAGTGAGACTTTCCTTCCGAGTGAAGCTATTTCCACACTCTTGGCATTGATATGGTTTCTCCCCGCTGTGAGTTCTTTGATGGGAAGTAAGATGGGAGTTCCGACTGAAGCTCTTTCCACACTCTTGGCACTGATAGGGTTTCTCCCCTGTATGAATTCTTTGATGGGAAGTGAGACTTTCCTTCCGAGTGAAGCTGCTTCCACATTCCAAGCACTGATAGAGCGTCTTCCCGGTGGGATTTATTTGATGGGAAGTAGAATGGGAGCTCTCACTCAGTTGCTCTCCAGAATCCAAAACTTCATACGGATTCTCCACTGGATGGAGTTCGTCATGGTCTCCCCTGTTCTTAATTTCCAATTCATCACCACCTGCAACGAAGAGATAAACAGATTAGAGCCTCAGGAAGAAATGGAGCCCCCACTACTGAGCAATGCTCATGAACACTTGTGATAGAGGAAGAATCGAAGGGAATCATATGTGAGGTCTTACTACAGGGTTCACTACCTTTGTTTGAAAAGCCTAGCTCTTTTCTGGGATGGGTTTTGTTTGGCCCAATCAAGAAATCCGCTCCGTTTCCAAGGTCAGTCATCCCTTTGCTCAAGCAAAAACAGACAAAAGCAAAAACAAAAAAAACCTGACAGAAGCTTCTTCAACTCCCCTAACAACTCTGAAGCCTAGGCAAATCAGGTATTCCAGTTGGCCAGACACAAGGATTCCCTCTCTCTTCTCCTCTCCCCATGTGCTGTTCTGGGGAGGGATACCCCCAGATGCCCTAAAGCCAACTTCAAGGAGCCCAGGGGGTCACAGGGAGGGGGAGGAGACAGTGGGAAAGCCCCATTGTGCAGCTGATGGAACTGGTTAAGTGAACCCTGGCAACTGTTTTCTATGGCTTCTCAACTTAGAAGCCTATTTTAACATCCAATGAGAAATATATAAGCAAAACTACAGCAATTGAAAAACAATACTTGCAACATTCAGAAGGCTAACGTAAACTGAGGCAGTTGTTCATTATTCTCAGCACATAAACCTTGAATAGCATGTTCAGGGCAGTTTTGACAGAAGCTAAAAGGAGGACAGAGGTTTATTTAGGCCCAAAGGCACCCTGGCTGCCCCACTCCTCAGCTGCTTTCCCCACAATGCTCCTTCTTCCTACCTGGTCTGGTTCCACAGCCACTGTTTCCCCTCCACCACAATGAAAAGATGAATGAGGAGGTCTTGCTGGGATCCTTCTGTCACCTGACAAAGGTATGTGGGAAGACATTAGTGCATGCTTTTCTCAGAGATGAAGCAGTGCATCTCTAACCATAATAGTCATCATGGGGGACTTCAACTTCCCTGATATCTGCTGGAACTCAAACTCTGCCACGGGTGTAAGGTCTGACAAATTCCTCCATTGCCTCACTGAAAATTTCATTTCTCAGAAGGTGGAAGAACCAACAAGGGGATCATCTATCTTGGACCTGGTCCTCACTAATAGCGAGGAACCGATTGATGAAGTGGAAGTGCTCGGAAACTCAAGAGGAAGTGATCCTGTTCTCCTGGGTTCCAGGATACAGAGGCAAGGGAAAATGAGCATAGTCGGACACGCACTCTGGACTTTAAGAAGGCCAATTTCAGAAAGCTGAAGGAGCTACTGGGTGTGATCCCAAGGTCAGAAATACTCAAAGAGAAGGGGGTCCAAGCTGGATGAAAGTTTTAAAAGGAGAAATATTGAAGACCCAAATGCAGATAATACCAACAAGAAGGAAAAGTGGGAGGCACGGTGTGGCTGCATAAGGAGCTTAGATGAGCTGAGAGTTAAGAAGGGCATGTATAAGAAATGGAAGAAAGGGGAAATCACAAAGGAGAAGCATACACAAGTAGCCAACAGTTGCAGGGAAAAGTCAGGCTGGCTAAAGCTCAGAATGAGCTCAGGCTTGCAAGAAAGGATAAAAAATAATAATAAAAGGTTTCTTCGACTAGGTCTGGAGTAAAAGGAAGAACAAGCAAGTGATAGGTCCTCTTGTGTGGGGAAGATGGAGAAATGCTATTGGGTGACAAAGAAGAGGCGGAACTGCTCAACACCTTCTTTGCCTCTGTCTTCACCCAAAAGGAAAGCGATGCCCAACCTGGTCATAACAGAATAAATGATGTAAGGAGGGAGCTGCAGCCCAGATAGGAAAAGGGGTCGTAAGGGAACACCTAGCTACTTTAAATTAATTCAGATCTCAAGGGCTTGATGAGCTGAACCCAAGGATGCTAAAGGAGCTTGCAGATGTAATCTCAGAGCCTTTGTCTATTATCTATGAGAACAGGTCCCTATAGAAGGGAGGTGGGCAAATGTTGTCCACATCTTCAAAAAGGGGGGAAAGGAAGCCCCAGGTAATTACTGACCGGTGAGCTTGCCATTGGTAACAGGGAAGGTCCAGAACAGATAATTCAACCGTCGGTCTGTGAGCATTTAGAAAAGGATGCTGTGATTACTAAGACCCAGCATGGGTTTCTCCAAAATAAGTCATGCCAGACCAATGTGATTTCTTTTTTATGGAATTACAAACTTGGTGGATCAGGGAAATGCTGTGGACATAGTGTATCTTGATTTCAGAAAGGCTTTTGACAAAGTCCCCCATGATATTCTCGCAAGTAATCTGGTGAAATGTGGGTTGAACGAGGTAACTGTTAGGTGGATTTGTAGCTGGTTGACTGACTGAACCCAAAGAGGACTCATTAATGGTTCCTCGTCATCCTGGGGGAAAGTGACAAGTGGGGTGCCACAGGGTTTTGTCCTGGGCAAGTTGTTGCTTAATGTCTTTATAAATGACTTGGATGAAGGAATTGAGGGGATGTTAATCAAATTTGCAGATTACACCAAAGTGGGAGGGGTAGCTAATGCCGCAGGAGACAGAATCAGAATTCAAAATGATTGGAGAACTGGGCACAACTAACTAACAAAATGAATTTCAATAGGGACAAATGTAAGGTTCTGCACCTAGGCAGGAAGAACCAGATGCACAAATATAGGATGGGGGACACCTGGCTTACTAGCAGTACATGTGGAAAGGATCTAGGGGGTCTTGGTGGACCACAAGCTGAACATGAGTCAACAGTGTGATGCAGCAGCAAAAAAAGCTAATGCTATTCTAGGCTGCATCAACAGATGTCTAGTGTCCAGATCAAGGGAGGTCATGGTCCATCTCTATTCTGCCTTGGTCAGACCACACCTGGAATACTTTGTCCAGTTCTGGGCACCACGATTTAAGAAGGATGTTGACAAACTGGAAGGTGTGCAGAGGAGGGAGACCAAGATGGTCAGGGGTCTGGAGACCAAGCCTGATGAGGAACGGTTGAAGGAGCTGGGTATGTTGAGCCTGGAAAAGAGGAGACTGAGAAGAGATTTGAGAGCCATCTTCAAATATCTTAAGGGCTGTCACATGGAGGGAGTGTGATTGTTTTCTCCTGCTGTGGAGGGTAGGACTCAAACCCATGGCTTCAAGTTGCAAGAAAGGAGGTTCCGACTAAACATTTGGAAAAACTTTCTCACAGTAAGAGCCGTTCAGCAGTGGAACAGACTCCCTTGGGAGGTGGCGGACTCTCCTTCCTTGGAAGTTTTTAAGCAGAGGTTGGGTGGCCATCTGTCATGGATGCTTTAGCATTAGGTAGGTAGCCGTGTTGGTCTGACACAGTTGAAATATATTTTTTAAAAAAATAAAAAATTGTCCAGAAGCACCTTAGAGGCCAACTAAGTTTGTTCTTGGTATAAGCTTTTGTGTGCATGCACACTTCTTCAGATACGGTATCTGAAGAAGTGTGGTATCTGAAGAAGTGTGCATGCACACAAAAGCTCATACCAATAACTTATTTGGTCTCTAAGGTGCTACTATATATACACACACACACACACATATTTCGGATGCTTTGGAAGAGATTCCTGCATTGCAGGGGTTTGGACCAGATGATACTTGGGGTACCTTCCAACCCTACAACTCGATGGTTCTATGAAATAGGCCTTAGAAAATGTCTCCCCTGCTGAATGCAGTTTGAAGTTTGTACCTATTTCATATTTTAATTGTGGGGGGAAATGTCTCCCTTCCTGAGGACTCTTGTCCCCAAGTGTCTTCCCCAAAAAGTTTAAAAGAACCCATGGGTTAATTTTAAAATCCACAAAATGAGACCAAACGTAGAAAAAACTCCTTCCTCCTTACCCAGTGTCAACTCTCTGGTGTTCAGCTGAGTCTTCTCTGCCCCAGAGGAATCCGGGCCCATTTCTGCAAACAGATCCTTTTCCTGAAAGAGCAACAAGGATTCAAAGCAGAGAATGAGGAGAAAGATTAGGAAAGTAATGGCAGAGGGAAAAACTTTAGGGGTATCTGATATCATTCTTTGGATACTTTCAAAGAAAAGGTGGGAGCCATTAGGAGAGAATTTTGGGGTATTCAGACCCCCTTGGTAGTATCCGGAGGCAAGTCTCTCTCACCTGCTGCTCTGCCTGCTTCCTCTCCTCTGCCTGACTCAGGAGGAATCCTTCGGCCAGGGCCACTGCCTGGGAACTGGTCTCTGCTCCACATTCCCTCACCCAGCTCTCCATCTGTGGTGGAAGAACAGCCAGGAACTGCTCCAAGACCACCAGGTCCAGCATCTCAGCTTTCGTGTGCCTTTCTGGCTTCAGCCACTGACAGTCAAGGTGGTAGAGTCGGTTGCAAAGCTCTCGGGGTCCTTCAGTCTCCTGGTGGCACAACTGCCTGAACTGCTGGCTCTGCACATCTGAGCAGAGAGTGTCCTCCTCACTCAGGATCTTCTGCACAGAGTTTTCCCAGAATCTGCTCCCAATTTTGAAGGCACTGAGTTTTCCTGCTTCAGTTCCAGATGAATCTTGCTCATCCATCTGTGCTCTCAGGAAGCCTTCAAGAGCCTCCAAGTTCTGACTGTGCTAATTAGAGTTGCTGCCAAACCCTACAAAGCAAATGCATTGTTTTTGTTACAGAATTGGTATACTGTCAAGATAAGCAATTGTGGGCGAGTCTTGCTAAGAACCAGGCCTGCACGACACTACAGCCAAGACTCTGAGCCTTCTTTAACAACAAATGGAAGAAAATGGAGAAGCTATCCTCTAGCCTTCCTAGAAGTTACTATGCAAAATGTGCAGGCAATTTCAGTGTTTTCAGTCAATGAATGAATTCAGAACTGTGATTGACAAGTGAGTTATTTGTACCTTGTGTAATGTGGACACTAGGCTAGAGTGGGAGAGCTAACCCTGGGGGTCCTCAAGACCTGCTCTCCCGCCCGCCCTCATTTCCTGCTTCTGTCTCATTTTCTAGCACTTCAATCTCCAACGTTCTCAAGATAGTCTATTGTGGAAAGATATCTGTTATTGTTCTGATGGCCAACCCCCTGAGGGCCAAGTGAGGGAGGCCAAAGGAGGTGCAGGTGAGGGCTAAGATGAAAACAGAACTAAAAAGCAGCTAGGACCCACCTTCTTTCTGTGATGGTAAGTGGTTTAAACTGTTTTTAATATTGTGTTTTAATGTTGCAATCTGCCCTGGGGACTTGGGGCAAAGGACAGGTAATTGTTGCTGGCATCTGTTTGTCTCAAGAGACCATGTCTCTGGGGATGAAGTCAAACTGCTAGGTTAGCAGCACTGAAGTATCCTCTACGGGGGACAAGCCTGGGCAGTATCCTCTCAGTCTCCCTGATGTGGTCCAAAGGAACGCAGAGCAGAATGTTTGGAACCAGCTTGGCTGCAGGAGTTTCCAGAAGGAGACATACAAGGCACCATCCAACTGTCTTAGGGACTCGATTCTGATTTGTTCAGAGTCTACTCCTTATCCTTTCCTTCTCCCAAATATACAGTGGTACTGAAGGAAGGTGAGGACAGGTGACCTCACCTAGGCCCAAAGTCACCCCCCACCAAAGCAGGCTCAAAGCTTCTCAGAGCTTTTCAAAATCATTTTTCTCAGCAGCTAAAAGGCATTAGCTAAGCATCAGAAACATTCCGCTTGCTGTAACTAAAAAGATTGCAACAAAGGTAGGGAACACAGTCCATTGTTTCTCAGGCCTTTCTGATGCCTTCTGGCCTTGCTAAAGAACCACATTGCAACTTACTTTCTGTCCGGGAACCATGCCAGAACAAGAGATTGAAACATATCTGAACACTCTGAAACCCCTTTCCTGGGAAGGGCGCCAAGAGCCCAAGAGTCCCAAGAGAGCTTTCTGTTCATGCTCAGAGGAACTCATGGGGCAGGACTCTTCAAGAAGGAGGAGAAAGGAGGAGGGAACTGGAAAGGGGTATATATGCTTGTGCACATGATTGTGAACTTCGTGCATGCTTTTTGTGACTTATCACACTTGCTTCTTCTACCAGTTCATGGGTGGTAGAAATAAAAGCCTTTTCTCCGAAACTATTCCTTGAGTGTTTGTTGACTCCCACTTCCCTTTCCCAGGCACAATATTTTTCCCACCCGAGGGCAAAGCCTCATAAGGCTACAGTACCTCGGGTTAAAGATGTTTCAGGTTACAGACACTTCAGGTCACAGACTCCACTGTGAAACCCAGAAATAGTACCTCGGGTTAAGAACTTTGCTTCAGGATGAGAACAGAAATTGTGTGGTGGCAGCAGGAGGCCCCATTAGCTAAAGTGGTGCTTCAGGTTAAGAAGAGTTTCAGGTTAAGAACGGACCTCCGGAACGAATTAAGTACGTAACCAGAGGCACCACTGTATCCTGCAAGGCAGCGTAGGCTTACGGTCAGTTTTCCTTCTTCACAGGTTGATGAGCCCCACCTGCCTGTCACTTCCCTCTACAGCACAGGCAGAAGAGACAGTAGATCCCAGAAGGTGCCACTAATTTGCACAGCAGAGAGAGACCAGCCATGCACACCTTGGGGGGACTTGGGAGGCAGGTGGTTTTGCTCTGGAGGACCCCCCCCCCTATCTTTAATCTGTCCCCTCTAGGAATCCAGCTCAGTTCATTCTAACCCTTGGCAAGCTGGCCTCACCAAGCTCACCCTTCTCTCACTTTTCGGAGCAGGGGCTCAGGAGGAACCACTTGCATTGCACACACCCAGAGAAGTTTTATTTTGGGGGGGCCTCTTGTCCCCCCAGCCAGAAACAGGAGGAACTGCTTGCTGTCAAAAAGGGCTCTGCAAGGAGCAGGAAACTGCATCCTAAAATTGGAAGGGGAACCCCCTAGTCCTCGCCCCCCCAAAATCAGGAAGGAATCACGATTCTGGGGCGCCCTCCCCGGGGAAGCTCCCCGAGGGAGGCGGGAGGGAATGCCCGGAAGGAGCCCGCCCTGGAGGAGGAGGAGCCCTGGAGAATTCCTCCTCCGGGAGAGGATGCTAGCAGGAGGCTGGATCCTTGCCTTCCTGGGACAGCAAGGCGCGCCCCTCCAGGTTCCTGCAAGTGCGAGCAGCAGCCTCCTCGGCGGGCAACCTGCCCCGGGCGCGCAAGGGGAGGTGTTGGCACCCGCGCCCTCGGCCAGGCGCGTCCCCTCCCGGCTGCATCACCTCCAGGGACCCGAAACATCTGCATCCCGCCCCCCTGCCCGGGGCAGGGAAATGGCTCCAGATCCCCCACCATCACCACGAGAGAGGGAGACAGAGACAGGCAGGCTCCGGGCGGAATGCGCTCTCCAAAAGGGGAGGCCTTTGACTGCAGGCAAAAGACACCTGGCGGGCCCCTGGGGGCTTGCGGGGAAGGGGTTCCTGAGCCTCTGAGCACACGCAGAGCGCGCCTGGGAGCAGGAGGGAGCCCAGGCGCGCGGCCAGGGGAGGCCCAGGGCGCATCCTCCTCCTGGCCCAAAGGATAGGAGAAGAAGCCACCGGCTCCTCTCTCTCTCCCGGGCTGGCAGGGCCACGCGCCCGCTTCTCCCCCCCCCCCCGCGCGCCCCCGCCACTCACCCGCTCCAAGAGCCCCAGCAGCCCCAGGCGCGCGCCCGCCAGCCCGGCCCCTCCAGCTCCGAGGAAGCAGCTGGGCTCGCCGAGCGGGAGGAGCGCATGCGCGGCGGGGCCCGGCGCGCTCCCGACTCCGCGGCGTGCACGGCAGGGGGCGGCCCCCGCTTCCCGGGAGGAGAGCCGGGAGCTCAGTCCAGGCGGGGAGAGGCAGACAAAGAGACATCCCTCCCACCCCCAGATAATCGTTATTGTTTTTATGTGTTACTATGTGACACATTTCTGTGTTTTTATATTGAAAACCGCCCTGTGACCCTCGGGGGGAGGGCGGTGTAGAAATGTCAGGAACAACACGCCCGGAATATCCCGGACACGCCCAGCCTAATGCCGCTGCAAG
Organism: Podarcis raffonei; assembly: GCF_027172205.1. Taxonomy (NCBI): domain Eukaryota; kingdom Metazoa; phylum Chordata; class Lepidosauria; order Squamata; family Lacertidae; genus Podarcis; species Podarcis raffonei. The sequence goes on along the minus strand of NC_070613.1, from coordinate 1,395,852 downwards.
CAGTTTCGCTTTTCGGAAGATGGCAAGCCTAATAAAGCGAAAGTCGCGTGACATCTTTGCCCATCCCTTGCTTTTTCAAATATTCTGCCCACCAAGGAACAGCAGCATCCGGGTTTGTTTTTTTTTGGGGGGGGGGGTTGCAGAAGCAGGGTCATTTTGGTGGTGCTTGTTGCACTTCGGAGAGGTTGAGGTGGGACAGGGGTGGCAGGAACAGTGGGACTCGGGCTCTGATCTGGCAACCGTCTCCCTGCAGCCAGGTCTCCACCTCCACCTGCTCCACCTTCATGCACTGCTGGGCGAAGGCTTGTGATCGGCTGAAAGTTGGAGCTATGGGCTCCAAGAATGGTTTCCTTCCATATGGTCTCACAAGCACCCCCCTTTATCATAATCATTTTTTATTTGTATGCCGCCTTTCCACAGTTAAACAACAGTGCTGAAGGCGGCTTACAGCATAACAAGATATACAGAATTACAAAAGTCATAAACAATAAATAAACCACATCTAAAAAACACACAACCAAATGGGAAACAATTTCCACAGAAATCAAAATCTAAAACTAAGAATACAGCACTAATGTCACAGATTAAAATGACATAAGTAAAAAATAACAGCAATTTAAACAAAAATCAAAACGGAGCCCTCTGCCCAGCAGCAGCAGCAGTCCTGGGCCAGGTGGTGAGTGGCAGGACTGAGGTCCTCGGGCGCTGAGCAGGGGAGTCCTCCTGGGTGGTCTTTAGGGAAACCTGGGCCACTCCTCCTCCTAAGGAAGCATGAAGCAGTTCCCTCCTAGGCCCAGCCATTCATCCCAGTGATACCCCAGTGGTGCTTCTCCAGAGGGGATAATCCATGCAAAAGGACAGGCTGAAAGCGGAAACTCCCACAAAGCAGAGCTTCCTCTTTCAGGGTTTCACTCAATGTGAGAAAGCAAAGTATCAGCTAAATCTCTTTCTGGCCTACAATACACCCTGCCGCTTGTGTTCTGCATCCGACTGGCAAATGGAATGTCACGAAGGACCCTCTGAACATCTGTGACCATCATCACCTCTTTCAAATTCAGTTTCAGAATAACTTGGTTGCAGGAGATATGTGCCCTTTCTGAGAACTCGTACAATAATGAAAATTAATACCTTTGCAAAATCCATTCCAATGAGGAAGAAAGTTGAGAGCTTCCAGAAACTGGTCCACCAGGTCCATATGTCATGGCAAGTAGCCTCTTTCTCCTGAGCTGATCCAGCCTTCATCCTACAATCCAGAGTGACACTGAAGCACCTTTAGCAAGGTGACCCCCAACCTCGTTGCTCTAATCTTCCTCCCGCAAGTGGAAGTATTTGCCCAACTCTGGATGTGATCGGTTTCTTTACCTAGCAACCATCTTCATATTGAATCACTCCCAGAGGAGGCAGTGATGGCCACCAACATAGGCGTCTTTGAAAGAGAATTAGATAAATTGATGGAGGAGAAGTCCATTGAGCTCTCTAGGCAAGATGGCTATGCTCTGCCGCCCCCACAGGAAACTGCAATGCTGCTGAATACCAGTTGCTGGAAAGCACAGGAAGGGATAGGGTTCTTGCTCTCAAACCCCCCTTGTGGGTTTTCCACAGACATCTGGTTGGCCACTGTGATAACAGGAAGCTGGACTCAATGGGCTAGTGGCCTGATCCACAAGGCTTTCCCCATGCCTGTAGAGTAAATGGCAATGTGTGCTCAACCTAGTAGATTATCTAAGGGCCCATACATACTGCGGCTTAAAGTGGATAGTTAAGCTTCCTGTATCTCCATTAATTCTCCATTGTCCGTATAATGTTCTCTTCCAAATCACTGCCTTCCAACATTTCCCCCTCCCTCCCTTCACATTTTATCATACAGTCATACCTCATGTTACGTTTGCTTCAGGTTACGTGTTTTTGGGTTGCGGACTGTGGGAAACCCAGAAGTACCGGAATGGGTTACTTCCAGGTTTTTTTTTTTTTTTTAATATTTTTTATTAAACAGTTTTTATAATCACACAAACAATACGTAATACATGACAACAACCAATACATAAACAAACAATAACAAAAATAAAACAAAAACAAAAAGAAAAAAAGAAAAAAAGAAAACAAGTACCATTTCATATCCTAATTTCTTAAACCTTTCTTCCTCGACTTCCTCATGCCTCCCTTTTCTGTATTCCAAATTCTAATCAATTACTCAGCAAATCTTCCCTTATTTTACTTTAAATTTAAGCTAGTCTTCCTTATTCTCCTTGTCTTAACCATTGCTAATAGTAACCATTTACTTTCCAATCCAACATCATTCTAACTTTCATTAATTTTGTAGTATTTCTTTAAATAGTCCTTAAACTTTTTCCATTCTTCTTCCGCTGCTTCTCTTCCCTGGTTTCGGATTCTGCTCGTCATTTCTGCCAAGCCCATGTAGTCAATCACCTTCATCTGCCATTCTTCCAGTGTGGGTAGATCTTGTGTCTTCCAGTACTTTGCAATGAGTATTCTAGCTGCTGTTGTAGCATACATAAAGTTATATCCGTCTTTAACACCCCTTGGCCGACAATGCCCAAGAGAAAGGCCTCTGGTTTCTTAGTGAAGGTATATTTAAATACCTTTTTAAGTTCATTATAGATCATTTCCCAGAATGCCTTAATCTTCGGGCACGTCCACCAAAGGTGAAAAAATGTGCCTTCCTTTTCTTTACATTTCCAACACTTATTATCAGGCAAATGGTAAATCTTTGCAAGCTTGACTGGGGTTATGTACCACCTATAAATCATTTTCATAATATTTTCTCTTAAGGCATTACATGCCGTGAATTTCATCCCGGTGGTCCACAACTTTTCCCAGTCAGCAAACAAAATATTATGACCAATGTCCTGAGCCCATTTAATCATAGTTGATTTAACCGTTTCATCTTGTGTATTCCATTTCAGCAGCAAATTGTACATTTTTGACAGATTCTTAGTACTGGATTCTAACAATTCAGTCTCCAATTTTGATTTTTCCACCTGGAAGCCAATTTTACTGTCCAATTTAAACACTTCATTTATTTGGTGATAGTGCAACCAGTCTCTCACCTTGTCTTTTAATTTCTCAAAACTCTGCAATCTCAGTTTGTCCCCTTCCTTTTCCAGAATTTCCCAATATCTTGGCCACTTCGACTCCATATTTAACTTTTTAACTGCCTTAGCTTCCATTGGCGACAACCACCTTGGGGTTTTGTTTTCCAGCAAATCTTTATATCTGACCCAGACATTTAATAGTGCTTTTCTGACAATATGGTTTTTAAAACTTTTATGTGCTTTAACCTTGTCATACCACAAATATGCATGCCACCCAAAAATATTGTTAAAACCTTCCAAATCCAAAATGTCTGTGTTTTCAAGAAGCAGCCAATCTTTTAGCCAGCAGAAAGCTGCCGCTTCATAGTACAGTTTAAAGTCTGGCAGGGCAAACCCCCCTCTTTCCTTTGAATCCGTTAATATCTTAAATTTAATTCTGGGCTTCTTGCCCTGCCAGACAAATTTAGATATGTCTTTCTGCCACTTCTTGAAACAGTCCATTTTATCCATTATTTGTAATGCTTGAAACAAAAACAACATTCTTGGCAATACATTCATTTTTATAACTGCAATTCGGCCTAACAAGGAAAGCTTCAAGTTTGACCAGATCTCCAAATCTTTTTTCACTTCTGTCCAAGTTTTTTCATAATTATCTTTAAATAAGTTCACATTCTTAGCTGTCATATTTATACCCAAGTATTTCACTTTTTTAACCACAGTCAACCCCGTCTCATTCTGAAACCTTTCTTTTTCAACCTGTGTTAAATTTTTCTCCAATACCTTAGTCTTTAACTTATTCAATTTAAATCCTGCCATTTGACCAAACTCTTGAATTATTTCCAAAACTCTTTTCGTGCTAGCTTCTGGCTCTTGTAATGTAAGTACTAGGTCATCTGCAAATGCTCTCAATTTGTATTGTTTAGCTCCGACCTGAACCCCTTTGACCAACTGGTCCTTCCTAATCATATTTAGCAAAACCTCCAGGACCGATATAAAAAGTAGTGGGGAGATAGGGCACCCCTGACGTGTCCCTTTTTCAATCTTGAACTCTTCTGTAACCACGTTATTTACAATTAATTTTGCTTTCTGTTCAGAATATATTGCACCTATACCATTTTCAAACCCTTGGCCTACCCCCATCCCCCGGAGGTTCTTCAACAAGAAACTCCAAGATATATTGTCAAAGGCTTTCTCGGCGTCCACAAATATAAAAACAGCTTTAGTGTTTATGTTCACTTCCAACTTCTCCAAAATGTCAATTATATTCCTTACGTTGTCCGATAAATGCCTTTTCGGGAGAAAGCCCGCTTGGTCCCCATGAATCTCCTCCATCAAAACTCTTTTCAATCTCTTTGCTAAAATGTCAGCAAAGATTTTGTAATCCACATTTAGTAATGAGATGGGTCGGTAGTTCTTAAGTTGGGTCTTTTCAGTCTCTGTCTTTGGTATAAGTGTAATATAGGCCTCCCTCCACGTATCGGGTGCCTTCTTCCCCTCCATGATCTCGTTGCAGACTTCCTTCAAAGGTTGTATCAACCCTTCCTTCAAAACTTTGTAATATTTGGAAGTCAGTCCATCCGGTCCAGGTGATTTGCCCAACGTCATACTTTGAATGGCATCTTCTATTTCCTGTGCTGATATCTCCTGGTTCAAAATAGTCTTACTTTCCTGCGAAATCTTTTTCAGCCCATTTTTCTCGAGGAATTGTTGTATGTCCATTTCTTTCTGCGGCCCTTGTGTGTACAATTGTCTAAAGTAGCTCTGAAAACAGTTCCTGATTTCCACTGGGTTACATATGTTCTTTCCTTCCACTTCTAAGTTTGTTACCGTGTTGAGTTTTTGTCTCTTCTTTATTTGCCAAGCCAATAACTTGCCACATTTATCTGCAGATTCAAAAGTCTTTTGTCTCATTTGTTTAATTTTCCATTCTATTTCTTGATTCATCAGTTCCATATATTGTGTTTGATACAATTTAATTTCTCTTAAAATCTCTTGCGATTTTGGCTTCAGTCTTAGTTTCCTTTCCCCTTCTTTTATCTTTTCCAAGATTTTCTCTTTCCTCTCATTTTGCTTTCTTTTCTTTAATGAATTTTGTTGTATCAAAAACCCTCTCATCACGGCTTTACTTGCGTCCCATACTATTCTTTTTTCTACTTTAGTCCTTAAGTTAATTTCAAAATAATCTTTCAAAGTTTTTTGGGCCTTCTTGCAAATCTCCTCGTCTCTAAATAAGGTGTCATTCATTCTCCATCTGAAGGAACCAATTGTTGTTTGCTTCATCACCATCTTAACTGCGTTATGGTCGGAGAAGGTTTTTGGGCAGATTTCCACTTTCTTTATGTTCAACGCCATACTGCTAGTCACCCAAATTTGGTCAATCCGTGTCCATGTCATTTTGGCTTCAGAAAAGAAGGTTCCCTCTCTTTCTAATGGGTGTTTTGTTCTCCAAATGTCAATCAAGTCCATATTGTCAGTCATTTCAAAAAAAGTTTTTGGTAGTCTTCCGTCTTTTGTGACTACCTGTCTTTGTACTTCCAGGTTTCACCGCTCGCACATGCGCAGAAGTGCTAAATCATGCTTCGTGCATGCGTAGAAGCGCCAAATTGCGCCGGTGCTGGCCCAGACGCTGTGCTTCAGCTTGTGAACGCTGCAGGTTGTGGAGGTGCCTCCGTCACGGATTACGTCCCCAACCCAAGGTTCCAGTGTACTCTCTTTCTTTTGGAATATCCGTGTTGTGAGATAATCTGGGTGTTGCCCATCAGAAAGCAGACACAGCAGGCACAATGGTAGTCCTTCCCACTATGGTGAGACATAATTATTACCGTATTTATAAATATCTAGATTTTATTCATTTATTTCCAAATTCTTATCAATACATTGTGAACCACCCTGAGATCTATAGGCAGTGCTTTTTTTCTTAAAAAAATGTTTAGGGGTACTCTCATTTTCCTACTCATATTGAAATACTGCCCCTCAATGAGGCCAAACTTAGATTCGCAAAATGTTTAGGGGTATGCGTCCCCCCAGAAAAAGCACTGTCTATAGGTACAGGGCAGGATCTCACTACAAATCTCCACTACCCCCCTCCTTAGTAGTGTGCATATATCTAGCATGGGACCTTTCCTACAAACCAAAAATTGACAAAACAGCCTTTGTAAATATATAAGAACACAAGAAGAGTCTGACGGATCAGGCCAATGGCTCATATGCTCCAGAGCCTTTTTGAACTGCTGACTAGTGTGAACATTCTCCACCATCTCTCAACTTCCTTCTCTCCTTGAGAGTGATCTTTGTCAACTAGCAAACTTGCATTCCTGAATAAATAAAAGGAGAAGTGGCCTCTGGGGCCTGAAACAGAATTGTGCTTAACAAGGGACAAAGGCAAGTTGCACAGCTCCCTCAAGACAACTAAGGCAAGGGAGATTCATCTGATTTCCATGTTTCTGGTAAGATTCATTTCAACTATTAGAATAGTTTTTTCAATGAATCTGGGGACACTTTTCAACTTCAATGGATTTTGTATGGGGACTGATTTGTAAATCTGGGGACTGTCCCCAGGAAACGGGGACGTCTGGTAACCTTATACAGTGGTACCTCGGGTTACATACGCTTCAGGTTACAGCTTCCGCTAACCCAGAAATAGTGCTTCAGGTTAAGAACTTTGCTTCAGGATGAGAACAGGAATCGTGCGGCGGCAACAGGAGGCCCCATTAGCTAAAGTGGTGCTTCAGGTTAAGAACAGTTTCAGGTTAATTACGGACCCCTGGAACGAATTAAGGACTTAACCCGAGGTACTACTGTATTAGAAGTTATCGCTGCAACCACTTCTTTTGCATGGCTGCTGGCATACTAGAGGGGATTTGATGATGGGGCTCTTGTGCCAATGTCCTCACTTAATGCTCTCTGGCTCTTTTGAAAGGTCACAATACTTGGAGCAAACGAATGAAGGCTGCAGCGCAAGGCTATTCCAGGCTTTGGGAGGGGCTGCAAGGACCCTCCCAGGATTTAGGGTTGGCCCAGAAAGAGGGGCTGGATGCGGTTGGGTAGCTAAGGAAGAACTTTGTGACAGAAAGTGCTGTTTGGCAGTGCAACACACTACCTTGGAAAGTGGTGGAGATTTTTGATGGCCATCTGTCAGAGATACTTTAGCTGTGATTCCTGCATTGCAGAAGGTTGGATTTCATTAGATAACTCCTGGGGTCCTTTCCAAGTCTACAGTTCTATGACTCTGTGGCCTCAGAAGGTGGTGGCCTGTCCTTCAATGGGGGTCTTTAAGGAGAGGTTGGAGGGCCACCTCTCAGGGATTATTTAGCTGTAAGTCTTGCATTGCAGGGGCTGTGCTAGATTCCCCTTTCTTCGTATCCCATTGTTTCCCTGGAGGAGCAAGGAGGGAGGGAGCTGCCTCTGCTTATGAGAGCAAAGGCGCAACCCTCAAAATTGTATTAGAAGATTGTGCCACCTCAGAAGGTTACAGGAACCCCATCTGCAGCAACGCCCTCCTTCAGTCGATCTCATTACTTGCCTCCTTCCACACACAAGAGAGAGTGGGGTCTTGCTGGGAATCCATCAAGGTAGGATTGCTCTCTCAAGCACCTGCTTCCTCCTAAGATAGGGAGCAGATGGGAGAGAGGAATTATGGGTGCTCCTGCTTGCTTCAGGACCTTCTCCATCCAAACCTTTGTTTATTTTTATTTTTTATTTCCTCCCTTCCTATGTACATAAAAAGGTATGGCTGTCATCACACAGCCCCCACAGGAGGATTTGCAGTACCATATCACAGTCCTGGATTTGCATGAAATCAGGGTGGGGGAGGAAAGCAAAAGAGAAGGCAGGGTTTAACAAGGTGGCTTTAAACCACAACAGAGGACTGAATAAGCCCTGGTGGAGGAAAACCAAGGAGCTATGAGGGGATGAGGAGGTTGAAGGAGCTGCAAGGATATGGGGAACTTGAAAGAACTGGGGGGGGGGGTTGAAGGAGCTGTGACAGGGTGAGGGTATGCAGTGGTGAAGCTACGTGCTCTGACACCGGGAGCAGCATACATCTGGGGGCATGTCTGGCACATGTCCCAGGGGGCGTGACGCGACGCTGCAAAGGGGCGTGGCACACGTGGGGGGTGTGTGCACAGCAAGCGGCAACCATCCCGGGGGGCAGCTGCAATGTCACACACACACACACCTCGAATGGCACCCGGGGTGGCCCTCCTACCAATGAGGGTATGAAGGTGTGGGTTTGGCAGAGCTGGCAATCTATGCAAGCAGGGGCAGCAGCACCTAGTATTGCATTTTATTGTATTACAATTTTCATTCAATGGAATTCAAATTGCAGGACAATAAATTGCAATGCAACGAATAGAATGAGTGAAAAATGCCATTAAAACCAATCCAAATACGTGGTGCAGAGATGCTGCAGACCCCCTGAATGAAGCTTGTGGGCAACTGGTGGTCCACGGACCACAGTTGGGGAACCCCTCTTCTAGTGCAACATAGGACTGCAATGGAGACAGGAAGAGGAGGCGGCTGATGCTCAGATTCCCCCCTGTGCTCTGGGTGTCCCTGCTACTTCCCCCAGCACTTCTAGCTGAAGCAGCATTTCACTGACCTTCCTGGAAGCAGTGCCATTGCTGGTGTGTTTAAGTATCTTGTTTGTTTATTTGTTTTATCTTTGTGTGTGTGGCAGGCATTCTTCTTTCGATGGCATCACTAGTTCCTCCCTTTGTCCTCTCACACTCCACATCCATTAAAATCTGTCCTGCCTCCTTCACATCTCTTGTTTCTTGCAGGGAGGCAAAGGGAGAAGGGAGAGCGATTTGGACCAAAGCCATGGCCATTTCAGATGGAGCGGTTGAAATACCAGCGTTGGGCCGCCCATTTCAGCTTGGGATGCTGTATGACTGCCGCAAAGATGCCCTCATCCCAGGTAAAGCCGATGGGGAGATCACTTTGGTTGCCATGTCTGGGATGGAACATGGCACTCAAAATGAAACACACTTACGCAAAGACTCCAAGGCAGATGACTTCAGCTTCTTCCAGAATAGGGAAGAAGTATTGGTTATATGATGCAGGGCTGGGTTAGTGAGCCCTTTGTCAACAAGGTATCATTACTGATGGACTCTGTTAGAAGCAAGAAAGCTTCCTCCAGAAAATGGAACTCATATCCAAAATAGAAGAAAAAGGGATAGAAACTTTGACAAAGGAATGCAAGCAAAAATTAAGACATGCTTAAAAAGAATTGGGGGAGTACCGTATTTTTCGCTCTATAAGACGCATCAGACCACAAGACGCGCCTAGTTTTTGGAGGAGGAAAACAAGAAAAAAAAATATTCTGAATCTCAGAAGCCAGAACAGCAAGAGGGATCGCGGCGCAGTGAAAGCAGCAATCCCTCTTGCTGTTCTAGTTTCTGTGATACCTGTGCAGCCTGCATTCGCTCCATAAGATGCACACACATTTCCCCTTACTTTTTAGGAGGGAAAAAGTCTTATAGAGCAAAAAATACGGTAAATTATGAAAAACATTAAAACCAGCAACAGGAAGTTCTTTAAATACCTTTGTAGCAGGAAACCATCTATGGAGGAGGTTGGACACTTTGATGACAAGGGAGTCAAAGGACTGCTAATGGAGTATAAGGAGATTGAGGAGAAACTGAATGAATTATTTGCATCTGTCTTCATGACAGAAGACTGAGGACCGATCCCAGTGCCTGAACTAACATACTCAGGAAGAGAGTTTGAGAGGAAATGAGACAGGTTGTGGTGACAAATCAGGTCAGGATAGCATCCACTTGAGTTCTTAAAGCACTTACCGTATTTTTCGCACCATAGGGCGCACTTTTTCCCTCCTAAAAAGCAAGGGAAAATGTGTGTGCGTCCTATGGAGCGAATGCAGGCTTTCGCTGAAGCCTGGAGAGTGAGAGGGGTCGGTGCGCACCGACCCCTCTCGCTCTCCAGGCTTCAGGAAGCTATCCGCTAGCCGTGGGAGACCCAGCTCTCCCATGGCTAGCGGAGCGCTGCATTAATCCCGAAGCTTGGGGCATGCGGAGCTCAGCGCGCCCCAAGCTTCTGGGTGCCGGCAAGGTCTCCGCTAGCCGTCTAGACCTTGCCGGCACCCAGAAGCTTGGGGCTCGCTGAGCTCCGCACGCCCCAAGCTTCGGGATTAGCGCTCCGCTAGCCGTGTCTAGGCTGCGGATAGCAGCCTGCTTCCCGGAGCGTCGGGCGCCCTGAAAGCAGAGTGCCCGGTGCTTCGGGAACACATCCGCAGCCTAGGCAGCCCTGCGGGAGGTCCCGCAGGGATGTCTAGGCTGCGGATAGCAGCCTGCTTCCCGGAGCATCGGGCGCCCTGAAAGCAGAGCGCCCGGCGCTTCGGGAACACATCCGCAGCGTGGGGAGCCTTGCAGGAGTTCCCCGCAGGGCTCCCCACGCTGCGGATAGCAGTCTGCTTCCCGGAGCGTCGGGCGCCCTGAAAGCAGAGCGCCCGGCGCTTCAGGAACACATCCGCAGCGTGGGGAGCCTTGCAGGAGTTCCCCGCAGGGCTCCCCACGCTGCGGATAGCAGCCTGCCGCCCGGCGCAAGGGGCACCCTGAAGCAGAGCGCCCCTCGCGCCGGGCAGACATCCGCAGCGCAGGGAGCCCTGCAGGAGTTCCCCACAGGGCTCCCGACACTGCGGATAGCAGCCTGCTGCCTGGCGGGTGGGGCCCGCTGAAGCAGAGCGCCCCGCGCGCCAGGCAGACATCAGCCAGCCCCACAAGCTCGGGGGACAGCAGGGAGGCGCAGCGCCACTATCCCGCTGTTCCTCGACCTGGTTCGGTTTCCCTGACCTGCTTTTGGGGGGGAAATAAAGGGAAAAAATTTTTCCCTTTATTTCCCCCCAAAAAAACTAGGTGCGTCCTATGGTCCGGTGTGTCCAATCGTGCGAAAAATACGGTAATTGTGATATTCTTTGAGAATATCAGAAAGCATATAGATTCCTGTGGCACATAATTCACAAATGGTGCTCACCAAGAGGACATTCTTGGGGGCTTTAGCAAATCAGCATGGGACACAGAAAATGAGTTTCCTATGCTGAAGAGAAACAAAAAATAAAATAAAAATTGTGACAGTTGAAGGTGTCCACAGGGAAGCACAATCATCTACAGGGTTCACATGCCTCCTACTATCATCTCTAGTAAAACAATTTATAAGTCTTTGCACAATGCTTTAGAAAAGGTGCAAAGCTGTTTGACTTGGGGTGAAACTGAGACCATGGACAATGGTGGCTTTATTCTACCACAATTAATACCTGTTGTTTCCCCATACATCCTAAGCATTTCAGGCAGCAGTGCTGTCCATTTATCTGAACATAACTAAAGCCTTGTGTGTTTGTTTTTCTGCTTCATTCAAGGGGTCACCCTTTGGGACCCAGACTCACTTCGGAAGGACTTGAGTATCCAAAGGCAGCCCAAGACTGAAATTGAGATAATTGCTTCTGATTCCATTGAAGATAAGACCTCTGCCCTCAAAGCCTCAGCATCACTCAGAGTCAGTTTTCTGGGGGGACTGGTTGAAGTGCAAGGATCAGGCAAATTCCTTGAAGACACCAAAAAGTTTGGGCAACAGACCAGAGTCACTCTGCAGTACAAAGCTACCACTAAATATGCTCAACTGACGATGAGCCATTTGGGAATCCAAAACATCTCTTACCCATCTGTATTTGAGCATGGCATGGCTACTCACGTTGTCACTGCCATCTTGTATGGCGCCCAGGCTTTTTTTGTATTTGACCGAGAAGTCTCTTCTTCTGAGTCTGTAAAAGAGATAGAAGCAGAACTCCGAGGTGCAATCCAGCTCTTTATAGTCTCTGCTGAAGGGAAACTGGCCTTCAAAACAACAGAGAGGGAGAGGAACTACACTGAGAAGTTCCGCTGCAAATTCCATGGAGATTTTGTTCTGGAGAGGAATCCAGTGACTTTCCAAGATGCCATGCAAACATATGCCATCCTTCCTGCAATGCTGGGGAAGGACGGGGAGAGGGCTGTGCCTGTAACAGTTTGGCTGTACCCACTGACCAAGCTGGATTCCCAAGCAGCTAAGATGGTGCGTGAGATCAGCTTGGCCCTGGTCTTTGATAGTCAAGCCATCATGGAGCAACTGAATGAAATCAGGATGAGATGCAATGACTTGACAAACACCCGCATTGCGAACATCTTCCCGGAAATAAAGATGAAAATCAAGAGATTCAAGGATTTGTGCAAGCAACACAGGCAGACTTTCCAGAAACACCTGGCAGGAATCCTGCCTTCTATCAGAGGAGGGGGTAAAATGGAACAAGCACTGGTGGAGATCTTCATTTCCATTAACCAGTCTCCCTTCAACAGCCAAAGACTCAACGAGTTTCTGGATGCCAAGGAACGAGAGATTAATTTGGTGAACTCTTACCTTAATATTCTACATGGGATGGAAGTCATCTCCTCCAAGAACAAACTGGAAGAAATAGTGCTAAGCCCTGCAAATGAGTTTGTTCTCACATTTACCTTCAATTCTTTACATGATGAGGAACCGTTTTTAGCCAGCTTACAACAATGGCTTCAGAAACCAGCAAGAGGACAGACAGAGCTTTGGAAGGCCTGGTTTGAGCAAAAAGAGAGAACCCGAAAAGCTCGGAAAGCTGCCAAATCTATTATGGATTTTGCCCAAGTCAATGAATCCAATGGGAAGACCCGGTTCCTTGTGGCTTCTGTCCCAGATCAGGACAACCCAGGTGCTTCCATTTACCTCTATGAAGATGGGGAGATGGTCAACAGCAACTTCGAGCTGCCCTCAAAACCTCTCCCTCCCCTGGTTGGCCGAACTGGACATGACCATGTGCAGCTGACATTTCAACCATCTGAGTATGGGAGGGCTTCAATCTCTCGCTATCAAGTAGAGTACAAGATTGCAGGAGAAGAAAATTGGAAGATTGTGAATACTGAGGACAGTCAGGAGACATTCCAAGTGAGAGGGTTGAGCGCAAACACAGAATACCAGTTTCGATACACTGCTAGGAGCAAACCAGGACTTAGTGAGACTAGTGATTTGAGTAGATCTGTAAAGACACTTCCTACCAGCCCTCCTGGGAAACCAAGAGAGAGAACTGTAGAGTCTTCCAAAATCAGTCTTGCCTGGGAGAGCCCAAAGGTCATTGGAGCTGATATAAAGGAGTACAAAGTGGAGTACAGGGGGCTGGTGGGCGATAAGGACAGATGGAATGAAAAAAGAACAGGGGCAAGAACAGAGTCCTGCCAGCTGGATGGGCTGAAGCCTCACAGAACCTACAGACTCAGAGTCTCCGCTGTATGTTTTGATGGGGCTGAGAGTGAGCCCAGTGAAGAGACTGAGATTTCCACAGCAATGGAAGAAGAAGAAGACGGGGCAAATATACTAGCTCGAAAATACCTCCAGGAAAGCACCCTGGTGGAAGATGGGCAACCATCAGTGTATGTACTTCCCCTGGAGGCCACCTCAGATCGATCGGCCTCCGTCCAAACATACCAGCTAGGAAAAGAGAACATGCAGGTCCCCAACAAAGTAATTGTGATGATGGGGGCAACAGGGTCAGGGAAAACCACTCTCGTCAATGCCATGATCAATCATATCCTGGGTGTGCAATGGGAAGATGATTTCCGATTCAAACTCACTCAGGCTGGAAGCCAGTCCTCAGAAGTGACCGCCTACGTAGTGCACCACCAAAAGGGTTTTGAAGTCCCT